>NC_057938.1:19044325-19644325 GCF_018555375.3 Anguilla rostrata | reverse complement strand
CTATACTTTTGTATTCATAATGTTTTTCTTTCAAATGTCAAAGTGACCAACAGCCCACTGTCATTTCGCAGCACAAGCTGCCCCTCTTCCCTCCCTCACGCAGCTGGTGCATGTAGAACTTGGCAGCTAGACGTCAGTAGGTAAACACAAAAATAATTTGAAGATTCTAACTTAGGCTATGTTTAGAATTTGTATGTGATCATATTATCCACCAAATCATTCGGACAGCATAAATGTTTGTCTGTAACTCAGACCATTACTGCAAAATTTGTTTTCGTCTATGGCTTGCCTTTTCATTCCGTTTACTCTGTAGCCGGTACAACTTCACGTGAAAAGTGCAGTACAGATTAAATTTTTATCTGGAGACACGACTAAAGTAAAACAAATAAATAAAAAAGTGCCCTAACACAAAATGTGTACAACTTAATAAACAGTACAAACAATCCTCAGAACACACACACAAAAACAGTCGACCGCCACATTCTCAACCTTTGGAAAACACTGCTCCATCACACACCATGACCAAAACAGCTTGTCCAGGCCCAGCAAAAGACATTGGTAAGGAGGACCAGGGAGAGATTACAAAGTCACAGGCCCCTCCAGAGGTTTCATCTCACCGCCTCTGTGTGGGATTCCCCTTTAAACAAATAGCTTGTCTTTCAGCAGCTAATTGCCTTACCCAGCCGTACAGCCATCTGACACTATTTCATCTGCATCCTCAGCTTCATGTCTGACTGTCAGCACTATCACAAACAGGATGACAGTTAGAGGTTTTCTTTTCCCCCAGTAAAACATCGTGTTCCCTTGTCTTCTGTTTTGCTAAGGCAGTTTCCTGGCTGGATGTTGGAAGCCTCCAGCTTCCCAGCAAGTCAAACCAACAAATACAAATCCTGCAGTGTGGAGGGAGCATTCCAGGGACTAGGAGAGAAAATCAGCCTCATACACATACAACTGCGTTTATGACACAGGAACTCGGGCCAAATCTTTACTGACTGACTGTGTGGTGAGATCAGATTGAACCTTAAGCTTTACTTCTGTCTTGGGAGGGGGATGACAAGACTGCATTCATGTCCTACCCATGTTCAAATCCATGTTCTAGCTTGTGTTCTAACCAATGTTCTAGTCTGCATATTAGCTACTTTTCAAACATGTGCTACAACCAGTTTAACCTACCACGGTTTCCTGTAACACTGTGCATCACACATGTATTTCGTGACAGAGTCTGGTGGGCCTCGCTGTAAAATCCCCCTCATGCGTGAGTCAGAGCCAGAGCCACGTTACCTGATCTCCAGAAGCTCGCGTATAACCGTCAGCTCTGACGGTAACGAGGAGCCCAGAGGGGGCCAGAGGGGAGGGAACCCCTGCCCGACCCCTGCATTTTCCACACTGCATCACTCTTTACAAAGTCCACAAGGCTGGACACGGTCTCTGAGGGGGTACGGCATGAAAACTGGCAACTTGCTTCCAAGAGCTCAGTGACTCGGTCCTGGTTAAGCTGCAAGTGCACAGAGGGCACCTTGCAGTCACTGAGAGTAGCATCACTCTGTTATTCCCTCACCAGTTAGAGGCCCACTACCCAGTCCAGTCAGTCCACTGTATGCATATTCCACTAAAACTTAACAGGGCAATATTTAATGCAAAACAGATGTGCAATGATTTAAATTTTTCCTTTAAATCGTATTCAGTTACCAAATGAGCATGCATGGGGAAAAAATCTGCTTTCTTCTTCTTCTCGCACACAGACAGTAAGCCGGAGAGGCTTTTCGTTTCTGTCGGCTTCATCGCAGCCAAAAAACAGCCTCCATTGTTTGTTTGCTTTGTACCAAACTGACTTCAAACCCGGTAATCAGAACCAGCCGACAGACAAGTAGACGCACAAACCTCACGTTCCACTTTCTGTAAGGAACGGTTGTGCTCTGTTTAAGAAAAGACAGAGGGGGGGGTGACCAAAATCAGATACACCCTCAACACAAAAAATGGCTTTGACTTTCGAACAAAAAAAAGTGACTACCCCAGAAGGATTAGACCTTCGCTGCCGAAGGACTCGAGGCTTTCCAAAGCCCGCTGCAGATACCATGAAAGATTAAGATCTGGGAGAGGAATTATCGTCTCGGGAGACGCCAGAGGAAGCGGCTGAGAGAGGCCGAGGGGAGCCGGCGGAGCTGGGGCTTTCCTGCGAGCACGCCAGGTCGAGTGCGCCGGCTCCCCCCCCCAGAGGCATCAGCCCGCGGTGCGCGTCCATCGCTGGTGTAACGTTTAAGGACTCGTGCCAATTCCAGCCCGCTGAATCGGGGGGGAGGCCGCCGGGGCGATGTCGGTTCACTTCTCGCACGCCGCCGGTGAAACCCGCTCCCGTGGGGTCCAACGAACGGCCACAAGTCCAAATCGGTGCTTCCTAAACTCTGAGCTTAGAGGGAGAATAGCTTCTCTGTGGCCCATTATGTTTAAATATGGACTTACATTGAGATACACAAGATATTTCAAAACATCAGCACTGACTAGTGAAGTGTAGGTAACAAACGTAGTGCCTAATGTGACATCTGAGAATGTCAGCAGAAAGGGTATTTCATATCCACTGCATATTTGCCCTAATATACAAGTATGTATGTCCATAACACTGAATGGAGACAGAGCTCTGAAGTTCTAAACCCTGATTAATCCACCTACGAGCAAATCTTCCACAGGGCAGGTAGACACCTGAAATCTGCAGGATGCCAGACGGAGGAGTCCTCACAAAGCCGTCCAACTCAAGATTAACAGCTCTGCGTCTGTCTTCAGGGAAATTCAGCGTCGTCAGCAAATGAAAGGTGAAACAAAACCTGGCTCTCCTAGGGCCGTAACCCAACCTGAGCACCTGGGGCTGTACGTACGCTGCGTTTACCCCCAGAAACCACGCTCAGCAGGAACCCTCCCACGGCCTGTCACAGTACATAGTGGGAAGCAGTTTATTTTTCCTGCAGTTGAACGGCAGCCGTCCGCATTCCCTCGAGGTTCTGGCAGCATCCCGACAGCTGAGCTCCGTGTTTTGGCGTTTAATGACCTGGCGGAAGTCCCACTGGCTTGAGTCGGGCTCGAGAGGGAGGAAACGCGTTAAACTACTGGATCTGCTTTCCACCTGAAGCCTGGCTGTACGTGCCTAACTACGTTACGTCAGAATAAAGACAGACGAGTCAGAACACCTAGACATCTCCAAACCATATCCGCAGACAACCTGACTCGAGAACACAAGTCACTTGGTCTCATGGGGTTTAACAACCCAGAACACAATAGAACAGGAATTTGAACCTTCTCCAGGGACTCTGAAGTTACTGTGAGATAGTAATTGAGGGATTCAGTATTATCGGAAAGACAAATGCAGCAGCACCAAATGCTTTTAATTCATTTCTTGGTTACTCTCAAAAACTACCTGGACATTAGACAGATATTGCCGATAAAGTGGCTTTTGCACGAAACTGCAGTTTAGCACACGGTATCCTGGAGCCGAGGGAATTAAACTGCTACTTTTCACAATGTGCTGAAACCCAAATTAACATTACCGTGTCGCGGGAGGGCTTTAGGGTTTTGTGAAAAAGCAAACACCAGTCGCTGCCTGGCACGCAGAGATTCCAGGAGTGGTTTCAAGGGGTGAAAAGCAGTGTCAGAGCTGAAGTCTTGGCTGTAAGAATGTTCTTCTCCTTTCATCCAGGTTTTCAGGTAGGTTGCCAGGTAGTTCTTTTTTCACAGATTTAAAATTTACAGGAGGTACTGCTGGGACGAAAAACATGTCGCAAATATCCCTGACCATTAGCAAATGATTCAATGTAAAGTCTACTGAAATAGCAGAAGGGACATAACTGGATCACAGAAGAGGACAAAAATAAACTTCAGAGCACTCTAGTAAACCCACCGTTAAATTACAATAATTTGGCTATGAATCAGTTTGTCAATCTGTAATCAATCAACATTGATCTGAGGCAGACGCCAGCCATAAACCTCCAAAGTGAAACTTAGCCATTGCCTAAGGCCCGCTTTTGTAGTAAGGTACATAAAAAGGCAGTTTCATACTGGGTCAGACTTAATGGGGACCCTTTGACTGAATGGATTCTAAGGGAACGAGCTATAGGCTTTCACTGGGAAAATCCACTGCAATTTGTTACCCGTAAAGTAAACGGCACATGCCATAAATTCCACTCCAGCTTTTTCCCGTCGTGTGCAAACCTCACTTCCCGTGCCTTGTATACGTTATATAGGAGCATAATTTTTTTCATATGTAGCCAAGCGGCTTAGGAAATCAACATCCAGTGCACCTTCATGGCGGATGGTTAGCCACCCATAAATCCTTACCTGCTGGATGGAAAGACCAAATAAACAATGGGTTTTATATTTCCATAAAAATGTAGGCCATCTTCTAATATGATGCGAGAAATAGCCAGCTGAAAGAAAACAAAAAACTTTATTTTTTTACTATTTACTGACTCTAAAAGCTACGTGCAGGCTAGCATTTAAAACTTCCAGTTCATCTTTCAGAAAGTCATCATACGTGAAGCAGACGATTCTGTCAGAAAAAAGATATTGAAGCATTTGACTCCAAGAGCACAGAGGGTCCTCAAAGAGTTTCAGCCCCAGGTTTGCCACCAGAAATTTTTCATAAAAGCACGGTGGGCATCATCCTTCCACCACACAAGATCTGGCATCCAATATTTATCACACATAAAAAACAAAGACATTAAAATTATTTATCATTTTGGTTAATGATAGTAGTTTCATCATGTTGCACATTTTTATAATTGGTGTTTCTGGATACAATATTTTTAATATTATTGAAAGCATAACGGTATTTGGTCTTCAAGATACAAATTACACAGCAAGTAAGCTGAAAAGCTGAAATATAGCCACTTGAGGGCCAGCCTACTGCAACTGCAGAAAAATAAGGATCAAAATAGCCTACATTGCATTATTTTTATTAGGAACATGAATGCTGAACTGTGTGAAATATTCAACAACATTCAAAAACTGGAGAGTGAACAAAAAAAATCAGCAATTACTATACACAATATTCAAATTAAATTTAATTGAATAGTTTCATTCAAAACGGGCAATTCATCTTAATTTTATGCCATTTTATGCTGTCATCAGTGCACCCATGGTCAGGTTTTGAATATGGACCTTGCTAGTGCTACAATGCACAATGCACACCCAGGGATGAGAGGGTTTCAGCAGGCCAGAATGGTAGCGTTCTGTCATCCCCTCTCCTCAATGGGGGACTCACAGCACACACGTACACACACACACACACACACACACACAAACACACTCTCTCTATCGCTCTCTCTCACACACACACACACACAGCGCTTTCCTCCAACTCATGTCCACGCAAGCCTGACTTGCAAACTGCAGTGCGATAAGAAGCACATGCTTGTCCACACTCTGAATCGACAAATTGAGGAGAAAAAGGGGAGAAAGCGTTTATATAAGTAATACTAGAATCGCTGATTACCCTTTGCCATAAAAGGGATGAAGTTTGTCCTTTGTTTTGTAAAGTTACTGAAAAAAGTAAGAACTTTTATCTAAATATAGAACTGGTATTGCCACCAGTAAAACCCTCTTCTAGTGATATCCAACTATTCAAGTGAATCTCTGAAGCAATCTCCCCAGGGCTTTTATAGAGATCATCAGCCTCTATGGCCGTCCGTCTCCAGCACCCAGCATGACAGACAGCTTCCCCTCCCTTCTCTCTGAAAAATGCAAAACAGTCAGCTGTATTTACAGGTTTCCCTAATGACTTTCAAGCACACCTCTGTACAACCATGATCTGGCACCACGATGTCCACCATAGCAAACTCAGACCTCATAAATGTGCAATTTGATAGGTATACCAAAGCATATAAAAAGCCTTGGCTGCAAGACCTCACAACCCAGAAAGCACACTAATAAATTCAATACAGGGTAAACGTAGGCGCTCTGTCAATTTCTGTCTGTGGGAGCATGGAGGTAGCATGGAGGTAATTTCCCACTGGGAAGATTTCACGGCTATGCTGCTTACCGCTGCTCTGCTATAGAATCTGATTAGTGCCACAAGTATAAACAAAACATTGTATCAAGTATCAAAAACAACATTGTGCATACAGGCATAGAAAAAAAATGTACTTGCAATATTTTTTCTTTTTTTTTCCAAACTCAAAAGTCTAAAGTTCTACTCTTGAAATCAAAATTTTTCTTTGCAATATTTATTTCTTTGCTCTCAATCAGAAATGCTTGATAATTCGCTCGATAATTTTGACACAAAACTGTGTTAAACGTATGTTGTTTTCTTTGATAATTTTCGACACAAATCTGATTCCTCTGTATTCCTCGGACATCTTCTCAATGGTCAAACCACCTCGCGGCTACCTCCCACAGGCGGAGCGCAACAGAGCGCCTATTTCGGATAGCCTATACGTCGCTGTGCCTTCAGGGATGGTGGCAAATTCAGGAAATGGCATCATAG
This sequence comes from Anguilla rostrata, assembly GCF_018555375.3. NCBI lineage: Eukaryota > Metazoa > Chordata > Actinopteri > Anguilliformes > Anguillidae > Anguilla > Anguilla rostrata. The sequence continues at coordinate 19,637,856 of NC_057938.1, read as the reverse complement.
GAAATCAATGTCCAAGAGAATAGGACAGTCCTGGGTGGGGGGGAACTGAAACCAGAGTGTTGGCTCCAGACCCATGTGCGTGAACTCACTGAGAGCTGTTCACTGTACATTGGCGCACTGCTTTTGGGAACGCCAGCAAAAAACCTGAAACTTAAAGCGAAATCGACTGCTAGTCAGGGAAGCATTTGGTATAACTCAATGCACAAGACACCAGCACTGAATAGGGTTGTTTGCAGAATGAAAGGTTGTTTATTCTGACTGGCCTAGACACTACAGATATTTACTGAGTGTGGACCAACAGGGAAAAGGATATGGACTTAACACACTATTACCAGTCAATAAAAAGCCCTGGATGTACACACTGGAGACATCTTGAAGTGGACATTGAGATAAGAAGTTGTGCACACTTCCACCCTCAGCTAACACAGGCCAGCTACACTGCGACACACTCTCTAGCACTGTATGTCAACTCTGCTCAAGTAAACAAATAGATTTTTGTTATAATTAAACATGCAAAACTTGTATACAGAATACCTGAAAATGTGTACAGAATTGACCACATACATAACTGACCATTCAGGGTATGTCCCATGATTCACATCAAGTCAGAATAGTCTCACTCCCAATAGCTATAAAACATTACCACTTAAACCCTCCATTACAGAAGGTGCAGTGCAAACAACCTATAGCCTAAACACACTTTTCCCAATAATGACTAATTGTAGCCTGTTCTAAAACTAGGCTACATTTGAGACATGACCAAATGAATGACTCAAAACTTGGCTGAACATGATGTCCAACACTACTGACATTACAAAAGACTAAAGCCTAAATAAATTCCATTAGTTTTAAGGGGCACATTAATCTAGGGATCAGTCTGTGATGTGCCACAACCAATTCGATACAACAGGCCTATATCCAACTTAACTTACCTGAGTACAGCTCAAACCTAACCAACAAAATAAGTGACTTCACTGTAGACAAGATCTGGCATTATGTTTTTGGCCAAATACTAACCTTAGTTCTTCAAACCAGGCTGCTTGCTTACATCAGATCTACTGGCAAGATACTTTCCTCCCAGCTCAAAATGGTCCATCTCTTTCCTGCATATGCTTCCCATTACAGCATCAAATTACTTGAAGCCATGTTAAAATTAAAAAATGATGCATGCTGAAATTAGATTTTATTCTAACATTTCATTCTCAGACATTTTAAAAGACATCCCAATTTTACCCCAAATATGTCTGCCAGCTGTTATTAGATTCACTGAGTGTAATTTAATGTGCATAGAGATAGGTACATCCTGTTCCACTTATGGTGTAATTGTTCCCAAGTATACATAGTAATCGTATATAAAAACGAAGATGAAGATAAGCTAATAACTTTTGTGTCATTAACCATTTATCTGCATACACAAATTATATAGGCTATGTGAAAGATACATTGGACCAGCTGATCAATTGAGCTAATATGGATTTGCGCAAAATTGGCGGTTATGAACACCAATTATTTCATTTCTAGCACAAGCAGGCCCTCAAGCATTGAAATGAGTCTCCTTCATAATACATGACTGAATTTCCATCTCAGACATCTGAGATGAAAAGGTACAGTAAACTTTGCACAAAACCCCTCTTAAACGTAACTTAATCTGAATAAAACTGGAAATATTACAACATGCAGGAATCCATTAACTTTGACCATGTAATCAATAAAAGTTTCAATAACATATTTCTGACATTCAAGCATTTGCAAATGACCACGCTGCAAATTTCTTCCTTCAGCAACACCATCAGATGCTGGCACATTTAGCTGAATAGCTAATCCTATGCAATTCAGAAAACTTTGTTAAAAGTTGTCAAATCCTGAAATGAATAATGTAAGCCTAATACACACCCTGCTGCGATATAGCTTAAAAATAGGCTATTTAAAGCTTCATGAATTTGCACAGTTCAGCTATTGGTAACTTTACAGCTGTGACTAGTTAGCCACACATGCTTAATAGCACAGCTGAATAGCTGCATAGCTACCTTGCTAACGTCAGCCAGCCAGGCTCCTAAGCTAGGTATGCAACAAATTCTAGTTGTTTTTGTTTTATTATTAGTCAACATAATATAGCCATTTAACCAATGTTGTTACAATTCAAAATTATCCATGCCAAGTCGACTAATGTACACAGTTTTTCAGATCCCTTTGGATAAGAACATGTAGCCTACATGTATGTAAATTTAAGTGCAAATATCATTACTTAAATTTCTGCCATTGCTATTTTTATACTAAATACACTATTTTTAGTTGGCTACCTTCCCATGATTAGCAAATCATGGTTGCACAAAAGATCATGGTAATTTATGGGGCCATTACCATTCAGATAGCAGATTAGAACATTGCTACAAAATATACAACCAAACACAGACCTGAAAGAGATAATACTTTAAAGAACAATATTAGAAAAGTACAAATAATGTGACGATCATGTCAGGCAACACAGGGCTTATCCAGTTCACAGATTACTTAATCTTTTCAGGGTGTCCCCTCACTTTTAAACATTTCTAGTGCACTAATTGTGGATTAATCATGTCCATTTTCTAAGTTCAGAAAAATTAGTTGTGGAAAAAGCAACAGTCTTCCAATATGTTTTAACATGCATTGGCCAGTTTTCTTTTCATTTCCCACCTAGGTAATATTTAAAACCCAAATCTAGACAGCCACATCTCCAGTTTAGCTTCACAATCAAGTTCGATTCACTGCAGCAAAGTTAGGTTATTAATTATAATGCATCACTGTTGTTATTCAAGTTTGCATATCAAACACGCGTTTAATATTTTGTATGCATGCTCGAGTCTCAGGTGTAGTTCACACTTGGCAGTTTCCTATATGGGGAAACCAAATATCATATCAGCTGATTGGCATTCCCTCTCGCTCAAATATCTACATCAGCATGGGCCTTGAAAAGTACACAGGAACCCTACACACATACAAGCGTTCACAGAACAGACACCCAGTTAAAGATAACACATTCGTATCGCCTTCGTAATCGATACATTGGTACAGCAAACATGAAAGTGAAATAATTTGGCTAATAATTCGGCTAATATTAACCTCAATCTTAAATGTATTGTATGCTCTAGACTATGGCTTTGAATGATCAGTGTTCATTGACATATCCACACAGTAATAACCTCGAAAGTACCATTTCCTCATTACTCGTACGTTTCGAATGTATAAAGCTGAACACCAACACGCAGGGTGGGGAAAAGTGTACACACGATCGATGAAACAGGGCATGCCGTGTCCTTAAAAGTGCCAACGGTTGGCATTTGGTTCTAAAACCGCTAACACTCTATTTCAGAAAACTCATTGTTACAGGACAAATTCATCGCTCGTCGCCATAGAACACGAAAAAGGTATATCAGCCATTTGTAGATGATTTCGGACAGTACTCGTGTAGTTTCAAACCCTTTGAACTACCGTGAACCCAAATCGTATACGAAAACAAATCCCATAACTTCAAGTTATTGTCAAATGCAGAGCTGAAGAACTATAAGGACTTGGAACTACACACCGTCCACATCAATGGCACAAACTGTTGCAAATGCACCAAGGAGCCAGACAAGCACATTCTGATCTGAAACGTCGTGAACCTCCAAGCCCAACGTAATTCTCAAGTAAAGCCACGTTTCCTGAAGTTAAATCCGCACAGTGCCAGTTTTTTTTCTTGAAGTGGTGAACTACGTTGTGCCAAACTGTCCCGCAAATAAATCAAAACGACTTGGTGCCAATGTACCAATACTTACCTAAAAGCTTCTTCACTTCTGCTTCGTTCATGTAGACGCTGACACTAGGGCGATTGTTGTTTTCCATACCGGGTAAACTGAGTTTGGCAAAGGAGACAGCTGCTTCGAGTAAAAGGAAAAATAAGCCCCATCGCGTCCTCGGAACTGAGTGGAGCCAACATCGCGACACTGTCCCACAGCAAAGCCGAATCGGCCCCGCCAGCGACACAAACATTGCATATAAACACGCGTTTCCTTGCTTAAAATGTTATACCCAATGTGGGTGTTAGATTAGTTTCGCCAAACTTTCAATCCATCCCAAATATTAAGTTTGATCCAGAAAGCAGCATAGTCCCAAGCAGTTTACGACGCTGGCTCGCTAGCCCCCTCCCCTCTTGTCCCGGGTTTTCTCTTACCAACTGGTTTGCTAGCTAGCCAGCTAACTTTACCAGCTCCGCTGAATTTGCTGGGGGTATCCAGATTTTGGGTTATTGAAATTCAGACAACGACCTGTATCCGGTTAATTTTCTTTCCCATGAGTGAGTACTCTACCAATTAAGCTTAAATACGCATCATAGCAGATTTTATTGTTTGCAGCACGCCGCCTTCGCATTGCACCCTTGACTCTCCACTTTCACCCCCTGAATCTCATTTTCCAGAGGGGGAAAGCTCTTGTAACGAGCACGAGCACGCACAGCCGCGTCTTCACATTAAGCGCGCGCCCGTCTTGTCTTTAGACTCGAGTCCTAACTGCGAGCGAAATTCTGCCATCGGAAATTATGACGTGTGTGTCAGAACAGAATCTAAACAAAATGAGAAAGGGAGCTTGAGACAAATGATATCAATATGGGGACACCTCATTATCTACGATGAACCTTAGGGAAGACTTCGTTGTTGGGAAACCGTGGAGGAAACGGCATGGGGTTGTTGAATGGGGCAGGAATGTCATAACCTGCTGAAACAGACCCATTAACTAGAATGCTGCCCACCGGGCTTAATTCGTATATTATTGTGATAACTGGAAAATCAAATAACTTACTTTACGGTAGTTGTTACTAGACCCAACAGCCATAATTTCCGTTTTTCAGGTTGGAAACAGCCTGCTTACATTGAATATAAAATATTGAACAGTTCTGCCTGTTTAACACTGTATTATGCTATAGCACATGATCTTACATGTCCTTTCAATGAAAGCTGGACCACTCCTTGGAGGGATAGTTGATTCTGTACTCTGTACTGACTTATTTATTTTCATGTTAACTATGTTTCTCAGGCCCTGCCAAAAATGGCTTTTCATAACAAAAAGGCTACCCTTTAATCTCATGCCTTCTAGTTAACCACAAACTGGCTTACCCTTTGAAGAGGAGATGCAGTGAGCATGTGACGTCTATTCATTCCAGTGCTATGATTAGAGTGCTATTATTTGCAATGTGGAGATTTATGACAGCGCACGCTTAGAATAAATATACAGAACAAGACAATCAAATAGGATGCATGCACAAGAGAGGCAGTGAGAGTGATTCTTGGCACTTGCAGCATATGAGTTCTTGCTGAACTTTACACCTGTGGAAGAATGATTAAGAAACTACATTATCAGATAGCTAGTGAAAGCCAGAGGTTTGGGGTGCTCAAACGTGTCTAAGAAGAGACGAACAACATGAGCGTGCTTGCCTGCCTGGTGTGCTCTTCACATTGAAGAGGTGCTTTGTTGTCTTTTAGGAGGCTCAGATCAGACCCGACAGGCATGAGCTTGCCAGACCACAGGAAATCCCTGGCAAAGGGATCTGCAGGCTGTGCCCTCCCATGTGGACTCTGTCTTAGCTCTGGTGTAGAGGTGGACGCAGTGGCACAGTGCCCAGCAGACTGCTGGCACAGTAGGGCGAATGGGATCACAGCAGTCCCATGAGAAAACGCCTGCCCAGGTGAAACGGTATATTTTTACAAAGTTTCTCACATTACCGCAATGTTGGACTGATGCTATGAGAATGCAATGATCTCCTTGGGTGGTTTGAAGGATTGGGGAGAGAGCACAATGGTTGTGATGGGAAGCTGTAGGAAAGGGATGTTTATCCAAAGACACGGTTGATTACTGTTTGTTCAGGAGGCAGGAGCACCAGAGGTGGGGTGGGGTTGAGTGGAGGGTTAATGTGTAACCAGAATTGCTGTAAACGAAGTAAACGAATACTATAATACTATACTATAATACTATAATTAGTCAATAAAACGGAATCAGAGAAGAGGCAGTTTTCCAAAATGCCTGCATTAGAACTTTCTTTGGACATGTTAGAAAAGTGTTAAAAGTGTTGAAATACAAAAGAATAAGGTTTTGTTTTAGTAAAGACATTTCACAGGATTTTATTAGAACCTATGCCAACCGTTCCTCTAAAATAACCCCCCTCCCCTCACTCTGGCTCATTCTCACTGAGAGCAAGAATCGGTTTGAGCCCTGAAAGACAGTTACAGGGAAACCCATACCCTGTTCTGGCCAGAAAGTCAGTATTTCTCAGTCCAAAAAAATATAAATAAAATATATTCCCATGTGCATGAAAAATACAAAGGAATTTCAGATTTTTCTCATAAAAAGGGTATGGAAAATATATGGTCAATTGATTCCAAATATCTGGTAATTATATTGTATTATATATTGTATTTATAATATACATGTATTATTATTGTGATGCCTAAGTATGTTATGTAAATTAATTAATATACAGTTTATACAAATGTATTTTCTAAATAAATATCAGTATATATGTTTATATATTGAGAGTATAATAATGATTATTATTGGTATAGTTTGCTGCCAGCACTCCCAGAGTATTTCTGCAATGCAGTAGCATCCCAAGAGCCCAACTCTCTGCTGCAGCAAGACTTTCTTCTCAAGATTTCGTCTATTTTCAGCACCACACTAGTTCACTGATTGTTTGCTTCAGGCTCTGTGATTTGATTGCTGCCTTTAATTCAAGATGGCATTATCGCTTGCACTTTGTACAGAGTCAGTGTGAGCACATTTAAAAATTGCAGGTGACAACCCAGCAACACTCTTGCTTGTACAGCATCTTCACACCATGGTCTGCTTTGACGTCTCATTTGCTGCTTCGACAAAAATTTCCATTATGATCCGTAAACCAGCTTGCTTTTGGGTTTAAGTTACAGATAGGAATTAGTGGCAGTGGCAAAAGCTTTTCTACTGATAGAGTGGACATTATATGAGAGTGACAATAGCACCAGGAGTATAGAAGGTGAATGTGACACATAAATCTTATTCTCTACCCTTTTGCGATCCTTCCACCTGTGGCCCACCTGGTGTGACTGCAGTGCCATCTGCTGTCACCTCTGTAGCAGCCTGTTTCTCCCAAGCTGTGATTCATAGCATGGCCAGCAGAGAGCGACATAGATCAGCATCATTTGAGAGCTCAGATTTTGAAGGGTGGGAAACAACCACAAGTTCCTTTGAGATTGCTGCAGGATACAAGGTATGGGTACCCTGGGAGACTAGACAAGGCTGCCTTTGATATGTTATAACAGAAGATACTTCTGCATATTTATGGCTGGATGCGGAACAAAAGATGCTCCAGCTACACGCAGATGAGTGCAGAAATAAGACTGAAGGGCCTCAGCGTCTACTGTTGTCCATTGTGCTTCAGCATGTAAGAAATTCGTTTCAGTCATTATTTTCCTAAAATATCCACGAACTATTTTTTAAGGCCCTTATTGGCTAAAGTGTCTACACACCTTTTTTTCAAGGGCTTACTTAGCTGCCGGTTGAAAAAAAACTGCAAACACCTGCTCTCACTGTGGCCATCCAAGACTTCCTTAAATTGTATTCTGTCTAAGCATTTGAGATTTTTTGCGAAGTATGATATACCACCAGAGAAGTCTCCAGTTTGCTTCAATTTTTGCAGCTCAAGATCATGATGCATCAGAAGTACATGGTAATGGTAATGATCGTTCATTTATTAGTAAAGCGCATTCCCTGAGGTTAAGCCAATTTACCACACATCAGTGGTAAATTATGGGTAAGCTCATAGAACCATAGGATTGTGTTTCTGATAAGTGAGACTTACAAGACACCTGGAAGAATGAATTCCCCAAAGTCTCTGCACTGCATGCAAGGCATTGATATTTGACACACATCTCTTCCCTTTCTGTAATCCCCTTCAGAATCCACCCTTTGTGCTGAAAGCCTAGCATTTGCTAATGCACATGTTGGTAATGGGAGAATGTCAGAACTTGGCCTATTCAAGTAAAACAAATGCCCATTCTACCAGGTAAGCCTCTTGAGGAGGCAATACAGTATGTCAGAGTAGATTGTACGACAGTGAGCAGGGCTGGAAAGAGGGTTATATCGAGAAGGGAGAGGCAGGAATGGGATTTGATTATCATCACAAGACATTGCACTAGATCTACTTCATTGTGTGTTGTAAATGCACCTTCATTGCTATTCAACAGGAAAAATGGTAATGACAGTATAACAATATACACCCTATCACTGCACTGAGGTAGCTCAACCCATATCTTTCCTGTACTGTCTTAAACCTTTGAGCCCTGAGGTCTTGGAATGTGCATAGAAGTATTCTATGTACATTCTACTACATGTGTGTGTGCTATGCACATGACTAAATATGGTTTATAATACAGTATATTAACTATTCTTAAGAGCTACAATTTATGCACATACTTTGTGCATACCTGAGATCACAAAGAAAATTTAAATTTAAATTTATCTTTGTGTCACCGAATAGACCCCTTACTTTCATTTTATGCATTTACTCTTCTGTTGTTTACTATTGTTCTGAATAATTAATTGATTGGGAGAAATGACCTCACATCAGCATTTAATATAGTAAAACTTTATTGTGGCAAACGTGGCATTGATGCTGACTAATATATTCAAAACAAACTGATACACTGCACTATGGTTCATCCATTTCATTTCATCATCTCATTTCAGACATTTGTTTTGTTTTTTTGAAAGCTTGCTGAACTTGGGGAATCAAAGTTGCACACAATCACAATCTAACCATACTCACACTAATCAACTTTACATTTCAACACTAACTTAGTCAGGCATTAATGAGTGTTGGAGGGAAGCAGAGATTGCATACAGTATCATACAAAATATATATTAAAAAAAAAAAAACAGAAAAAGGCAGCAACTAATGTTCAAAGTCAAATATTTCAGCTTCTTTCTCCTTCCAGAAAGCAAAACTTCTGTCAATGTACTTGCAAATGTCATCATTGTTGAAGCAGGAGATGTCTGCATCCCCCTTTTTCAGAAAGTCCCCCTCATCTGGGGTGGCAGTCTGGACAATGACCTTAGGCACCGGCCTTGCCTCTGGGTGCAGGTGACTCCCAGGGTTGGAGGGTGGTTCCAACTGGTTTTGCGTGCTGCCAAAATACTTGACTTTGATATCCTCAAAACCATCCTTCCACTCCCTGTTCCCCGCTTCAATATCGTGGAGCACAGCCCTGTGGAAGTCCCTCACCATTTCCCAGGGGAACCGGCCCACATGGTCGAACACCTCAAAGCAGAGCAGATGCCTCATCTTCCTCTCGTCGGCAGGCAGCTCCTGCTCCAGGATGTGGAAGTAGCCCAGCATGAAAAGGTCGAGGGTCAGGCTGTTGTAATCAACGGGTACCCCATTCACACGGGGCAGGAACTGTTCGGGGGAGTAAGTGACCCGTTGGCGGTTGAGACGGCGGATTTGCCGTGAGGGGACGCCAGAGGTGATGCTCCTCCAGTTGCCAATAATCTTGTTGACGGCAGTCCGCTGTCTGAAGAAATGACACACCGAGCCGTTCCCCCTAGTCTGCTGGGGCTGAGTTTCCTGTGGGATATTTTCTAGAATTTTCTGTTCAGCCTTCCCGTCAGCTTCTTGTCCGTCCAAGCACTTTTTACCCCTCATGGTTAAGGTGTAGGCTGACTTCTTCCAGTGACTCAAGAACAAGACAACTATTCGCTCTTTTCGCAAGCTGGTGGTCTCTCTCACTGGATGAAGGCCTTCTCTGGGCACCTCTTCGCAGTCTATACCAGAATCCCTGCTGTCGTCCACCATTTCAGCAGCTCTCTCTACCCTGCTGTTAACATGCCCCTCCCGCATATTTTGCACAAGTGACCCACCACCTAGGCTTCCAGTTAAGAGCAAATGACCCGCCATCTGAGACTCAAAGTTTGATCTAAGATTCTGCACCGAGACACCAAACTGTTGAATCTCCTTTTCCACATTTTCCCTGCTTACCCTCATGGAATTCCGTCTTTCTGCTGGCTGCTGTGAGAAAACAGACACAAGCTCATTGTTGGGCATCTTGCATATGGCGCCATCCTTTTCGTTCAGGTTAGTCAGGAGCAGGGACATGCTCTTTACGATGCCAGATATGCGGTTGCACCACACTGGCAGGGGTATCTGTCCGTCATCTGCATTTGGATTGCCGAGCTGTGTGTTGACCGTGATATTGACGATGGGAGCAGGGAGGATTGTCCGCAGTTCCTCAGCCAGACGAGCCAGCTCAAGCTCATAGGCTTGGCACCTCTTCTGCATGGACACGTTCTCGATCTGTTTCTCCAGATAGACCAGGTCATCTTCGGTCAACAGCTCACCAAAGGGGCCGAGGATGGCATTGTGCACCTGCGAGAATCTCCAGCCATCCATCTCCATATATTTGCAGCCATTTTCCTGGTGGAGAAGAAAAACAAATCTGACTTACTTGAAGCCAAACTGAAAAACTAATACAATCAAATCACAAGTTGCATCAAATTCCAGTTCATTGAACATGTTGCAGGGCTTCTTCCAAGGGTTCATCATAATCTTCTAAAGCCTGGTAGAATTTATCTATTAGGATAACATGGCAACTCACAGAACGTTTTTGTGTTCGAAATTAGAGGAAGAACTAAATGTACTTTTGCAATCTCCATAAGATAATATGTGCTTCTTATCGTGTACATGATGAGTAATAAGCAGCTAAATAAGCAGTTAGGAAGTTGAGAGTTTGGTGCTGACTTTAGCCTTAGCAGGCGAATATTGTGTACCTTCCTCCTCAGGTCCTCTTCATCCTGCAGCCTAGCCTGCAGCTTGCGTACCATCACCTGCCTCTTCCACTCAGGGATCGGCTGGCCTTTCTCATCATGAGTGGGCACAAGCGAGTCTATGTCAGCCAGGTTGGCCTCCTCCGTGGGCAGCATCACTATTTCATTCTCTTTCTCGTCCACTCTCTGTGAAAAGAACATCTATAATGACCCACTTTCCCACAGTAGGACATACTTGACAAATGTTATTAATATTAAAATCACTGGCAAGGAACGCAAACAGGGAAATCCGCCCAATGAAAGGACTCACCGACTGTCCCGTGAAGACAGCTGTGATCCCTGCGTGTTTCAAAGACTTGATGGATTTCATATGCGAGAGTAGTCTTTGCTTCTCCTCCAATGTTTTCGCCTGGCTAAAGGATGACACGACTGCAAGGGAAATGCAATAAGCATGATGCACGAATGCCATTGTCCAGCAAAAATCACTGTTACATGCTGATGATTGACAATAGGTCCATCGCACGACTGAAAATAAATGAGAACATTCATAACCTAGTGAGAAGCTGATCCATGTTTAGTGAAATTTTTGACAGTGCAGGACAATCTCTAGCTGATTCAGATGATTCAGTTATTGCACAGGCAAGCTTCATATACTTTTTCTAAAGCCAAGGGAGGCAATTCTTATTGCGAAGAGTGACATAGGGTTTTGTGCGTGACATTAAGAGGCAATGGTCCTCACCATTTGATGCCATCTGAAAATGCTGGATTGTGTTATTGGTTTGTATCTGAGGAGGGGGTGAGGATGGTGGGAGGGGTGTCGCTGGGGGAGGCAGTGGGGGGCGTGGCTGGGGAAGCACTTCCTTCACTGGCTGCTGGGAAACACAGAGGAGAATGTAGGTGAAGTTTGTAACGTTCATCACCAATGTGCCCCCACATGACAATCTACAAGTGGATTGATCAACCCATTCACAAGTATGCAGTAGGATGTTTGGTATGGATCATGCAATGAAAGAAAAAAAGAAAGGAAGATTAAAGTGATTAAATCAAGGTTACTAAATCTCATTAGCCCACATATAGCAGACATATAAACTTGGATAGGCCATGGCTATGGTCACCTTGCTGTTCTCCATGTCTGTACCACTGCAGGTGTGTGCGAGCGTGCCGTTCAGGCCCTGGTAGTAGTCCGCAGAACTGGGTTGCCAGGAAACTGCTGGCTTTCCTCTTCTCTCTGCTTCACTGGAGCTAACCTCTGGCAAAGATCCGTCTGTGAAGGAGCCCTGGAGCCAAGGACAGTGCACTCTTTCGTCAGTCACCGAAATAACCTCATCGGTGAGACCAGAGAAACATCTGTCTAAATGCGCAACACTAAAGTGTTGCAATATAAAAATCAAAAACACAAACTTGGGATACCTATTAGTCCTTGAGGTGATTTGAAAAATACATAATGCATGAAGAGTGATTACACTCTTTCTTCCCTTAAAAAATAGGAGTAGGACCTTGAGCAGAGAGCCCCAGCAGAGATGCCATTGCATTTCACTGCTTAATTACACTCAGTGTCTGTGTGGCACCCTGGGTCTCATTAGTACCCCCTACTACGACACTACTGATGCTCCATCTTACTTAATGTTTAACTCAGCCACACTGCAGTAGGTCGACAAAATTATCTACTTAAAGGGATGCACGTGCCATGAGTGAGATCACATCCCTTTGCCTCTTGTGCCACCGAAAAGCGACACGTGATCCGAGAACATAACTCTTACAGAAAATGTTCATTAAGTAGTCAATTGAGGAAGGCCAGGCCAATAGGAAGTACCCATCAGCAACACCTGAGCTTTGCGAGACACAACAAAAGCTTGTCATGAAATGGACACTGCTGTTGTTTTGAGTTCAGCACCCCACTGGGCGTGTAGGATATAGGCGGTGCGAAAAGGTGGCTACCCCACAGGAAGTTTCGAGTGACATCAACCTACAGCCACTTTCAGACGTGAAATGTGGTCCCATTGCTGCTCGTTAATGCAAATGTCAAGGATGAATGCTAGCAAAACTGGAGAGTAAACTGAATGAAAGTGCTTCAAGCCTTGCAGATGCAGATTTCACATCTAGAAATCTAGAAAATCATTTTGTCTTCTACATCAATCAGTGGTTTGTCCCTAAACTCTACAAGGGCCCAGCATTGCCATTTTGTTTGTTTAGTGTCCCTTACATATCTTATATACTTCTCACATGCAGTCGTTGTAACTGTTAGACATGCTCCCAATATCGATTACGTCTTGGCAAGTTCCCTGTGTCTGCTCTGAAGTGGGCGAATCTGCATGTGGCTATTGTGTTTCTTGTTGCTGGAATGAACTCCAGGAAATTTTAAAGCTAGATGTCCTGTTCTAATAGGTCACTTAATGACCTTACTTAAGGGCCTGTTCATTAAAAATTCAATTTTTACAATTTGACTGTGTCTTTCAATATTAAATATTCTGTGTTGTATGTAATTCTGCATTGTACTGTAAATTTTTGTATTTTAGCAGTCCTATTGCAGGATCCATTGAAAAAAAAAATTGTCTCCATGGGGTTTTTCTGGGTATATAAAGGTTAAAAATGCGATAACCAAGACATTATTTTTTATCAAGTGTGCATAAAACGCTGCCAACTTTAAATTTTATCATAGACCGTTTCCATTATAAATCTTCTTTGCATGTGTAAGATATGCAGTTATACAGTGGGGGACTATGAATAAAAAGCTGTAATTCCAACATGAATCGTGCAAAATAGATGTAGATACCCTGAAATTGAAACTGACAGTCTGCGCTTGCCATATATTGTTTTATTTCTAATCCAATGTGACAGACGCAAAGCAACAAAAATGTTGTCACTGTCCCAATACATTTGCATTTAACTCACAGTGTAAGGAGTTAAGTCTTAACAGGAAAAGCAGCTCAGGAAGAGCTGAAGCCTGTATTTCTCATTTAGGAATGATTTTCCATATGCCCCAAATTTGATGTTACAGATGATGCACTGCAGCACAGGTTGAAATGGATTTTACTGCTCCCAAAAGCAGAGAAAATGGTTAACTGTAATTTCATTCACTGTACAGCACAGATAATTGCACAGTTCACATGCAAACATACATGCAAAAATACAGGCAAAAATATGTTTAAAATCCATAGTTCTAATAAGCAGGATGGCTGTCATGGATTTCATACATCCTTATGCATAAAATGAATTGCCCATTGTCTTCTTTGTTCGCATATTCCACAGAGATCAAACGGAAGCCAATAAATGTTCCCTTAAAAGCTTGCATGGTTAAAAGATCAAGGAAGCTGCAAACTGAAAGCCTAGTTTGCAAAATTCATTGTCAATAGGAGGATGAAGTACAAATCTCATTTCATCGTAGCAAAGAGAACAAAAGCAAAACAGTTTTGAGGGATTCGTTAAAAAAAAAAGTGAAAACAAAATAAAAAACGAAATCTCAGCCATCACTCCGATATAATATAATGACAAAACAGTCAAAACAAGTATGCACTGACTTCCGTGTGCTCTGAAAAACCACTCAATGTGCAGTCCCCACAGACATGCACAGATATCACTCTGATCTGACCCTGATTACGGAAATACCCTCATTATTAAAATGGCCTTTTATCTGATTATCTTTATCGGTGTAGGTCATAAATGGCGTATTCAAAACCCAATTCAGACAATTTTTGGCCAATCTTTTGATTTTTTGGTGCATGTAGACATCTAGATTCCTTTCTGGTTTTCTGCACATGCCGGGTGGAAGTAAAAGATCCTGAATGAAAACAAGTGTCCATTGAGCTCATGCTGACTATGGAGAGAATCATGTAAGCGTGGCTATTGGAGTAATCATATTACTTATATCCATGTGTATGCAATAATCTAAACACTGGCATAAACTGATTACTCCCAATAATCGAGTTATTGATGTACATGTAAATGTAGCCCCTGTCTCCATCCACTATCTCTCAGTTTTCTAAAGTAATGGCTCCAATGAACTTTGGAAAGTCCTCTTGTCATCACTTTTTTGATTAGCTACTATAATCATGACAATGCAGTTGTTGCCTATTGAAGGGCGGCAGTGTAGTATAGTGAGCAAGGAGCTGGTCAGGTTTGATTCCCGGGTAGGACACAGCAGGTTGTATTCTTGAGCAAGGTAATTAACCTGCATTGCTTCAGTGATACATCCCGCTGTATAAATACATGCGATGTAAATGCTATGTAAAAAGTCACTCGGGATAAGAGCATCTGCTAAATGCTGTAATGTAAAATCACGAAGTCGCTCATTCCTCAAGTAAAACACACATTGAATTGAGACAGAGAACTGAAACATGAAGATGTACCATGCTGTCTCATGCCCTGAGTAAAACCTAAATCTAAAGGAGTTCTTTCTCCTTTAAGTAGAAAAATGCTCAGTTTTAGACATCATAGAGTCCAGAGGAGCTTGGTAGGCACCATCCTTTAATGAGATAGACTGCATCTTGCACAGAAACTCCTCTAATCCTTATTTATGAAGTGGCATTGAAAGAGCCCCACGGCCATGCTGCCTACCTTTCTCGGTAGCAGATATCAATTTAATGAGACTATATACAGTGAATATAAATGGCAATCAATCACTTCATCAATCACTACAAAATGAGGCTAAGATGTGAGAACACCAGAAGTATGTGGAGCTTGTGGAGGTTGAGTATTTCAACCTGTAACCAACTTTTTTCTGCATAATACATTGCATTGTATCCAATTGAGCAGCCTATTAGTAGGGGGACATGATGCAAAAAACTATAGTGTCTTTATTTCATTATCCTCCAGTACAGTGAAACCCTCTCTCGCAGACAGCAGAATCTTGCAACATTTGCAGATTCTAGTGTAGATTTGTTCTCCATTGTGCCAAACATGTCACTTCTTATGTTAGCTGCTTAAAGAGCACACTGTAGTGAGGAAATACTTGTTAAATCAGCACTCATTATTCCACAGGAGTCTAGAACTAAGGGAGTACAGTCCATACATTCACTCCATGCATTCAAAAAATTCTGTTCATTTAAAATATAAAGCATAATCTGAGTTTCACTAAAAGCCAAGATAAATAATTTACTTACAATCTCTTGCGCGATTAATCTCCCACGTAAGTCATGCAGTTGAAGCCTTCACTGATGAAGATACTATGTCATCTGCAGCTTAAACCATCCGCACCTTGGAGCACTCATCAGCTTCTCAGCCAATGACCAAAAGCCTCAGCATCAGCAGGCAATAAACAATAAACTGATAGGAGACAGTCTAAAGAAGCCATAAATGATTAAGATGGGGGATTGGGTAGACAGCGATGTCGGGGATGTGGGTGCACACCAATGATGGTATGTTGTGCACCCAGTGATACTGTAGGTGTGTGTCATTAGCATAGCCAGGGGGCTGCTGTCAGGCTAACTAGTAAAGGTACACTGCGTACTGCTTGGTTGACTGCGCTTCCATTCTCTGGTCGTGAAGGGACTGACAAGGCTAGTGTAACAGAGATTTATTCTTGTCCATGTGTAGGCGAGGAGCGGTCGCTGGCCAGGCGAGTAGTAAATGGATCTGCCCAGTCAACCATTCCATTCCAAACAAAAGATGAGAAAAAAAGAACAGATTTATGCCTACACGACTCACTAATCAGGCATTCTCATACATGATGGCAGGTGTCCTATGTTTGTATGTCCTGGTTTCCTCTCTGTGCTCTGTGTCATTTTATCCTCAGCAAATGGTATATCTCACAGTCCAGCTTGTCTCTGCTCTGGAGAAAGGCCAAAACGGGACACAAGAACCCAGTGGTTCCTAACCTTGGCCCTGGAGAGCTACAGGCTTTCCTGGTTACTCAGCACATACTTTATCAGCTGAAACAGGTTAGCACACAGTTGATTCAACCTCACATGGTTTCACAGGTCTTTCATTTCTGGGTCATGGTTTAGAAGTTGATTGCTGAACTTAAGGTGAAAACTGTGGTGCACCAGGGCCAGGGATGAGGACCCCTGCCGTAGCCTTTGCTCAGATAGTCAAGACCCCATGAATTCTATCCAGATCGACAGAGATCCATAGAATGCACAGAAATTCGTGATGCTATGATTATTTACTGATGTTTTAGTGCTTTGTTTAGTCCATGCAAAACCTTCATTGATTTGCTTAAAGGAATTGAGCAGGGTTGTATGCATGGCTCAGATTGAGGGGGAAGATAGACGGCAAATTTCCATAAAACATAAGTGAAGCCATTCCTGTCCTGCACATGCACTAATGTCTACTTAAAGTAATGACCTGGATGAAATAAAGCAATAGTGTTAAATGTCCATCTAAAGTCAGTATACTAAAGTCAGTCAACTTTCAGAGATGTATTGAAATTAATATGAAACTGGTTCAATCATGAAAACATAAAATTTACCTACCTCAGATATTACATTTTAATTAACTAATAGTATAATTTTTTGACTGATTCCAATTAGTCGTAGGTTATTGTTTTGTTTGTTTTTGTTTTTTGGCACTGTAACTTAAAGTTTCCCACATAACATCTAAACATGGTTAAAACATGGCATCTGTATTTACAGTAAATCAGATGTAGCAACAAACTTGTAATCAGCAAACTAATTTATCTAGCCTCATAATTTTGCATTAGTTCATGTGCTCACTGGTATGTGATAGAATTCCTCAGATAATCATTAATTTGTAATATCTTTTCTGGCCATGATAATATATTTTAGTCCTATATGTTGCATTAACACTTCTTGATGAACGCATGAATGACACCTGATGCCTCGCATGTACCCCTATACTGTATGAATTGTTTTAATGTGATCTTATCTATAAGTGAACCAGTGTACAATATACAGCCAATTAGTTCATTTAGCCAGGTACTGGGTGGAAACAAGTACCTGCATACACACGACCCCTTCAGGACCGGAGTTTCCCACACTTGCTATTAATTGTCACTTGGGTTTAGAGCTGGCGGCTGGGAAGGCTGTGATATATGGATAATGACAGGATCATGCCCTGTGAATAGGGGTCATCTTGAAAAACACTCCCTCTGCAGGAAAGATATGCGATGCTAATAAATAAATGCTAATATCATTGGGTGAAAATGATCCCTGAGTACCATTAGTTAACATTTGACTGACCTTTACATCCTAGGGCCATGGGTGCACCTCAGAAATGGCAAGTAAATGTGCCCCACACAGGTACAGAGCCACCAGATCCATTCACATTTGAAACACTGGTTTAATATTTTCTAACGGGGTACCTGTGCCATTTGTGACCTTTTTGTTTCCTACCAATAGTCTACATATAACTTATTGTTATCGGTATTAGGAAATAAAATAATTCTATTAAATTCAACATTGATAATCTGTTTTAAATGTATGTTCTGTATCGCTTTTCAGCAGCCCTCATCAATTATAAAAAAGGGAGAAAGAGATCTGCATCCGGATGGCATTTCAAACGTTGTACATGAAATTAATACGAACTGTTGCGTATATAATTTTGATACCTTAGCATGATATGGCTCACATGAGCAGAGGTACACCACCCTCATTCTCCTCTGTGAGCAGACTGACTGCAGATCTGCAGGTACATTTAAAATAATGTGCTGTATAAAAAGCCCTATGCTATACAATCAAACCATATGTGTTTGTTTATGTGACCTCCACCATCTCCTCAACAGCAGGCATTTACCAGAAAACATTGGAACCAGACTGACCTCTTTGGAACTGAACCAAATGTTAAAATGGTTGGCAGGTGAGTGGGCGCAGTAGATGTCCCAATCCAATTATTCCTGTGCCAGAAAATGAGAAGGTCTGACACAAAGAACATTGAGAACGACAGCGTCGCTAGCAAATTATTTGTCAGTCAAAGACAAGTAATTAAAACAACCCACCATCTGAATTCTTTTGTATGCTAACACCGAATATTTTATAAACCAGGTATTGTCAACACCCTCCATAAAGCAACAGTTGAAGAAAGATGATTCATATCAGTGAACCAAATCTGTAAGTAAAACTAAATATAAAACGAAATAAAAACTAATAACTTGTTGCTTTTTTCACTTCATCAGTGTTTTTGGCATGTCTTTTTTTTTCAATTTATCCAGAAGCAGGGAAAACTCATTTAACCCCAGTTTATCATTTTTTTGAAATAAATTTGGAATCAGCAGTTAGGCCCCTAGGGTTTTGGTGGCCCTAAATAAGAATGTTGATGCGGCTCCAAAGTGCTCCAAAATGAATCACACGCACCACTTAAACTTGCATTGTGTGGCCCACAGATGGCTGTGGCCCTAAACGACTGCATAGAGTGTTTATGACAGAGGCCATCTCTGGTAGTGGCTCTCGAGTTACTACTATGCCCCCTGTACACCAAGAGCACTCCATTCCCCCCATGCACCCTCCCGTGAGTCAGGGACTATTTTAAACCCTACAGTCCACATATTACTGCAGGGAAGCTCAAACAACAATTAGAAGAGAGGTATCTCCCTACCCTACAGTCGAACCTGCCCTAGTGGTGAGTATCTCCTGTGTACTGAGCCACTCAGAAAAAGATACTTATCATGTAGGGGTGGATAATGAGGCCCCATTGTGCTGGCCCATTGAAAAGTGACCACTCAAAGACTTGGATAAGGGCAGGAAACATTACATAATCAAGCACGGTGCCAAGTTCTTGTGCTTCCGTCCCCTTGATGGGATTGACTTGGCTGTTGTTCTCCGAATTGGATTGAGAAAATACACAGGAAGAGGAGGAAAATAAAAGAGATAGTGTGAGACAGCCCCTGAAACTCAAGTCAGAGGATCTCATAACCAGCTTAGCCCCCTGGTTTTAATACTTGAGCAGCCAGAGGAGAGTAACTGATAGTCCCCTCCTCTAAGCCAGGGAGGCCTGCCTATAGCTGCTAATTAGTTGCTTTGTTGAGGGGAATTATCTTGGATGCAGCATTGCATTCTCTCAGTCACAATATGATATGGCAATAAGACCTGTTTCAAGCTAAGAAGTGGTGTTTTGATAATGATGCCAATGGCATATTTAACAATGTTGTGGATATACGAAGGGGACATATGATTTCTCCAAACTTTAATATACATATGCTACACTTATCAAAAAGAACAGAATCTGTATACAGTTAAATGCAGAAGTATTGGGACAGTGACACAATTTCTGTTGTTTTGGCTCTGTACTCCTGCAGATTGAACTTGAAATAAAACACTGAATATGAGGTAAATGTGCGGACTGTCAGCTTTAATTTGAGGGTATTTACATCCATATTAAGTGACCTGTATAGGAATTACCGCCCGTGTTATACATCGCTTTCCATTTTCTTTAGCGCCAGAACTAATTCACATCCCTTTGCCAAATTAATATTTTGCCTTTTTATCAATGGTGTTTCAGGCTATGTTCTTTTTTTTCTAATGTCATTATTTAACTTGTTCATGTTGCATAATTTTACTGATAGTTACTGAATGTAACTATGGACGTATTATTGAAGTAATCTGTGAAATACACCACACTGCAAGCATACTACATACTACATCAATATTTCTCATATTTCAGGAGAAAATTATTTCAACAAGACACTTTAACTGTAGTATCTTGAGATCTATAATAATACAGGCCCTGAAGTGGGCAATAGTCATTTTTACAGTTTTCTTTTCAACACTTGCTTAGTCTCATAAAAGAGCCATTTGAATTATTTTCTCCCGTTAGTCTCCAATTCCTAGTTTCCAAGGTTATGCTTTAGTAAGCATGTCCCTTCAGAAGCTCTGCTCCTTAGGGACTCATAATACACCTTTTTTATCAAGGCAAATAGCACAGTAAGGTTGGGTATATTGTTCCAATGGACGCTACACAGAGACCGAAAGAAATAAATAACTAAATAAGTGCTGAATTGAATCCTGGTGAGGGACATTCAAAAATAATTGCCAGACTGCTTGTGACGTCCTTAAAGTCATATGATACTAAAAACACAGCCCATTAGTATGTGATATCTAATGCATCATCCAGGTATCAGTTGAGCATACAATGGAATCACTTTCTTGATGACCTGATTGGCAGAGCATACCGTCATGATAAGATTTTGTGACCAGTTAGGCTGACAGTTATCTGCTGGCTTTTTTTTGTTGTTGCCCCAAGCAACAATGGTTATAGAATTCTTTAGGAAGCAACAAGTGTAAAGCACAGACATAATGTACTGCAATACTGACATACTGCAATGGAATGCCAGAGGAACCACAGAATTGTTTGGGTTCCATGCATATTTCCCCATTTTGCTGCTTGACCATTAAACAAAGAAAAAGAAATCCATTTCTATGGTGAGTCTGGGTTGTCTTTTGAGACATTAGGCATGCATTACTTGCATTTCTGAAACTGTTTTCATTGAAATGTGTATAATATCATGTGCTACTACAGATAAGATTTCATATATATTTTGCCATAAAGATTTCCGTAAATTATTAATGAACCATAATCACCCAATGTCTTCTATAATCTCATCTTAAATGAACAACATTCCATAAAAATAACAGGTATAGTATGTGTTTACTCCTCAGACAATCTCAGATGTGGTCTTCCTATTTTAGTGAATTTAGAGCGATGCTTACTGTTTCAAGGATATGTCTAACAGACTAAAATGGATGCTACATTTCAAGGTGTTGTGTCCCAAGTCAGTGCTGACCTCCTGTTTTGTTTGCCTCATTGCTTAGGTCATTTATTCTCAATCACACAATGTTAAAAATGCAGCGAGGGTTCACAGCACCGCCCCTCGGCCTCCACAGCGCACCTGGATCGATTAACCCCCATTTTCTAAAGAGCATGGGAGGAGAGAAAGCGCCAGCGCACTGGTGGTTCTGAAATATTCATAATGCAAACTAGAGAGCATCTTAGTTACTTTCCTGTCCTGTCGAGCTGCAAGATACAAAGGGCTTAATCCCTAAATGTTCCATTGAGGACAACCAACATCTGTCAACACCCTCCCTTAGTTCTTTTGTAAGGCGTAACCTTCCGTGGATTTTTGGTCCAGGTCTCTTAGAGCATCTTCTGAACAGCTTGGCCCTTAATTGTACATCATTAGAACACTCAAGAATGGAGAAATTCTGAATTTTGCTTTTTTAGAAGGATATTCCATATCCCCATACTAATCTAGCATTTGAAAAATAATTCAGCCAAGTGCCACGTCTGCCACCAGTAATCTACACTATTGATGGTGACAAGCATAAGTAAAATAAAAACAAACATTAAAGATCAGAGGCCATATATATATATTATATATATACATATATATATACACATACACACACACACACACACACACACTACATGGCCAAAAGTATATAGACACCTGACATCCAACATCTCATCCAAAATTATAGGCATTAATATGGAGCTGGTCCACCCATGCTGCTATAACACCTCTACTCTTCTGGGAAGGCTTTATACCAGATGTTGGAGCATTGCTGCAGGGATTTGCTTCCTTTCAGCCAGAAGAGCATTATTGAGGTCAGGCACTGATTGGGCTATTAGGCCTGGCTTGCAGTTTGCTTTCCAATTGATCCCAAATGTGTTGGATGGGGATGAGGTAAGGGCACTGTGCAGGCCAGGCAAGTTCTTACACACCAATCTTGACATTGTGGACATTTATGTGTGCCTAGGGGCATTGTCATGCTGAAACAGGAAAGGGCTTTCCTTAAACTGTTGCCACAAAGTTGGAAGCACAGAATGATGCAGAATGTCATTGCATTAATATTTGGCTTCACTGCAACTGAGGGGCCTAGTTCAAACCATGAAAAACAGCCCCAGTCCAAGGGATGTCCAAATACTTTTGGTCATATATATATATATATATAAACAGTATTATAGTATTTGTTTCAACTTTCATTTAAATGTTATGAGAATTGTGTAAGTTGCACAAACCGGTCTTACACATTGCTCCTTTGTCCGAAGGTAGTTTGCACAATCATAATGGCCATTGTATTCAGCCAGGTCAGCTGCAGTAAATCCATCTTTGTCTTTCTCTGTGGGACTGACCTGGTTGGTCAGCAGGATTCGGCAGCACTGAAGGAAGAAAAGGTGTCAAAGCTCACTCCATTTGCCTGACATTTATTATCTAATGCAGGGGCAGCTAACCCTGATCCTGGGGTAAAAACAAGGTCTGTCAGGCTTTTTCACCTTCAAACCAAGAATCAGTATAGCCCATTAGACCAGGTGAAATTAATTAACTGTGTAATCAACTGCTTTAATTCGGTGTCAGTGAAAACCAGCAGAACACCTGGTTCCCCAGGACAAGGATTAGGAACCCCTGCTCTGCAGGCAAAATCCATCTAGTAAAACAGGGAGAGATGTCAGCCGGCCCACCTCTAGCTCCCCATTCTCAGCAGCGTCATGCAGGGGGGTCCCGCCCCAGTAGTCCTTGATGACCGGTGCTCCCATGCGCAGCAGTCTCTCAAGGATGCGGTGGTGCCCTCTGCTGGCAGCAAAGTGCAGTGCGGTGGCCCCTTCCTTATCTTGACAGGAGAGGTCTATGTCGGTGAAGGAAGCCTACAGGGGAGGACATGCCCAAGTCATACTCTGGACCCACAACCCCGACTAATCTGTATGACTTACCTGCATCTATATCATTCCATAGGTATGACTAAACTGAAATGCAAATGAGAGTTGTTAATTATCTAAGGGGAAAGCTGGCGACAACTCATCAGGAAACCACAGTTTGTGTTCAAGGGATTTTTCATCTGACCTTGAACCCATAATTGCTTTATCTATTTAGGACTATAATAGAAAGCTTTTGTGTGCCCATTAAAAAGCTAAACATTGAAAAACATCACCTGTAAATCAATCAGACTCTGCTAAATATCAATAAGTCCCTGCCAAATATGAGCTAGCGCTTGTATGGTCTCCACAGGATTGTATTAAATTGAACTGAAGAGGTATAACTGTTGCACACTCACCAGCCAGACCACCAGGGCATGGTGGCCCATGTGTGTGGCAGCGTGCAGGGCAGTCATGCCATCGTGGGCCTTCAGGTGGACGTCCGCCCCGCAGTCTTTCACCAGGTACTCCACCACATGCAGATGGCCCTCCTGGCAGGCTATGTACAACGGGGTGGCACCGATGACCGTCTGGCGATTCACACACCTGTTCAGGCAGATAGGCATACAACAAACAGTATGGCATTTCGCTTTTCTACTTTAATTTCCACTTTGAAAGAAATGACCTTCGGTATGCACTTATTGTATGTCCCTTTGGATTAAAGCATCTGCCAGATAAATGTAATGTACGGTTGGTGTGCATTGGATGCTTCACCTTTGTTAATGATTTTTAGGAAGTCGATTCACCTTTTTGCTGAAGCAGAGTGCAAGGTAATTTGCAGTTTTTTAAAAACATTTCTAATTTTTATAGATGCAGCCAGTATGAAGTGAGAAAATTGACAGCAATAAGCCAAAAAAGAACAGTGTGAAAGTGCTCAAAAAAGGGACGTACATATTTTTGGAAAACTTTGTTAGAAACCATACTGACTGCATCCCAATACTCAAGAACAGACAGAATTGATAGCAAAAAGTGTGCCTCTTCTGTAAAGATTATTTTAAACTTTCAATGAAGTGAAAGATAGCATGACTTAGCTAACACAGCAAACTAGCAAACTAGCTAAGCAAATTCAATGTCAGGCGTCTGGACATCCTCAGGATATTACAGTGGGAGTTCCCTGACCGTCATATTACTCTGTCTCAGCTCATGGACAGGCATTCCTTCTCCTCAACTGGAGCATATCCTTCAACTGTGTTAGTTACGATGTAACTGGCATGTCGGGCTCACAATAATCAGATATATCTTCATGATCTTCAACATTAGTCATTTAACTAAATGTAGGTATTGTTAGTAGAATGGCACAGAAGTACTCAAAAACGGTCCAGAAAATTGACGGTTATAAAATATGCCATGATTCTTTAAAAAAGGTCGTATTTAATTTGTGCATGTCTCGGCAAATGTATTATCAGACAGAAGAATTTAAGATGAATCAGGTAGAATGTACCGCTACTCTAAAGAATGAATGCTCTGTCTTCACCGGCTGAGAATGCAGTGAAGACAACTGACCACGTGCGGCCTTGACTGTACGGTCACTGATCTTCACGGACAGCTAAGTGTCAGAGGAAACCACTGTTGGAACTCCAGAGTGAGTTACTTAACCCTGTACCTATAACATGCGCAAGTAAGCAGCAAAACCTCCATGCATGATATATGGATACTGACCCTGCTGGGTTCAAAGCACTCTTATATCTCTATGGCAACAAGGAAGGTTCCCATGCATGTGGAAGTAGGGGGGGGGGGGGGGGGCTTGATCTAGTTTCAGCCCAGGAGTGGTGAGAAGTATGGGGAGGGGGCTGGTGGCGGCAGTGAAAGGACAGAGGCGCCGTACTCAAATGCTGAAAGCCAACAGATAAGAGTCACTCCATCCATTATGGATGGGGACGGCCACCAGGCCAGTTCGACAGATGTCCTGCCCATTCATCTGCCATGCAAATGAGCATCTCCTGAGAGATGATGCCGTTGACAACGTGACCCTTACCCGCCTTTATCTGTAGCCAACCAAGTGTTTCCATCTCAATTTCAGGTGGGCAGACACCTGTCATGTGATCCACCCTGCTTGTGGTTCCACTGAGTCACAGGCGATCGATGGATGTATAGATGTGAATGCTAATGAACTTTGTTAAAAGGTTTATTAATTCAATTTGGTGATGGAGGAGGTTACATAGCTCTTTTTGTCATTTTCCAGCTGTTATAGTATTGAAATGCTAATTCATATTCTCATATCTTTTTTATTTATATCAAGATATTTGTAAATCAATTACATGATTGGTTGGCACAATATTAAAATGCTATAGTTAAAAAGAATGAAGCCCCCAATAGAAACTATTTTCAACATTTCAAATAAGAACCAGAAAAGATTAATATTTTGTGGAATAAATATAATAAATAAATAAAATATAAAATGTGCAATAAATATAAAATACAGTTGAGGTGCATCCCAGTGTTATCGGGCATGGCTGGCACAATTATTTTGGAGTTGTGCCAACCAAACCTGGTATAGGCATATATTAAACATGATTGAACATAATTCTATTCAAAATCCATGTGCCGGTGTGTGAGGGGGACTACACATACAACATTGTAGTTACTGTTCCGGCCTTTGGATTGTGTGTGCCAGCATGCAGGGACACACAATCCAAAGGCCGGATCCACACACACGTGCTAACACACACATACACAAACATCCACAAAGACAAAGAAAAAAGAAAGATAAATTATATTTTTATTTATTCCATCATGTCATTCTTTGTAACTAAAGCCTTTTAACATTGTGCCAACCAACCCCACAACATGTGCCAACCAATCTTGTGTGCACAACATGAATTTAATCATTAATCACCTAATTTTAGAAACCACTTGTGGACATTAAAATACATTGAATTATAGCTAAGACCTTAACCTTTAATTTGCCATTGTTTGGCATATTCTAACATAACTTATGCCAGAGAAATACGGCAAAGAGTGAAAAGTGTGCCAACCAACGGCGGTCTCCCCTATGCATTTATTTACTTCTGTGTTACAGAGGAATGCTGTTGTGTTCTCTAAGTTATGAATGTGTTTCATGAAATTTTGGTTTGTTGTTTTGGTTTGTGAAATGATCACCTATTTATTTCTATCAATAACTTCCATTTCTGATAGTTCCACCTGTTGATGTGAAGACATCTATGAAGTGCAAACATTTTTACAAGTAAAAACTGAATTGTTGATATGAAATCAAACATTTTAACAAATAATGAATGCTGATACTCTGACATTTAGATATCAAGACAACATATTCATTAGTTAAAAGCAATTATAGCTGCTTTAACTTCCTGATATGTTTAAATGCAATTACAGCTAGTTGAAATGACATTGTAGATATATAGAGTTATTACTAGTGAAAGGCATATTTTTGATATCCATAATTACTAGTCTCAGGAGTAATTCAAACTGCCATAGAAGAGAGCATGAGCAGGAAGATGTGTTCATGTTTGGGGTTGATGTAAAGCGCACTATGACCTCTCCCTGGTACTGTGTGAGAGGTGGATAGGGGGACTGGTTACCCTGGGGCCTGGTGGAGCAGCAGTTTGAGACAGGTAAGGTCACCCTTGGCAGCGGCATAGTGGGCAGGCAGGGCCCCACAGTCCGTCTCCGCCTCTGCCCTGCCCCCGAACGACAGCAGCCACTGGAGGACATCCACCCGGCCAAAGCGAGCAGCAAGGTGAAGCGCTGTAGCTCCTGCACTGTCGCGGTCCTGCAACACAAACACACACACACACACACACACACACATACGCATACACACATACACACACACACATACACACAGACACATGCACACACACACACACACACAAACAAACAAACAAAAACATACGTGCACACACACACAAATGCACGCACATGCACGCTCACACAAACACACACATACACACACAAACAAACAAACACACATGTGCACACACACACACACAAATGCACGCACACACACACACACACACATACCCACACACACACGCACACACACACACACACACACAAACAAAAACATACGTGCACACACACACACACACATACACGCAAACGCACGCGCACACACACACACACACATACACATATTAGTTTTGTATCGTTGCATTGAAAGAATAAAATACAGTGATGCCATGGCCATGGAGCTGACCAGCACACTTGCACTGAATGATTAAACTCTGAAACTTCTTTTCTCATTCCAGAACAAATGTATGGCATATAAAAAACAAAGAACATTGTCTTATGGAATGCTATGGTAACATACAGCATTGACCCAATAAACTGTTTATCAAAACTTATGAACAATTTTTATATTGCTTTATAATCATTCTTAACTACCAATGGTACAGCCTGCCTCGTTAAATGCGCAAATACATTTCATGAACATACAATGAATGGCTGTGAATGATAGTCATTAACTGGCTTTGTGAATAAACGTGAAAGGTGTCTTTCTATTCATAAACTGTGGAATAATGTGTGTTATTTGGAGACCCTGAAGGCAATAGTGAGCATGCCCCACTCCCTGCTGGATCTAAACCCTCTCCAGAATAACCAATTATAAGCATGAATGTTCAGCAAAGCCCTGTAAACTTGTTTTTACGACCTATTTAATGAAACAAACACAGCACTCTAAACTAGAAACAGACAGAATGAAAACATGACCCAAAACCAGTAATTTATCTAAACTTTTTGTAGATTAGCTACTGAATAAGCAGCATGCTAAATGAAAATGAATCACTGTCATCACCAACTGACTCCTTGATGCTACTTGGCAGTTCAATGTGCTTTAAATCATTTAATTAAAAGAGACAAGGTTAAAAATGATTTGATTATGATTATGTCCTGAAATTCTGTTATAACTAAAATGACTCCATGTGAAGTACCCAGAGGTAACACTACCATGCGCAATTAAGCTAAAAGGGGTGAGCTGTTGATGCAGAGCCATTATTTCAATGGAAGGAATGTTAATCATGCAGAACAAAGGAATAAAGGTTCAGGACATTTATGGGTGTTTCTAACTCATGTTTCTAGTTCATGGGGTTCCACTGGCATATAAACCTGTATTTAACATGGGTGTCACATTAAGATTTTAAACCTCATTAGCAAGTGAGTCTAACCCAAAATAGGACAAGCACAACAAAGCAGAGGAACACAAACAAGTAATGTACAAACACCAAGACTAAAATTCAAAAGTAATGTACAATACATACAACATCAAGGGACACTCCACAAAATACCATAGCACGATATAGCACATGGTTCTCATCATTCTCTTTCATTCGCCCCCAACCTTGGCCCTGGAGAACCACAAGATCTGCTAGTTTACAGTCAGTGGGTTTACATGGTGTTTGAAAAAGTCGATTTATTGTATTAGTCCGGTTAAAACTGGACTTTTAAAAATCATGTAAGCACTGTAGTCTGACTGAAATCGTACAAAGTTGAATTTTTCAAATTCGGACCAACATAACTAGATAATGCGGTTCAGGGTCGATTTACTATAGCATGTATACACTTTAATCGGACTACAATTGGCCTAGGCGTTCTGCACATGTTCCATAATTTACATAGCAACTTTACGCTCACTGTGGTCAAGCGGAATCGATAACGTTTCAGAAAATATATAACTTTAAAAGATTTAATTCAGTCTTCTACTGGGACTTTCGCCGTTTATTGAGGGTGTGACTGAAAATTTTGGTGCTGCTGACTATAATCGAATGTTTTTCACATTTATCGTTCAATTGAGCAAGTAGCCTGCCATTCAAAGTACATTTTTATGGGTTAGTGCTGTCCGATTGTACTTCACATTAACCTTGTATGGCGATCAATAAAGGCTAACAGCACAGTACCACTTAATTATTGTCACTTCTATCACTACTGTGATGAACTAAAAAAAGGCGACAAATAACCTTTTCTGTGAGAAATGCATTGTCGAGCTCACGCGGATACACTGCTGGCGCAATTCTAAAGCTCCGTTCTGCCCTCCCTAGTAGCATGGTGAAAAAAACACATTTCTGGACGGACAAGGTCACCAACTTCATGCTATCACAACTAAAGAAGTTAAATATCATAAAATACATGATGGAATAAAAACGCGGAATGACAAACTATTTATAAAAGGTGCGACAACATTGGAGGAAGCAAGATTTATAAGAAGCCTTAGTCAGACACACCTCGGTTAATCATTTGATTCTTTCCGAGTCATGCATATTGGGACAATGACAATAATTCAATTAAATCTCATCTTTGGCCAAATCGAGCTATTAATATAGCTTGATTTCAACTGTGCATGTAAACAAGTGTCACTGAGCAATTAATTGATGGCTAGACCAGTTGTTTCCACCATTAATTTAACTGGGTTTGCTTCTTGAGTCTGAACCGGTTGCAAATTTTCAGGCATAAACAGGACCCAGGGCCAGGACTGGAGATGGGCCTGTATATCCATGTTTCCATCTGTGTATATCTGTGTATTTATGTATATTACTTTGTCAGTAAAATGTCCAGTATTAATTCGACACTTTTCAGAGTGGGACCAAATGTTATCTGTTAAGATTTAAATTAACACTGTTAGAGTTGAACTAACACTGGACATTTTACTGTGTATCTCGCAATCCCTCTTTTTCCATTGTTCCTCTCTCAGACTCTCCCCAAGCCGGTTCCCAGTAGGCCTGATGCTCCATGATGCCCCATAAGGCCTCACCTCAGTGCTGCAGATCCTGTTCTCTACCAGCCACCGCAGCGCTGGCAGGTGCCCGGTGGCGGCCGCATCGTGAGCTGCCGTTGCCCCGTTCCCGGCCCTGGCATCCCCGGGGAGCCCCGCCTCGCCCACAAGGAAGCGGAGGCAGTCCAGGTGGCCGCAGCGGGCGGCCTGGTGGGCGGGCGTGGCCCCCTGGGCGTCGGCGACGGCCGGGGTGAGGTGGCCCGAGGCGAAGAGGGCCCGAAGCGTGGGCAGGTCCCCCTCGCGGGCGGCCTGGATGCCACGGTGAAGCACCATCCTCTCCTTCCTCTCCTCTTTCTCCCTCTCCCTCTCTCGCTACGTCTCTCTGGGCCCGGTAGAGACAGTGTAGGTTTGGAGCTCAAACCCTCCCCCCACCCCTCTCCACGCTCACCTGCCCGAAAAACGACACCTGCACCTCAGCAGCTGGCCGGTGCAGCACCAGAAGAGAGGGAAAGGAGAGAGAGAGAGAGAGAGATAGAGAGAGGCGCATATAATAAAGACAATGAGAGGCATTTGGTTCCAGAAAGCATGTCGACTGTCTGTCTTCTTGGAAAAGCGCAGTGAAGCATGACTGCCATCAGCTTTTGGCAGAGGAGATCGCTGATAACATGGAGATTAAAGTAAGTGGAGAAGTCATCTCCAGAGTACCATCTGCAGAGGGGGTTATATTGCATTACACTACTGTGAAATATATTTACCACAATATTTACTAAAAACTCCAAACATTCAAATGTGCTCTAATATATTCAATAAGGGCCTTGTAGTGCTGATTATACTTCAGCACTTTTGGTACTTTTCGGGTACTTTCAGAATTTAAATCATGTTAAAAATAAATCATGTACAGTACATGACATTCACAGTAGACACAATCATCCAGAACTGTATTCCAATTCGTAATAAAATGAGAATATGGAATGATGACTGACAACTCTTCTCTGCACATACAACCAAAGGTATAAATTAAAAGGACGTTTGAGCACCTAGTCTTTTGCACGAAGAACTATCTGTTCTCTCTCATTTCATTACATTCAGAGCAGAAAAGCCCCCGGGTTCCAAGGTTCATGCATATTCTCCAGACTCTGTCCCAGACAGCCTTTTAAATAAAGAACCAAAAGACAGTCTGACATTATCAAGCCCCCATTAGCGCTAGATTGCATTTAACTGATGGAGAGCATGCAGACCTTTAAATAAATTGATTTTGTTCGCTTGCTGCTGATAACTCAAAAATGAGGACTCATGGAATCCGTTAAAAGGGATAATGTAATCTGTATGCAACTTTAATCTTGCTTGGTTTGTTGCAACTTGTTTTTAACTGTTCTGTGGCTATCGGCACCTTGTGAAGAGCACAATTCAAAAAATTTAATTTAATAATTGGTTAATCAAGAGAAGGGAGGAAAAACAGGCAGGAGAAACATAATGGCAATTTGGGCCTTGATTACTCCAGAAACATCAGTTTGGGTCGGTTGATAATGATTTTTGTCCCATTTTCCCAAGAATAAAATTCAGTGTAATCTATATGAGGTATACAATGAAGACATGAATTTAGGATTGTAAATTGTTCCTTCTCCTATCCCTCAGTCTGGATGAAGGATTCTGGGGCTCAGAGCAGACCTCTCATCGCAAGCTTCAGCTTTCTTTCAGCAGGTAGCTATGGCACTATTTCCCCAAGTCTCAAATGAAGCCTCTCAGTTTCCAAACACTAAATTTTGTTCAAAAGAAAAGTGACATTGCACTTTTGTTTGAATGGACCATTTATCAGTAGTAATACAATACGGAACACTGGTAGACAACATTGGTCCCGCTTTATCAGTAATGTCTGCTTTTACCTAGCTTGAACCTTCCTCTATCAATGTTTTCTTGTGACATCACAATATTAATTTGCACGTCATAAATTTACTGATCTGAAATGGAGGCATGCGGGTGGAATCCCACGAAATAATTTTAATATGCATTTTAGCACGTCAATTCACACGAGACAGAAAATAGGCATGGAAGACACATTGCAGTGTTGCATAAGATTCACGTTTATTTAATATCCGACAACGTGTTAAGTGTACACAAACATCTGAAGACTCTGAACTCCAACACTCAAATAGTTTGAGACATTGATTAAACTACTGCCCATTCAGGATGGTACAAATGGGATACAGCTGTATAATACACCGTCCACAGCAATCATGTTTATATACAGAGCAAAAAATAGATGAAGAAGGAAAGCTCGAAACATGACACATTTAGTTTACAGAGCTGAGAGAGAGAGAGAGGAACCCTTGGGCTGCTGTTTCGACAGAGAAGCACAGAAATATAAAAAGAAAACGTTTTATTAAAGGGGAGCTTCGTTGACAGCTACAAGGGCATGCTGGTAGCTATAGCAGGTGTTCCAGTTTAGGAAATTGTAGATTGGGAGCAATGTCTACATACATGTGCCCAATGCGTTTCAGGATGTCATGTTCGAGGCTGGCTAACACCTCAGAACAGTACTTTCTACGAAAAAATGAAATAAAATAAATCTGAATACCTCTCCCAGCCCACAAACCCTGTTCTCTTAGCCCCCTCACATTTGGTTGGGCTAACTGTTACTGGAAATGTAGGTCAACATACAATAGTATATTCTAAAAGTACACTTGCAGCAAAAGACGTGAAAATCTGTTGCATAGAACGCATGGCCAATGTCGTGGTCGATGAAGCAACCCTATTCCTTTTTTTCCTTTTTTTTGGTGAGCTGACAAAACTGATCACACCTCAAAGCCAATGTATGGCAGCACATGCAAAGCTATGTGTCAACATTGTACATGTATTTAATGCAGTCCCCACTACACTGGAATCTGAGTCCAAAGCACAAATGGGTAAAAAAAAAAAATACACCCGACTGAAATTCTGTAAACTGCCAGGGAAAAGCAGAACTTTAGCAATATGTCCAATCAAAATGTAGCCAGCCTATATTGTAGAGTAGGTCATATCAAAGAACGCTGCTTCTCTTAGTATATCTGACACCCATCGCTTTTGCTCAAGAAGTCAGGGCCATCGAACAACCAACTGTAAATCTATACTTAAATTTCATCACCTTGTAAGTTTGTTCACATTCATAGTGGGAGATGAATTAAATGTTATGTATATTGGAAAAAATATCGATATCGATAACTTGATATCATCAGCATGCTTTTGTTTGCACATTATTAAAAACAAAATTGATAATGGTCTGTTGAATTCTAGGCTTAGGTAGCATTAATCCAAACATTTTAAAAGCTCCACGGTAAAAAGACTGAACTCAACAAAGACAGAACAGAACAAATCAACTTCAAGTCTACTAACCTGCCAAAGGTTTTAGATGCAGCATGTGCCTAAACGGTTACAATTTTTGTTCTTCAGTTTAAAAAAAAAATTAAACCATGGCCTATTTCTCAGATATTACAACTTGTGCAAAATTACACCCTGCAATATTAACACGAGATAAGGAAAAATAGACACATGCTATGTCAAGTATCTGTTGTAGACCAACTACAGCCAATAATCTTACTATCTTTCTTCCGGCAAAAAACCCATAACCACCAAATTTCTCAAAAATGGCAATGCTTCTATTATGAAATATCACAGCATGTCAAGTAATCCATTATGTTTGAGTGGTTTGACGTCCAACAGAAATCTTTTATTGGCCTTTCTCTTATCAATCGCGTTGACCTATATTTCCCAGAGTGCACCGTGTCTGTCAAACTAAGCATGCTCTATAGGTTGGCTGGCCTTAGGCACACTTCAATACCCAGTGCTATCAGAAATAGCCTGGAGATTCAACCAAATAATTCCTCTGCAAACACCCTAGAACAGGACATGCTCCATTAGCTGCCTAGCTAAGGACATGTCCATGTAACAGTGCCTGTTCTTACAACTGCAGCTCTTGAGAAAGGTAACACATGCAAAATCTGGCAACTACACATTTTCAGGGATGATGACCTCTTTAAAAACTGCCTGGAAAATGTTCTTTGTGGACTGCATTCAGAGTTCTCTTAATCAAACAACAAAACTGGATGACAAGATCAAATATTGCATCCAACAACTGAAGGACTCCATTCTTTTCTTTGTAGATGCACTCTATCACCAAGCAGTTCGAAGAATTTCATATTTCAAGCACACTCCATTTTGCATTCTCTATCATAAACCATTGTCTGTTCTGAAATATCTCCATGGTCACGAGGGTGACAAAGACAAAAACGTGATATTCCATAAAGTTCTATGATTAGGCTGTTTATCAGGTGAATAAAAAATAGAAAATGAGGTATGTTTAGTTGATTGCTGTACAATCACTTCATGCAAGAGTGAAGAAAACATAAGTTTTTACCTGTTTTGCATGCAACTCAAATAAATACAGAATCTCTTCAAGCTCTGAGGCAAGAAGAGAAATACTGTGTCCTCCCCCTCTCCATTCCGTTCATTTAAAAATCTCTGAGAGCAACTGGTTCACACCAGCCAGGGGCCATGTTGAATTCTACTCCGAGAGGATTGGATGTTTTGAGCCACTTACACAGGATGGCAAGGCGAAAGAAAAAGGCCACACAAAATCACATCGCTGATCAAGAGCTGACCTAGAAAAGGTGAACTTTGATAAAAGCAAAGACCTTCCGCAAGCTTCGCTTAAGGAGCCAAACATAGAACCATAGGGACTGGAGTCTCGCCCCAATTTTTGTTCACCAGAGCTAAACCTGGATGCATGCATACAGTACGTGGGCCAATATGTCTCAAGTGCAAAGCCGGTATGCGTCTGTATAAATCTTTTATCGATATTAGCCACTTTAAGATACGCTTATAAAGTGGCATTCTATGACAACTCATAGAGGCACATTGAGTTCATAACATGTACACTTCATTTACAACAAAAAGACGACGTATACTTTTTAACATATGGAAGGTGGGCTATATGTGCCACATGATGGTAAGAGGCAAAGTGATCACAGGTGGTGATGGGGACCACGGCAGCAGAAGAATGGAGCGAGTGACGTCACTAAGCCAAAGGAAAGACCGACGGAGAAAAGGAGAAACGCTACCAAAATCCATCAGTACAGACACTCAACCTTCACAGATCCTATTTCCAATCATGCTCTGCAATGAGGGAGGCTTTGCAATGTCTTGCCATATAATGAAATCAATTTGTCACTGATCAGCAGCTTATAGGATTTTTCTTCAAGTCATATGTCGGAGTTATTGTGTTTCTTTTTTGTTTTTGTTTTTTACTTAAATCTAGAATAGGTGACTCTGTGATATCAAATACACTACTGAAAGCATAAATAAATGCTATTAATTCTGGGAACTCTATCCTGCTTTACCCGTATATTTAACCCACTGTAAGATGTTTAAAGCTAGCTAGATTTTTTTGGAGTAGTGGGAGAGGCATTGCATGTAAAATATCATGACATTCTTAATTAAGAACAGTAAATGCATCTGTTTATAAACACTCTACATAGCAGCTAAATCCACTGTTTCTGACCCTTTTTTAGCAGCGTTCTGGTCACCAAGAAGAGCTAAATGAGCAAAATCCCAGGACAACAAATGATAAAAAGTGCCTTATGCAGAAAATTCAATAGTTCAATAAAAATATAAATGTCTTTGTAAATAAATGTGTATCCAAATAAATATCTAAATAAATATTTAAACACTAAAACACAAATACAATCTTTAAAATGCTAATCAAAACAAGCAAAGCAAATAATTCAGTGGGGGTGTAGCTTATGCTCACCATAAAATTAGTTGATTGGGTATTTCTTGCATTTAAATGAACTACTCTATTTTTATCAATGAAAAGAGGAAGGGATTGTGGGATATCTCTATGTCTTGTGCTGTAAAATTTTCCTATTGTGTCTTGGTCTTCATGGGAAAACAAAGCGAAAAATCTTGAATGTCCTACAAAAAACGATGAGACAGTGTGCTTTTGAGACAGCTCTGTCAACTCTCATCCACGATCCAATCAAGGATGATTCGGTCTTGTTCGTGTGGAAATACGAGATGCTTGCTCTGGCTGGGTCTGTTGAAACACCCCTACGCTGCACTGAATAGTACGCATTTGTTTCATAGAGTGCACTGTTTTAAGGACAGATCCGTTACAGTAAAGCTGAGGTACAGATGTGGTTTGGTGGTTTGAAAACCATGGGTTTTTTTTTTGAGAAACAAACGCAAAGTGAAACATGGTATGCGGTGAAGGGAAGGACAGCTCTGTAGAGGGAGACAACTGACACCATTGTAGACTCACACCATTTCCCCTTCAGCACGAAGAGAGAAAAACCAATACACTGTTGAAGCCTATACAAGCAGCTACTCTGGGAACTATGAACTGTTACATTAAAGACACCATTCCTCCCCTCATCCCTCTCTCCCCAGACTGAGAACATTCCAGTAATGTGATATCTGGGTACCCTGGGGAATTAAATTCAGATGACTGGCCATTTGTAACAATGCCTGACACACATCAAAGGCTGCTGGGCCTGGTTTAATGTCTTGGTTCGGTCGTGTCGAACTGAGCATGTGCAGGAGCAGGCAGGTTACGAAAGGGTATTTTGGGGAAGGGGGGGTTGTTTCAGCACAGGGGAAGGGGGTCGTGTTAGGTCAAGTGATCTATATACAGGGTTAGTCTTAAGTCTTCTTCATCATGATTTTTTTTTTTAACAAGACTTGCTGGGGAAGGAGGACGAGAGGTCGATTCACATCCTCATCTGTCCAGCTCTTCTCCTGGAAAGCTTTGACCTGGGAATAAGAGGAAAGGGTTAGCAAAATGGAGTGCATTAGAGGAGAGATCCACAGCACTATGAGATAATGCATCGGCTAATGCCTCACACTCACACTCAAATGTAACTGAAATGTCGGCTGTAATGTTGACTCATGTTACTAGGGAGGAAGGGAGTAATTGAAGCCCTGCCTTTTAAAGAAGATAAAACACAATTGCAGCTCATGTGCCAAAACTACAATGTAACCACTGAAGATCACACGTGACAGAAATGTCTGTCTTACATCATTCTTAATGCTATGTCTGTTTTCCTTCTTCAAGTTAATTGGTTTGCAGGTCCTTTTTCTTTCTTTTCTTTATATCAAATTTAACAACATTGTGAAAACACTGGGCTGCACATTTGATATTTTCACTAAAAGCCTCAAAACAGATTGCATTAGTCCTTGACCACCGTGATTATACCTTACATTACATTACGTTTTACAATAGGGGCGACATAGCTCAGGAGGTAAGAGAGGTTGTCTGGCAGTTGCCTGTTCGATCCCCCGCCCTGGGCGTGTCGAAGTGTCCCTGAGCAAGACACCTAACCCCTAATAGCTCCCAATGAGCTGATTGGTATTGCATGGCAGCCCAATGGCAGCCTTTCACCGTTGGTGTGTGAGTGTGTGTGTGAATGGGTGAATGAGAGGCATCAATTGTAACGCGCTTTGGATAAAAGCACTATATAAATGCAGTCCATTTACCATTTACAATATAAACAGATTGTGAAAAGCGCTGCATTACCTGATGGACCCTGCCAGGAGAGGATTAAATGCATACAGCCAGTCATGCATCTCCTTGTCATTACTCGCTTGGAGCAGTATCCCACGATGCTTGGTGCACACCGCAAACGTATTGGGAGTCTGCAAACGATCATGGGGTACAGTCTGATAGGGTCTGGATTCTGCAGCAGCTCACAGCTCTTAGCAAATACTACACGATGAATAGTCATACTCATTTGTCAATGAGAATTGCCAAGATAGCGTTTTCCTTTTTTTTTTTTTTAATTATAATAAAACAAGAATAGTATTGAGTAATATTTCATGAAAATAATTACATCAAATCCAAAAAGGTAGCCTTATTAGCATTACAGTATCTGACATACATGTATCTTCAGAAAAAAAATAGAGAAAGACTGACATCACTGTATAATCTGAGCTCCCCACTCAACAATTTATTCAGAATATATTCCGAAAGGTATTTACACACTAAATGTATAAATACACGCATAATTCTTCCAAAAAGATTGATGACAAAAACAAAAGAACACATTCAGACAGCAGGGCTGGGGCCAACATCATTTCAATTCAGTTAATCAACTGAAATTCAATTCATGAATTGCAATGAAATTTCCACAGAATGTTGTTTCAATGCAAGAACAGAATTTGAATTCAACCAATTCCAGAACTGATTGAACTGAGGTGTAATTGACCTGCTGGGAAAGGGCTGAGAACAATTCCAGTCGGGATCTCTTCTGGCTTTGACTTACCTTCAGCATGGCCTGCTGGTCTTCGCTGTACTCCACCTGGGCAGTGGACAGGTTGATGATGGCCCTCTCCATGCTGTCCTTCTCAGTGTTGTAAATGTACACGTACGGCCGGCGTACCACCAGGTAGTGCTTCACCCAGCCGTTGGTGTGCGGCTCCAGGAAGTGCAGGTAGCCTTTCTTCGATACGATGGGGCTGCGATTGCACACGGGGGAATTAATATATGACCATTTCATTGATTAATTATAGCGGTCTTTCGTTCAGACATTTACACGGCAGGTGGCATGCATTAGGGTTAGAGACAACCGTAAGGTCTGAGTCAGTTGTAGTTTTTTCAGGAAAAAATGCACAAATGAAAAAAAATGACTACAATTCCAGGCCATACTGTAAAGTTGAAAACTAGCCCTCAGTTTGGGGACAGACCCTCCGCCGCTGGTCCACAGCCATCTCACCTGACGCGGACCTCCTGGATGTCCGGGACGAAGGCGCGGACTCTCGTCTTGGCCTCCGGACCTTCGCTGGGGGATTTCTTCATCTCCTCCTCCAGAAGGGGGTCCAGCTCGGGGGAGAGAGCGCAGGAGTGAAGCTCCGGGGTTCTGGAACACAGAATCGTGCATGTTTAGATGGCGTCATGGCACGTCGGCTCTCTCCTCTGCGTTTCGCTCTCTCGCCGGTTTGGGACGTGTCGCACGACCACGCGCTCGGCCGCTGACCTGAGTTCGGGGTTGGCGTAGCCGCCTTCCACGAGCGAGGGGCAGGTGGAGGACGGGGTCAGAGTGCTCAGGGCGGAAGCGGAGGTGTCCCTCAGCAGGGTCACTGACATCTCAGACAGCTGAAACACCACAGCAAGAGCAGTCCATCAGAATGCACTGACACACCAAGCAATCAATCAGGCTCTAGCATGACAGCCCATCACAAACTGGGTCTAAAGCAACCACATCATTTCAGCAATCATTTCAAAAGTTCCATTTAATTTAATCTACAGCATTAACTGAAATTGATAAGAGAATCCATAATACAGTACCCTTTCTTGTTATATTTTGAAACGGAACTTTCTTTTTTCTTTTCGTTATATGTTAGGGTCTTAGCCCTAATGTTTTCTGCTTTTCCTCATTGATTGGCTGACTTATTGACTGACTGGTTGGCTGGCTGATAAGTAGATTAGACATTAGTTGACTGATTGATTGATTGTGGAGCTTACCTTGCCCTCACTGGCACTGCTACACACCTGGCTGTACTCCCTGTTGAAGGTGTGGGTGAGCAGTCGCAGACACTGAGGAGAGAGTAACAGCAGAGAGGTAAGGGATGACAGATAATTGACTCTGCTAAACACACACAGGGGACGCTGAATGACATGGGGAAGGGGTCCAGGGGTGAGATGCTCAGCAGGGGGGTGGCGGTCACCTTGGCAGCCAGCTCCCGCTGCCTCTCGTTGGGGCTCTCCAGAGCCGCGCCGGGCCCCAGGACGCTGCTGCTGTCGGTGGAGGACTGGGAGGATTCGCTCAGGTCCTCGCTCCCGCACGACGACAGCGAGTCCTGGCCAATCAGTAGGGTGGACTCCAGCTTCTCCCTCAGCAGCAGGTAGTGCCGGGTCTTCTCCACCTGCGAACACACACATGTACACAGCTGTGAGCACATCTGCAATTATACACAAACACACACACACACACACACACACACACACACACAAGCACAGACACAGATGCGAACACAGTTCTCTACCTGCAAACAGACATAATCACACACTGCAGTTTGTACCTACAGATAGACACATCCGCATTACACAGGTAATGCCTGCGGTTACTGGTCTCCTGTCTGTTCTGGTCATCCAGTGGTGGAATGAGCTTAGCATTGCACTAAGGACAGCGTACTCATCTGACACATACAGAAGACCCACCTCTTCAAATTGTACCATAGCTCCCCTGGCCCTCTTTAGCTACTCTATTTCACTTTTTGGAATTTACTTTTGGAATAGTAATGTTATAGGTATAGCTGTATAAAGATATCATTTACAATATTAATTTTTGGTTTGTTCGTCCAACTTTATGCTTAACATTGATAATTGGGCCTTTTGCACCAATTTCTTTGTCTTCTTGGCTATATTGCACTTTTTGTTCCAGAGGCTAACACTCATGTTCTCCACATTTGCACTGCATATGAGTCTGCAGAAGAGCACCCTCCCCCACCTCTTGCAGCAGACTGAGCTTCTCCAGCTCCCATTGGTGGTCCAGAATGAGGCTGTCGCTACGGGGTCTCCAGCCAGCCAGGTTCTCCTCCCCGCGGACGTAGGCCACCGAGGTGTCCAGGACCCGCCTGCGCCTCCTCTGCATGCCTGAGGGAGACGCCCCCGAGAGTGAGGACAGCGTGCGAGCAAGGGAGGTGCTTTCGTCACAACGAGCGCTGAGCGCTGAGCACACACAGAGCCGAGCCACTTACCTGGGCTGCCGGCGTCGGCCAGGTGGCACAGCCTGACCTCGTACACGCCGGTGACGCGGTTACTGCAAACAAAGGAGACAGGAGATTCAATCGCCGCTCGGGTCAAGCGATGTCACAGACGCGCTCGTTCAATTTAACAAAAGGCCAGCCGTCGGAGCCGAGCCCCGGGCCCTCACCCCTCGGTCGCCTTCAGCCCGCCGCTGCCGAAGAGGTTCCGGATGGAGCGGGAGGCGGGCAGCTTGGCATCCCGGGAGTGGAACACCATGCAGAAATCTTTGGTGATGACGGTGGGCTGAGCGCAGCTCTCCATCTGACGCAGAAAATCGCAACCACGCGGTTAGTCGTTTGGAGCTCAGTCAAGAGCGCGCAATGCCACAGTATTTCAGAACAGCCCTGACCATTTTTTTAATTCAGAAGATTAATCCGTAGATTAATAAAAATTATTTCGTCATTTTAACAATTTTTTTTAACCCAATTCTTCATTCTTCACATTTTCTAAATTACATTGAACAGATTTCCATTCTTTTGAGCAATTAAAACCCTGCTAATTTCTCCTGTTACAACATAACTGAACAAAATGATTCTATAGAGAACTAAAAGTCTAATTAAGAAAGATTTACCTTCTAAAAAAATCAGAGACAAAAACAAATTTGCACCACATTCAGACAATTAATTAATCGACTTGCTAAATCCACCGTTATATTAGCAATCTGTCAAGGGGCAAATGCAGGTGCCTTTAAAGGGAATAGAAGATGACGCTCTGATTGGTTTATTGCATGTTATGCCCAATACACACTAATTAATTAATTAAGCCAATAATTCCAGCCCTTTTGAACCTTCGCATTTGAACTGTCAGCCCCAAATCTAGCAAAAGTGGGTCTGGCCACGCCCTAAATGCACTTGCGTGTTGCGCTTTAGACCATGCGCTAAGATCGTTAAAATAGAGCCGCCACCCAAGACAGGGCAAGCATAGCAGAGTAAAGGAACAGACAGCGATAATAAAAAAAAAAACAGATCAAACTGTTCCACTCACTTCCAAGTAAGCAGAGAGGGTGATGTAGATCTTCTCCCCGCAAGGTGTGACACGGTTCAGCTGCAGGGAGTTGTGCATGGAGCTGTCCCAGGCGGCCTCAAACCGGTAGAAGGTCCTGTCAATCAGTGCACACAGCGAGCAATGACACATGGGCAGATCTTTTCGTTTTGCTGTTATTGCAGTAACTTTTTTCTGAATGACTTTAATGGCTTCTAAACAGCAAGAGACGTGTGTGTGTGCGTGTGTGTGTGTGCGCGTGCATGTACATAACAGGCGAATGTGGATGTATATGCATTCAGGTATCAGCATCTGACATGAGAACATTTGTTTAATTCCTCTTATAGTGTCCCGTTACATTACTGGGAAGCCCCATATGGTGGCCGTGGTATAAGCTCCACTGCACACCGTACTAATGAGGGGCTGCTAACCTGAAATTCAGTGACATATGGATGATGGAGGGAGAAGGAGAGCACAAGACAAGAAAAGTATGAAATATACCTATGGTCTATTCCCAAGGAAATGCTGTGAGAGAGAGAAGCAACCAGAAAAAGAATCAAATGTGAGAATTAGGCAGTATTTAAAGCAGTGAGCTGTGACTGCAATTTCCTGCAGACTGCAAGGCATGTTATAATATTATCACGTATTCATCACAGGAAAATAATATACAGGGACTTATTTTTAAAGCTTTTGCTCTTCAGCATGTGACAACCTACGCTTGTCATGACTTTCAGCAACACAGTGGAAGATTTATAGCTATAAATGTAAAAAAAAATTATATGGAGACAGTAAGTAACAATTCCAACCAATAAAGTATTGAAATTCTTAAAATTTGCACGTTTTGATATCAATTTCAAACAAACCCTATTGCTGAAGGGTCTACCGTATGACCTTCTACTCATTAAAAACCAGTACAGTCATACCACAATAGCGTCACAGTGCACTAGCATTAGGCTCATGGCCAATTTTGGATTTTGGACGA
The DNA here is from genome assembly GCF_018555375.3 of Anguilla rostrata. Taxonomy (NCBI): domain Eukaryota; kingdom Metazoa; phylum Chordata; class Actinopteri; order Anguilliformes; family Anguillidae; genus Anguilla; species Anguilla rostrata. Next base: position 19,595,076 of record NC_057938.1, on the reverse strand, counting down.
TGAGGCCTCCAGATGGCAGCCGCACCAGCACCTTCCACAGATGCCTGACAAAAAGGGGAGGGGTGCGGGAGAGCGGGCGGGGCACGTACTTGTCGTCCTGGGAGGGGCGGATGTACCCTGCCGAGAGGATGTTGAGAGACAGGATGTTGGGGTCGATGATGGTCTCGTCAGCCTCAGGGGTGTTGCGAATGCGGCCTGCGGGGGGGGGGGAGGCCCCAGTGGGGTGAATGCTACGTTTCCACAGGTCGCTATCGCATGGATCAAAAATGCGTTACTCTGCTCGTTTGCCCCTCCCCCTCCCCCGAACGCCAGTGTTTCCACCTGCGGCGCTAACCGCACGCCCAGACTCACCTATGACCAGCTCTCTGACCTCCTTCCACTCGATGTCGTTCCCCGTCTCGTGCACTATGGTCACCGTGATCCGCCTCTGAATGCCCTGTGATAACGACAATAATAATAAGCGCTGCACAAGGGAAGTCCAAAGATCCCAAAGCTTCCTGCGGGCGAGCAGTTAAATAGCGGCGAGCTACAGTACTGTACCTGGTGTAGCAGGAAGGTGCCGTGGCAGGGCATGCCCCCTCTGTGATCCACCACAGCAGGGATGTAACTGGGGAGACAGACCACATACAGCATTACAAACATAAAATGGCCGCCAGTGTTCAGTGAGCAGCATTTCTATTTTTCATTATTTCTGCACGATATTTCCATGAAAGATCATAATTTAGATCACAGATTTTCCTTACATGGGATTAATTATTCCCAAATATATAATGCTTTGGAAGTCTACATTCCCTCATGCATCAGCTAGATTTTAAAGGAAGAGCGCACTCACTCTCCATTGGCTTCCAGCTCGCAGATCTCGAAGAACACCATGAGGTCATACTTGCAGTGGCAGGGCCCGGCCGTGGGGCGGGTGAGCGTGCTCAGTTTGGTGGCAGGCACTGCGAGAAAACGGTGGAACGATTAAGGCCGTGTTCATCCTCTGGAGTTAACGCCCACGAGCAAACTTCATTCAATCAGTCATTAAATCCATTAAATTATTTCTATACACATATGTTCCAGAAGTAAAGTCCAGTTGAGTCCATTTGTAAAAAAAACTGTTAAATTATTCCCTGACCCACAGGTTATCGAGCTGGAGAATGTGGGATAACTAAAAGAACAGCCTGTCAGAATCTGCACGTCGCAGACAGTACAATGTCCAGTGTTAATTCAATTCCAATAGAGTATACATGAGTCCAATAGGGACCACATGTACTCACATGTACTGTACATGTAGGAGTTGATTTAACACAGAACATTTTTCAGTGCACTGTTGGCAAGCACAAAAGCAATATCACATTTCAATCTGGATGCAGTCAGGGAGAAGAATGCAAGAATAAACACAATAATCAGCTAACACAGTGACCTTGCAAATCCATGGAAAATCTCTATTTTCTCATATGATGCCAGTTTTCATATAGTTGCATTCTATTACTTTATCATAATGGACAGAGATTATTAAATTAGCGTGTCCGTATAACATGAAGGCTAGCGGAACTGTCCAGCTTGTACTGTAAACTGATGCCTGAAATGGAAAACAGGGAACTGCACTCAAGGAATCTACTCACACAGTTAATGATACCCCATATACAATCAATGAAGACCACATCCTGTCTTGTATGCAAAGCCAAGAATCTACAAGAAGAAACGTCTTTGGAATATAAACTGTTTTGAACCGCACCTGGGTGTTCACATACACCACAGAATCCACGGAAAGTAATGGACGGTCCAAGTGAATTCTAGGAGTGCAAGTGAACATTCAGACAGCCCAAACAGCAGGGGGTGCCAAAGCGCCACAGTGGCCATAGAGCAGTACCAGCAGGCAGAAGAGTGACTGAGGAAGGGGAGCCCCACCCAACCCCAGCAGGGTCCACGTGGAACAAAACTGCTTTGTCAGGACGGCAACGTCATCTCCGCTCCACTGGGAAAAGGCTTACAGCTTTGGCCCGAGTCAGTATATTACCAGAAATCGGGAGCATCAGTCATAAGTATTCATAAGTAATTAAGTAAAGTGCCCTGGAAAGGTATGACTCACATTCTAATTAGATCAATCATATGCAGGGCTGAGGCCCACACCCCTCCTGAACGACTACTGGTCCCATAGATCAGTGGAGCAAGCATTATCATTGAACTACCACAGTCGGAATCAAACAAATCATTTTGGACACAAAGAAAATATATTTCCTTCAGACGGACAATCCGCCTTCCTCCACAACTGTGATGACTCCTCTCGGCAATGTCACTCAATCAATCAAATATTATTTATATAGCACATTTCACAGCAATTGCCACAGTTATCCGTGACAATTGCTGTGACATTATAATGTGTATTTATGTGTCTCCCCCTGACTTTCCAGTAGTATAATCACAGCCCTTTCTGTGGCAAATCATCAGCAGACCCATTATAGTTCTCATTTCATCAAAGAAATTGATGAAAGATTGAGACAGAAAAAGAACCGGTAATGAAATCCCAAAATCCCATCACTTCACTACACCATCACCAGCCATTACCACAATCAATTTTTGTTACAAATAGAATGATAGCGTTCCACTTTGCATTAATGATGCCCTCTACATCATGGATAACTGGTAAAATAGAAGTTTCTAGTATATCTTCAAGGGGTACCTTCTGAGCAGGAAGGTGGGAAATCTTAAATTATTTCTTTGTGTCTCACACATGGACGTTACCAACCCGGATTCTGTGCTTTGATTACGGCCCAACGCGTAGGAAAGGAGCTGAGCATGGGCGAGAGCACCAGACTTCAGTGCATTCAAGAGGAAAGAGGATACTAGATAATGGAGGATCAGCTCCATCTTTTTCCCTGCTCTGAGAGGAACTCCATATTAGCTGGTTAAAGTCAAAAAGCCATGAGCCACGGTGACAAAGGTGACACAATGATAGCATCTACAGAGAGGAACTAGCTCCAGGTACTCACAGGAAGTGAGGCCCATAAAATATCAGTGTTAAAAAGGCTCTACCGCTACCACACACTGCTGAACTTTCAAAAGTTCATCAATCGTTTATTTTACACATTCATTGTTTGTGCAGGTATTTTGATCTGAAAGGACAACAGCACTTATCAAAATGGCACATTTATGTGTGACTACACAGTCAAAACCATATTCCGTACCTGGTTTAGACAAGGGCATAATTCTAGGAAACTGTCTTCTAGTGGGTCGCAGTGGGCTGTAAAACAAAAAAGGAGCAACATTTCAGAACGTGAAAAATGTAAGTGCCGTAAAAACCTTAACATTGCACTTATTGCTACATCCTTGGATGTAAATTCCAACCTTATGAGATCTTTACAGAGTGGTGGAAATGGCTGTTTCTGGTAGTGCCCAAACACCTCAAATACAATGGGCTGAGTCTTGATGTACTCCACGAATGACTTCGTCACCTCGACCGCAATCTGCAAGAATGCCAAAAAGAACAAACTGCTGTTGCGCTGAGGAACAAAGGCTCTCTTAAAAACATGGTAAAATCACAACACCAAGTGTTCATGTTCACCATAGAGTCAATATAAAAAGTGTTTATGTTCACCATAGAGTCATTAGTGCTTACATTCACCATAGAGTCACTACACAAAGTGCTCACATTCACCATAGAGTCAATATACAAAGAGTTTACATTCACCAGAGTCACTATACAGTTCTTACATTCTGCACATGATAGAAACCCAGAGGAGGACCACGGCCTGTGTTCTTCAGTGGCTCTGTGGAGAAGGCTTCGTCATGCCGGTGAATGAAGCTGTAAAGGGCCAAAGACCAGACGTCATACCAAAACAAATCTGTGGTTTACCTCCACAAAATCAGAGATTGGTAATCACATTACCAATCGCACAACAGCTTTGCCATCAGCTGCCAGTCAAACAAAACCTTTCCAAAAAGCTAATCATCCTTCCACACCATCTGTTCTAAATGAGCTTTTCCCATAAATTAACAGAGGCAGAACATGGGTGGAAAAATACGGACAGGGGGTAATAAGAGCACATAATGTGGTGTTTTGAGTGGACTCTGGTTATGTGAACTGCTATCACACTGTGAGATGCTAAAGCTCATTTAAGATGCTTGATACTTCTCATGACATCTAACTCTTTCACAAGCTTGTGTGTTTGACTGATTGTTTGAATTTTTGTAGTTTGATTGTTCTTTCTTCTTTTGGTTTTGCTCACTTTTTTATTTATGTCTACTTTTCTATTTCCTAATAGATTAATTATTATTGCTGAATTTATGTTGTCTAAATGTTGGACCTTTTTATTTTCTTTATGTATTTCATCTATTTATCACACCTAGTAGCTACCTGCCAAATTATACCAAATAACAGGTCTATAAAATAAGACAAATTATCACTGTCTGCACAGATCATATCAACTTTGGCCAGTTAGGTGGATTCCAGAGAAAAACCATGTCTTTACCAATGGACAGGCAGTTTGAGCAGAGAGCAAATTCAGTCTGAGGAGACGGGCACTCACTTGAACTGGCAGAAGATGTCTGCATACTCGGCTGAGATGCTGGAGGCCTGAAGGACCGTCACTCTGAAGGTGAAGACGCTCCCGATCCTCAGGTGCTCCAGACTGTCTTCCAGTGACCCTTCTACATTGGCCTTCAGAGGGCTCTCGATTTCCTCAGCGTCTGCTATGGAGGGGAGTGCCCAGAAGGTCAAATAGAGTAGAGTAGAGCAGAGTAGAGCAGAGCAGAGTAAGGTACAGCAGAGAAAAGTAGAGCAGGGCAGAGAAGAATAGAGTAGTGTAGTGTACAGTACAATAGAGTATTCTTGTACTTCCTTAAGGGGTTTGTTATCATAATAACAAAAGGGCCAATGGACTTTCCCAACACAAACTACGGATAAGAGATGTCTTCAGATGTCATTGACGAGTCAAGAGTCTTGAGATGTAATTGCCATACTGTACACATACTGTACATACTGTAAGTCAATAAATAAGCAAATACAGCAAAGATAGCCAAATTTAATAGCCATAAAATTGAAAACCATAAATAGTAAAGTTGTTCATTTCCTACATTTTTGACTGCTAGAGGCTTTTGAGGTCATAGTAGGAATACGATGTTAGGTATCGAGATTGAGCGTCCAAAAGAAAATGCTGGTAACTCAGCAATTTAAATACATTTCAAACAGACTTTCAGTACTTGATATGATGGCCCATGATATGTGCAACATACTTATGATGCAAGATGTCTGTTAGTCAGTTTGTTATGATTTGGAAATGGTTATGGTTTCTGGACATTAAAACAGGAAATGTTGTGCCACTGTGAGGTTAAAAATGATTTGAGACATTTTAATTGCTGAGGATCCACAAATCTGAGATGAAAATAGTTTTGAGGTTAACAATGCACAGCAAGTCCTGCTTCTCACATCTTTACCAAGTCTCCATAAAATGAAGTCACACCCAGTCCCACAAACTCTGTCACCATAACAGCCCAATACAGATCCTCATTGTCCATTACCTGTGCAGGTGTTATTGTTGACCTCATCTGCTGAGGGTCCCATGTCTGAATTCTGCCCTTCCCCTTCAACGATGCGCAGCTCTTCCTGGGACGTCCCGGAGCGGGACATGCCCGTCGAACAGGACTCTGTCTGGAACTGGCCGGTCAAAGGAACAGGTAACTCGAAATGGAACCCAAAAAAGAAAACATTTCTCCTGACCACGATCCACAACCCCCCACCCCCAGTTAAGCTGCGACAGCTCACCTTCTCAAATTGCTGGTCCTCAAAGGAAATCTTGGCGGTTCCCGACTGTCGCACGCCAGAGCCGTAGTCAGGGGCCTCCTCGTCGGCTGGAGGAAAACACAAAAGGCCTTCGCTTCACTTCTCCATCTAGTTACACACAGCCCGCTCCTCATCCCACTTCAGCTCAACTTGGCAGGGAGAGCACAAACTCAGCTGCTGACCCTTCTTTATAATGAATCTGAAAACATCTCAGAATGTGTGAGGGAAAGAGCTCCCCGTCCTGAGGACCTTACCCGAAATCGCCTGCACGGCAACCCTCAGGAAGCCTTTGACCTCTCCCTTCTCGCTAACGATGGCCACCCGGTGCACCAGGGGCACGGGGTAGAGCAGGTTACTCAGATACACAAAGGCCCTGTGTGGAGAGATGGAGGGGTAGAGTGGTGGTGGTGGTGGTGGGGGGATAAGGGAATGGTGGGAAGGGTATGTTGGGGGGTGGGGTTGGGGGTGGAGACAGAAAGCACAGAGAGATCAGGGGAACCGCAGACACATGGACACACTGCACTGGACGACACAACACCGAGCCGCGAAAGCAACCAAACAAAAGCCGCATCTGCTCCAGCGATAGCCAAAGGAGTCCTTTACTGCATTTACGGTTTGGGCCTTTTTGATTCAGTGCCAATTCTCCGAAAGGGGCGGGCGGGCGGGGCGGGGCTGGGGGTGGGGGAGTGGGTTGGGTGTTCTGCTTCAGAGACAGTGCGGGACAGCTTGGTGAGGCTAAGGAGCACGGGTATGCAACTGAACTACACCCCTCCCCCTTAAAAAAAAATGGAACCACATTGTGTGCTTTAAATTTTTTCATTAGTCAACAGGTGCTTTAACAATCTCTTTTATGGTCAACAAAAGCCTCTTATTTCTACAACTCTGACAAGGGAAACAGACAGCAATAATTAAAAAGACCTTTTAAATTCACAATGCAACCTATGAGAAGGTACCTTACATTCCCGATGACTGGAAATTCATTAAACAATAAAGTCACCTGCACTCTTATCATTATAAACGATACTCACCAACCACTCAACTCGCCTCAATTTCCTCCCACAGCACAAATAATACCATCTCTTGTTTAGTCTATTCCAGACACCACTGCGGGCTGATAATTATGCTTCCCTGCTCTGAGATCGATTATGTCTGGCAAAAACATCTAATCACCTCATGAATATTCACAGAGCAGGCTGACTGTCCAAAATTACTGATGGCCATTTGCAAACGAGAGCCATGATTCTGCTGCTGACCTAATTGAATGGATTGATTTTAGTGTAGCAGATATTGATGAATGCATTAGGTATTGGAAAATCTAACTTCAAAATATTCAAGGAAATTTCTGATCATGTCCATGACTTCCATCTATCATGACACAATTAGCAATAGCTAAACCTCTACCAACACGTATGTGTTTCACCTGCTCATAAGCCTTACGGATATCAAATCATAACAAATCAGAAGCATTGAGATTTCAAAAATTAACCGGAAAAAGCGCTTTGACATTTCCCATCGGAATTTGATTCTTTTCTAGCTTCAAACTTAGAAACATCCCTGACAGATGCTATGGTGTGGCTACAGAAAAATTCAGAGCTGACAAGTCAAAGCTTTTACATCCTGACCAGGACCAAAATACCCAGCATTCTAAAGGCAAAAGACCCACTCCTCAGCTCACTGCTATATGCAGTGCGTAGGCATGAAGAAGCAAGTAACGCTGCAAAACCCACCATGACCATGAGAAGCAAGCAGATAATTAGTAACCAAAAATCATTTATCATCATCGATAATGGCTATTGTAAAAATAGCCAAATAGCTATCGTAAAAAGCTCATAGACAAGTTTGATTCTACTCGTTTTAGAAATTTCAGCCTGTTGTCTTTGCTTCCCAAGACCACTGTATTTTGCAGCCTAGGACTATATTTCCCAAGAGCAACTGGGACAGGAAGGGTAAAGGAGTGGCAGGAAGTGGGGTAGAGGGGAGGAGCTTACGACAAGATTGGTGAGGTGCAAAGATGGCATGCTCAGAAGAAAACGTCCACGCAAAAGCTTTTTTTTACTTTAAATTGTTGACTAAAAAACTGAAAGCAAAGTAAATTTAACTAAAATTAAAATATAAAGTACAGGGCTAAGCTTAACCAATAGTGCCAACAGCTAAAAAATATGAAAAATTGAAACCAAGGGACAACAGAAATTAAAATAAGCACACTTCACAGTCCTAGACTCACAGCTGCTGTGTGTGTATGCGCAGGTAGGTGAGAGTGGGGAGCCAATTAATCAGAAATATCCATATAAAATTTGAAAAAACGTCAAAATAAAATTGTGCTCTGGCATGCCTAATAGAGACAGCTGCAGTAGAAACCAGCTCTTTCATCTTGAGACCCTGAGTCTTCCTCAATCACCAGTCTGTTGATTAATGAGTCTACCAATGGTATTCATCAATATCCATGCCGTTACAATGAAAATAAAAGTAATTTTTTTCTTTGATGAAAAGCGCTCATCTAAATAATACAACGTAAAAAACATCTTAGACATGCTGCAGTTACTGTTTTTGTGAGTTGTGAGTTGGGTCTATTACTGAGTTTAGCATGCTATTCTGTCATACAGTTGCATCACATCTCCTGACCCATAATAATTCATCTGTTTTGACACGTTTTCATGACATGTAAAAAATTTTCCTTTTTGTATAAATAAAATTAATGGATTCAAACAGTGTATCATTGTAATGATAGCAATGCCACTTGAAAAAAAATTATTTTTCTTGTTGCTGTCGTTGTCCTCAGCTTCAGAAAATGTGAATATCCTGCTCATTTTCACTACATGGGAGTGACAGACTGAATCATGCTGATATTCACCAAAAGCTTTCCTTAAATAAATAACACATTGTAAGTGAATGTATTGTAGTCGGGTATCCATTTGAGTGTATATAACTGTACCTGGAAGTACAACAAACATTTTGCCAAAATGAGGGTTCAAAGTGATGAAATGATGCAAGGAGTGTTATGTTACTATGGGTATATCGATGTATTTCTAAGAAACCAGCAACATAATTTAGGGACTTTCCTGCGATACTTGACTTTGCAACCATGTCAATTACTGCTGTCAGATTTATGAGAACCAAGAGGGGTAATGGAACAAGGCAATCTGCATTTTTAGCATGGAGGAACACTCCATGTTGAAATTATGCCAGGCAGGTTAAGGCTGTGACCCAATTTTGACCCAATTGCTCATAAAAAGTGCAGACACACTGCATGTAGTGTTCAATTTGATCAGACTTGGCCAGACATATGTATCTCCATTAGGCTTTCATAAAACACATATGACAGCTTATTCCTTATACTCTAAAACATTTACGACCAAATTAAGTACTTAATGACCGGTAATGCATAATGGTTTTTTCTTGCAATTAATTTTATATGTACATGTATAAGTCCACTTTAGCTGCCAAAAAGCACTTAAATTGCTTCTGAATGCTTAAAAAAAGAAGCTCATGTGAGTATGACAAAGGATTTATCAAGGGATTTTGATGGTGCACCTACTAACCTAAGGTCGAGGTTTATACTTGTTGCTTAGTGATACATACTGACCATATATTGACTCCACCTCAAATAGTTTCAGTTTACTTGCTGCTGGTGATTCCCTTTGCACCGAGCAGGGCTTCCCAAATTTTCTTTGAGTCCTCTGTGTCTGGTTTTTGTTCCAAATGAAATAACCATTTCCAGCAACTAATCAGCTGTTAATTGAAATGTAGGGGCTATTTTTTGTATACTTAATTGATTGATTGATTGATTGATTGACTGACTGACTGACTGGCTGACCTGCTGATTTATTAATTGACTGAAAGGCAAAAACACATTGTAGTTCTACATTCTGAAAGTGCTGATACCTGGTTACAGATGTCGCACATTTGTTGCTTGGAAAACAAGTCAAAAGGCAATGAGCCAAACCTGCATACTCATAAACAATATAACAGGGGTGTGTAGAAACATGTTCTCAATTGCCTTAATCAATTACAGAATTGGCTGAGACAAAACCAAGTATACATAGGACTCTTCAGGTCTGAGTTGGGAAACCCTGATATACAAGATTTACACAATCACTCTGGTTCAGAAAGCTGACATAGTAAATGCTAGCTGAAGTAGTTGAGGGAAAATTCCAGGCTAGAACGCTTACATGGTTATTAAATGTGTAGCAGTGATGTGTAATTCATTCCAGGGTTTACCACCTGAGTTATATATTTCACTTAATTAGCTTGTGCTTAATTAGCACATCTAGCTGATTGGAACAAAATACTGCATGACGTCACGTTTTCTACAGAACTCAAGTTTAGCTGTAGAAAACAGAAATACCACACAAAACAGGGAAACTGGTATACATTTTACATCGCCAATATGCACATTCTGACGATGTCAAAGTGTTTTAGCCTGGAATTTTCTTTTAAGCCTCTAGCAGACCTGGGTCAAATGTGTATTTGAAATATTTAATACTGGCAGTAAAATTTGACACCCCTGCAAATCGCTGAGAATTTTAATAATGTTACTAACCAAAAACACACAATCACATACAAAAATTTTGTTGTGAACACTGGTGAAAAATGATGTTTCTTCTGAAATTGGCAGTAATCTTGGTTGGCTAAAGTATTAAATTTTAAAGGGGTAAAGTACTTCAAATACATATTTGACACAGGCATGCTATCTGTAATATAGACTTGATCTGGCACATAACAGGTATTAAACAATTAAACAGGGGACTGAATGGAAAACATAAATCTAATTATTTTTTACCCTAATGACAATCCCCATGTTACATTCAACCCATGTTAAACCCATGGGACTCTCTAAAGATTCCAGTGCAGCATGACTGCATTAAATAAACAAAAAATGAAATAATATTCCAAATATTTCAAGAACTCATCTTTTCCGGCCTGGATTTCAAATGGAAACTCTTCTCCTATTAGGTGTTAATAGTCTAGTTTCCATGTCAGCTGTGTGTGTGTGTGTGTGTGTGTGTGTGTGTGTGTGTAAGAGCCTCGTGCCCTATATGTCCCCTCCATGTGAGGAACAGCCTCAGCTGAATGGAAACACGGCTAGGTGTGGGCGGACACGGCGGCCGTGGACAGACCGGCGTCTCAGTGTGAAAGAGCTAGTTTCCTCTCCCAGCATGCTCCTGAAACCTCACCAACCTTCCCACTACACTGAATAGAGGCGAGCGGTCGTAAAAGGGGTCCTGGCCTTCGCTGGAGCCCGGGCAGCGCTCTCCCTCCTCTCCCCCCAGCTCCGAGCACGGGTCGTCCAAAAAGATCTCATCGTCCAGGTCCTCCAACTCCTCCTCCTCCTCATCCTCCAACTCCTCCAACTCCTCCAACTCCTCCAACTCATCCTCCTCCTCCACCTGACCGTCATGCCGCTCGTCGGCAAGCTCGGTAATGTCAGAGTCGGGGTCGGAGAAGGTGGGGGAGGGGGTGAGATTGGTCATGCGCTCGCTCATGCACGTGTTGAAAATGGGGGTGCTAGTGCAGCCAGAAACATGGGAACTGGGTTAGTACAACAAGATAAACACACACAAGATTAATCCTACTGGCCAGTATTTCTGAGCCACAGCACAAGCCTTGCCTCCAACTGGACTGACAGCGAGAAGCTCGCTTCAATTCCACGACTGTCCCAATCAGTGCTTGTGTGCTGTAAGAAAACTTGCATTTGTAAATTGCAGGTTTTTGTGGCAGGGGGATGGGAGGGGCATGCTGTCAGAGGTTTTCGGGTTTCAACAAGGATAATGCTGTGGAAAGTGGTAAATGGAGCACCCAAAAGGTACAGAGAATGCAACTTTAGTCAAACTTGGAAATTCAGATCATGGCATACTGGAAAACAAGGCACGTTTTGGCCCCCGACTGATGACATGCAGTTCCGTCTCCTTCTCAATGCTTTGATGGGCAATTATAAGAACGGTTTTCAAAAAACATACGAGACTATTAGGTTTGGAATCCCCATTGATCTGTTTGATTTTAATACCACTATCCAATCGAAAATGCAATTCAGAGTGCGAGAAAAGAGGCCTGATATTTCGTCTTGTAGGAAATAAACACATTTGTACTTGAGCTAAGATTTCATTCCAAGCTGTCCAATCCACTTCAGCATAAATTTGATAACTCAACGATTTGTTACCGACATTCTATTTCTGTGCAATGGCCAATGATTCATCCCTGTGGGGATCAGCAATCTATTGATATCCCAGCTAACACACAGTGTTCTATTTTCTCAGTATTTCCACGACATTACTACATTACTACAATGTCACAGGAACGTTGTGAGACTGTGTGTTGGCTGGGATTCAGGTTAGAGGATTCACTTTGCAACCTAGTTAAATCTGGTCTGAAAACCATTCGTTAAATACGTAACATCATGAAAAAACACAAGTACATAAAGACGTCTGCATGTTCTCTCTTTAAGATGTCAATTGTGAAACAAATACAGTAGGGTTTCCCTTGTATGGCAATGTCTCCCCAATTTTAAGTTTGTCGCACACCCATCATGTTAGCTTCCATGAACAGAAACATTCGATGATGGTGCGAAATGGGTCAGCTTGCAGTCATTCTGAGGACGACCGTGAGAGCGACCACGCTGCCACTCACCTGCCCACCAGGCGGAACCAGGGAAAGCGGTCGTAGAACGGGTCCCCGCCCGTCAGGACGTTGTCGCAGTCCTCGATGGAGTGGCTGGGAACCTCAGCAGCGCGGTCGTACATCTCGCGCATCAGCTCCAGCCTCTGCCTGCAGGGGGCATCGCAAACCAGGGGTAAATCATAAACGGTTAAAAGTTAACATGGAATAAGGGAAACATCACCATGAAATGTGACAAGTGTGAACTTATAGATGCTTGAAGCAACTCCAAATAATTTGTATTCTGTGAAAATAATAATTATAATAGAACTCTCTAAAATGAGAGGACTCATCGCTTCACTAAGATAACAAAAACGTAAATGTCTGGAACTAATATGCTAATATGAATACATGGTAAATATATAGACTGTATACACTGTACATTAAGCGATGTGTTAGCGGGCTGTCAGTGCTCTGGGCCAGTTTAATATTAATATACTGTAAATATACAAACTGTATACACTGTATATTAAGTGATGTGTTTGTGGGATGTCAGTGCTCTGGGTCAGTTTAATATGAATATACTGTAAGTATATGAACTGTGTATACTGTATATTAGGTGATGTGTTTGTGGGTTGTGAGCGCTCTGGGTGCAGCACCTGAGCTTCTCCAGAGTCCAGTAGTGAGTGGCCCCGTTCTTCTGGTCCTGAACCTCCACAGCCACGATGGTGCGGGGGAATGGGCGATTCTCCCGCTCTTTGGCAGCGTCAGGGGGCAGGAGGTCAGGGGGCAGAGGTGAGTACAGTGTGTCTGTCAGCAGGACGAACTGGAACTGAACCTGTGGACAGAAAAGGCAGGTGATGATCAGCATGTGACTTCTATTTGAACAGACTTTTCTCACAACTATTGGCCACCAATGCGGGGCTGTACACAACCAATTCACACACTAATTTGGAATGTCCAATTTGCTATTGAAAACCATAACCCAGTTCATTGGTCCCTAATACCCAATCGGGAGAGTGATGACATCCATGGTTCTCCTCCGAAGCACATGGTGCCATCAGACTTTTTCTGTTCTCACTGCAGGCCACAGCTAAGCTTGAATAGAGTGGAGTCGGAGGAAGACCTTTTAAATGCAGCTTTGGCATGCAGCCCATGGGTGCTCAATCGGCCAGCAGGAGTCATGAGAGAGCAATGAAACATAACCGAATTAACCTTACTGTACCCTGGGTGATGCAAACACCAATTGCACATCACCCTCTACCAGCCACAGTCAACACTGGCATGGCCTTGATCCAAGTCCACAGGGCTCATCCATGCAACACAGCACAGTGCCTGAGCCATCTATTCCTTACATTGTTAAGGACCACTGAACTACACCATAGGTGGCCACTCCTTGTCCTGGAAATATTTGGTCTAGAGTTTCAGAGATAGATTTCACAAGCTGCCAACTGCCATGTGGAACAACAGGAGATACATTACCATATAAGAAAAGGAAATACTACTTTAAGCTGGAGCTCTGTCATTTTCTTTCTCTCCCACACAGAAGAAGTAGTTTTACAGTGGCAGTTACTAAACGTGTTCCTCCATGTGCCCGGCCCAATGCCCACCTTCTTCTTCAGCTCCACGCTTATGGCATTAGCCTCCTTCAGGAAGATGGCATTGCCCCACAGCAGGTCCCTGAGGGAGGTGAACTGGTAGCACTTCCACTTGCGGAACGCCCACAGCGCCAGCTCTGTCTCCTGCTCCGACCATTGCACTACGGAAAAATAGATTACTTACACAAGCAGGACTGGCTGCCTTAGATCCTTTCATCATTTTTATCATTTCTATAGTGCAGTTCTTAATGGTGCAATCTCATGCCTTGGATCTCCAGAGATCTACTCTTTAATATTAAGAAGAGCTCTGTAGCTACCTGTCACCGTGAGCGCAAGAGTAAATGAGAAACCGTATTGATCGTTTAAGGTATAAAATGTGAAAAATTGTGAAAAATGCTACTTCAGAATTCCCCTTCTATTCCTTTCTTCGGAACCTTGCTGTAATGGTGTAGTATCTATCATCACAAATCACATCCCTGCTAAATGAAGCCCCGCCCTGTTACCTGCAGACCAATGACTGCACAGTATTCTCATTAGTGATGCACAATATGAAAGTTCTGGGTCCAAGATCAATAACTGATTTATCTGGCCATATTGGTCAATGCAGGATAGCTCCCTGTTTAAAATAACAGTATAAATGCAACAAAGTTTCTACAATCACAGAAGAAGCAAATGAGCACAGACATCAACTTATGAACAAATTTTGAAACGAATTTCATTTGTACAACAAAATATTTCAACTTGCTTACTTTTATAGCTTTAATTGTGAGTTTGGCTGTTAAACAGAAAAACATAAAATGAATAATAAATTAAATGTTATGCATCCCTAATTCCCACCTTCTTCTTCAGGCTCCTCCTCTTCCTCTGTGGTTTCTGGGTAAAAACGGGAATCCACCTGCTTCTGAAGGGCCTCCAGTTTACTCTCATAATCCTGAGGAATTTAGGAACATCGTAATTCACTTCCGAAGCTTGGATATTAATCAACTTTCCAATTATTTTCCAATTTATAGGGCACAAGGATGTTGCATCTGGGCAGACTTTGGCTCCATGTCTCTGTGGGTTTGGCTCAGACAAAATTTGTATTGATTCCTTGTAATGTCTTTTATTGTTTATTCCTTATAGGTTGCTTCCTTTATTTGAGGGAAATTCCCAGGGAAATGTGTTTTGCTCACCAGTCGTTGCTGTTCCAGCAGGTTGCTGGCCTCTTCTCTCTCTCTGCGATATTGATCTTCAAGCTCCTGTAGCCTGCAGAGAAAATGACTCTGCGTACTATGTACACATGCAAATGCGGTAAACACACTGCACCACACTCCATTTGCATTACCACTGATATCTGTGCCAGTCATACCACCACAGGCCTCCATCAATAAATAAAGAACAAAAAATCAAGGCTCACTGGATTATCTCTCGGGCTATATCAATAGTTTCTCAGTCTGCCCGGAAATGTCCCTTATCTATGAGCTGGTCTCCTGGGCTAATTTCCTGTCCTATTTACACTGGCACTAAAACATTTGTCTGCTTCCACTCCCTGGCCTCTTCTTCCACGAGGGGGTGGTCCCTCCCTACCTCTGCTCCATCTCCTGCTTCATGTCGATGCCCTGCTTCTCCAGCAGCTCCCTCTGGGCGAAGGCCCAGTCCACGGGCTCCACGGGGGTCTCAGCGCAGGGCGTCCGCTCCCTCTCTTGCCGGGCCTGCTCTGGGTGGTTGAACCGGAACACGTGGCTCTTCCCCATGATGATGCGGTTCCCTGGAGGAGAGCAAAAAAAATTAATCAACCGAATTCTGGAAGAGCACTTCCAAGTCTACTTCCAAACATATTTGAGGAGAACGCAAGTAAAAAATATTCTAGTTCTATTAGTTCTATTATTATAGTTCTATGGTACAGCCATATAGATTAGCAATAATGAGGATATCGATGCTAGCAGGAAACTTGTACTGCGCACCCGATACTGTATTTATGTCTTGTTTGTTGATCTATGGATGTATTTATCCAGCAAGGAAATTTTCATTACATATTTAATAGCCCATATAGATTTATATTCTACTTTATTAATGAGCACCCATCAGAGGTGAGCTGTGCTACTAAAGAGGTAGCTGCCATGAACCAGAGCTACAGGTGCTGTATTTTCTTGGGGGCGAAGACCCACCTGATCGGAGGATGGTGGGCTCCGTCACCCTCTTCCCGTTGACGTAGGTCTCCGACCCCTCACAGGGTTCGAGAGTGACCACTGCTGCAAGAAGTGAGACACCACAGTGAGAGGACAATCACGATGACACGCGTAGTAACAGCAGTTAGGGAACCGGATTTACAAGAGAGGCTGTGGGTTGATCTCCCAAGTGGAGTATCGCCATTGTACCCTCAATTGAGGTCCTTATCCTGAAATGATAAGGGCCTTCGTGATAAGTGCATACGGGGACAGTAACGCAAACACGATGGCTGGGTAAACCATCCTGGATAACAGTCTGTGCCAGGCAAATTGCACAAAGCAAATACAACCGCAGCCTCTGTTTATCTCTGTTCTGTCGATAATGTGGACCAGTGCCAAGCATGCAACACATCACTTTTCTGGTGTGTGTTGTTCAGTCTGCTGTATGATGTCTAAAAATGGTATTGCAGTGGTCCTTACCCCTAGTTCTATGGAGCCACAAAATCTGCTGGTTTTCTTTAAGAAGTGTCCCTCAGCACAAAGCAGTAAAACAAAAATCAGATAATGTGGCTTCCCAGGAGCAGGAATGAGGACCAGTATTGTACAATCTAATACATTTTCATAACTTTCCTGATGATTTCCCTTTATGAGTTCCTCCTTTCAGGAAAACAAGGTGCTATTGCGTTGTAGAACACAGCGGTTCACCATTACTGGGGCTTCATGCCACAGTCCCAGCCCACGGGCCCTTAAACTGTGTGCAGGTACCAGGGGCCTCACCTTCATTGAGCGGGCCCATGGTACTGGTGAAGGTGCAGTGCTCATCCTTGATGAAGTGACCACTCAGGACGATGTCCTGCCGGTGGCCAGCGTCCTCACGCCCCACCCTGAACACAGAACAGAGCAGCGCATCAGCAACCGCTAAATCTGAACACAACGCATGTTTTGTGTCACATATTTTTCTTCAGCACAGTTAAAAAAGATGAATTGACCGGTGGCTGTACCACCAGCTAAACTGTGAACTGAATCCAGACTTTGGTGTTCAGGCTGTTGTTGTAAACGAGAAGCCTGTTTTGTTTAAAGAATGGTTAAATACAAAAATGATATGCATATTACCGCAGAACACCACAGAACCTTGTAAAAATTATGTTTAACAGTGTCTCTCACCTGGTGATTCCATCTTTAATGTAGTACAGCAAGCACTCTGACATTAGGGGGTCTTCATTGAGGTTCACCAGGTGGGGGGTCTGTGGAGAGACATTAATTATTCTTCTATAATTATTGAAAAAAGGCAGTAAAATAATATAAACAGAATAACAAATACATTTCTTGCACTTCTAGGGTCTGGACAACATTCACACAAAATTTCATTTTCATTCTTTAAATTTAATTATTCACAAACATACAGTGACAGCTTTCTGCAGTGTCCTTTTACAGATCTGTGTTGTCCACTAAAAGGAAAAGGATCCAAAATGACTGAATGAATGGAAGTTCATGGAGGTAGAAGATCCAAATAAGGTTCTGCTTTAGAATGTCATGTGTGACGCTGGGAAAGGTGATACAGGAGCAAGAAAGGGCTGCTGTCTGTTCAGTATTTTGGCCACCTGGGAGAGCTGCAGGACTACAGGCAGCATCAACCCTTCTTAGGCAAGGCGACAGTAGCGGCTCAATGCCAATCAGCAGATGCTGCCTATTGCCTAATTATTGGGTTATATAAAGGGGTGACTCTTAGGTTTAAAGAAAGAGGCCTTTTTGCAACACAGTCACAATGTCTCCTAGCTCTCCAGCTGCTGTTTATTGACGACTTTGTCATTATTATTTCACGGCCATGTGTTTTGTTTTTGGAACTCAAGTGCTGCAAATGTTGCCTGTTCTCTTCACACCCCAAGGAGGAACTAATATAAGGAGCACAAACATATTGTCATATTGTCCATTCATAACCTGGTATGGTGACCACCCCCAGCACAGCGTCATACATGATTGAAAGTGAGTCACTGGGAAGCTATATGTGCAGTTGCATGCATAATGAAATAATCAATTACATTAAGTTTTTCGAGACTTGCTTACAATCTAAAGTGGCTAAGCAGTTGCACTACATCAGAAGCAAGGGAAAACTCTGATGTAGAAGAGTGTTTAACCACAGTACCACCACAGAGTGTGTATCTGTGTTTTAACTAATCACTGTAAAAGGTACTGTGTACAGTAATTGCTTACCTAGTAGTGAGGTGGAAAAAAATAGTTTTTAGGGCATATACACAAATCAATGCTTCAGTTCTGCATGTGTTTTCCAAAAGCCTTAGATTGCACTGTACTATAAAATATTTAGACAGCCTACTGCAAACAAAATCTTCTGATAGCCTACTGCAAAATAAATCTTTGGATGGCCTCCTGCAAATAAAACCCGACTGTTCCCTGTTCATTTGTATGTAATAGCTTCCCTTCAAGTGCATCTTTTATGCAATTACGCTTTCACATTTATACAATCTCCTATTTGAAAAGGCAAATAGCTCTTCGGATTGAGCCGCCATCCTCTCTTGAGAGCCATTGTAGATGGCACAAAATGGAGAACATTCTGCTTAGGAAGGAGGAGGCTGGAATTTCACAGCAATATTAGCAGCACACTAACAGAAGTGTTGCTGCAGCACTGCAGCAATGCGATAACATTTTTACTGTCAGCTAGGTGTTCTGAGAACCTTTTACGTTCATTCAGACATAGCAAACCTCATTTGGGAAAGAGTCCAGCAGTGCCATTAAATGCAGGCTAAGGCTTGCGCCACACAGGTTCCAAGACAAATCAACAGAAATCATAATCTTATCAGCCGTTACAAAAGCCCTTTTTTAAACGCGCTATATTAGTATCACACTCCATTAAGTATAATGGGGTAATAGTTTATATGCATCTATTTCCAGAACAGTCTGGTGAGATCTACAGTAATGACATCCATAAGCACGGTGTTGGCCTCTTGGGGGAAACCTTACCTTTTTTGGTGAAAAGACCCCCACGGTGCCTCCGTCTTCTCGCATGGCCACGCCCATCTCAGCCAGCAGAGCTTCCCTGAAATAGCCAACAGAGTACAGCTATTTAACCTTCCAGCGCTCTTAAGAGCTGTTATCACCCATTGTGACAATTCCTGAGACTGCATGAAAAATGTGTCAACACGTGAAACGTATTTCGACATTCCTGGGCCACGTCTGTGGACATCGGGGATTTCTGGCCCCGGATATTCCTGATTAATTCATGGACTCTCCCCGCACTGAAATTTTATGGCGTGCGCTGAGACGTGAATGGCCATGTCTGCTCATTTATGCCAATGTCTGGACAAGCACATCTACATCTACGATATTATGTACATTTCCAACACACAGACGCTGTGGTTTCCGACACTGGCACGGCCACATGGCAGGAAATGTCTCCATTTTCGGACTTATGTCCGCCCGTAAATGCACCTTTTCACGCAGTGTGATGTCTCAGGTGAACTTTAAAGGGAGATATGGCACTGTAGACTCCTGGAGGTTTTGAGAATGAGGGCTTGATACAGGCTGCCTGAAGCACATAACTTTAAATGGGTGAAAGGGGAATGAGGTTTCATGAAACCAAGAATGGGCAGAGCAACCATATGCTATCAGCCACTCACTGAATTTACCCAAACAGCAGTTTGTTGTGGAGAGAAAAGCATTGGGATTGGTCAAATAGGTCGATGATTGACAGCTCATTCTAGATCGACACATTACGAGGTTGTGACTCACTGATTTTAACCTAGGTGGAGGGCAAAACCTTGTGATTGGTTCTGATAAGTTAGTGATTGACAGCTCACTGTACACTGGCTTCACATTTTACGGGACCTTAAACCTCTGCCACCTCAGTGGGTGTGGTCTGGCTCACCTGTCCATCCGAATGGCCTCTGTGCGACGAAGCTTCTCCTCCCAGGTCTCATTGAGCTCAGCAATGATCTTCTCAGTTTCCTAGGAAATGAAAAGGTCAGGATAGCTAAAACATCTGATTGTTCTGGATGAACAACATTATGGTCCACCCAATCACACTTCAGGGTTCCAAGAAAATGTTCAATTTAGTCAGGAATGAAAATCCATGGCTGTTGGGCCTGCTCTCAGAAAATTCTTAATTCTTATTAATAAGGTTATTGCTACTCAGTATAAATCCTAGAGTTCAGGTGAGGCCTGGACATCTTAATAAAGAACACTTGTGGAGCTTGAGATGGTGATGAAAGATGAAAGTGGAACTAACAATACATACAAAGTAAATAATATGTTCATACTCACATGAATGTGGTTTTGAGAACTAACTTAAAGCAAGCCGGCTTGCTAGCTACCCATTCTATTGAACATACAGTACATTAAGTTATTCAATTCAGCAAGAAATCTGGCAATTTAACATCTGTTCAGGTAACTTCTAAAATAAGATTTACTTCTTGTAATGCGTGTATCTTCATCAGCATATTTTCTTGAATGACTAGGCATTCCTCACCAACTATTCCAATATGCCAATATGACTCATCTAGTTTGTAAGCAAGACCACTCACTCGTGATGAGATTGAATAGGACCCCACTGACTCTCATTCAAACCTGAATGCTACTTCCTCTGCATAATGCTATACCTTGTGTGGAGCGGAAATCCAGCAGTGGATCTTATTAGTAGATGAGAGGCCACGTGGCTGATGGGAAATGTAGTGCAATTTTTACCCCCTAGAGCTCACCTTCAGCCTCTCAATGGCCTCCTCACTGCCCGGACTGAACATGATGCGGTCATGGAGGCTGTTGATGGATCCGGCTCGGCTGGACAGGGCGGACAGAGACGGGGAGGGGCTCATCCCCGTCATGGCATTGGTCACTGTGGAAAGATCACCCTTTTGATTGACAGCCTGGTGATTATATTTAATATCCTTGTAATCCGACAAATCTGTCAGAAGAAGGGGGGAAGTTAAGGGAGAAGGCGCCGGAGGTGGGGTAGGAGAGCAGGAGGCGAGAGAAAAGGATTACAACAGAGAAAAGGTGGGAAAAGTGTGGAACAGGGGAAAGAAGAAAATCGCTTGAAATAAATCCTGCAAAAAAAGCAAGAACTGAAATGCAAATAATGATGTTGGAGGGAAAGAAATAGGTGCAATTCAAATGCCCTGTGAGGGACGTATAGAGCCATTCAAGACTATTAACGATGAGACACTGACATCATATGGCACCTCAAAAAGTTTTAAAAAAGCACTCAAAAGCAGGACACGTCATAAAGTGTAGGAAAGCAATGGGAAAATTCATTAAGCTCATTACTGCACAGTAAAATGTTCAGTGTTAAACCAACTCTTACAGAGTACATATGGTCCCTATTGGAGTCGAATTAACGCTGGTCATTTTACTGTGTGCATAACTCACATCTTGCACTGAAATTTGTGTTCTGATATATATTTTTTTGCATTAGTAAAATGATGCTTATTTGCACAAGCAGTATGATGTACAAATGACAAGCCAGCCTACAGCAACTTATGATGTACATCTAAATGGCAATCAAAATAATCCTGAAATATGATCAGCATGCATCATTTCCATAAACTCTAATTCAGGGCTGCTAAATCCCCCAATAAATACCAAATGAGATGGAAGAAAAAAGACAAACATTCAGGTTCTCAACCTTCCTTAGTGTGCTTATGAAGGCCGATTGCTGAAATATCCTTGCATATAAAAACACATTAAATCTTAATGGCAATATTGGTGCGCTGCCTCTATTTCTTAACACTTCATAAAATCTTCCATTTTCATCACTTATGAAAAAGGCTGGTTTTAAAAGATGAGGTTGAGGATCTGTCATTTCTCTGTGACATCGAGAATAGGAAATGGGATATGTAGTGGGATAAGGCAGGCGATACAGCAAGGCCGACAGCCCCCCTGAGGAGGGAGCCCTGTCCGAGCAGCTGAGCTTCAAAACAAACAAGCACCCCTGAGCTAAAGAGCACTCCTACAGACGTGTCTCTCTCACACACACACACACACACACACAAACACACAACAAAACAAAACGCTCACACGTGATTTTACACCACGACAAACGCCAAATCCATTGCGCCGTGTTTCGTACTTGGCCTGCACAAATCGGCCATGGACAACGCCATAAATATCCCGTTCCACAATGCGAGGCTCAGGTTAGTACAAGGCATCGATTCTGAGATCTGACTGAATAGCGGTCTTGGCTTTAAAGGCCGACCCGCGGCTTGATTTACGGCGTTTCTGGGAGCACTCAGCCCGGGCTCGGGCGATCATGTTGCAGTTAAAAGGAGGACCGAGGCAGAAAATGCATCCTGTGCCCCACTGCTGAAGAACATTATGAAATCCATTACAGGGCAAACAGAACCCTCAACCCGCGGTACGACAGGAACGGACCTGTTACAAAACTAGGAATACGGACTGACCAGCCGTGTGTGAAAACGCAATTTTCGCCCAAATACGCCAGTGGTTTTATTGTTTAAAAATATCTGTTTTTTCTAATATTCTTTGATATTATCCCTATTCCTCTTAAAATGGATATAGCTTCTAACATGCTTCATGGAACTGTGCTACTTAATCATACAATATGCATACAAAATAAATATAGACCAGTATTTTTTTCAAGATGGAACAAGCAAATGATTTTCTCAGTACAACAGATTTCAGCAAGTACGCCACTGCTATGGCAACACATATCTGTAGTGTCGTCAAATGACTCACAGCCAGAATAAATAACAAACCCTTTTGATTCTTGCTTTTATCCTGCAGGGATAATTGATAAGAAAGGCTGAGAATGTACCGCTTGCTGATAACAATCCTCAACCTCTATTTGATTGTTTTTCATAAGCATAACAGTTCAAATAGCTAATGTCATGTAACTGCATATTCCTTTCTGGCTGCAGATTTCTTGATTGGATCTGATGCAGAAACGATTCTGTGCGCTTCACGTAAATTGATTTTGGTCATAATGAAGGTGATTTTCTAAAGCAAATCTCTTATTTCTTTGCTGTAATTACAATGAAAATTGAATATTGAGAAGTACACTGAGGAAAATGCAGCCAGATTAAACATAACTAAGAGTAGAAAGCAATCTTCCCTGAATGATCCCTCTGGCCATGGTTATTAATCATGATGAATAGACTCAGAGTCGCCATGAGTTTAATGTTGAATTCCCTGCTTCCCTCATTTACAGTTCACTGGCACTATAATTCACTGTACCTTTTCAATTTAGTCCAATCAGCGTGTTGTCATTACACAATTATTGGAAAAGACCATGCCTTTTACCAAGATTGCAATCTATTTTCAGCTCAGCGCTGGCTTGTAGCCCCTGTCTACACTTCCTGATTAAGCTTGCACCAGAACATATTTGAAAGAAAGCTCCCACGGATCCATCCTGCAAATGCATTCGCTCTCTAGCGCTTGCCACCTCCCCTGGCAGGCGGAAGCTGGGTACAAGTTCAGGGTTTGGGATTTGGGGGGGTGGGGCAAGCATCTGCGGGGTCAGTAGTTTCACGGGCCAAACGGAAGCCCATCAGGGATGGACTGTGGAAACAGGGGAGCATTGTGCTGGCTCTTAAGCATACATACCCTGCGACATTTATATCTATTTTAATTTGAAACCAGTGTAGGACTGAAATGGTCAAGCATTACATGGGTACTGAAATGCATACCGTAAACACCGACAATAGGAACTTCCTTATGTTCCCCCAAACCCTTACACAGAATACATGTGAAGTCTAGAGCAAAGCTACTGATGCAATTACTGGGCAGGATTTTTCTTGTTACATGTCCAGCCATGTAAAAATGTGTCATGAGCCATGTAATGTAATCTAGGTAGAAAACGAGGAACATCAGGCACTTCTTGCATCTGCCGAAGCTTACTAAGCATCTTAGCGTCTGTATTGATTTCACAAGAAAGGGCAGGCTGTAGAATGTGGCAGTATGTCTTGTGTTTACAAAGTGGGTGTACTTGTCCAATACTGTTTCAGTGATCTATTTGATCTTAGCTGCGCTCGTTATCGATGTTAACTCCATAAAGTAAGGCACCTGGTGAACGTGTTTTCTCACGGGGATACGCAGCTGTGCCGAGCTGTTCCCTGAGCCCAAGAGCCACAGCCAGAGCAGGAGCCACATTTTGGGCTGTAAAGGCAGACCCGCAGCGCCAGAACAGCACCGGGGGCCCGGGGTCCAGGGCCCGGGGTCCGACCCACGCACCAGGCCGGCCTAACCACTGCCCCGTCAGAACATCGACAAATGAGCATTCCCCACCCTAGTCCTAAAGGACTATTGACCAGATTTCAGCATAATTACTCTATGGATCTGGCAGATTTAGGAAGCATCAACAGAAAGAGGGGAAGAGTGAAACCATGTAGATTTAATGTTAAATCAATTCATTAGTGTTTCTAATTGGGTTTTCTAACTTTGCGCTTAGAAGAACTAGTAAATAAAACTGGCAGGTCTAATTTGACTAGAGAAAGGGAGACAACGATGCAATGACAATTATGGAATTGGCAAACTTTGTAACTGGCAATTGTGCTTCAGAAGTAACTTGCGACTACTCTGAGTCCTGCAACAGCGTTACATACTCTGTTTCTTAGCACTTGACTATTAGTAGATGACTATTTTATACACAACAGGCTACACAGGCTCATGTCAATTGAAGGAGCAGCCCACCTGTCACTGGTGACTACTGGTGCATTTTGAACCCACCCTACCCTTCCCAGGCTAAAGCCAAATTTGCCCCAATACCCTGGACCCCCGGTGATATTCCACTAAAAACACAGCTGAGGCTTAAACTTTAACCTTAGAGCCTCTTAGGTCTTAATCAAGCTGCAAAGCATGGGCGTGCCAAGACACAGTACACACATTTCAAACCAGCAATCTTGGGGCCTGGAGCTGGATGCGCTGAGTAAGAGAGACAGAGAGAAGAAAGCACAGTGAGACACAGTCACCCTCACTTCAGTCTGGGCTCCCCACACACAGCCCTGCTAATGAACAATCACACTGTCATACTGACATGCACACACTGAGAAGTCATTCAGGGAAGGCAAGGGTGGGTTAGGTATAGACCGCACCTATTCTGTGGCTAGGGAGCTTCAGAAACATTGGGGGAGAGGTTGTGGCTGTTATTGTAGTATACAATATACATTAGTTGCCAGCTGTGTCTATGTATGTAGTACATGTGACTGTGTTTGTAGTATACAATATGCATTAGACACTCCAGATGTGACTGTGTATGTAGTAAATGTGGCTGTGTTTGTAGTATACAGTATCCATTAGACTCCGGCTGTGACTATGTATGCAATATATGTGACTGGGTGTGTAGTATACATTATGAATCAAACTCTGGCTGTGGATGTGTGTTGGCAGTATACAGTACACTAAAAAAATGCTTCATTTGATTAATCTAAAATTTTAACTTCAGTTTGTTGCATCTGTTTTTTAGGTTTTCTGAACTGAAAATGTTTAGGTTCATGAAGATTTTAGGTTGAATATCAAATTGAAGTAAAATTTTAGGCTTATCAAATGAAGCATTTTTTGCTTCATTGTATGTATTAATCTCTGGCTGTGTGTGTGCCTGTAGTCTATGTGACTTTGTATATATACTGGTGGGTGACATCACCATTCTGTCGGGGGGGGCGCAGGGACTTACTCTCAATGATGTCCCCGAGGCCTTGGGCGTAGAGGAGGTCCTTCAGCCGGGACACCTCCTCCTTCAGCTCGCGCACCAGACGGTTGTTGGGGTCCTCGTTGATGACGGCGTTGCAGCGGATCTGCTTGGCCCGGTCAGCGTACCTGTGGGTCGTGGGGAAAGGGTTAGGGACATGGCGAGCTATTTCAGCCTCGGCAGAAGTGCGAAGGTTCACTACGGTTAAAAGCTACACTGTAAAATGCAATGAGTTCTGTTGACTCAAAAAAAACTGAGCAAAGGAACTCAAAATATTTCAAGGTTAATTACGTTAACCCAACACAAATCAGCGCTGCTAAGATTGTGCTTTCTAGGTTAATGTCACTAAATTGGTTTAACCTCTATTAAATTCCTTAAATTACTAGTAAATTACTAGATAAATCCAGTTTTAATTGCACCACCTTAAGTATCAACAGCCATGTTTACTTGAATTATTTAACTTCTACCAACTTTTCCAGTTTAAATCTATCTATAAAAAATATCTCTTTTTAGTATAACTCAAAAGTCATGATTAAAAAAAATTCAAGCAAGCCTCACACAAACAGAAGTACTGTCCACTTCATTTTGTGGCTTGAACAGTCATTACTGAAATTAATGAGCAAACGGATGATATTTGAGAGAATGGAACTTGACAGATTTAAGCTGACAATTGCAATTTTTGGAGTATACTGGTCTGGACTCAAATCATTTAGTGAGGATGTCAGTTATGTATTACAGTGTATGGACAAATTCAACTATCTGCAAAGGTCCACGTGCAAACCACGCATGAAGGCTCAGGGTACGTTATGTCCACGTAGCAGGCGGGAGGCAGTGTTTCTCAGAGTGTACCAGGAAAGGCTTGCGGCTGCTACCTTTAAGAGCTTGGCTCAAACACAGCTCAGATCAGCAGTCTCCTCCAGAGGCAGACAAACACCGCACCAGCAAGTTTGAAGGGTGTTTGGAGGGTGAGACTGCAGTAGCCTAATGCTCCTCATTATACTCAGCTGATGAAGCAGGGACAGGATGTTGCTCTTACACAATGTGGTTTCAGTGGCCGTTTCCTCTTTCATACCAACAGTCCAGGATTAAAGACACTGAGGTGTCAATCAGCTTTTGTCCTTAACTTTGACTTACAAATAAACAGGTTTTTTTAACAAGGTTTTATGAGTGCAGTGATCACCTGGATGAAACCTGCAAACTGTGCGAAGAAAAAACTAGCACTTCCATTTACTCGCAAGTCAAAGGACAAGCGATGGTTGCTTCCAGGCCGGAGATGAGGGTGTCCATCTCCTTGCCTGATGGTCCTACCTGAGTGTGCTGAGGGTCTCGTCATAGTTGATGTCAGCAGGGCTAAGGGCAGCTACCATAGCAGTGCGGGAGTTTCCCCCTGAGAGAGGAGAGAGGCCCAGTCAGACAGGGGGAGCGCAGTCTTGCTTAACATATCTTTCTTTATCCATGTTTATCTCCTGGCAATGGCTATTATTCTGCATTATTTTTAATACAGTGTCACCGAAGTCCATCTTCATATGAGCTTATATTGTTTCATATTAACTGTATATATTATATGGCCCGTACCTAGATTCTCTCTCAGTAGCCAGGTTAACACAGAGTCTCTGTAAGGAATAAAGTTTTCCACCTTCTTTTTCTTTTTGTTCTGTGAAACAAATAACACCAAAGAGTCATGTCTTTCTTCCAGGTTTGTATCATGAGTATTCACAAGCATACATGCTGATTGTCGACAAACTGTAATATAGAAAGATTTTTGTGAAGTGTCATACCTTATTTGGACCAGAATCCTAAAAGCAAAAGAAAATGAAACATTTTAACATTATTAAATAAGTCATTTTGAATTTGTAAAGTCAAGCTCAAACAATTGAATACTGATTAAATTGTTAGAAAATGTTAATGGTCCTGACCACTTCTGCTAAAGCAGAGATGACTTTCCCCAGGGTGGTTAGGGATTTGTTGATATTTGCTCCTTCCTGAAAAAGAACGCAAGGGAGCACTCATTTCAAGACACTAAAGCCACCACTCAACATTATAAAACACAAGCAGCCTTGCAAAGAAAAGGGTATTTTTTTTTGTTCAATCCCTCCTCAGTCCATATGTGTACACACATCAAGGAGGTCTTTTCATACACCATATGACCAAAAGCATCTGGACACCCCTTGGTCTGGGGCTGTTTTTCATGATTTGGGCCCCTTAGTTCCATTGAAGGCAAATCTTAATGCTGCCACATTCAATCATATTCCAGACGATTCTGTGCTTGCCGAACAGTTTGGACAAGGTTTCAGCATGACAAGGCCCCCGGGAACACAAGGTCCATATAAAAATGGTTCTTCCACAGTGTGGAAGAACTTCACTGGCCTACAGAGGGCACTGCCCTCAACCCCATCCAATACCTTTGGGATCAATTAGAAAGCCAACTGCGAGCCAAGCCTAATCGTCCAACCTCATTAAAGCTTTTCTGGCTGAATGGAAGCAAATCCCAGCAGCAATGTTCCAACATCTAGTATAAAACCTTCTCAAATTTTGGATGTGATGTTGGATGTCAGGTGTCCACATACTTTTGGCCATGCAGCGTATTACCTATCCATCATCGTTAGACGAACACAAGCTCACCTTCAGTCTGGTGCCCTTGGCCCCTGTGGAATCTGCTCTCTCACTTCCAGCCAGGTCCACTAGACTGATTTTGCTGACCTAAGAGAAACAATGACAGGAATATCATAGAGTGAGACTACTTTACTATGATGCGCATTCATACGCACGTGTACAAACATGCAAGGTGCTTAATATTATATGCATTGGGATATTAGTGCATTTTCTGTAGAGCAGGCCTGGCTGTTCTACAAATGTCCCATTTAGACTTGTGCTAGGATAAGGCTATGAGCATACTGGGGTTTGTGACCGCTGCTATACCTTTTCAGATGTGTTGTCAGTCTCCGCGTCCTGCCTCTTCTGGGTGAAGATGATGTTGAACACGGCGTGGGAACGACTGCTGGTCTCGTTCATGTTCGTCGCCGCCACGGTCCTGAGTGGAGAGGGGGCGCAGGGACGGGGTCAGAGGTCACGGCTCTAACCAGACAAGCTCCCACAAAGATCTGCGACTCGTAACAACGTGCTTTTAAATCAGCGCACGTCATATGTCCAAATATTTTCGATGTATTTCTTCTTGTTCTAACACATTTTGCCTTTTTCTGAGTTGCTTTGACATCTAGCCCCCTTTGTTACCACACCATTAATGTAATGACATGGTAGTCTCACGGACATGATAATCGCATAACAAATAAAGCTGACAGACCTTACTGGACTGAAGGATTACATGGTAATTAAATGGCCAGTTTTTTCCTCAGTGGTAATTAAATCATTTTTACCCCGTCTGTATCGAGAAAAGCTTCAATCCCAGGGGTAAAACACATTGAATATGGAGAGAGCAAGTCCATTTAACCTCCCTATCCTAAAGTTCTAGGAAAAAAGCGTTAGTCATGCTGTCTGACCCTGTACATTCTTATTATGAAGCCGCTTCTAATTAATTCATTCTTTTTGGCTTAGTGACCCTTCACTGCCATGGGTTACAGCTATATATTTTTGCAGTAGGCTGTTAGTTAATGAACTGAATTTGAATTACTTTAATTAAAGAGCCCAAGCTAACAAAATGGCTGAGACTTCATCCTTACATGAAGGGTACTTATCAGTCCACAGTGCAACTCCAATGTCCAATGCCAGACAGTATGACCATACTATTCAGCCCAGACAGCTTGTAAGCTTAAATAGGCAAGGTAACCAGGCCTTCATCAGTGCTGTCGTCTTTGAAAATGTTTACATGTGAATTGTATGAGAGCAAGAAAAAATAAATAATGAGAAGTTAATAGATTGTTTTAATTCATTCATTCTTTCATAACCTCTCACCATACTTTTCAGGTAAGAAATATGAACCCAGCTAGCATGAAACCTGCTATCCTTTCTTTAGAACCCTCTAAACAGAACTTTCCAGTTACATTGTAAAAAGAAACACAGGAAACACATAACTTCCCTGAGGAGGAAGAGGACTTTGATAAGGTGCTCAGCTCCCAGTTACCTGGCTTTGTTTCCAGAGTCCATTAGGTCTTGGATGTCGCTGTACGAGGTGACGGCAAGCTTAGACAGATCTTCCACGTAGGGCCCCATCAGAGGGTGCTCCCTGACCCGCAGGTTGCCCTTATTTTTGGGGTTCAGTAGGTCCCGCACACGCTCACAGTAGATCTCCATGTAGCTTACCTGGGGAGAAGAGAGGACAGACGTTTTGAGGAGGCATTCATCCAGACAGGAAGGCACCATGACATCACTTCCACTGACAGCCATGGCTGTCAGGCAGACAGGCAGAGATTAGGGAACACTCACCTCCACAGAGTAGGACATGCTGTTGTCATTGCCGCTGTCATTGATTTTGGTGAAGAGGTCTTCACAGAGCTGAGGGGAAAAACAAGATGGCTGCTTCAGGGAGAGCTACTTTAAACTGTATTGTTTCACATCATTTTCCAGCCCGGTGCTATACATTCACTGCACCTTCCAAATACGATGAGCACCTTTTAAAATGTAGAACTACAGCACTGAAGTGAAAATCACACTTGCTTATCATGCACATGAACTAAAAATGGATTAGAATAAAAAGGATTGTGTTATTATGCACTCAGATTCTATGTGTTCTATGGCTATTCATATTCTCTGTGTGATACACCTATTCAAGTCCAAGTTTGTTTAGGACGGAGTGTAGCACAGTGGGTAAGGAACTAGACTTGTAACCGAAAGGTCGCAGGTTCGATTCCCGGGTAGGACACTGCCGTTGTACCCTTGAGCAAGGTACTTAACCGAAATTGCTTCAGTATATATCCAGCTGTATAAATGGATACAATGTAAAATGCTATGTAAAAAAAGTTGTGTAAGTCGCTCTGGATAAGAGCGTCTGCTAAATGCCTGTAATGTAATGTAATGTTTGTCGCAGTGCAGAATGCTTCAGACTGCGGGTAGGCTTTGATTGTAGGATTTGATGGGCTGAATGGCCTGTTCTCTTTAATCTTTCGCTCTTACAGATGCTGTTTGCTATGCCATTGTGTGAGCTAACTCCCTTAGACACAGGCTGTGCTTTACCAGGGGGATGATGCCCTGCTGGTCTTTCTCCTGCCTGCCCATCATGGTGTAGGACTTCCCAGCCCCCGTCTGGCCATACGCAAAGATGCAGACGTTGTAGCCCTCAAAGGCGTGAAGCAGCATCTCCTCTCCAATGTCTCTGTACACCTGCTCCTGGGATGCATAGTTAATGTCCTCAGGCTGGAGAGAAAGAGAGGGAGGGAGAGAGAGAGAGAGAGAGAGAGAGAGAGAGAGAGAGAGAGAGCATGTGGCGTTAGACACCGAACATGATCACTTTCTGACCACGACCACATGTCCACTGCTGTGCCACAATATGAGCACATGACCACTAACATTTCCACCATTGCCTGGTTTTTGACTGGAATATCCAGCTTTCAAATGATTTGTACAGGTCCAGTTTGTGGTCCTGATCGGCCAATATAAATGTCAGGTCTGAAAAACTGATTGAAATTTGACTGCTAGTTTGTAATGAATTTCTTCTGTGTCCACTGTCACACTTACTGTCCACAGTCGGTTCTGACAGTGTTTGTAAACACATTTGTGCACTTAGATTGTGTCTGGTTTTGACAAGTTATAAATCTGGAAACCCTAATTTCACTTTAGTAAACTGACACCAAATAGTCCCATAAACTCCAAACGGATTAGATTAAGGATATAAATCAAGGTGAGATGAAATTATATAATAATGAAAACATTATTATAACAGTAAGCAGAGCAAAACATTCTCTGCAACGACACTATATTGGTTTAGTGGGGACATGCACATGCATATTTCTTCAAATCTTATTCTACTATGGGATGGAACCCGGCCCAACACAGTGGATCCACAACATCATAGAACATGCAAGGCCAAGAGGGCGTGGCCTGAGTGACTCACTGAGGTGTGTGACCAATAGGAGAAATCAAAGTTGAAGCTCTTGTTCTCTTTGGGCTGCTTGGGGTTGATGATCGCTGAAAGAGGGGAGCAGAGAGGGGAGGGGCAGAGGTTAGGCACTCGCATTCAGCACCGCACATCATGCAGTACAGAGAACCGAGCGGAGCGGGATCGATCCCACAGCACTCATCCCTGCCAAACACTCCCAGACCACAGACTGGCCTCATCTTCTGCTCGTCTGGCCCACAGATTCGTCCAACGGGGGCAACAAATCGGTTCAGACACATGAGAGCTTCTGTCTGGCATTCGTGCAAATGAAATAAAATTTTACAACCAAACCCTTCGAAATTTTCGATTTGCAGGTGTTTCTTGGGTTGTCATACGACACTGAAAATGACCACTGTTATAAGCAGGCTCTATGCCTTATGATTCCCAACAGCGACGTCTTTCTTATTCAATTACGCAGATGCCCTGTTGCTGCATTTCTCATGCTTTGCGCCCTGTATTCCCCCCCCCCCCCCCCGACTGAGTCAGAGACCGCAGTGCTCCAGACGCGCTCGGAGCAGGCTGCAGAGGAGCCGCGCGTCGGGCGTTTAGCTCATCTTGTTTTTGAAGCCTGTTGCTCATCAGGGAGAGCAGCGCAGTGACTCACCCTGCTCACTGAGCAGCACCCCGATCACGCCGCCAGCCAGCGGCGGAAAAATCGATGACGGCATTAACGAAGGAAGCGATTGCTTTTTGAGAAACGGCGGCAGCTCCGGGGAGAGGGGGGAGTGGAGAGGGGTGGGAGGGAAGACGGGGTGGGGGGGGTCTCCAGGGCGTCTGCTTGCCGCTATTGTTTCATTTTCGAGTAGGGTCAACCGCTCTCTTTCCAGAGAGGCTCAATCCATTCACATTTGCATTTTAGAGCCAGGAGAGGAGTTAAATTTTGCAACACTGTGACAGAGGTCTCCGCGGACACCTTCTCCTCGGAGACGCGGCTACACGTGAAGAAGCGGCCAATGAGAAGCGGCGCCTCAAAGCGACTCTGCGTTGGCACTCAGCGCAGAGAGCCACGAGTGAATAATTGAATGTCATTGAAAAGGTCTGCGGATGCTAGACCTCTTCCTCTTCTTCCTCGATGGGGCCTGTCCTCCTCCACGTTAAAGGGCATCCCGCCGTCTGGACGGCTCCTCGTCTGGCCCGAGAGGCCTCAGCTAATTGGCCGCTGAGGCTCATTTTGAGAAACGTGACAAAATGTGACATCGCCCCACGCGGCGGCCCTCGAGGAACAAAGCCCGCGAAGAGGAAGTTAAATGAAGTCGAGAGCCTCGCCTTAACTGGCAGCAAGTGCGCTCGCCGAAGAACTGATGCGGTGAAACTCCATCTCCTGCGACTCTTGACTGCCGCACCGAGCACGAACGTGACCGTTATTTCGAAATCGCCATCTGATGCATAATCCATAAGAGTTTTACGAGTGATACGCCTTTAACGAGGTCCTGCCGTGACTCGAAATCCATTGTGTCGATGGCCTCGAGAGCAGCCTCTGGCGTGACATGCATCGCCTGCGTCGTTCGGTCCCCTCGCATGCGGCCATTTGCAATTCAGATGCATCGTCTTTGAATAAACCCCCTCGGCGCTGTCCTTGTGAGTGCACAGGTTAGCGCCCCCTACTTTGCTGGAGACGTGCCTTGAATTTAAATCAGGCAGTGAGAGGTCCACCCGGTGACGCTTCGGCAATCAAGGGTGCATGGGCAGCCTCCCTTGTCAGGCTCAGGACCTCACAGAACTAGGAACCTGACCCAGTTGAAGGTCTGATGTGAGAGTAATCCACCCAGGCTCCGCTATGTGCTTTGCTAATAAACAAAATGGTCAGTTACTTCATGTGATGAATCATGGTCTTGTGCAGGTGGAGACTGGAAGCAGTGATTTGAGCCAACTTAACTCCTCTGACATTGCACCTTCTGGAACTTGCGAGACCCAGTCAGACTGCATGGAATTTCACAAATTGAACTTCCCTTTTCAGTCACAAAAACCATCTGCGTTTAAGACTACAGGATGAGTCACTTGTGTATTTATAGCTTGGAAGAAATACTGTGCTTTCAGGTAATAAAAGGTTTGCATCCTTGTTTTTTTCACTGCCAGCCTGGACAATGAACTTTGGTTATGGCTCACTGCTCACTATAATTAAATAAAAAGTAAGAACAGAACCTTCGAACAAGATGGTTGTTTTGGTCAAATGCTAAATTTAGTCTAGCCATCTTATCAAATGTGATAGGTCATACAACCTGATAGGTCATGCCCCGCCCCCCATCCTTCCTGTCACCAGGTTCTCTCAGCAAATGAGAAATGAGCTCTAAACTGACCTTTCTGAGAAAACCAAGGTTAAACAAGCTGGAGGGCTGCAATGTGGTGTTATCTCTCTAGTGTATCTCTCTTAACCGGGAACTGCCATAAGCAAGCTACTGCATGACTTATTGGAGCAAGAGCAGCAATCCACAAGGGTAGAAGCGCTTAAGCAGGACCCAGCGTATACTGGTGCATGTGCATTTCATAAGAGGATCAGTGCTCACCTTCCACCGATACAGCCAAGTCACAAATACACATGCACGTGCTGTACATCTCTCTCCCCCTCTGCATCTCTCTTTCTCTAAGACACACAAAGACACTCTCATTCTCTCCACCTCCCTATCTCTAAAGATACACATACATGGACACCCACACAAACACACATATGCACTCTCATTCTCTCTATCACTTTAACTAAAGACTGGCTTACAGCCACAGACACACCAACTTATGCACATTTATACATTTCCATTTTCTCACATTTCTTTCTCTACAACACATATAAATGCACTCACACAATCCCAAACCAGCCTCACATGGCTGGGCCTGTTCAATTTAGCATAAGAAACACGAGAGCAGATATTAGTGTCTTTTCAAACATCAGTATGCTGCTGTGAAATTCACACGAGCACAGCAAGATACAGCCGGTTGGGGGGGAAGATGGACAGACCCGCTGAAATCAGATTCCTGCGTCAGACATTTCCCCAGAGACTTCTATTAAATGATGAGCACTTCCTGTACAGTGGCACTGCGGCTGCCTGCTGCCACTGGAGTCTAAAAGGCACAGATAAGCGAGGGCTTTTTAACAGTCACCAGGGACGACACTGGCAGCTATCGGGAATGACCAGTGACATGAACACCCACTGCACTTCAACATGCTCTTCGTACTTCAGTAGACAAATCTCTTCACTTAGTCAATTCTATGACTAAAATTGAAATACATTTTATTGGGCAATAGAAGAGCCAATCAAAGCCTTGGATTCAATAAAAGTGTGGGCTTTACTTAGAATCACAATTAAGTAAACTAAATAAGTTTCAGTTTTTATCTTTACCAATGCAGTTTGGCAAGTTCAACAATCACCCAAATGAAGTCACCAAACTGTGCTTGTGAAGAAAAAACTGAGGGAGCTTACAACACTTCACCAGCACTCAACCGTGGGCCTGGTGATGAAAAAAGCTGGCTATGTAAGCCTCCCATCTCTTTTCTCATTGTGAAGAAAAAACTTCCATGCATTTATTTTTAAGTTAAATTTAAGGACAGGTGTGGATATCCATATGGATTTGTAGTAGCGATGAATGAATCCCCTGAATCGTTTACTCTCATACAACATCCCCACTGCGCAGGAAGCAGTTTAGCCGTCCTGCACAGAGGAGAGCACTGTGAGTCACTGCAGTCATGCTGTCTCCCTAAAGACTGAAATACTGTCCCTGCATCTCAGCCCGCAAATATAAACGGCAAAGAGGCAAACCAAGGAATTAATTCACAAAAGATACAGCGCTTTGAGGGGAAACCATGCGACACAGTACGTAGAGAGGGCGTGACTCAACCCAAATACGAGTCCTCCCATGAGGCCAGGAATCAATCCCCCGCCATGGTACATTCTGTGCTGTGATCCTATTGCTATCAGCAACGGTCTCCGCTTTCCCCCTGTCTAAATGAAGTGAAAACCACTCAATGTGGGGGGTCTATCTTGACTCCTAATAATAATTATTTTAAAAATAGCACTTTCAGATTAGTACCTACATTTGTTTAGTGTGATGTCCACTACACTTAATAATATAAACCGACTTTTACTTATGGTCTTGAAACTAAGCAGGTGAAATTCTACATCTAAAACAAGCATCTACTGAGCTTTAATAGTTCTCAAAAATATCAAATAAAAGATAGAAAACTGAATTAAAAAAAAAATTCAAAAGAAAATACGCAGTGAATCTGAAAACAGTGTTTCTGGATAGGCTTTGCACACAGGCTGATTAGTGGCAGCCAGTAGATTGGATCTGCACCTTCCGGCACTTTCTGGGAATAAGACAGGTCTACGGGAGAAAGGCTGTCAATTAACCAGGAAGCTCTAAAATGGAGGGAGGCAGCTTTTACAGCCTGGAAGCCCTCAGGACTGTATGGTGCTGCTTGTGTGCGGTAGTACTCCATGTTTTTCAAGACCCACCCTATCTAATGAATTGCTGGTGCATTCCCCTCCATGCTCCATCTCTCCTTGTTAGCCTATCTGCTCAAAAAGCTTGGTTTGAATCGAAGAAGACATTTCACAACAATATGTTCATCAATCCCATTGAACACTGTAGAAGATGACTAGTGCATAAAGTACTGAAAATAGGGTTGTGAATAACTGTCAAAAATGACTTGTTAAACAAAATATTTTTCTCTGAGCAATTTTATTAGTATAAAATCATATTTCTTGTTCATTTTTTGAGCATGCAATGTAGCTTGATATCTGTGTTGTTTAGTATATACAGCCTTCATTGCTCAGCTTTATCAATGATATGGATATATTTGGAGGGTACTGTATATACCTATTTTTAAACTAAACTTCCATCAGGAGTGATGGTCCAGAGGTAAATTCATACAAAGATTTGGGGGATGATTTTGTATATAAACACAATTAGAAACTACTGATTATCGACCTGTCTGTGCTCACAGTATACCTCATTTGGCCTTTTATTCTCTTCCTTTCATTGCTCAAATTTCCCCTTCAGCTCATATTTTTCCCATTTTTCATATTCTTCTTTGAACACTGCTTTTCCTCACATCACAGCATTCCAAATCTAAACGGGTGTAAGTGACAGACAGGAGCTTATATAAACCCTAACACTTTACTTGAGCTGCATGCCACAAAGCCAAAATAATGTATTTAACACCTGTCATAACCTGCGCACATTACAGCTTATGACAAACGTCATAACACTGTTCAAATATATGCAGTAGTTACAAAACAGATTCAAAAGAACAGATTGAAAATGATCAGTGAGTGTTATACGACAGCGTTATGACATCTGTCATAAGCTGTAATTAGCTGCCATGATTTTTTATAATAGGAGCTATGGCATAGCTCCTATTATCTGTTTGTGTTTGTGTGGTAACACTTGCATCATATGACACAAGTGTTACCATACAAACAAAATATGTTAAACACAGCAGATGGGTTTTTGTCGATGGAATAGGTGTTCCATTAGAATCCGTTCTCGAATAGCGACACATTACGAGTGGAATATTGCTGCTTGCTGTGTGGACTAAGGCACCACAAAGGTGACAAGTGATCCATTCACCATGTATTAGAGTGATCGTGGAAGGTCAGTGAACATCTGGGTCACTCTCTCCTGCATTATTCTCCTCCAGGAAACATTGCTACACTAAGCTGAACTTTAGTGGTCCACTGAGCCTGTGAGGGTGAAGGTGAGGATGCCTCTGGCCTAGTTTTAAAATGGGAGATAATTTTCTCCTCCATTGGTGCTTCTAAAAGTGAATGTGGGGCAGCATGGTTTAAAGTTTTAGGTCCATTACCACCACATCCAAATGGAAGTCACACAGATTCATTAAATACTGAACTCATATTATTCATTTTTCAAGTTCAATCTCCCTACCGCTGCATTCTAATTTACATCTTCAGAAAATTCATGAAGGGATATATGTGACCATGTACAATAGATGTTTCGAACTGTAGTAATAGTGCCACCTTTAACTATGATGTATCACTCAGTTAAGACGCATCACTACAGTGTATGAATGAGCCCCACGGTATCAAATCGAATCCAGACCAGAGCATTGCTGACTGTGGCACAATAGCGATTATATTGCCAAGTTATTGGGTTCAGTCAGTTAGGGGTGCACATTTCATCACTATCTAGCAGCCCAGCTGGCACCCATGGACTGCATGCTAAAGCCACATATGAAAGGTCTCATTCTGTCTCTAAGCTCTATTGAAGCTTAAATGTAGTCTGCAGTGTGAAAAGAAGCAGCTGGTGACACCACGTGTTTCAGAGGAGAACCATAGATATCTACACTATCACGAATCAGTAGTGGGATTCACGACTGAATTCCAAATTATGGTGGAAATTGGATATTTACTTAGCAGCAAATAATTTTTTTTTTTAAACTACGATTTATTGTTCACAAAATTAGAGCAGAAGCTGGAGCAAATTCCAAACATGCATGCATACAACACAAAGAGGAATCCAATTTTGAAGCCGCTATATATTTCAAAAACCCTTGTGAGAATGTCATTCAGTGACTCAGCATTCAGGTTGGCAGCCTATTCTTCTGAGTTGCATAATAGCTTGCTTCTAAATCTGTCCTCAGGGCCAAGAGGGAATAGTGAAAATAGGTGTCTAGTTGACACAACAGAGGTAGCTTTTCAAAGGAAGTATTGACATTTACAAATGTGATAAGCTGCTTGCCTCTTACATCTTTTTATTTATTCATATTATTCCAGAAAAGCAGTTATAGTACAAAGGGAGGGATTAAAGGTATGGTATACAGCAGACTTCTCTGGTTGTGTGTGGTTAGCTGCAGCTTAAGAGCAAGGGCAAATCAATATCAAACTGTGATCTGTGGCTGTATTTCATTTCAGAAACAAACGGTGCTTGAACTTCCATTCTATGACGCAAAAGCATAGTGGAATGAAAAAGCTATTCTACTTCAGTGTGTTAGTAGAAATATTTCTTAGCTTCAAACAATCCAGACACTATGTAAATTTAATTGCTTGAAAGATGAGGGTTGTAACAGAACCGTCCGAAGAACCGACACTTTGGATTCGCATGAGATCTCGCCTGTGTTTTGATGTGAATTCTGAACCTCTGCTTTGATGCTTGACTTAGGTGGGGGCAACCCACTCCTTCCACCTCATGACAGACCACTTGAAATGCATTCTGGGAAGGTGGCCTAGTGCTCCAATAAGATATCAGAGCAGGGTTTTGGTTTTGCATAATGTGGCAGCAGCTCCTTGGGCAGCTGCTGATTGCTGTAATCATACTGCCCTCTGCTCTGTTCCTTTTGTGGCAAATTGAAGCATGAATCATTGCTGCCCCCATAAAAAATAGATTAAGGACAAGACAATTACATCAACAGCTGGGAAGAGCACAGAGCATTTAGAACAGGCAAGCCTTTCTTACAATTGGCAGTAATAGGTAATGTCGGTGCGTCAATGCCTTCTCTGCGTCTCTGAGTTGCCCACCCCACTCTTGAACCACTGTGCAGTGACCAGTCCGACTGCCAAGCTGAAGAAAACAAAAGGGCTTGCGCATTTATGCCATCGTTTCTCACTTATTCATGCATTGTATTTCCATTTTCAGTAACCTAAATTTTATTTTTACTTTGAACTTGGTGTTAAGTGATTTCCTCTATTATTGCACATCTGTCACACTGATTGGTTTCAGATCTTTAGACAAAATGTAATTTTAGACCAAAGGAAACATGTTGGAAAATGTTATTTAACACCCATATCACCTACGGGAAAAAGTAATTGACCCCTTAAACTTAATAACTGGTTGCACCACTTTTAGAGGCAATTTCTTGATGGAAGTAGAACTTGTTGTAAGATGCAGACACATACAGTATGAAATCCAACCATGACCAGTCCATCCACTGGTACTGCCCTTCTCTCAACCATTGAAGTGCTTCAGTCAGACAGAGCATCTTCCCTCTCTTCTGTTCTAATGTGACTGGACATTCCTGCAACTGTAGACACAGAAGAAGACCACCAGCTCCTGTACACAATCTTTGCCATACTTGGTGTTTCAGGCAGTACTTTTAAGTGTCTTGAATCCAACAAATATCTACATGGCTTTTTATGGTTTCCAGGGATAGTGGACACAGAACTGTCTGCAGTCTTTCCATAATTGCATTATGGCACACCTTTCCTCATCTCACTTAATTTTAATATGAACTGTAAAGATCTCCAGGTATTCCAGAGTAAATTGGGGAAATTCAAATCAACCACTGGGAAATTGCATTTTTTGTTTGGTTCAGAGGAAAGACCATCCCCTAATGGCCCACCAACACCATATGCAGCAGCTTAATTTTCCCAGGAAAAAGTAACTGACTGCCAGATCTCATGGTTCCTCAAAACAACTGGCTATCCACTACTTGGGTGGACTCTTGTTCCAGTCATGAACTGTACTGGCCTCCAGTGGGGAAACAAACTTCCCACAATGGTCAAGACAGTACAATCATTGGCCTGAAGACCCACTGCTGCATCTTGGTTCCCCTCCCATCCCCATACCCTAAAACTCCCACTTTTGTACTACCACTAGGGGGCTGGCCATGATCCCCACCCAAATCTACCGAAGACTGACAGTGGGCATCATTGAAGTCAGTCAGACATGCAATAATGACGTGAGGGAGTCAATATTATGGAGGCACGAGAGTTCTGAGTGCATCAGCAGGCTCAATAGCATGATGAATCCTCATGAATCCACCTTCATTGGGGATCACTATTACCATCATTAGGGATCAATGTGAAGGATCATGACAGATCACTCATTTGGCTAAACTGTGTGACTTCAAGGGTGAGCTGTAATTCGTTAATGGTCTTGTGGACCAGCAGTGGAAATATTTGCAATGAGGTGACAATTACCATAATCACATTAGTTACTCTTTGTGAAAATGCATTTTTGAATCAGATGCATTACAAGCCAGCATGCCAGTAGGGCAAGTAGTCCCATATTCTGTACAGTAAAGTGGATGTTTCCGCTTCCAGATGGGCATTTCCTATTCAATTAGTGTTGCCTCAGTACACACATAATTTACAGCATGAGTTGATTCAGCTGACACAATATTTGTAAGCTGAAGGGGCGGATGATCAAAAGAGCACGACAGAGGATCCAGCATGACAAAAGCTAAGAAAGGGCTCTATTTACAAGGGCCAAGGAGCTCCATTAATCTTGAGGTCCCACAGCCCTAGACTGGACATTTGCATTCTTGTGGAGGAATTAAATCAGTCATGGTGCTTTGTTAAGACTCAATATGGCACACAAATAGGACTCCTTGAGCTCAGTGCTCACGCCTGGCCACTGCCCTTCTGCCTGGTCATTAAATAGAAGGCTGGATCCAGACTTGCCAGACCAGTCAAAGCCATGGCATTTTTCGCATTTTGGGGTGCTGTGTGTTTATTAACACTTGCCGAACCTTTGCCGAGCATGCAGCCGCGTGTAACGTGGAGACAAAGCTCCAGCTCAGGCTGAGCAAACAGAGGGCCATTGACACCCCCTGGTCTGCCTCCAGCGACAGGCACTAGAACTGCCATTACAT
Organism: Anguilla rostrata; assembly: GCF_018555375.3. Taxonomy (NCBI): domain Eukaryota; kingdom Metazoa; phylum Chordata; class Actinopteri; order Anguilliformes; family Anguillidae; genus Anguilla; species Anguilla rostrata. The sequence goes on along the minus strand of NC_057938.1, from coordinate 19,553,737 downwards.
CACCCACTCCCAAAGGTCTGCCTCGGCCTCAGCCTGCCTAATGGTCCTCTATGCCCGGCAAACAATGAACAGATCCCACAGCTCAGTGAGGCTAAGGCTACTGTCTTTAAATCCTTCAAATATACACTAAGTGGAATCACCAAGCAGTACAAAGCTTTGTTGAAATCTGTTCATATCATATATCCATATCCTCCTAAGACCCAGAAATTCATTTTTGTTCCATGTAGGGGACACAAGACTCTTGTCTTAAGTTGTAAAGAACCTTATATTATATTCAATTATGCTGACTCCTACGTTACCTACAATCAATAAAAAATAAATAGTATTTCTGAAAGAAAAATTTCACTGCAACATATTTTTGTTATCCAAGTCCCTTGTATTATGTGAAACATTTAAAAAAAACTTTTTCTCCTCACCTCAGGAGATTGCTGCACTTTCTGTCACTGAAAAAATAATGTCTTTGAAAAGCCCTATCATTTGTTTGAAAATAGGCTGTGTCTTGATGTTTTGTAAAGTTAGCAGTAAATCCATGGAAAGGAGAGAATGTCTTCTACATTCTCAGTCACCTGGATAAGAGCATCGGCTAAATGAATGTAATATAACATAATGTCTTTAACCACAAACTTTACCTAAATACCATAGATTTCTGTATCAAACAGAGTCTAATCCTATTGAAGGCATACTCACAGCATAGGCTGATGTGTGTATCGATGCAAATATAGCCTCATATTTTTAAAAGGGGAAGATGGGGCATGAAGTCATTATGTAAATGTTGTAAGCTGTTCATCATTTGGAGAGCCAGACAACTATTCATGATGAACTAAATTTTCCATAGGTACTGAGCCTGAATTTGAAGGATAATTAAAAGCCATTAAGACATTGCTTGAGAGCTCCATGAATTGGAAATACAGAGCTGATGATGGATTGCGTTTGTACCGTACATTTCATTAATCTCATAATGCTTCTTACAGTGGAGGTGTGGCACTCGCCTCGGTGATGAAAATCAGCCATTTTGCAGCCGAGTGCTCGCCACACATCAGCTGAGGTTGAGATGTAGAGAATCACTTAGCCAGTTGGATGGGGCTGTGATTAGATAGCTAGACTCAGAGCCTGATAAGAAATATGGCAAGCGCCTTAGGGAGCACCCTTCCTGATATATGCAACAGAACCTACTGACCACAGTGAGTTACTGTAGGAACACTGTTTAACATCTCACTACATATGGGCATTTTTTGTATTGGTTGTTCCAGAGGGAAGATTGTATCCAAATTACATTCCTCACATATGTCTGCAACACACCGGTTTTCCTGTGAGGTCTTCCATCCAAGTACTAACCAAACCAACCCTATTTACAGTAGCTTCAGCCATGAGGCACTTGAAAGTGTCCAGGCTGTTGGCTGGCTAGTTAGACCTCTGTGCTGATAAACTACCATATCTATCTGATGCCATATGCCTGGCACCTCTCTATGTTATGTGAGAAGCTAGGAAAAGAGTTATGAGGTAAAACAGAAATGGCTTGAAGACTTAAGAGATGAGTGGACTTGCACCCTGATGCTGTGAGTATCATGTCATTTCCTGTTTCAGTATCCCTTATTACAGCCAGTATACATACTCTGAGAATCATACTACCCAGTCAAAATATAAACCCTAAAATGTTTCTGTGACTGAGTAGCTGCAACATCACAAAAACATTCAGAGAATTTTATACATCGGCTGGATTGCATGCCGAAAACAGATGTCAGGTGACAGATGGAGACATTTCCCCTTACTGTAAAGCTCCCCCTTGCATTCGCAGCCTCTAATTTATTTCCTGTAATATGTCTTTTGAGGTCATTAAACATAATTAATGGTCTCAATAAAGACCAGTACGTCAGCTTGAATTTGTGAGTCTAAAGGACACAGACGTGCCAGAGAAGCCATTAAGGAGAGTAGTGGGAAAACTGTGAAACTGCAATAAGAGAGAGCAGCAAGATGAACATCCTGTCCACTATGGAATCCTAGGATCTGGAAGAATTCCAACGAACACCTCTGAAACAGTGAATGTTGATAAGGAACCACATTGTTAGCCATAAACTATCAAAGGAAAGCGAAGACCAGTACATTTAGGCCAAACTGTGAATATTTCAAACGCTTCATCCATTATTGACAAAATGGCTTCTGCCTTGTGTGGTAGACTGGAAAAGAAATCTCTCTTGAGATGCCTCCCTGACAAAGCCCACTCCGTCTTTCCTGGTTTCCCACACTTCTGCTCCCTCCAATGGGGCAAGATGGCCGACAAACAATTCTGCTTTGGCTTACTCACAAAATGAAAATGTGTCGTTGAAAACTGATTTCATTTTTTCACAGGAACTGCTCATTCATGTTGACATCACTGATCTAGATAACCGAAACTAACTGAGACTCCCCTTTACATAAATCATGCGTAAAACCTGAAGCCTTATTTTTATGTTCACCTGGAAAACCATGTTAGACTTTATTAGGGTTATCCTGGCTGTTTGACCACAGGCTTTGTGGAAACTACAACAATGTTGTTCTGCTGAAATACAATTATTTGGAAGCCTCGCTGATACCTTTCAACCACAGCTTAAAATATGTTATTGACCAACACATAATGCTGTATACAGCTGTGATGTTGCAACAGTGTGATATTTTTGGGCACATAATGCAGGTGGTTTCACACTATTTCCAGGCACAGACACAGACTATCTAGTCAAAAACACATAAGACTAGAAATCGTCACCATGAAACTATCGGCATATTTTGTCACCACAAACAGTCCTTTGTCAATAGCAATTTTATCAAAAGGAACTAAGCAATTCTGTAAGGCTCTCTTCGGTATTTCTCAAGGAAGCATGGCGGTCAGACAGGAAGCTTTTAAATGTGCATTGGACATAAACCAGCAGCAGCCAGCAGCGAGTGCCCTGGTTCAACGAACGGGAATGAGACAAAAGCACAAGACTGGAAATAATGAAAAGCTCTATGATCATTGACATCATTCATTGCTCAAGGAACAATAACTGTTGGGGGTTGAGGTCAAGGCCACCCAAATGCTAATATTAGCAACCATATGAACTTAAATACGATTCTAGCAAGTCAAAGAACAGTTATAAAATTTACAAAAACAAAAAACATTTCTAATCTTTTGAAATGCTTGTAAAATGAAAATACTGTCAACGTAATAACTAATTATATTATAGCACAGTGCCGAAGTGCTAAAAGTAAAACAATAAATAAAAAACTATTGTTAGTTCAATTACAATGGATTTATTTGTTTACTAAGTCTGTAGTCTATTGTAAAGCTAATCACAAATAGAAAAAATAGTGCAACATGCAGTCATGCACTGCATCATTCTCATAAATGAACAAATGTAAAAATAACTATTTTTCCACATAAAAAGCCTATAGAAAATAAATCCAGAACATGCTATTTCCATTATTTGGACAGCCAACCTTATCTATTTCAAAAGCACTGACTTACAAGGGGTTATTCCTATGTTTTTACTGCTGTGAAATTATATTCAATTAACTAAACAACTAATTCAATTAACACTGTAAAATAACTAATTACTAATTATATGTACTCAAAACACATTAAAATGCATTAAAATGTGGTCTGTGGAACAGTAAATGTTAAATGTCTTACATGTGTGACATTTGTAAGAGACAATAATCAAATTCGAGGACACCTAGTCTTGTTTGTGGAAAAGAAAACAATACATGTACGTGGGTCTAAGTTATAATATTGAAATACAGTTTTTTATATTTAAGAACCACTGCAGTCATTATATCGCCTCCATCTTAATCTGTTGATCTATTTACCATCCATCTATGAAACCCATAGACGCACACATACAGTACATGCAAGCACACACACACACATGCACACATACATACACACACACGCTTATATGCGTGGGCACACACAAACAAACACACATGCACACACACACAAACACACACAGATACACACACACACAAACGCACACATGACACAAGGGGATAATGACAAAGCAAAATGTCATACATAAAACCTCCACAGGTCTTAAGTCAGAAGATACAGTCATCATTTTGTCAGAACAGAGAGCACAGCATGGCAGGAAAGCGATGGAAAACATTAACCCTCTGACTCTGAACTGCTTCTGGTTCGCACAAAGCCCTCAGTCCCCAGGGCGGAAGGGAGAACTGTCGGTTCGGATACTCACTGGTGGTGTTCCCCGTCATCTGGATAATGCACTTGCTATCTTTACCAATCTCGCGGGAGTTGAAAGGGCGGACCCGCACCGCAACCTTCACCGAGGCGCCTGCCATGGTGCCGCCCACTTAGAGGTACGCTGGGGAGGGACCCGTCAGTAGGGGGCAGGGGGGTGGGGGGTTGTTTTATAACCTGAGGGAAAGACACCAAGGACAGGTCAGCACTGGACACGTCACACTTCAAAGAAAAGCATTACTTCAAAACAGGACTTCCCAAACTTGGCCCTAGGGACCTCTGAGTCTGTGGCACTTGTTATAGCTAAAATAGCCATTTCCAGAGTCTACAGAAATATTAAATGAGCCGTAGTCTGCAATGCAGGCTATACTTCATACACCATATGTATTGATTGATTGATTGATTAACTGACGGCCAAAATCATAATCGATTTGTACATGCGGAACATGTAGGCACCTGTCTACTGCAACATCTGTTTGCGGGGAAGGCTTAAATGAGACAGAGCTACAGTCTGAATAAATTCAAACAAACACTAAAATTCAGAATGGACTAAAACTAATTTTCTGTAATAAACAATTTATGGAATTGACTTGAACAAAAATCAGAAGACACAGGGGTGCCCAAGACCAAGTTTGAGAAGCACTGCTCTTGAAGAGTCATAGAAAAACGCTCATCACATCAGAAAAATTGGTCAGGCTCATCATTTACAGTCAAACAACACTAATAAACATGTTTTTAACACCACAATGATGTCCTAGCTTCAAGGTTGTTGTTTTCTTTCAAAATGAAAACTCTCTTCAAGACCCATAGATTAAGTGTAGTAAATCCATTATGTCATGGCATCATTATTTCATTATTATTATTATTTACCATTATTGATCTAATAGAATTCCTCCAGAAATTGGTCAACAGCATATCTTTTAGGAGAGCTTCAGACTGGCTGATGCATAGAGTTGCACTACATTTTCTGCCTATAACCATTACACCCAATTATAATCTTTTTAGATCTGATCTTACAATTCTAAACATCTGGTTAAATGTTAATGGCTGTATATTTCACAGTAAAATCTGTACTGTACAATACAAAAGTCTCTGAAAATGAAGGAGCCTATTGTATCCCATTGTATAGTAGGCTTATTTCTTTGTTAATCAAAACCCATCATGAACCCATCTGAATATGCAGAGACAATATCAGAAAGAATCCACAGGAGCAGCCCGTAGCCAAGGCAGCTCACAGCCTGAGTGCATGTTGCCGCAACACCCGGGCAGCAGTACGTTGTTCTTACAATGTCACAGAGCCTGTTTTTGTGGGAATATTACACGTCTGCTAAAGCAGGAATGAGCCACGTTATGAAAGGACCACGCATGGTCAGTGGTCGGCTACAGCCAGTGGCAACAGACGCGTGGCATCCGCTCCACAAAAGCAACAAAGGAAGTGCAGTCACGGCAAAAACGGCAGGCCACGCCCTGGGATTACATTAACCCAGTAACACAGACACAACAAGGCAAAAGAAGACCCAGCCCCGGAATTAAGAAATACTGTCCAGATGAAACAGGTAAAGAAATGAATTTACCTCCTACGGGGGTTTGTAATCAATGTAACAGATTATATAAAACAAAATCATTTGTGCCAATTCAAAAATTGAATAAAGAGATACTGCGTAAAACAAAACAGTATGCTGTGTGCGTGTGCGGGCTTGTGTGCACATGTATGTGTGTGTGGGTGGGAGAGTAAGAGAGACGGAGAATGGAAGACAGATACAGCTGTTCACAATCTCAGGTAAATATCTGAGACTGTTAAAAGGGAAATTGATATCATTGTAGCCACTATATTTACAGCAATTATACTTAAGTGATTCATTGAGACAAATGGCTTTTCAATGCTATTAACTACAGCTCAGGCAAAAGCAGCTTCCAATTTTGCCGGAAGCCATATTCGGAATGAACCATTTCTGAATTTCATTTTTGTGAAATGTACTGGAAAAAATGTCCTTTCATGAAAACAAGCCCCAACCAAACATAATGCTCAGACTGATTTAAAAGAGATAAATCAATAACTCAATAGCTAACTATAAGGAAATTAATGTAAATGGTGAATTAGTTCAAATTAATTCATACTTAAACAACAGCATGTATTATCTTGCAACATTAGGCTACTGATTGCAGTTAGTAAGTAAGTTAACTGATTAGTCAACTAGTCAAGAAATTGCATAAATAAATAAAAATATTAACAGACTAAACTGATGTTTCAACTTACTAATCAAGTAGTAAGATGACTAGCTTTAGACAGTGGCTATCTCTGTAGTTAGCCAGCCAAAAATAAAAAAGCAATGATGTACCAGGTTGAGAAATACTAGCTACATCATGATGGCAATCTAGATACTACAGAAATGTTTAGGCACTTGTTAATTAGTAAGCAACAATTATGACTAGCAAGTCATAAATTAAATGGATAGCTCACGTCAATATTAACAAATCTATTTTAAAGTGCATCACTTAAATTTTAAGTAAATTATACAGCGAACAGCACTATTATAGTTATATATAGGCATCTAGCTAAAGCACTAGTCAAGTGCTTTCACACAGCACTTAGTACTTAGTACATTCATCCATGCCCTCATCCAGTGCTGACTATGGCTGGCAGATATGCAGGGCGGGTTCACAGTCAGCCATAATGTCACCAAGGGAGGGACTGATTCAGTCAGCAGGGATTTCCTGCTTCATCAGACAATATGGACACCTCTGGCTGGACTGGGCACCTTTGGATTGTTCGACCCTTTGGTCTCCTCCCTCCAGCTGCATAGATTGTGCAGCCCTTCTGCCCAAAAAAAATGCACAGCAATGGACTGCAGAGGAGGTGCAGCAGCAAGCTGCAGGTGTTTGTGCTCCCAAATCACCTGACAATGCAGAAGTGGGACAGGCCCACAATTATGAGTAAGCATTCCAAACTGGGGAATACAGAAAAACGGGGGAAAGAAAGTTACATGGTCAAGAAAGAATTGAAGTCCAACAGAGTTAGAAAATTACCTGAAGCTTCTGTGAACCTTTCTGTTTGCAGAAGGCGAAACACCATAGTAACTACAAATATGATTGGTTATGATACCCAAGCAATTCATGGATCCGATGTTTCCCTAGTGTAACAGCTAAAATAGCTTTATTTTGAGATTTGGGTATTTGTCAATAACTTCGTTATATCTTGTGTAATCATTACCGACACAATAGGAAATCTAACACCAAGCAAATTAATTCCAGTAAGCAGGAATTGTCCAGTAAAATTAGATTCAGCATTGTGTGACAGATTTTTTTGTTTGTTTGTTTGATTTGTTTATTTTAAAATAAGCTCTTCCTCTTCCTCTGTGCAGTGCAGTTAGCATCTCTTCCATCTTTGATTCCACAAATTAAGAACCATAAATTCCCCCCATGGCAGAGAGATGAACTGGAGGCTTTGTTCCGCCTGGACTCCCCACCTGCTTCCTATAGTGGAGGAAGACTCATCTGCAATGCCAGTTTGGCAGCGTTGCCACCCTACGCAGTCTGAATCATTCTTCTATCTACTATCCACCTGACTGTCATATAGGCCACAATATTTCCCATTCAGACTTACTTTATTCTTATCATTTGTTTGACATTTTCAAGTGCAGTGGGGAAATAGCTGAATGGTTGATTCTATGTTCATTTTCACTCATTAGCTAAGGCTAAATCCATTGTAGCCTGCGTGATTACGAAGGCTAATACCAGGAGGCAACACTGTGGTCAAGACAGTCATATCGCTTAGTCATTCGAAATAACTGAATTGAGGCATCTTTATCTTATCACAAGTGCTCTAATTCACAGTAAACTATTATGCATGCATATATGAGATGATGAAGAGGTGGGAAAATATTATGACGGGCTTTATGCAGTCTAGACATTGTCTATCTCAATCAGACATCTTTGAGAGTAGCTTACACGTCTGATCGCCAATGTTAAATTACAAGACATCCACCAAATGCCCACCTGTATCTGATGTCTCATATTATGATATGTCATGCACAGGTATGTACACCTGCGATGTGCAGAATTTATTTGTCTTAACGCTAGCCTATCTTCGGCAGTTGTATCATGTCCAAGGCTAGCCTATTTAGGTCAGCACAGTAAGATAGCTGGATGTTCATGTTCGATGTTTGCTTACTTAATCGACGGTACATCATTAAACTCATTACAACTTTTATTTTTAAAAATACATTTTTAATAAATATATCATCTTATGACAAATGTTTTCCTTTTGCTTTCATTCTATTTCCCCCCTCATATCGATGACAGCCTTTTCTGTCTGGTGAAATGGGCGCGTCTTCCCACAGAGAGAAGGCGAACCGCTTTTAATTTCGAGGTACATCACGACGTAAACAGCTTTACATTTGAATCCGTCTGATATGCGTTTCCATTCACCCATAAAGCCAAGCATACATTTTATTATCTGTTCGTCTATTCCGTCTTATATCAATACATTTGTACGCGATAAAAGTCGAGGTGCACTGGCATACGCCTTTAATAAATATGTAGCACAATTCAATGCTGCAGCCACTGGAAAACTAATGTTTCGCATCTCGCTACTTGTACGGAGATGCATATATGTTTTCATAAATAATGCATCGTTTATCACACACAGAAATAACTCAGAATGTAGCCTACTAATTCACTTTGCATCACCAAATCGTCTGACGTGACGCCGTTGGAAACGTTGGAGTTGACAACTCAGCATATTGACCATAAAACCTCAGAGGTATTTAGATTCTGTCTTTCGATATTAAATTCCTGAGTAAACGTTTAAATCACGATAAGAAAAAACTAAGACAAAGCTGTGAATGGGAAAAGAAGACCGACGTTTTCATAGTCAATGTTTTAGTTCGATGATAAATAACAAACTAGGTGCCCCAGTTGTTTACCTGAGGGTACCCTGACGCCCTGACTCCAGGCTTGCCATCTCTACCTCCATTTTGAAATAAGAATAAATCTCAGAAACGTATATTATTTCGTAGGATGCAACAGCAAAATATCCCTGACTCTCTTTAATGTTTACGCCTATTTAAAATTAAAAACAGAACAGTCGAACTGAAATTCCAAATAGAGCTGCTGTTTTAACTCCCAACGAATGAATCTTTAAGGATTCGCATTTTGAAATCACACCAAAATAAATGATGGTATCCATATGAGCCCAGGCACAATGCAGATAGATTATTACTGCAAGCCATATTTGTCACACAGTTTCCTTCTTCCCATTACACGACAGTGCATTTCAGTCGCTTAAAAACCATGGCATTTAAAGATAAAGGTCGCAACGCACAAACATATTTTCAGGGATACATCTGTCGCAGTACCCTTTATTATTCCTGGTTCCCAGCCCCGTACGATATGATATGAGATGTCGACAGTCCCTGGGTGGTCAGAAAAACTAACCCAACCTGTCATGATACCAACTACCAAATTTAGGCTACATGTAATCGTTAAAGTGATAATATCCTCCAGACACAAAGGAGAGGGACAGTCTTACCGTTCTGGTGTCACGATTCTGACTGCAGTGGGTTATTCTGTGAGGCGGCTCTCAGTCCAGCCTCTGCTCTTGCCTCCACTGCCTATTTCTGTTGGTTCCGCTGAACTGAGAGCCTCTCTTGTCCCCAGCAGCCGGGCAGGACGTACCCCAGGCAGATGATTACCCGGGGCGGGTGTACGCCAGATGTGCTGTGGGGCCTGGTACGGGGTGGTTCGCCAAAGGGACCGGGGAAGGGGGGGCAATGGATCCGGGGCGTTGCGTGCTCCACAATCCACAAGGCAGAATCGCTCTGTTGATTGACTAAGGCTGGGATGCTGCGCGGCACTGAGGCGATGACATCATCAACGAGGGAGGCAGCAGCATCAATGCTGCAGAGAGAAAGAGAGAGGGAGGGGAAGGGTGAGAGCGAGGCTGGGAGAGAGATGAGGGAGGGAGGGTGGAATGGAGCGAGCACCCCCAGAGAAATATTCTCATACAAAAAAAAAACAGCAATTTTATGCCAATGATCAGTATGGTGCAAGTGTGTCCGTCTGGCTAGAGTAGACAGAAGCGTTTGAGTAAGTCAACATAACTCTTTCTGTATCAAACCTAAATTGGTGTGCACTCTGGTGAACTGTCCCTGTGTTTCTCTAGGCGAAATGTGCACATGTTCAGAGAAAAGAATAATAGTCTAAGCTGTTGTTCCATGCAAATAATGTGAGGTGGTCCAGTTTGCGATAACAAGCCTGATTTAAATCAGTTTTAAAATATAATTTTTTTAAAATGGTATAATCAAAGCACAAAGTGAAAAAAAATATAAGCATTTATTAAAATAAAGTAAGTATGCTGCACAAAGCCTTTTACGTGTGTGTTTTTCCATATTTTCTCGCATGGCCACCATAAACGCTCATTAGCCTAATTCAGAGGGGAGTATTGCAAGCTCGCAGACCACGTCTACGCCGTAAAGCGCAGGCCATCGTACGGAGGATCGCTGCTTTCGGGAATTTTCCATGCAATGCATGATCATAGCCTATTCAAAAGCCTATCAAAAATGTGACTTTGATATAAATCCCAGAAGCAGGAAAAATGCATACTTTGCATTTATTTTTCATTGTCTTTTTTGTTGCATTTATTTCTGTTTATAAGCGTTTATGGCTGTTCTTACACTACATTGTGGTCTCTGGGGTACTGTACTTCGTTATTTTTTTTTACACCCGTCTGTAATAAGAAGATTGAAAATGAACGCAACTTCTTTTAATTATAATTGATTGCAGTTAAAATAAAATCTAAAGTACTTATACAAGTTATGAACAGACTGCTTTTATAAATAGAGTTTGATGATTAATGAAATATTTTGCGACAATCTATTTTTGGTACAATAAATGTAATAAGTAATAAACGTAATATCAACATAAAACAAAAAATGCAGAAATAATTAGCATTTGAGTTAAACGACTAATAACAATTAAAAATTCCTATATGTATTCGTTCATACTAATACAATTGAGCAGTCTAACATATCTTACTGGTGGATATTTTATAAACAGCTTGATCATGTATTGCTTTGTCCAGTATTTTTCAACATAAAATGATAACATTCGTGCAAAGAACATTTTATGGACAAGAACGGTACATATGCGGCATTGAATGAGTTGTGGGTTCGTCATGTTTTAAATACACATATTTTGTCTACGTAGTCATGCCTATAGGGAAAAGTAAATAGTAAAAAAAAGTAAAACCTTTTTCAGCCAATCTTGATTTTCTGTAGGCTTTATATAATTTGCGGACCAATTACTAATCATGTGTGAGGTGCAAATCAGGTTTTACATCTTCTTCACCTTCACCTTCTATACATATTTTCTATTTACATTCTATATGTAGCCTACTGCAGATGTTACAACCATGGAGAATGGGGATAGACTTGCAGTTTCGTTGCTTAGCGATGTCTATGAGTAAGCAATGCAAGTCAAACCTATGCTGATTGCTGGAAGCTATGCTGGAACCAGGTGATAAATGATCGAAATAAGCATAATTATAACATGACGAAACCACAACTCGTCCAATCCCCGCCCAGTTAAGCCATGTCACTGTTGTGAATGACAAACTCCTGTGTTATAATGTCTTTTGTTTCACCAACACCCGAGTCATTTTAATGCAGTGAATAGGAACACTGTCGTTGTATGATCTTTCATGATTTTATTTTGTTTAATAAAACTTCTAAATAATTTTAGTGATAGCATAGCATGTATAAGATATTGAGCTACAGGTTTGATGGGAAATTAAAACTCATGTTTCACATAATAAACGTTTTGCAATGTTTTAATTTGGACAGAAGACAATTTTGAACAAATGTGAGCGTCCAGACTCAGTTTTTGAAAAAAAAAGTGACAACTGACTGCACCTCCTGCAAAAGAACATCTTGTGAAAAACATCTGATTAATATATCATAATCCTCATCTTCCATTGCAGCCGCAGTCTACCGAAATTGGCAGTACACCCTGCACTACGCGCACGGCTCATAGAGCGAATGAAAAGAGGTCATTTGATTGGCTACTGATAAATCCAACTGCACCACACCCGCTGAAAATATATTCAGTATAAGCCAGCCCTGTTTCCAGGTGCCACGCAATGTTTTGCCTAGTGAACTCCTCGTCCTGTCACCTGGGGGGGGGGGGACCAAGGATAGCGTGCAGACACAATCAACCCAGTAAGTCTGAACTCTCCAAGCTAACCTCTTTGACAGGGAACTTACTGCCGGCAACAACGGCTCCTTAATTTCTACTACAAATGATCCGATTTAAAATGTTCGCAATACAGTACTAAGGATTTCGCTGTCAGGAATACTTGTAGAGGCAGATTTAGCTGAGCCGTTAAAGGCTGACCCTTACTAAGAAGCTGACTGCCTGAGCTAGAGCCATTATACTCAAAGAAAGCAGAAGTGTTATTATAATTGGTCATGCTCTGTTTTTTATAATCATTTTCCACTTCTTCCACTGCTCTTGACTATAGGCAGTGACTCTATTATACCCTATTGTCCAAATAGTAGCACAGGATAGAGCTAGCTCCATTTGGAAAAATAGCATATATCTCACTGATGGCACCTGGGAGACAGTGGATGTCTGAAGTATCACAAGGGGATGCTAAAGCCGCCAAATTGAGCCCACCCTATACCCTGACAGGACAAGGTCAGTTGTATCCAGCAGCTATGGACTCTGTTGGTTATTCATGTGGTTATTAATTCATTTTATTGGGAGATTTCTCATAAATGTATGCACCTCTATAGTAATTGTTTCCAATAAATGCCTTAAAATATTTACATTTTAAGAACAGTTTATATGTTGTTTTATTAAAAAGTTAATCAGCTCTGGAATTGCAGAAGAAAAAGACAGTCACGCTCTTGGCAAGCAAGGTATTCAGTGTATCTGCTTGCATTACGCCACAAAATGTAAGGAAATTGCGTGAAGACTGCCTGACCTTTTCTTTTCTGATTCGTCAGCCCGTTCTTATAATTGTCCCTCCTTGCTAATTTTCTCTTGGAATCCTCTGACTGCGTATTGATCAGTTCTGCAGTGGCCGTACTTTAGAGAGGTGCACGTTCACGTGACCGCCCGTCACCTACGCCTTTGAAACGAGCCGCTGTGTGAGTCACAGTGAATGGCAAAATGATGACGTGCGGTTTGTGAAAAAAAAAGTGTGGCTGGGTCGAATCCATTGTTAATGTGGTTCAGTCACAATAGAGGGCAGTGGATGAGGACTGTCCGTCTGCTTCTAGAAGATACCATAGCTGGAACAGTCGAAAAGGGACACTTTTTTTTAACACTGTGCGAAAGACAGACTCTGACCTCACTGCAGGTGCAGGCAGCCCCCCCCCCCACCCTCCCTCTTTTAACTGTCTGACACCCCACCCCCCTCCCCCTCCTCCTGTAACTGTCTCTAGCTTGTCTCTGTCTCTCCGGTCTGGCTCACATGATAAATGAGTGATGTTTCTGAGGCTCCGGGATCTGGCGGGTGGGGACTGGAGCCATCTGATGGAAAAGGGAGCACAGAGCAGTTCCATTCAGACAAGCGGGGTGTGTGTGCATGCGTGCGTGTTTTTGTGTGTGTGTGTGTGTGTGTATGCACGTGTGTGTGTGCGTGTCAGTGTACATACTTGCCTTAATATGTGAAAAATAATTACATATAATTATCGTAATAATTATGATAGTTATGATGACAATAATATTTCATCATTATCACTGCAATAGAACTATCATCATAATTTTTATGATAACAAAACAACTCATAACAAAAATATTAATAATTATGCCACATAATTTATAGTTTGATCCCAGTTTTAACAGATGTTCACATTGTCCTCTTTGCTCCTGATGTTGATGGATCCACAGTTCCCAGCAGCCCTTTCTCCTGGGCGCTCCTTAAGGCGGGAGACAGGAAAGAGCGCACGCCCTGCAGCCACGCGGCTGGGACAGCGGAAGTGATGGGCGGACGGGGTGGGGAGGTGCCGTTTTCTGACTCATCCCCTGACCGTCTCGTCTCAGCTAAGACGAACTGAACCCTGAATAATTTAGCAGCAGGAGGAACTCACGCTTTGATCATTTGACGCGCTTTCTTAAAGCAACGCACCACTGTTTCTCAGTCCAAGGAGGCAGAAACATCTGCATGCCTGCAAGTGCATTTGCCTCAAGTATTCAGAGAAGTACTGTTCAAAAATGCAAGACTTCCCAATATTCCCCTTGAGGTTTATACATGTAATAATTCATACAATTTTTACATAACGAGGTAATAAGTTGATGAATTCCATGTGCATTTATTTCAGCAGAAATTAATAATGGATTCAGTTTGATGAAATTTACCGAATTAATCTACATTAGAGAGACTGATTCATGGGGAGGGGCACGATGATGCCATTGATCAGATTCATTTATCATCCTTGCCAGAAATCTGATGAAACGGGCATAAAACAGAAGCTGGGTAATGACTCACATGGAGTTGAGTCTGCCCATGACTCCCACAGCATAAAGCCAGTCCCCAAACCACTCCCTCACTGCCAGTGGCATATTTATTGTGTAGATCCAGCTGTGACTGGCTGGGCCCTGTTCATTCACAGCTGAACTGCATGCACTGAAGAGACAGAGGCAGGTACAGGCCAACAATCTTATTACTCTGACCGTACACTGACAAATATTTTACTTGAGACCTTGAAAATTGCAGGGCGGGCAGTCAGACACAGCAAAAATGAAATCACAGAGAGGGGCTAGCAGTAATGTGGTGAGGAGACAGAGACAGCATTCACCCTGCCCTCAATCTCATAAAGGAGGGCAAAATTGCACCTGATCCCAGTCGAAAAATCAGGAGCCTTCTCAGGAGAGAGGGAAAATCTTTTATTTATTGTGACGGTAAAAAATGTGCTACACACTCCCCCTGCTGGTAAGAACCCATAAATGCGTTTTTTGCTTTTTTTTCATTTTGGCTGTAGTGTCGACCCAGCAGATGCCATCTCTAGAGGGTCTGGAAAGGGAACTTACAGTTTCTGAATTCGGTGTTCTGTAGGGGTTGAGTTGGCATGAATCACCAACTCAAATTAGAGCCCCGCATACACAAGATCATGATTCATCAGAAGAACTCACTGCCTTCAGTTAATTAGCAGAGCACGTTCTCAGAAGTTGGGCAGACTTATCTCACATCTGTGTCAAACTATAAGATTCTACTGCAGCTGTAGTACTGATATTTATATCAATATTTCACAGGGATTCAGCCATAACGGACATTTGCCTGTATGTATTTGTATTTGATTCTAAATTAACTGCCAGGGTTCACAAACACAATCTGCAAGTACAGCAATCTCCGTACTCAATAAACATGGCAAACTGTATCTGTGAAGAATATCTATGCACAGTCAAAGTTATGGACTGAGTGAATCCAGGCCACTCTCTCAAATGCTATTGGAAAATCTTCAACTGTGAAAAAAGTTGTGACTGCTTGAGCTTGCCACTTTGACACAGAAATGTCCAGCATTCAGATACCTTGAATTTCCCTTACTCAGTAATCAGGTGAATTTTCAACTGCAAAATTGCTGGAGGGAAAACATCAAAATGGATCATCTGCAAGTAAATGGAAATACAGTAGTTTGTAGTTATTAACTTGACCCCAGGTTTATCATTTTAGGTTCGTGAGACTGTAACTGTGACAGATATTTGCAAACTATGCTTCATGACTTTATTCCATTTAAAATAAAGCTCTACCATGATATTTGCCCTTACATTTCTCAAGAACCTCAATCTGGCAGCACAGGATGTTTTAAAGAATTTGGACAAACCGGGTAATACTATTGACTACAAAGTAGTGAACGAACCGAACTCTTCACTTGTGGAAGAGATACGGGGCATCTGTGATGGGTCAGTAACACCGTGGACAGTCTACCATTAGGACACAGCCCTGTCCCCTCTCCCTGATAGTACTGCCTTCAACCTGGGGTCAGAGATAAGAGTTTGCAATACACCACTCATTCCAACTGAACGTCTGACACAGCCATATGTCCTACACTCTGAACCAGATGAGGCTGTACGGATGATTAACATTCACCTACCCCCAGGCTTCTCCAGCATCAAGCCCTGGAAAAGCCCTGGAAAAGCCCTGGACAAGCCACTGAAAAGTCCAACAGCCCACTTCTCACTCACTGGAGTGAACAACCCTCACCAAAAGGATTTCACGGGCCTTGTAAATGCAGAGTTATAGTAGCACTCAGAGAGTTAACAAGCCCCACGACTCTCCAGCAAACATTACCCCAGGACAGATTACCTAACTCCCCCTTTTAAAGCCAAATTTGGGAGTTCCCCTTGGTCTTTCTCCTCTCAATGGTAGGTGTTGGGCTCCACCACAGTACAAAGGCTACACACAGTTGAATGCATCGTACTTATTTACAAGCCAGTCTACTTATTGACTGTGGAGCAGGAGAGGTTGAGGTCAAAGTCCTTGCATCGACATGCGTACTAGACTGGATATAGCCACTTCTCACGAAAGTGAGAGTGTTGTCAGACAAATACAACTTGTTTTTTCCTGTTGAATCGATTCTTTTAGCGGATAACACATCTGTTACCCTCTAAACAACATCCTCTGAATTTCTTTTCGTCTGTTTACTGCTGTTGATGTCCGCCCCTCTTTCTTCCAATGGCATCAGACATAGGAACAAGAGCAAGAGCACTTGCATTTGGCTGTAGTTCATTTCAATACCTCAAATGCGTTCATTATGAACCTGCCAACTGTTCCCACAGCACTACAGGGCAGCATGGTTAACAGTAGCCTCATCTGAGGAAGAAGGGGTTTCAGTCAGCAGAGTACTCGCCATCTCAACAAGCAACAGCCCTTGGTAAATGGTAAATGGACTGCATTTATATAGCGCATTTATCCAAAGCGCGTTACAATTGATGCCTCTCATTCACCCATTCACACACACATTCACACACTAACGGTGAAAGGCTGCCATGCAAGGCACCAATCAGCTCATTGGGAACAATTGGTTGGTAGGTGTCTTGCTCAGGGACACTTCGACACGCCCAGGACTGCAACCCTCCGACTGCCAGACAAACGCTCTTACCTCCTGAGTCATGTCGCCCCTATCAACCAGATCTTCTGGTTGATAAGGCACCTACGGTCTATAGTCCTCAAGCACAATGACTGTACATCTCAACTGATGGACAGTAGGGGCAAGACAGCATGCTAGTCAGTTCCTCAGTTGATAGAATACATTATAGTGGTGTGACAGACCGGCAGATCTTAAAAATGTGAATGAAGAAGTGAGTTTTAATAATGAGGCATCTGTATTTGTGTTTAAATACATTTTTTACACATTTACACACTTCCTTGTGAAATTCTTTTCACTTAAACATTACATTTGATGGGTTTTCATTTGTGGGAGACCTTGTGTTGTAGCATAAGTGTGTAAGCACCGTATGTGCTTCAGGTCTTTCTGCTCTCTGCCACAGCCAGTCTGAGGCACTTTTCCCCTACATTATATGGAAACTTTGTCAGGGCGGTGGAAAGCATGGTGAGGTGTGCAAAAAGGAGTGGTCGTGTCTGAAACAGCTTAGTTGGCTACTATTAAGTATATAAGTTGAGTAGACTGGATGAGAAAGTTAAGTAGGCAAAATTTTCTTTTTCTTAAAATTAATGTAGGTTGAAAAAATTTAAACCACAGAATGGGATGGTTTCATTGTCTTGACCCAGTTGTGCAAAGACATAGATGGAGCAGGTGGAAGCAAGGTTGCGTATCGTTCATCACAGTCACCTGACTTAAAGGAGTACCATGGTGGTTGAACGTGACACTTCCCAGTTGTCTTCAGGCAACAACAAAACAAATGTGCATAATTTTTTTATTCTTCAGTCATTTCAATGTACTTTAAACGTAGTTTTTTCTAAGCTAATTTCCCACTATAAATTAGGCGAACCGCTGGTGCGTGTGAAATGATGCACTGTCAGCTTAGCCTATGATTGAAGACCGTGCCGATTACATAGTTACCAATAGCCTCTTTTGACTAATTTCACAGAGCTAGCTGTAGTAATCAAGATAACATGATACTAGGTAGCTGACTGTACAGTTTTGCTAAGTGCAGTTTGCCACTTAGTCTCATAAGCAACTGAGCTACTATGTACATTGCTGAAGCAACCTCAGCTGCAACGTAGCACTAGCAATGATTACAGAACAAGGACCTTTAAGTGAACTACGTAGCAATTGCATTGTAACGGATTTTACGGCGTGGAATAGGATGTTACGTATTCGGACTAGAAAAGACTTTCTCAACCGTTGAAGCGGATTAACGCATTTTCAAATACAGACGACATATATACTTTCTGAGTTCTCAATGCTCTTTGCAAATAGCACATAACAAGAATGTGAAAATCACATGGATCCTTTAATCCATGAGCCTCACCATAGTGAATTTTCAGACCCTAGGGAACCTTACATGATCTCTGGACACTTGTAACCTGTAACAGGAAAGTGCTCTAGACAGCCTGAAGCAAAATCAAGGTTTGCATAATCATTCCTTTTATTCAGCTTAAAATTATTTTTTGATTACAACTGTATGCTTGGAAAACTCAAAATAACTTCTTTTTCTTCTTATGGGCTGAGCGAATCTTTCTTTTTGTATGTCTCACGGACACAGCCATTTAGCTTCTTTATGCCCCACATTATTCCAATGTAAGCTATTTACAGAATATGATACATAGAGCATCTGCTGATAATAATGTACTGTACATATAGAATTTAAAGTACTACACTTGTCTGTCATGTTCTCGGGGATGGTGACACGGGCCTTGGGGCGTCACACGACCTCCCTCCTGAACCACTAATTCCATACGACCACAAAACTATGATGTCCGTTCCTAAAGAGAAAACATTCTTATCGCCAACTAGGCAGCACTAGACTGCATGTTCTGGGTCACGGATGGCTGTGTGCAAACAGCTGGTTATAAATTACCCAACTGCCCCCTCTCCCCCCTGTTACCCTGTTCTGTGTTCTGTGCCACTCATAACATTGATCTCAAAGATGTATTACATTCATACACAGTACCACAGCACTGGTTTATTATCCAAACTGTTTCTCCAGTGGCTCTTGAGGTTCTTATTTCAGCAGACTATAACAAGCATATTCAACCTGCCATCGTAAACCCCATTGTTGCAATATATAATAATAATAATGATGATAAAATTGTATGAATCTGCTAGGCACTGTGCATCCATGTTTAGTATTCATTGTTGTGTGTGTGTGTGTGTGGGTGTGTGTGGGTGTGTGCGTTTGTGTGTGTGCATGCGTGCATGCATTTGTGTGTGTGCGTATGTGTGTGCGTGTGTGTGCATCCTGCTCTGCCAATCACATCCCAAGTCCCTATAAGAGGGCAGACTCACCAGTTACCTTAATAACTGCAGGCCAAATTGACAGTAGGAAGATCAACAGAGCATCTTTTGTACGAAACCAAACTCTGAGGATATGATAGTACTAAGAGGGAAGGTGACAATCTCTCATTAGGCAACCGATCAATAGTACCATTGATCAAAGCGATCTCAACACCATACAAAGGTCACAAAATTGATCCCTCCACAGGCAAACATCATTACGTTCATACGTCTGTGAATCCTGTGGTAAAGTGCATCGCTCACAAATCACAACAAACCAGATAACCTGTTTCTGCATTAATAACTCCATCTGTTAAACTTACTATGGCATCCCAAACAGGTATGAAGCATTCCACCACACAGTGTATCTTCAAAAACCAGTAACTGTGGGAATGTGTTAATAATGACATCTTTTCAGCTCTGTTAATCTTTAAAAACCAAACTGTGGTTGTAAAGTTTGGCATCAAGTTACAGTTTTGTGTTTATTTAACTGGTAAATCTGTGCCTTGCCATTTATTGTAATATTTGTAAATAAACAAATGTAATGTCTGGCGAGACATTCAGAACACTGTATCAGAACAAACTAACGTCCATAATGACTCTTCGAATACGTTGCCAGTTTTTTCCACTTTTGGGGGAGTGTTGTTTTCACCTAACAGTGACGTTCGCAAATCGGTGCGCTCGAGGTCAAAGACCTGTTTGTTTTAAAACTTGGGCAAAAACCAGACTTAAATTTAGTGAGTGGATCTTCGTTGCAGTCGTGATACCCGCAGCGGCGAACCAAAGCAACGATGAAGAGGGCTCTGTTTTGCAGGGGCGCGCTTCTGGCGCAGCAGGTTGCATTGGAGAGTTCACTGCCAGCAGCGATTTCGCCGGCTCTGATGCCTCGCTTCCACCGCGCTATGTCATCCGTCTCTATCCCCCCGCCTCAGTGCCTGCTTAGACCCCTTGAAGCTCCTTTTCGTTACCTGTTTGGGCCGGGGCCATCCAATGTGCCCCCGCGCATTCTGGCCGCAGGGGGGAGACCAATTATTGGTCATATGCATCCAGAAATGTTTGAGGTATCTATTTTTTCGATATTTTTACAGGTAGATTAGTTATAACATGTCAGTATATTATGAACACATTTGACAAGTAAAATGTTCAATACGGATGTACAGCCAGCCTTGCTATTAAGACTAGTATGATAAAAACAGTGAACTTACAAAACTGAATAGTTTTACGTAGGTTGTGTTCTGTTTCCAGTGTGTGTTTTTGCTTGCTTACATTTGGACGTGGATCCAAAGAACAGGAAATCCTATATTGTAAATGCTGTAGTACTAAGTATCAAACAATAGTTTTACTGTTTTGTTAAATAACGCAGAATGGTCAGTGGAAGACCATGGTTTGACACATCCTTGAGAACACGTTGCTGTAAGTTGTTTACAGTAATATGTGCCAAGAATAGCGCATTATATTAAGTTTAAATTGTGCTTTGAAATATTACTCAGCCAATAATAATAAGTACACGTTCATAAATCATCATATTAAATAATAAATATGCATATGTATATTTATAGTCATGCCAATGCGTTGTTCTGCTGTTGCAGATTATGAATGACATCAAGAAGGGAATTCAGTACGCCTTCCAGACAGAGAATAACATGACGATTGCCATGAGCGGGTCTGGGCACACAGCCATGGAATGCGCCGTCTTCAACACCGTGGAGCCAGGAGAGAGCGTTCTCGTAGCTATCAATGGAATCTGGGGAGAGCGCGTGGCTGAAATCGCTGGCAGAATGGGTAAAGTGTATTTCACAACATTTCTTGTTAATATATGTAGCTATTGGTTTCTTATTTTCCATATTTTAGCAGTGGAATTCATTTTCTTAAAACCAGTATAATTCTTTTTCTTAAACCGTAAATCGTCATAAAACTTTAATGAATCTTTTTTCCTTGGCAACAGGTGCCAATGTTCACACTATGGTGAAAGCTCCAGGTGGTTACTTTACCAACCAAGAAATTGAGCAGGTAATGTCTTCAGGATTGTCACTACAATAATAATTATAATGATAAGCAATATCTTGATATATTTTTCTTAAACAACAGCTACTCACCCACCACCCCATCCCCAAACATATACACGCTTCAGAATGTATTCACCCCCTTGAACCTTTTCACATTTTGTCTTATTACAGCTTTACATTTTCATGTACTGAAATATTTCCTCCAATCACCAACACAAGAAATTCAACACATTTGCCAGTCTTTTTTTATAACATTCTCTAGCTTTTTGCTTCATAACAACTTCGTCTCAAAGTTTCATGGGCAGTTCCTTGGTCTTCATGACAGCGTGACTAGTCCGATCTGATGTTTTAGTTATGGGATCTTTGGTATTTGGTACTAACTAACTCTGCAATCTGGCTTATTCTGGATTCAAAATCACACACTTCATTCACTTTTTGATTTAGTGGGATCTCTCAGAAAATCTGATACACTAAGGACAGTTTAGGTTGTTCTTCCCCTTGTATGTTGGCTCGTTGGTCTAGGGGTATGATTCTCGCTTAGGGTGCGAGAGGTCCCGGGTTCAAATCCCGGACGAGCCCTGTTTTAAAAGATTAACAAAAAGAACTATAAGAGCAATTTCAGGTTGAGTTCTGTTGGTACAGCGAGGGGGCATCAATCGAAATTAGCAAAAGGAATGTTTCACACACAGAGTAGTCACTTGGTGGCATAGCTTGGCAGGTCATGTAGTAGAGGCAGGAAACTCCCAGAAGAGGGCGTTTTCAAGACCAAGCTTGATATTGTGCAAGATACTATCTAGTTTGTAGGTAAACTGAGCTCTAGATACTAGGTACTAGGTACTTTAGTGGTATGTAGGATAAAGGCGAGCAAGTTGGGCTGAATGGCCTGTTCTCATCATTATGTTATAATATTATGTTACTATTTCATTTTGACATTATAGAGAGCTACTTAAATAGTCATTGAAAACAATCATATTCAAATATATTTTGATTTGACTTTGCAACACTGTATTACTGCCCATTGTCCTTTGCCATAGTGTTTGTATGGTTGTCTCTTTGCAATCCACACAGCTCCTCTTGGGCAGTCCAATCAAATATCTGCTTTAGTACATTATGGTTATGAGTGATTGATTGATTAACCAGACGTGACATCATGGACTAAGCTGTTACCCTTCCCTCTCTCTACAGGCCCTGGCCAAGCACAAGCCTGTGCTCTTCTTCCTAACACACGGCGAATCCTCTGCAGGCATCGCCCACCCCGTCGATGGCATCGGAGACCTGTGCCGCCAGTGAGCTGCATTCTTAGACCCGCCCATATCACTCATCCAGCCCGTGAAGGTTCAAGTGGCGTTCACGTCTGCTGCGTCCTCGCTGTTACGACACGGCTGCCCGTTCTGTGAAGTTTGCTCAGACTTTGTTTCCCTTCTCAGGCACAACTGCTTGTTCTTAGTGGACTCGGTGGCATCTTTGGGTGGTGCACCCCTTTACATGGACAAGCAAAGTAAGTCCAGGGTATCTACTCATTTTTACCAGGGAAGCCCTTGTATGGTCCAACCCTTACGTTTGTATTAGCTTGTGGTAGGACTTTTCATGCACGTACGCACAAGTATCACCTCATGCCCGTATGCCTGTGTCCATGTGTGCATAGAAATTGATATCCTGTACACCGGCTCCCAGAAGGCTTTGAATGCCCCTCCAGGGACCGCCCCCATCTCCTTTAATGAAAGAGCATGGTACGAGGGTCCGACATAATCGCATACATAATCACTGGGGTGACTTTGCGTTTGAGACTCTAAACGTGGCAGCATGACACTGTGGACGTAAATCTCTGTTGTCTTCACCCTCTGCTCTTACAGTGAGAAGATGTTCAACCGGAAAACGAAGCCAGTGTCCTATCTCCTGGACATGACTTACTTGTCCAATTATTGGGGCTGTGACGGCAAACCGGCAAGAATGTAAGACCTGCTCACGTGTAGAACGCGTTATGACGTCCCTAAGCAGATAGGTGTGTTTGCTGAGCCAAAAGATCAAGGTCTCTAGCATGGAGCCCAAAGGGACTGAAAAAAAACTTCACAGGGTTCAGTGGGTGATTTTGTAAGCGTGTCCTGTTGCGCAAACAGACGCAACTCCCCAAGTGCTTCAAAATCATCCACAAAGATTTATTAGGATTACGCTCTGTTAGCAATCAGCACTCCTCATCCGTGTTACCTAAACACACGCTCTGTAACCACTTCTGGGATTGCACCAAGAAGTGGTTACAGAACTAAGTTCTGAGGAAACATTTACAGCAGACATTGAAGCAGGGGGTCCTACACTGGGGTTCAGGATAAAGGAGTCTCAGAGTGTCCACAGCAAAAGGGAAAAAAGAAGAAAAAAAAATCATATTTAAGAATTCAGTTTTTACTGTATGTCTGCCTTTCATAAAGTTTATACCACACTGTCAAACTGAACTGTCCCTGTCTGGTTCCCACAGCCTTCGTAATATTGGGAACATTGCTATTCAGTATTTTGTAATGCATTACATATGCACAGGAAATCAACAGCCTAAAATGCTGGGTGAATATTTTGGGGGACATTGAGATAAAAACAAATTTGAAAACTTATGCAGTAAACCGCTTTCCTTTCCCTTCTAGATACCACCACACAGGGCCTGTGTCTGGCTTCTTTGCTCTGAGAGAGAGCCTGGCTATCCTTGCAGAGAAGGTATGAAGGAAAGCTGTCATCCCAGCCTTCATCTGTTAAGAACAAGCGGAGAAGAAATACTAGATTAACCAGATTGTCAGAATAAATATATTTAAATGTACTGTGTGCTGGCAAACCACAAATGGACTTTCTATATCCTATATTGAGCATTCAGGAGCCTTGAAATACATCTCTGGTCCCCAGAAAGCCAAGTTCTCTGCTGAAAAGTACACTCAACCACAATTTTCCTATTTATTTTATTAATGAGAGTTAAACAAACTTTATATGACAAAATGCTCATGTCCTCATCATGGCTATGCATTCACCCTATGCATGTGCAGCGAAAACAAAATAACCCCTGTGGCAATTTCCAAAAGAGCCATTTAAATGGCAGGATATTTGACAGGGCGAGATGGTGAGATTTGTTTGTATAGCAGCCGCAACCTCTGTTATATAACGGGGCAGTGCCAGTATTTGTTTTGAGCACCTGTATGCTTCCTTAGGGCCTAGAGAACTCATGGCGACATCACAAGGAGGTGGCAGAGCACTTGTATAAAGGCCTGGAGGATCTGGGTCTCAAGCTATTCATTCCAGACAAAGTAAGTCCCACAACAGAGAGACAGTGGAGTAATTTGGGCTTGAAGTAAATAGCCAGTTTGGGATGTGTAATGGGATATAGACTGGCAATATCCAAAATCCAGGCTAGATCAAGTTTTTCCTGTTGATATCTTGGGTTGCATCCACCCAATACACACTAGATATGTCTTAATGAAAACAGGTATTTAAATTTAATTCATTCGGGAGAATCATTAGCAATTTTGACAGACATGTGTGATTTGTCTTCCAGAGCCTGAGGTTGCCATCGGTCACCACTATTGCCATTCCCTCGGGGTACAACTGGAGGGAGATTGTAGCTTACATGATGAAACACCACCAGATGGAAATCACAGGAGGCCTGGGGCCCTCTGTGGGCTTGGTGAGGATAAGGGCAAACTGAGACTGTGTGTGTGTGTGTGCATGCGTGTGTGTATGCGTATATGCGTGTGTGTGCACGTGGAGGGGATTAATTACTCATACAGGTCACAGAGAAACTGTGTTCAGCTATGTTCCCTGTAATAACTTGTCTCTTAATGGATGAGTTGAACTTGACAAACTTGCTAACAGATAACATTGCTGCAAGATTGCCGAGAGCATTGAAGCCAAAGTTATGGCGACGTTCCGCGTTTTGCGCACGCTGCCAGACCAACCCCTTCTCTCGCTGTGTCACACAGGTGCTGCGTGTGGGTCTGATGGGGTACAACTGCAGCAAGGCCAACGCTGACATGGTTTTGGCGGCGCTCGGCGACGCTCTGAAGAACTGTCACAAGAGCAAAGCGTAGAGAGAACTTTTGTTTCATGAGAAAAAGAAAGTGATGATCCGAAACAGTCTGCCCCAGGGGCGAGTGGGGAGAAATCTCTTCTCAGGATTTTTTTGTATATAAAAACTGTGGGCGTTGGCAAGCACTGAGAACATTGAACACAAAATAAGATAAGAGTAAAACATTTTCACATGTAGTGGTTCACCAGTTTAATTCACATTTTGTGTTTGGATCAATATGTCAGCACAACACCCTTGCAAAAGATTTAAATAAAATGTATAACTCTGTTGGATTTCCATTTCTTTTTGAATATTTTTTTCTTTTTTGAATTTTCTATCAAGATCATCAAGAACATAACTCATAATCATTTTGTTCTTTAATCTTAGAAACATTACAAAAAACACTTCAGCAGCAGCGCACAAACTGGGTCGCGACATAATGTTAGGGTGATATCTATTAAGTCGTGAAATCATTATGATTTACCCCGAAATTACACTAAACAATGGTTATTAATGAAAATTACATCAGTTTGGGTCTCGAAAAGCATTCATTAATATATTTGGGACATCGCTGAAAAAGTTTGTGTACCCCTGCACTATAGTATGCCACTGTGCATGAACGGCATGAACACAATAACTCAGAATTGGATTTTCTGAACAGTAGGTGGCGCAGTCTGACAAAAAAAAGCCATGCACTTTCCACTTGAAATGCAGTATATATTGTAATTGAGTAATATTTCAATAAACATTGTATGTTGCAGGTAGTACACTTTTTTATTGTAAAGTTCAATAACGTAATACATAGTTCATGTATTTTCCAGAGAGTTACTCTTGTGATGTGCTTACAAATCAGAGTTTTACGGGTCTTTCACAGCACGAGAACGTTTCCCCATCCTGCTGCGTGGCAAGTGAACTTGAGTCTACCCAAAACAAGAAAAACGCGTTGGTTGGAAAGACCCGAATGGCTTGCTTACACTGTTTGCATCCGATAGCCTACTTACTTATTATTTCCAGATTAAGGAAACAGATAGGCCTGCTAATTGAAATGCGCCATGTAGAAAGAGGGGCTCTAATTGAACTGGAAGGGGTGGACTGGGCCAGAAAGACTAAGCAGTGCAAGAAGCTTGTCCAGGCGCTCCAGAACAGTTGGTCGACCAGCTGAAATGTTTACCTGGAAGATTACCTGGAAATTTTGATTTATTTTCTGCCTTCATTCGGGTGAGGTGGTGTCTTTGTCTTGCAGATAGCTAATTTGTTGTAAACAGAGCAGATTTAGGTCTTTATTTGCACTGGTTGAGTTAAATGATCAAATCTGTAGAACCATCAAAGTTGCCAGGGAATTACGAACATTGCAGAATCTGGAAGAAATAGAGAAAATATTGTTCCAGTAGAGACCCGGACAAGATAAGCCGGGCACTACGCACAGTGGTGCTTCTGGGAAATTGAGTCAAGCGCAGGGTATTCAAATTTGTGTCCTTGAAATGCTAGTAAATGCACATACCGCAAAGCATCAATATATTGAAATGGTTCATAGTTTTTCTCAGATAAAGTAGTAGTGTTTTGTGATGTAGTTTTTCTGCTTCTATAGATTTGTATTCTTTTTCACCTCTTTTTCTTTGTAAACAAAAAAGAAAAAGAGGCTTCCCTGGCATATTGTGAAGACCTGGTATTTCTACAGACAGAACTACAGAGATAGGTAAGCTTGGTTATTAACATGTTTCTATGAAAATTCTCGAGGATATGCACTGCTGACTCTGGTGCTGAACAAAATTGCAGTGATGTAGGTCTGTCAGTCTTAAATGGTCTGCATTTATATAGCGCAATTGATGCCTCTCATTCACCCATTCACACACACACTCACACCAATGGTGAAAGGCTGCTATGCAAGGTACCATTGGACTGACGCCCAGGGATCGAACCGGCGACCCTCCGACTGCCAGACAACCACTCTTACCTCCTGAGCTATGTCACCAAGTCTATTGGTCTTGTATGGTGTAGGTGGATGCCCCTGCTTTGCGCTGTGTATCTGACTCAGATCTCCCCTCTGTCCCAGGTAGGATGAGGCAGAAGTTACAGCAAGGCATCAGTCTGGTGGTGGACAGGTACACCTTCTCAGGTGTGGCATTCACCAGCGCCAAGCCGGTAAGTTGATAGCTTTGGAGGTTGAGCGTATCAGAGGTGCAGCTGGTCTTACTGGAGGTAAAAAGCTGCCACTTATTTCCTTAGGGTCTGTAAAATAGCCTTTTTCAGTGTATATCGTTTTTATAGGACTCAATGACAGAATATTAAAATGAGCATGAAGATTAATTGTGAGAGCATAGGTCTACATTTATAAACTGACTAGGGTTGATTGAGGATCAGGTATCCCCTGTCTATATGCTACAGGTGACAAAAGTCAAATATCTAGGCCTTATATTTGATCCCCAGTTGAAATTTGACAAGCTTGTTAAAAACTTGAGTAGAACCTTAAAAGTAACATTGTACTCATTTCGACTAATTAGAAACTTTTTGCCATTTGATACAACATGTTTATACAGGCACTGGTTTTTTAGCATCTTAGTTATTGTGTAATGTCTTGGTCGCAAGCATGCCCCTTGGTGATCAAACCTTTAGAAAGAATCTTTAATCGTGCAATAAAAATACTGGATAAAACACTGTTAAGTTTGTTGATGCCAAACGCATTTTAAATTGTCTCCATGATATGGCTACACTGTCTCTTAGTAACGTGGTGAAATCTTTGCGGGAAGATTTGTTCTGTGGGGAATTGTAAAGTTCCATTTAGGAAAACTTCTTTTGGCAAGGCAGCCTTTTCTACTAAGGGAGTCATTATTTGGAAAGTGAAAATCCAATTTGTTTTGTGGTCAAAGTTGAAATATTTCACTTTTTCATCTTCTCGTTGTCTTATCTAGACTATTGAAAAATAAAAGTGTGATGAACAGAACACACTTGAGATTATCTATCTTGCTAGCAGAGCGGATTTTCTATTTCATTACAAGGTTGCATAGAATTGTGAGTGGGAGTAACTGTTACTGGCAGCAAGGTGAAAAACGTCAAGCTGCATCCACAGTTGCAGACTTGAGTGGGCAGGTCATCCTGTCTAGTAGGACAGTTTGTCGGGAACAGAACTCATGAGTAAACTGGGAGTGGCTTTCTGGTAGACCTGGGTTCAAATACTTTTCTGTGCTCTCTTGATCTTGCCTGGCCTAATTGAGCCTGCCAATATGACCAGAAGGCAGGGTTTGCACTTGTTGAGAGTATTTCATTGGTTCCAATACACCAGACAAGATCAGTAAAGCATAGAAAAGTATTTGACCCAGGTTTGCTTTCAGGTTGTCTAATGGCTGGATGTCAGTGTGAAAAAAATGAGCCGAGTGTGTGAGAAGGAAGGCTGGCTGAAGCGGTGCTTGTTAGACGATGCACACCTCCACTGTGTGCACACAGGGCTTCGGTATAGAGTGGCGTACGAGCCCAGATGTGGGCCTGCCCAAGCCAGACCTGGTGGTGTACCTGCAGGTGAGCCCTGCGGTGGCAGCACAGCGGGGGGAGTTCAGGGCTGAGCGCTGTGAGACCAGTGACCTCCAGAAGTCTGTGCTACGGAGGTTCCAGCAGTTCAAGAAGGAGCCCTCCCTCAACTGGCAGGTGGGAAACCACCGCTAGAGTCACCCAGCGCAAAGAGCATATTTGAATAGGGTTAGGGTTAGGGTTAGGGACAGCAGACTGTATATATTTATAAAATATTTAATTTGCAAGAGAATCACACAGCGCATCCCTGAACTGGGTCCTGTGCACCTGCAGTTGGTGAGCTGAAAATTGGTGGGGCCAGAAACTGATTATCAGTCTCGTTTTCAGGTATTGTCCTTGATTACCAATAAAGCAATTAATTCACAATATACTCCATACCATCTTCAATTAGGCCATTTCAAGTAATTATTTTTATTTGAATTGCAAAACGGTGAACATTTTATCAACATTTTTTGTGGATACATGTGGACCTCTTCCTTCTCTGCACTTACACTCGGATATATATATATATATATATATATATATATATTCCTGTTAAATCTGCAGTGCCCGATTATAAACAATCTTAAAGCGTAGGTTCATGAAATTCAATATGTCAAAAAGGAAATACATATATGTCTACATATGATATACGTCTTGCACTAAAACAGTGTGTAATCTGTCCAACAAGTGAACTACTGCAAACTCCTTGGTCAGAAGCTGGCTCACGTAAATGCGTCTGCGCAGATTCGCATAATGACTACATTTCCCAACATGCATCTGATGAAAGCTTCGTTTGTGATCGGTGGTGGTGAATGTAAATATAAACCTACAAATCAGGTTTTGCCGCATTATGTATCCTGGCTGACTAGTACAGATTGAAAAATTAATCCTTAAATTTATTATTTTATTTTTTTCTAAATGGCTTGTCCCATTCAACAATCAGGTAAAGGATGACTTTTCATTTTGTAGCCAAACTGACGTTAGCAAGAATTAACGTAGGCTATTGTATTTCAGCGAAGAAAATGAAAGTAAATTTTTAATGTCAGTAATTCGTCAGTTGCTAGTTGCATTTGACAATCTAATGTAGCTTTAAAACATAGATAACCTTTTCATAACACTTCCTGTTTCGGAATACTGTGGCTGGTAGCTAATCATTACTGAAAGGTATACTTTATCCGAGGTTGCATTGCCTGATCAAACAATTAGGCTACGTAGGCTACTGTTTGCTGGGTAGGCTATACAGTATATTTCCGAAATTTATGTTAGGCGTACACTACATTATTTGTGAGCTTGGCGGACCTAGGCTACTTATAATTGTTATGGTAACTTCAAAATGTTCGAAATCTGCGATATCCCGGTTTCCTGGTGCTTGCGCACACTGAGTGTCCTCAGTTGAACTCTCCATTCGCTTGCAGCGCCCCTCCTGAATCCAGCGGTACTGGCACTGGACTGGCTCTTGGGCTCCTGGGAGTCGGACGAGCCCGGGGAGGGTTCTTTTCCCACCGTCCCGCCTTTCCGCTACTCGGAGACTTTGCACTTCACCCACGTGGGCCAGCCCGTCATCAACTTCATGTGCGCAGACCCTCAATAACAAATGTTCTTCTGAATAACACACATGCTGGCCCGCCCTTGGCTTACAGTACAAGCATGAAAAACACAAAACAATTTATACACGTTATTCAGTTTTGACTACGGAAATCTCACTGATATGTGTCTCAGACTCATAGTGATGAAAACATTTGTTTTCCTGCAGGTTTAATGCCTTCCATACAGAGAGTAAAAAACCTATGCACAGAGAGTGTGGGTTTATCAGGCTTCAGCCAGGTACAAACAAGGTGGCTTTCATCATCGCTCAGAACTCAGGTAGGCCTATAAAATAACCTAAATAT
Source organism: Anguilla rostrata (assembly GCF_018555375.3). Taxonomy (NCBI): domain Eukaryota; kingdom Metazoa; phylum Chordata; class Actinopteri; order Anguilliformes; family Anguillidae; genus Anguilla; species Anguilla rostrata. The sequence goes on along the minus strand of NC_057938.1, from coordinate 19,522,694 downwards.
TGTTCATATACTACTGACTGTAGTGTGCAAAACAGGAATATACATAGTATTTCACAAGATGTGACAATGCGTGACAATGACATGGTTAGATTTCAATCCAAATATTTATGGCTGGTCTGTTAGTCATTTGTAGTCCTCCAAAGATTCCGGTCACCTGAAATTAAATTAGTGTTTACAGTGGTTCACTTAGGATGGCAACTGACATTCAGGTATTCAGAGCTGAAGAGAAATTTAAGCCGCCAGACAGATAAATCCAGGTCGGGAAACACATGTATCCTTATATAGTCTCCTGTTTCTCTTGTAGACATTTATCCTGTCACTGTTAACTTTTAGGGATGAATAGGTACTTCTTTCCTTGGGATGAAATTTGAACCATTTTCTAGCAAACTGAGTGATGACCAATAAATGAACGATGGAGACAAATGTAAGATGTCTACTACATTGTGACATTTGAGTGGTGGGGCTGAATTAGAGGGAAACCTGGGCAGTGAATTATCATGGGTGTGTGTGTGGGCGCGCGCGTGTGTCCAACATGCATGCATGTTTTCAGGACTGGTGGAAATTGAGGAGGGGGAGCTCACCGGTCAGCAGGTGTCCCTGCAGACCCATGCACTGGCCAGAACCTCTTTCTCAAAGGAACCTCACGTTCAGCAGGTATTGCAAAACAACCTAACCCTCCCAGTATGGTCATGTGCCTGCGGATTAATATTGTTTTTAATATGCGCATTCCATGCAAATGTTCTAAACGATCGATTCAAATTTCAGTGCCGACTTCATTCTTTTATTGTAACTTGTATGCTTCTCCCTCCCTCAGATCCACAGGGAGTTCCGACTGAGGGGGGACGGCAGACTAGAACAGACGGTCTCCATGGCTACGAGCGACCAACCCCTGACGCAGCATTTGCACATCACGTACCGCAGGTCCTCCTGACAGGGCGCGGGTTCGAGGGGGGTGGAGAATCTTTCACACGCCCTGCCCCCGGGTTTGGTGTGACGCACAGTTGTTTAGCTCAGCGTTCACGTGAATTATTTGATAGGCTCTGTTAATCACGCATCACTTACACTCTGCTAGATGTTTTCTTTCATTTGCTGCATCCTTCATTAAATATTCTCATTCAGCAGAGAGCTTTTGTCAGTTCTGATGGCTTGTGCAATGTGACCTTCAAAGCTTCGAAGAGAAATACAAATGTTAGTCACACAATAGATCTTGTGAAGATAACTGCAAATGTAATGCACCATAGGCATTAACACCAGGGCCAGAGTTGTCCACATCCTCATCCATGCGGTAGATTTCACAAAATCATACTAACTAGCTGTTGGGACTGAATTGACTTGTTTATTTCCATAGTTTGAATCCTTTTTTGTGTCACTGTAAGAGCTTCAATGTTTGCAAGATATGCTTTTTGTTAAAGCCGTCCAAACTCGATTTATACCCATCCCCTTCAGCTGGCTTGGTGGTGTGGTTATTTGCAATTTGAAAATGTTCCCTCTCCATTTCAAACTCAATATTTTAATCAGAGACTGTGGCCTTCCAAACCCTATGGGCAATTTAAATGGGTTATGTGGCAGAATAAAAAGTGGCTGATGACTAACTATGATCTTGTCTTTTTTCCCTGCTCATATTTTTTCTGTTAAATTTCCATGAAGATAGGGGCCTGCCGGGTGGCTCATATGGTTAAGGCACCTCATTGTGGTGCACGGATGAGCCCCACGGTCTCGGTCTGAATTCGTTCTATATCAGACCACATCGACCAGCCAGTAGCCCCATAGGAAGATACATAATGGGCAATTGCGTCTCCCAAAGTATGGGAGTGTTCAGTTGGTTAGGAGTCTCCGTTTCATTGCTCTCTATCGACCCCTGCTGGTCAATCAGGTCAAACCGTCGACTGCATGCCAAAGGCCACCAGACGTCTTCTGACTCGAGTATGTGAACTTGGCTGTGGGCTGTGGTGTGAAAAGAAACAGGATGCTGACACTACATTTCGGGGAAGAACCGCAGCTGTCTTCATTGTTCTGAATCACTGCAGCTACAAATAGTTAATTGGATATTGCAAATTAGGCTGGGAATTGGACATGGTCAGCTGCATGCTGGGCATGAAATTTGAATGGTTTTGGTACAATATAGCAGTAAAGAAATAGGATATCACAAGAATATAATTTTGGAAGTTTTCATTCCTTCACATTCTTGGCTGTTGCCACACAAACATCCAGAAAATCATAAGTCGTTTTTTTAAAAAGGTATTTTTTATTATTGTCATTCGGCATTTCATACCAAATGTGTGACACTAGTTATTCATAGAATAAAATTAATAGACCATAGCTTTTTCAGACCCCACAACCCTGACACACTGCTGCACACTGTAGCGACACAAGGGCCCTCCTTATCCACAAGTATAATTTAAAAAATAAAAAGTGAAACTTCTAAGCATGCAACCCACAGTTTGCAAATTCATACGTGAAGTCGTAGTACTTGACCAATGCGCTAGCTTCCTTTTTGCTTTGGCAGTGAAGTGTTTTTATGAGTGAGCTTATCAGCCTTGCACAGTAGTGTAGTGCCATCAAGAACACACAACTCACAGGAAACAGGATACAGAAATGATGGGGTTGGCTCCACAATGCTCCCAGATATCCAGGCAACATAAAAAAAGTAAAAGCTAAAAAAAAAACACGACATCTTGGTGTTCCGCAATAGAGACGGTGGCGAATGGTCTCAAGAGTGTTCCTTGGACAAAGTTTATGGACGTCCTTTGCTTGCGACAAGTCACCTGGCAATAAGCTGTAGGAAGTATAAACTGATTTTTGGAGTGTGCTGGTGGGGAGGTGCTCTTCCAGCAATGACGGGCAAAAGCCGTGTGTGCGACTGAGGCCCTTCCTCTCCCGTCCCACCCCACTTCGCCTCCAGCCTCCCTCATCGTTCCCTTAACAGGTAGAAGACCACAGCTTTCAGGTAGTGGCCACAGGTGTAGGCTGCAGAGACCAGCCAGTGAGACCAAAAGCGGGGATCAGAGTTCACCACACACTTTGTAATGTCCTCCTGAGGGGGAAGAGAGAGACGAAGACACATTAGAATACCGCAAACTTTAAAAAAAAAATAGATTAATTTTCAAAAAATATACCACTGAAGCACGTGCTTCCTGTTCTTTGAATCCATTGCAACAGGGCCTCCATCACCTGATCAAGTTGATAATCACCAGAAGATGAGGAAGTGCCTAAGACTGCAGTACATAAAAGCTTTACAGCTACAGGTTATGACCGTCACCTTAACAAGTTTCAACACACCTCGGTGACTGCAGGGTAAAGGCGTGAGGCGCAAGAGCACGGTGGTTTGTTACGCAATCGTAGAATTTGAAAACGGCAGTTGACGTCATTGCCGTAGAGGGAGGGAGGGCTGGAACAACCGCCGTTGCCGTTGTTAATCGAGCACGGCGGGGGGGCTTTTACGAAGCCCTTCCGTCTTGAATCCTTCGCGTTATTTATGCGGCCTGCCACCCGGCTACAAACGAGCCGTTTCTCCCCTACTGCGGAGGTCTTTGTTCGCTTCCCGACTCTGCCTGAAGAGCGGAGCGCGCAGATCTGGGCAAGAGGCGTCCTGCCAAGCGTCGCTCCTTTAAAAAAAAAACCTCAGTCAGAAGCTCCGCACTGTCCACACGCCCTTATTGGATGTTTCGTTTGTGCGTCTTGGCAGAGTCTTTTCCGAAATAGTTTCTCCTTGCTGAACATCAGTTCCAGTGTATGGGAGTTAACCTTCATAAATAAATGGTAAACAAGACAGGGCAAGCTGGGCTCACTGCCTCAGCGAATAATGAAGGGCGTGGTGGTAGCTACAGCAGCAGTACTGGTTTGGAGGGAAGTGGGAGGAGGGTGTAAGGCTGGGGTTGCGGCTCATGACCGCAGTGGGGCCCAATTGTTTTCGCCCTGCCTACCTAAGAACAAAATGTTGGCACCAACTCACAAAAGTCTCCAAAATTCAATATCCACTGAAATGCAAACAAATAATGTGTGTGTAAAATAACACTGACTTCCTCTCACCTGGCTGGTACTGAACAAAAGACGTCTCAGTCTGAGTGACTAATAGTGAAAGGGAAACGCGAGTGGGCGTACAAACCCTGACAAAAAAAACCGAGGCTGCATCTGTGACAACAGTGTGGTCCCATGACTGTGGGAGTTATGCTTCACGGTGCTGGGTTTATCACCTGGGACATCAATCATTTAGTGAATAGTGAATCCCACTGCATTTGCATTTCCCCTTCAATTTGTGAAGCGAAGAAACCCCAGCCTGGGTTCGTTCAACGTTTGGCCTTAACAACTGACTGCATTAAATACAAAGCTTCAGTTGTCATCTTCACCGTGACAGTTTGGTGTGCTGCTCTTTTAGCAGGTGCTCTTTGAGTGGCTTTCAGCACAAACACAAGTGAAAAGACCTCTTTGCAAAGTCGTCAGTGTGCATCAGAAAATGCCCAACGTCTCTCTCTGCTGTTCTGTTCTGGCTGCTGTGGGAAGCTCATTCCACCACTGAGGGGTCAGAACAGACAGCAGATATGACTGGTATGTGGAGGCTGGGAGATGGGAAGGATTCAGACATTTCAAAGTTGTGAAATGGAGTGGTCTGGCTGGTGTGTGCAGTTGGATTATCTTCTTAAGTTATGAAGGGGCAGTCCCCTTGATAGCCTGGCAGGCTAGCACCAAGGTTTTAAAGTATGAACAGTTATAGCCGCAATGTTCTGGAGGAGCAGCCCCAGATCTGATGGCAGAGGCAGGGAGGCCAGAGGATAGAGCTGCAGTAGCCAAGGCTGGAGAGGACCAGCGCCTGAACCAGACACTAGGCAAAGTAGCGAGTGAGGAACGGGTAGATTCTCCCAACCTTGTACGACCAGTAGCGAAGAATTTTATGTAATAGTTACGGCCTGACATTTCAAGGAAGAAATAGAGAGAGGGTAGGCAGAAACTTATCAGGAAGAGGAGACCAATAAACCAGTTCCACAGCCAGAAAGAGTGGGAGGACGACGATGTAGAGGAGGATAAGAAAGTGGAGGGAGAGGAGGGAGGCGTAGGCCGAGACAAAATCCACTGACTACCGGTTCCACTCGATTAGCTGATGGCGTAACCCAATAATCATCAGCAAAAACACAATCTCAGTCGTGATCGACTGATTGTTAAAAATTAAACTGCTAAAACCCATCGTTCCTGCGACAAGGCTCACTTACCCAGCCGCCTCTCTTCTTCAGCCAGGGGGACAGGCTCTTGCGCACAAACTCGCCGAAGCAGTCCACAATGGTGTGCACCATGGCTGGGTGGCCATGCCGGACGCAGTCCACGGCCAGAGCGCCTGCCACCGCGTACAGGGACACCACTTTCCCCCACGTGACCCCTACAGAAAGGATGGACATTGTGACATCATCACCCTGCGACGGCACCGTGTGACATCTTGTACCAAGCAAGCACGCTTTGTACGCGTTTTATGGGCGAGTAAGCACACAAAGACACGGCGCTAATCTAGTTTGTTCACATTTAAATCACTGACGTCTCACTTGTCCTTTCACTTTGCAAACTGTTCCTTTCCGTGTCTGGAGGCCCAGTCCTCTTAAACTGAATTCCTCTGTTCTCACAGCAATATGAAAATGAATAATGAATCAACCTAATTAATCATGTTTGCAGTTAATCTTGTGTGTCAGGAGGCTGTGAGCCGAGGTTCAGTGGCCGATGAGTTTTTTAAAAAAACGGGAGACAGCAATATCTTGTGTAAACCAAGTGAATGCAGACTGTATACCCGTTTACTTTTTGTGCCAAGCCTAGCAGCGCGCCCATAAAGGTGCTCCCTGATTAAGTCTTGCAAAAGCAGAGGAAGTGGCCCATAAAAAATAATTAAATTGCAGCAGGGCTGTTACATAAGCGGACCTCATAAAGATTGGATGAGGTCACAAATTCAACATCCAAGTGTTGCAATAAATACCCTGATAAAACTAAAGAAAACAAACCTTCCTTGCATGTCTGCATTAGACTGACCAGATGTGCTAGGCGTTTGCTTTCTCCACCTACAAGTCTATGCAAAAGGCAATCTACTCCATGGACATTATGTTTTTGTCCCTATTTAAAGATGGCTGATGCAATAAACGTAGCTCCAACCGAGTTCAAAGGTGTGAGCAGTATTACCCAGAGGCTTTCTGTGTGATAAGACATCAAGGGGTCTTCCTCATAGTTCCTGTAGCTTTTGTTGGCTCACTGCCTTTTCTCAACAGAGACATAAAAAACAGCAGTATTTCAAGCTCTAAAACAGGAGACCACAATCCCAGAATAATATTATCCCATATCTGTGGGAAAACATTCTCTTCACATGATTATTTGTCTCCCCCCCCCCCACCCTTAATCTACCATGCATGACAGGCTATCCAGACATGCGTGACTCATTCTCTTCCCTTCGTGTCACGTCTGCCACATGAAACACCTGTGACGATCTCCATCAGCAAATCAGCAGTCTCGTTAAATGAGACCGACAGCCAAAGCTGAAGCTGTATCAGCTTCTCTGGTCTAGACAACGCGAGGGTGTCGAGCGTGCCGCAAATAAATGTTCATGCTTTCGCTGTTATGGTTACCATACCATCTATTTTTGTAGAGGGGCGACAAATGAAGAGCTTTCTTCATCTGAGAGCAAGCAATGATTCCAAGGAAAAAAATGAGGAATCGCCTTTTCCGTTTGATTCAGGAAAAACGATGATGGACCGATTCCAGAGATAGATCTCAGGATAGCTTGAGGTCTGCCATTCCACCACATTTTAGCATCCATAAACTGCCTTGTGGACTTCAGTGACCAGGCTATTAGGGCATACATCTGACTCAATCTTTTTTCCAGCTCTAAGGGGCTTAATGTCATTCAACTACTGACTTAAGTGCCAAGTTCCAAACAAGGAGCCCAACAGTGTCCAGCTGGGGTGAACAGATTAAGACACTTGCCCAGAGTTGTACAGAAACAGCATGGAAAAAGCACAGAAAAAGAGAGAGGGAAGGAGAGGAGAGAGAGTGCACAGAGAGGGAGGAGGAGCAGGGGTGAGGGTGAATGGGGGAGGTCTTGGCGTTCGGCCCAGAGGTGAACCCCATGTCTCCTCCCCCAGCTTCCTCCCTGGCATGCAGGGAGGGGGGCAGGGCACAAGCACAGTCCAGTTCCTCCCAAAGCCTTCAGCCAGACTCTCTGATAAGACACACGTACTACAATACAGCCAGTATAGGACTATGTTCCCAAATCCAATCATTTCAATGTTATTCAGCAATTTACTGTCTTAATTTAAATTTTGAGGTTTCGGTTAGAATGCATAGAAAAGATGAGGTCAACACACTGCTTAATGCTCCTAAGCAGAAGTTTTACTGAGACTCCTGACAAGAAACAAGATGACATTTCTCTGTCAGTATCTTCATGCAACAGGGGTTTCCCTGCGAGTCATGTGAACGATGCATGACTGCGATGAACATCCTGCGGCTTCCGCTCTGCTCGTCACTTTAAGGCCGACGGCGTTAAAGGCCAGGGCTGAGCTACATGCCAGCTCAAGTGAACCTCGGATGATATCACAGTTACCCAGCCGCCTCATTGTGGTTAACTCTGCACTTCTGAGAAGTGGCACCTAAGACAAAAAAAATGGCTGGTGGTAGAACACTCCCGTCGGACACGCCACAGTCACCCTGTGGACTCTGCGTGTCCAGCAGGGCCCCCCGCAGGGTAGAGCTTCACCCGTCTGAGCAATCCTGGCTCATCTCAGCCTGGCCCTCCCTACCCTGCTCACTAATCCCAGGAGCTTTCCCAACTGCTCTTTCATCTTCTTCCATTGAGAGCAGATACAGGGAGATCTCTGAAGTTCACACAACAGTTTTTCCCCTAAGAACTAAATGTTACAAGAAATGATCATTCCTGTGGACAGCTGACTCCGCCCACCTTAACAACCCCCCCCCCTCCCCCCAAAGAGGCCAGCGCAGAAGGAAGAAATCTCTCTGGCCGCAAGAGCTTGTTTGCGCAAGAGAAATCCCATGATGCTCTCTGACATACTAATCTCGACTTCATACAGGCCAGCCTTCCAGTCCAGACAAATATGCAACAAGAAAAGTCATAATGGGGCTCTATTTTTATCTTTGTAGAATGGAGAAAGGCTTAGTACTTGGACAGATGACCTTGGGTTCCCTTCCCACCGGAATAAAACTAACCGATCTATGCTAACCCAAAGCTATTTCGGCAGCTTTTACTGTAAGTCCTATGCAAGAATTCTGCAGCACCCACTTGCAAAATCATATTAACCACAGCTAGACTCCCACAAGGCATTGCATCTTCAACGTATTACCAGCAATGAATCGAGGATGCTTGCAAGTCTGATGTTTGCAAGCTAAACCAGTTGCCATGAGGACCATTTGTGCACACCCACTGCTATAGATCACTTGTTCACATGGTTACCAGAAGCCATTTTCCTTGTACAACTGTGTCTGTGTGGTTGAGTTTGCAAATGAATGCCTGCTACAGGATTTGAGGCCACTCTTAGAAAAGCAACAGGTGAATGATTAGAGGGGGACCTCTGGCTGAGTAGGCTTGCATCTCTTGCTGTCAACAGCATCATATCTGTATCATAACATATCCATAGCTATGTATCCATTTATACAACTGGGTATTTTCCTTTAAGTACATTAGTCAATGGTACAGCAGCAATGCACCATTAGGTACCCATTCCTAAAGCCTTTGAGTTAGAAGCCCAGCCCCCTGGCAGCAACTCACCGGTAGAGAAGATCTCATCAGCCACTGCCAGGAAGGCATCAGACACCACGTTCTCCGACGTCACGGTGATGTTGAGCTGCCGCGCCACGTTGCGATAAACAGTCGGCCGCAGGTACTCCAACTCATCACCTGTGATGCAAGGAGTGCGACAAGTGTTTAACCGTTCACAAATTAGACAGGCAAATGTTACCGCCCTTCCTAGTTTGGCATGCAAACATGCACAAACATACATTTGTGCACAACCTGTTGCTATTAGATAAAATTAAATCTTGAAGTTCAAAGAGAAAAAACACTAGAACGACAGGTCGAGCAGGCAACCCTGTGCAGGTGAAAGCACAAAAGAGCAGGGATGCGTTAAGTTCTGCAGAGAGAAGGTAGCTGGATCCAACTGAAATATACAATTTGAGTCAGTAGCCTTGCAAGAGCCCCAGCCAGAAGATGGTCAAAAGAAAACGGCTTTAAATTCCTCTGTAGTCCACGGTTGGTGCTGATCTTAATCAAGACCTAAGAGTGGCCTTTGGGGAGTATCATGCTGTATTTCACCCGGTTTATTTACAACATCAACAAAAACAACATATAGGCTACGTATTGTTTCTGCTACATTCCATAAAATTGGCATATACAGCTCCACTTGATGAAACAGTGTGGTCACTGGTCCACAAATGAAGCTCAGATAACCACTGCCATTTGAGTCTACAATCTTGCTTGCTCAGCTTCTCACGGCAGGTTTGGTATCAGAGCAAACGAGAGGAGATGTAAAATAAAGCAGAATAGCACTGGTGTCAGAGGAACCTTCTGTTTAAGAGTGTTCTCTAAAGCTCCAACAGGAGCACAGCACTCTGTGTCTGATGGGTGCTAGACCTTTCAAATGGCCGTTTGTGAAATGGCAAGTCAAACAAGCAGAACCATACAGCAAAGGATGTAATGTCGAGAGTGTACAAGAGAAAACAAAGCAGGGTGAGGCCTTACTTAATCCTTCCTCTGTTTCAGCAGGGTTGGGGGGGGGTGGCTACAGAGGAGGCGGTAAGTGGCACATGTTGCTACAGCAAGTGTGAGGTCAGCAGTTTGACAGCTACAGCGTGAGGGAACACCAAGCAACAGGAAAACACTCTGCCTAACCTTAGCACACTAAGCATGTTGCAATCCAGCTGGCAGTCTTCAGATGAAGCTAATATAACACAAGATAAAGAAACCCCACCAGCCAGCCAGACTGTATACACTACAGTGTGCATGCTTTGAACCTGGCTTACATTCAAGCACCATTACAGACCCATTAGCAAGAATTTGCTTACATTAGAGAGCAGTCCGAAATTCACCAGGTGTTTACAATTTCCCATGCAAAGATATGATTAAAGCTAGGGTGGGCGAGGTGTAAATCATTCCACTGAAAACGTGCAGAAAGGAAAATAGTCAAGAACAGAGACACAACTCTAAATTATATGGGTTGCATGGTTGCATTTCCCATAAAACGCATTGCTTTCTTACCTAACCAAAGAAGGATAGAAGACACCTCCCCAAGCATTCCCCCGGCTACCGACAGGCTCTGCTCGGGTTTGGACCAGCCAATCCCGGCCCTATTCAGCCTGGAATGAATGTAGTCCTTGCAGAGAGCCTTCGCTTGGGACACCAGTTCCTTGTCCGTTGGGGTTCGGTTGAATACATCCATCGCTTCGGCAGCGAACACTGACGAGCGGCGCAACATCTCCATGTCCCTCATGCGCTCTCTTTGTCAGGAATAATCCACCAATATCCACTTAACGTTTCTTATCTGTCTCTTATTTCTTCACCGGAATATACAAAATGGTTGTCTCCCTGAAAGAAATACAAAATCACTAATGCCCAACAATTTCCTCAAACCAAAGGGATCTCGTATCTTATGGTTGCAAAAACGTAGCTTTAGTGAACTAAATGTTTAGTTTCTAATAGATTTAAGGCGCACAACACTAGACAAAAAGCTATGCCTAATTTTAGGACGGATAAAGAATGCAATTCAGAAAAGTTGCGTTGTGGCTGGACTACGAGCAACAGGTAGGCTAAACACAATTTGGAACATGTAACTAACGAATCGATGCGTGTTGCCCTCTAATCCAACTTAGGTGTAAAGCAACAATGTATGAAATAAAAAGTCCCCTATTATCGTTAAATGATCATACTTGATTGCAACCTACCGTCAACGTGTTTTGAGTTCTTCAAATAAAGAGCAATTCCGAGATCAGTGAATCGATGCCGTTTCAGGGTACTTCTTATGTTACCCCACACTTTCACCTATAGCGCAGTTCTACTCCTTACACTCAAATTGAATCCATCACGTAACATGTTATGCGGTAAACGAAATGATTTTCTCGACAAAATTATACAGTTATTTTACAGTTAAATCCAGTCTAAATTGTTTCTAAAAGGCATCAGTTTTGCACGCGTGAGCTTGTCATGTCTGCACATCCGATTCATTTATCGCCGCTTGGGTTTCACAATCTGCGCGTGGTTATCTAAGCCGATCCCATTCTCCAGGGGCAGTCGCACTGTCTTCAGCGTTGTGTTGCTGTATTTAGACTGAGGAGTAGGACAGGTTGACCGTGCTCAGAAATCCGACTTCTTCCAACTTAAGCTTCCTGAAAATGATTCAAGCTTTCTTAGAAGCGAGGATTAAACCAACACGGAGCTCCGCCTTTCATGTTAGACCCTCGAATTAGGAGTTTATTCTTTAGAACTCCCCTCCCAGATTAATGGGAAAAATATCACAATTAAAAGACGGTTTCAACAGCATTAATAAAGAAACGGTGCAGGGCAGGCAAGCGTTCTAGTTATCACACGAGCATTAGTCAGATTGTTCATTTGCATGCCTGAATGGCCTGTCACGACAACACGTTTGTTTTTTATTCAGAACACAGCATGTTTTAACTGTTCATAGGCTACAGATCGGCTGTACTAGCAAGATATGAAGAGTAATATATTTTCCAATATATTTGATTAATTTTTGCTCCTCTCTCGGTAATTAGGTTATTAGATCAGATTAATTTAGCTGTATTAACATTTCAGCAATTATGTAGGTTATGGCATTTCTCTACGGTTTATTTTAACTCTCAAAAATAATGATACAGTGGAGATACATTTGTGTTCTTTAAGGAACATATTTCCCAAATATACATTGAAAGTATACAATATTCTGTATGGGTGCTAATAAGTACCTTTTAAGCAAGGAATGAATGAATTATCTATTAGATAATTGAAATAAATAATGCATTGTCTGTCAAGGGGACCTCCATCATACTTTATAAAGGATATATATATTAAAAAGTTTTATATATTGCAATATTTCCCAAATCAATATGCATATCAATCTGGCCAGGGACCCCCTGCAAGGACCCCCTGTTGAAAACCCAGGATCTATTGGGTGCTACCCCTGTGTCAAAAGATTTTGTACCTTTTCAAGCTCTTTTTCGTACCTGTTTTCAGGGTACTCCAAAAACGTGTTTATTTTCCCGTCAGTTAGTCTTCGTAGTCATATATATGCCCTTCCTCACCATGGCACTACATATGCCTAGAGTGGAAGCACAACTAGTTTAGCTCTTTTCAAAACAGAACCTTTATCCATGGAGGTATTGAATGAGGTCAGTGTTGTCTAAATGTTGTAGGAGCAATAGCATAGCCTACATAGGCTTTCACATCTAATAAAGTGTTATTTTATCAACGTAAATGGGGTCTACTTCTTAAAATGGTTGCTATTTAAGCACACGCCACGTTCTTGTTTCAACTCACAGAGAATTTAAAGATATCCAGTAGGCTACTACTGATGTGTGCCATATCAATATGCCAATAAGCCTGTAGGTGACAAAACAGCTCTTGTATCCGCAGCGGAAAACACCTCTCACGCAAGAAAGGTGGTTTCCTTTCGGTTAAAATTGTGACGTCACACATATGGGTCTAAGTATTGTGCAAAACCAGTTTTACACCAGCAACTGTTCTTGGTTTCCGAAGGCGATATCTCTTAATTATTTTAAAAAGGACATGTCTGTGGTTATCATGACGATGCAATCTAATGAAAAAAGACATATAGACACAATACACAATTTTTTTTAATTTTATTTTTTTTTTACAATTCAAACAATAGGGTTATATAACGGCATAATGGTGTATAATAATTTCTAAAAAAAATAATCTTAAAAAAAAAACTTTAAAAAAACAGCCTTTTTAGAGGCCACAGGTTGTTTTGTCTTTTGAGTAACTAGATGCCTTCTTAACCACCAATGACCAACGGCAATCCATCTGCAACTCATCAGGTTACTATGTTGCAACTTTACTTTGTGATACATATAAAAAACATGTAACAATAATCAGAAACTCGGAGACAGACAAAAGACACATGGACATCATGCACATAAAAAGTAATTGTGTCATGGCCTGAGAAAAACTAGACAAAATTATTTGTGTACAACAACTCACAGCCAAAACACAAACCTTGATGTGCTGTGTCCCAAATGTGAGGTTTGTTTATTATTCTGAAATGACTATCCCAGATGTGAATATCTGTTAGCACAAAACACCCCTGAGACCCTATGGTCTATGTCTATCAGGACAGATTCCAAGAGAATTCTTTTTACCCTGTTGTACAAGACCAACAGTGGACTGTAGTATAATGGGTAAGGAACTGGTCTTGTAACCTAAAAGTTGCAGGTTCGATACCATGTAAATGCTATGTAGAATGGTGTGGAAGCTGCTTTGGATAAGAGCATCTGCTAACTGCCAGTAATGTAATGAAGACCACCTACAGAAATGTAGTTCTTCAGAGGTTTATTTTCAGGCTATAAAAATTGGGTGTAATGTGCCTTTCCCCAAATTCAATTTCTGTTATTTTTATGGTCCAACGACATGCACAGGCTATCCCAAGATCCAGCCTCACCTCCCAACCATTTCCAGGTGCATGATTGATATTTTTTGTTTAAAGGTGTTCTCAGTCCCCATAGATTGAACATTTAATACATAAAGACCCAACATTCTGCTTCCCCTGAAAAAATGCTTGTAAAATTGGAGTTTGGGATTGTAAAAATCTCACAAAAACAAGTAAAACACATTCATCTGAGCACTGTGAAAAGAGACGTGGCAACATTTTAAACACGGCCAAGAAATTTCATCCATTGCTGTCCAGATCTCAAATAACCACTGTGGCTTTAAGTCCACAGACCAGCCTGCCAATAAGACACAACATTGCTGACAGCTGTTTGGAAGGCTGGTCATTTGTGGATTATGGTCATGTGGTGTTTGGGGTGGTTGCTGGTCTATCTCCTCAGTCTCAACATCATCAAGAGAGGATTTTAGTGGGGAATTTTAGCTATGCCTCACAGTGCCAATTTTGATTTGAAGTAACCCTTAGCCCTGAGGGTGTGGCACGTCTGGCTTCTAAACTGAAGGTTTGATGGCATAAGAGATAGCTAACTTTGGAATTCAGATAATCATAAGAAACATGTTGTGGTCTAGAGTGAGAGCTGTGTATAAAATGTCACACTTCCAGGAACCGTCCTTTCAAAATCTGGCCACTGCCTAAACTGGCACATCCTTTGCTTGCCTCACAGTGACCAAAAGCTGGAACCTAGATGGATGGAAAACTTGAGAGAAGCTTTTACATAAACAGACTAGGCTAACCCCAATAAAACTCAGGTTTTTCCTGGATATAGCCTGGCTACATTGTAGTCGGCGAGAAAACTTCCACTTTTCAACCAAATATCGTCTGGGTTTTACCTGAATGCCTAGATGGCATTTCACCAACTTTTCACGACAAAAAATGTTGACGGACTATCACTGGTGCTGTTCCCAGACAGTAAGGGCAGAGTGTCTTGTTTGGGTTCTAAAGAATGGAAACACCTAGATATCCAAAGTCTGTAAGAGTATTTGCAAAGATACGCTTGCTCAGTTATTTTTCCCTTTACAAATTGAAAACAGATATTTTATTATTATCCATAAAAAATACAATTTTGTATGAATACTATACAAATAGGCATTACACTGCGGGTAACAGTCCATAGGCCTAAATAATTTGAGAGAAACCCCACGCCTAGGTGTGGGCTGAACACTCCTGTTTGATCCCTGAAGGGAAGTCTCTGTACAATTCAGTGCAATGTCTGAACTTGCTTGAGGAATGCCCTTCTTAAGAACTCCCCACAGGGATCTTATCTAATTGCCCCTAACCAATCCCGCCTCCTCAATTCCTAGGAAATGACGTCGATTTATGATTATCTTTCCATTTAATTTCTAGAATATTTCATGCCATTTTACAAATTATTCCAACACAGATTTTGCCAAAATGTTTGCATGTGTGGGCGAGTAGGCTATTTTAAAAATGTAAGGACAGTGTACACCGACATAATGCAAATATAAATTTGTTTAAAACGTGTGAAAAATTATGAAAAACAATAAGTGTGCATCAGTTCCCTACGTGGGAGTGAGCTTCGTTTTCTGTCTTATGAAAGAAATAATGCCGCCTGGTGGCCAGATCAAATAATGTCAGAAGTAATGTCAGAGACGACAATCCGCTGCTATGCTTGACATTCATGTTCACGTTTTTGACTCAGTTCTGGGGGATATCATTATTGGATAATTTATTAGTCGAAATGACGCTGAGCATTTAAAAATGAAAATCAGCATACTGATAATTTAAAAAGGTTAACGCCTAGTTTGCAACAAGCTCGGGATCGTGTGTTGACGTTTACATGTAAAAATACATGTCCCAGAACTCGTATTGAAGGCAAGGAGGTTCGTGCGCATGCGCCTTTATGCCATTATTCTGTCCCCTCTCAAGCAGTAAATGAAGAGCAGGCATTCTCCTTTGATAGCTGAAAATCCAATATTATTACACAATTCGAAATTGCTTTTACATCCGCTATTCAGATAGATGGAGTTACACAATACATAACATTCTCGCAGTGCTGCGGGGTTCGCAACAGGGCGATTAGAACCCAAAACACGGTGGGTGGTGGATTAGGAGGCTGTTTATGTAGAGGGTCTTAGAAGACAAGGAAGAAAAAAAACTGAAAAAAATATTTTGACAACCTCCCTTTCCAAGCGGAAAGGGCTTTGGCTGCCCTCACCCTGACCAACCCGCAGACAGAATGGCTCACCTCCGGGATCTGCGGAACCAGGTAAAAATGTGGGATTGGACATCTTCTTGGGAGGTCAACTAACAGTTAGCTAGCTAGCTAGCAAGTTGTCGATCCGGTAAAGTAAACGGTAGCTTGCCACCAAGTAGCCAGTTAGCCACGGAATGTAATTGGATCGTGAGCTATAATCTTGTTTTTTTTTTTTTTTTTCATAATTTCTGGAATGAACGGTAAGAGTTTTTTTTGTTGCCAGTTAATTATTTGTAATTGTGGATGCATGCTATCATGTTTTCTTTCCTTTCTCTGATCCATTTAATCCGGATAATGTTTGCTTGCAAGCCAGCCAGCTCGCTCAGAATTAACAGTCGTGCATCAGGGCTGTTGTAACTGTAAGTATCAATCTGTCCAGTTAGCTAATCAGTGACAACGAAACACGTGCAATGAAAAGGCGGTTAATTTTAACTGTAGACATTCAAGCTAACAGGATGCTCACATAACAGCATGACAGCAAATGAAATTCCCTTCACCCGCTGTGCACACTGGCACGGTGTGTGCTCTTGGTGTTGTTGTTTTTTCAAAGCTAGAAATTAGTAATACTTTTTTGTCGTTTATTTTGAAAGTAACTGGAGAATCTACGTCTTCTTCAATTCACTAAAAAATCTGAAAAACAAGGATTGGTGAACATTTTCCTAGCCTTTTCAGAGTTACATTGTTTGCTAATTTACAGGTGATACAACTGCCACTCACAATAAATCAAGCTTTTAAATCAATTGCAACTATTTGAGATAAAAAAGGAAGCAAGTGTTCAATCTTTTTCAGAAAAAGCTAGTGTCAGGACACAGATGTGAAGCTATACCTGATCTCATTTAGATAACCTGCCAGATACAATATGCTCTTTAACTGTTGAATTGTGTTGAGGAGGAAAGGAGTGATAGGAGAGTGAACAGTTTTATGTTCTCAGAATGCCATCCTTGAAAATACGAGAGCTTGTTCAGTTTGTGAAATGGTGCAATATTTGTTGGCCAAATCACAAAACATTTCCTGGATGAAGAAAAAATTTGAAAGCCCACATTGGTGAAACATTATCCAAATGACAGCATTAGTGTTAGGAAGTTATTCTGCCTGTGCATCCAAGACATTTGGCAACCACCATCCATTAAATGCTAATAATTTGTCCCTAATGAAAGCTGTAAACTCAGACCTGACAAATCTGCTGGCATCAGACCATTTCAGGGATTGCATGCCCTACATCTTCCTTACTCAGGAGAGCATTAGACAAAGAAATGAAGTTACAAGCCTCCATTTTGTCTGTTTTTCCACTGCTAATCAGACATAGCTTGTGTTAATCCTCACCATCTCTCTAAACTGAAATTCTCAGCTTCTGTGTGATGACGTTTGCAGTACTAAATGGTTCTGGTTTTGGAGGAGTCCCATGCAGGAACTTGCGAGACACTACGTCAAAAGATGAGAGGATTTCCTATATTTAATCTCAACCCAGTTGCAGTATGTAGAGTGCGCAGTCACGACAACACTGTGCAATTCTCAAAGTCATTAGTCTAGCAATTTAAGGGTGCAGAGACATCTCTCTGTTCCGCAGCTGGAGAGATCAAAAGCCACAGCTGCAATAAAGCGAGGGCTTGGATCTTATGAGCTGTCCAGCATTGTGGATACCTTGGCAGGTGGATGCTGGGCGTGGGTCAGTTTCAAAACAGGCCTGTCGCGCTTTTTGACAGTTAAGGATGCTCACCAATTTATCACAGAATAAATGAGGCTTTCTGCCTGGAAAGGTATGTCATTATAGCAAAAGGTGGACTTATGGCTCCAACTATGGATCTCATGACCTGAATATAGATCATAGGTTTTGGAATATAAGGATGGGTGCAATCGAAGGGGTACAGTTGGCGGTTTGGCTTCACCAAGCCATTTACTTAAAACTGTATGGTCATGATTTAGTTTGTCCCCATTCTACCTGCTGTTTCCTCCTGGTTGGTGTTTTTGTGCCAACAGAGATGCTGTGGATAAATGGACTACCAATGACATGGTTGCTGGGCTTGGGGTTTACAGTTTGAACTTTTGAACTTCCCAAACTTCTGGAATAGACTGCTACGCTGTTGTTAGGATTGCAGCATCCACTCCTTATTCTGACTCCTTTTTTGCTTTGTGAGAAATGGCACACATTTTCATGGATGATATGGAAGAGGAGTGCGACCCTATTGAATAAAAAGCCTGTCTTTGGGGAGACTGTGTGAAGCAGTCTGTCGGGCAAGCGACTCTCAACCCATGTACGAATCCCCCATGTAGCTGGGCTACGATTCCCCACTGCGGCACTTTCTGTACTGTGATCCCGCCTCTGTCTGTAACCCCCCTCTGTGTTCCTTGTATGAGCATCCCGCTCCCTGTTAAAAAAACCTTTCTTTGGTTGAAAAAATGAAAGACCTCTGGGTTTTTTGGGGTAGATGTAATGTGCCTGTAAAGAAAGATAATAAAATGGTGATTTGTCACTACACACAGGCTGTCTGTCAAATCTCCAGTAAATGGCTTTATGTACCAGGGTTTTAAGATTAGATTTTATTTCCTTTGATTGCCAGCAATGGTGACCTGGAAATAGACATATGGTGCATAACAGGAATGGGCAGTTGCGTTCGTGGAAGACCAAGGTGCATGCAGGTTTTTGTTTGCGCCAACTACGCTGGCTCAATTGGTTAATTAGCTGTAATCAGCAAAGGAGGACCAATTTGTAGATCAAACCGCAGTCAAACGATTTATGTAGGGACACAAGAACTTCAGCTGGCTTCAGGTTTCAGCTGCCATTCATGAGCTCATCAAGAAATATAGCGGAAATGTCAGATCCAATAATTAAATATCAAAGAACAGAAGTTGAAGTCCAGAAACAGACACAGGCCTGTTTGCCTGGCGCATAATCCTGTTTTAAGATCCGTGACACAGGCAACCAAGACTGGGCTTGATCAAAAGCAACACCACCTCAATCCCTCAATTCCTTGCGGAATTCTCTGCCCCTCTGCCTGTCCTGTTGTAGTAAGTCTACATGGTGTAAACTGAGTGCAATTCTGTGTTCTGAATAACAGAACAACACACAAAACCCTAAGCGATTTTTTTCTTCAGAAGTTGAAACAATGTTGCTTCAAATCCCATTTGGTTCTAACGTGCGTTTCTTCATTAGCGGCGTAGTACGTGCTTTCATTCCGTAACTCTTTCTTCCGCCATCGACTCGGGTGAACAGCGGCACTTTCAAACGCGGGCTGCATTACAGTCCACGGTCGACGCTGACCTTTCCAGTTGACCCCTTCCCTGTAAAGCTCAAGTCTGATGCGCGGCCAGGCTAAAGTCAGCGAGGCTGAAAAGGCACCGCTGTGCCCGCTGCTACACACTCACTCAGGAGCCAAAGGGAGCAGCGCGGGGCGCTAATCTCTTTTGATCCGTGACAGGGACGAATCGCACGTCCGCAGTCTTTCGCCTTTCATCTTTGCCAGGGCTGACGGTGCGCGTCGGCTGCCCCCCACCCTTGTCCCGACTCCAGAATCCAAACTCCCTGCGTATTCGTTCACCCCCCTGGCCAGGACACAGCCCTCTGCATCAGCCCAGCATGTTCACTTTGCAGTCACAAAGCTAGCATTTAATCAGCCATTTTCTGCGCTCTCATACATATGCAGCACGGGCGGATTTCTTTTTCTTCTCCTCCAGGTTGATTGGGGTCAGGAGATAATGATGTGCTGTTAATGAGTGCTGTAGCTGTGCGTCGTTAGCGGAGTTCATTACGAGGACATGTGACTCCACGGGATATGAGGCGGAACCAGGAGCCAGACTGTGCTCTGCTCAGCAACAGTGATGTCTGACCAGGCCTCAGCTGGTATAACAAAGGCTTACCTGCAGAGCAGTGGTCACAGACCTGTTTCAGAGAGAAGGGTCTGACGGAAAGTTCTGGAATGCAGTTTTTACTTTCTTCTCAGGGCCCCACCGGTCATGCTAACAGCACAGAGAAGGGATGTCCTGACTATTTTGTAACACACACAGGATATAGCCCATTACTAACTAATGAACAGATCAACTCTTCCTCTCAGTTTAAAAAGTTCTTTATATATTCTCTGGCTGAACCTGCTCACAGCCAGTTTGAGGGTTGCTCTTCCTCTTTTATATTACCAAAATAATTTTATCCACCGACAGTAACATTTGAGTTGACAACTTCAGACAAAGGCCTAATTCACTGCAGCTTGCATGTAATAATTTTTTGACAGTTGCGGTGTCAAAAGAGCTAAGGTCATAAAACTGAAAACACAACACTGAAAAGCTTATGGAGTGGCAGTGTCACAAGAAGAACAAAACTAAGGGAGAGAACAGAAAACAAACTTTGTTTCTCAAAGGCGTTTTATGTCCTCTATTTACAGGTTTCAGGCCCTTTTGCTCTCACAGTTCCAGGACAAACAGTAAGTTTGGGACAATCCAAACAACTGCAGGGCTCACTAGTAAGCTATAGGCTGAATCTTGTTCTGTAAATTTGAATAGGAGGCTCTATTTTTGCAATTCCTGTTCTCTGAACCATATACACCTGAAACAAATTCACCTCTCTGCGGGTCTTCTTGCGAGTGTGTGCATGCATGTTAATAGTCCTCCATTATTCATTTAGCAGTTTGTTAGCAGTTAGGCGGCCATTAAAATGCGTGTAAAACAAATGGACTCATTTACATCCCCTGTACTAGAGCCATAATAATTGTCTGATGTTTTTAAAGCATCTCCATTCAGTTTCTGTTCAGACTTTGTATTGCGGAGACAAATATTAAGGACGTCACATGGATTTTAAACAAATCTCCTCCATGAGAAAGAGGGAAAAAAAGGTATTTTCAGATGGAATGCTTTAACATGCAAGCTGGCGAATGAGGTAGCTTGACCAGGATGTCAGTAAATTATGTACCTGTTGCCTGGTAACCGTGGGTGGCTGTGGAAAATGCTCAGTCATGGAACATCACAGTTGGCACTTGCACTGGCATTGTGTTCCTCCACCAAAACAGGAAATTAAATATCGTGGGCATCTTTCGGAAAACTCCATAGTTACTATGCGACTGGCTGAACCTTGCATTTTTGACAACTACTCAGATCTGGCTCTCTCAACAAACATAGCCCTGGGGAGAAGCAATTTCCTTTTTAATGGATCCATTTAAGTTGACCTCTGTTTTGCGCAAGTAGACACTATAGCGATATAATTTATGCTCTTGGGAGTTTTGTTTAGTATCAGCTATAAATATACATAGTACCATTTCTCCATAATTGCCCACTGTGTGCGTGCAGAAACTCCATATTTAAAGTCAAGTAATTATATTGTAATAATTGCATTTTGTATTTGTACTGTATACTAATAATTATAGGCGGTTTAAGTGTTATTTAACTTGGTGATGCACAAGCATAATGGTATTTCTACATATTTTCCAATGGCTCATGCCATGCATATCCAGGAACTAAATGAAACTTCCCCTGCCTGATTTCCATACTTGGGAACAGTGTCCTGGCTCAACGAATCTAATTGCGAACTGGTCACAGCTCGACGCTTGCTTAAAGCTCCCATCAGACTTGGAAAGTCAACCTGGATATGATGACATGTCACTGTGCTGTGAAATAGCCTGGCCAATTTACGATGATTGCAGTGGAGTCAACCCAAGTGTGTATTCTTGTATGTATAGGAAGGAAAAGGAATAGGCCTAAATGAATAAGGAAAAATCTAATATGCACGTAGTCACTCCAGTAGAAGAAAAGACAGGGCTTGCTTAGTTCCATGTAAGTCTTGGACAGATTGATTGCAGCCCATTGTATGCGTGCAGAAACTTATTTTAAGTAAATTTTAGTAAATGTGTTGTGTGTGTGTGTACATAGTTCATTATGTTGTAATAATTGCATTTAATATATCTGTGCTAGTAATTGTGATTGTGACATTTCCCTGATTCTCTTGAAAAGACTAACAAGGTACATCCCAATACTGCATTCATGAGACCAAAAGGAAATAGATAACTATTAATGAAAAGCGTGTAACTTAAATCAAAAGACATGCCTATGTGTGCGATGTGAACCAGAAGATGAGCCCTTAAGTCCTGTCGCACACCATTTTGTCAAACTGACTCACTGAATTGGTATTTCATTTTAAGAGAACAAACTTAACTTGAATGTGTTTCAGGCACCGTTTCATGTAGGTTTTTTGTGTGCTTTTTGTTGTGGTTTATAACCTTGTTGCTTAATGAATTGCCAGTCGGCAAGGATAAAGATTGATTGATCACGTGACTGCGCTGTCCGCTTGTTTCTTTGTGTGCAGAACTCGCGTCTGGACCCAGAGGAGTACTTCACCAAGCTGGAGCGCATTGGGAAGGGCTCCTTCGGGGAGGTGTACAAGGGCATCAACAACCGCACCAAGGAGGTGGTGGCCATCAAGATCATCGACCTGGAGGAGGCCGAGGACGAGATCGAGGACATCCAGCAGGAGATCACCGTGCTCAGCCAGTGCGACAGCCCCTTCGTCACCAAATACTTTGGGGCCTACCTCAAGGTGCTTCTGCTGTTTCACATAGGGGTGTAGATTTAAGCACAGATTCTTTATGCAGTCCAGATGCTCAGCTCCAATATTCCAATGCCTGCTCTGCTTCTTAACCACAGGAGGGCCTGGGACTATTGCAGAACATCCCTTGCAATGGTATTTTCCTTGGTCCCGATTCTCAGATTATACATCAAACTGGAATGTTTTTGTTTCAGCTTATGAAGACAGAACTTTAATGCTCAGAACAGCTATGAGTCATTCTATGATGGAATAAAGACTCTGTGGTGTAGGGCACTGGGGCCCATCTAAGTTGCTGTAGACACCACAGATGGCTGTGATAACAGAGAGAGATATTCTGCTCATCAGTCCCAGACTACATTGACCTCATTGAAAACCTGTGGTCTCAGACAGGAGGGGTGATGGGTTGAGGTCAATGAAAGGTCGGAGGTTGGGAAAGTGTATAATTAGCGAATTCAGAAAGGCAACGATAAGCTTAGCAACGACACTACAGAAACGACACTACAAACGATAACAACACTACAGTAAACTGTTTCCCTTATTATGATTAGCTTCGCCTACTTAAAGATCCCTAAACTAAGTATGACCCTGAGTACTTGTAGGCTAGATAGTTAATTAGTGCAAGCTAGCGCTAGCTCCAGCCCTCAGCAAGCAGGATATGCAACCTCTGTCTGATCTGTTCTTCCTGCAGGGGACCAAGCTGTGGATCATCATGGAGTACCTGGGAGGGGGTTCAGCTCTGGATCTGGTAAGCAAGCTCCCTCACGAGACTTTGTCCGCCCACAAGGTTGGGCAAGATGACAGCAACGATGCTTGCTGATACGGAACCAATGGACGCACTCAAAACTAGCACACGACCGTTTCAGTGTTGAGGTCGTTGCGCAAAAGGGCACTACAGTAAACCATTTCCCTTATTCTCCTCTCTGGAATCATCAGTTCAGTGATCCATGTGACATACTGGATGACTCATATTCATAGAACATCCCACAGAAGTCACTTTATTTGCGCAATTCGGGTACAGTGCTACAGCCGGACCAGTTACAGATTTATGGTGAAGAACAAACACTATTTGGGTCAGCACCTCACAGTTCTAGGAGTTCTAGGTGCATGACAGAAAGACAGGGCAGGATATAAAAAATTTCAGCCGCTGTTAGAAATGGAAATAAAAAGACATTTGCTGTGAAAAAAACCTAATGCTCACATCTGGGTGAAATCAGGTCATCTCTCCTCTCCCATCTGCCCCAGCTGAGACCGGGCCCCCTGGAGGAGACTTACATTGCCACCATCCTACGGGAGATCCTGAAGGGGTTGGATTACCTTCACTCAGAACGGAAAATCCACCGCGACATCAAAGGTGACCAGCCTCCCCCCGTCCCTGTCCTGGCCAAGGCTGTCCCTACTGCTACACGACCACACTTACCATGTTACACCCCATTGCCCTGCAGTCATGGGCAACATACAGGGCTTGCCATCACTTTGTGGAAACCATTTTTACTAACTAAATGGTTCTCCTTAGTACCGTTTTCATAACTTTACTCTTGAATAAAAGTTCAAGTGGAGAGTTAGCCCTGAAAAAAACATTTACCACCCTCTGAAGCTTTGTTTATCCCTTTAAGGAGTAGGTTTTTGTTTTGGAATGTTCAGAATTCTAAGTCTGTGTTCTAGAACTCTGTTGCTTTCAGTTATCAGTAGCGATTGTTACATCAGCAGTAGAATGTTCAGTTAAGAACATTCTAGTCACATACTTGCGATCTGACACTTTAAGGGTTATGCAATGACTCATTTCCTTCCTGGCAGCTGCCAATGTGCTGCTGTCAGAACAGGGTGATGTCAAGTTGGCAGACTTTGGGGTGGCGGGACAGTTGACCGACACCCAAATCAAGAGAAACACATTTGTGGGTACACCCTTCTGGATGGCGCCCGAGGTCATCAAACAGTCGGCCTACGACTTCAAGGTAAGCTTCCGAGATCCCTGCTGTGATGCGGGTTGGGTACATGTAACCAGACTCAACCAGACTGGGTTGCCAGGTGCAAGTGACCAACTTGTAACTTGGACAGATATCAAAGCAAAACTAGCCAAATGCACGGAATGTCTGGCAACCTACAGAAAAATAATGACTTGACCGCATTTTAAAAGGAGCCCAATTTGCTGTGAAAACCGCAACTTGCAACAGTATGCCGAGATGTTTCAGAAGGTTCCAGCTGCCTTCCGCTCGGCTCGTCTCCCAACTGTAGGCACAAGCAGGCATTCCAAATCGGTTCAGTCTGACAGACTGAGTGGAGGGTATAATGGGAGGGTCACTGTGTCTGTGTGTTTGCCATTGAATTTGCCAATTAACTAGTCCTGCACACACAACATAGAATGCACAACCGTATTTCACAACATTTTAACACCGTTCACTAAATATAGAAAATCCTTTTCCTTTATTTCATGTTACTGATTTGTAAGTGTACATAATTTTTCCCACTCATGAGACTGTGATAGGGATTAAATATATTCATAATTGTAAATGTTATACAGGGTTCGTACGGTCATGAAAAACCTGGAAAAGTCATTGAAATTTAAAATGCAATTTCCAGGCCCTGGAAAAGTTATGGAAATATAGCTAAAGTTGCATCAAATATAATTACTAATGAATCCAATCATAAACATAGTATGTATAGTAATAAAACGTAAATTGGCACGTAACCTTCGCGGTATTTTGGTGGTGAGAGAAGTTAATTCGGCCTGGCTCAGTCTGTTTACAGGCACGTCCAACAGGCACGCTTCTGCTAATGTAGCAGTTAGTAAACGTAGGCCCTACTGTGCCGACAATATGCCAGGGAAGTGCAGCTTCAATAATATATCAGGGCTCGAAATTAACTTTTTTACTTGGTAGCACTGGTGCTCCCAACTTCAAAAAGTTAGGAGCACCCACCAAAATGTAAGGAGCACCAGCAAGATATGCAATAGATTTTTTATTGATAAACGACAATATAACAGTACGGTTTACAAGTAACCGTTAAACTGTCAGGCCTAAAATGTGTCGACTCTTCAAGGAATTGCGTGTTATGCATTCAAACGACACAGCGCTTCTCGTCACATTAATACCGCTAATTAAATCAACCGCCAGTAAACTGCATCGGAGAAATTAGCTGTTTCAACTGGGTCGCTACACAAAACACTACGTTAATGTTTCAAAAAAAATGCCGTAATCGTTCGCTTCAACTTTTCAGCTTTCGATAACGCTAATAAATTGAACATAAACTTTTGTCTTCAGGTAACATTAGTTACCGCGTTAGCTCTCTGTGTCGCGTGACAGTGGAGTGCTGCGAAAGGGAGTGATTGAAGGCTAATATTAACCAATTTAAAATCAGCATTAAAGGTAAGAATGTCAAGCTCACGATTGGTTAGAAGGGTCACCGTCAGCTCACAAGGCACATATTGAGTGTACTAACTAGCGAATGTACAGAGAAAGAGACGTTCGACTGGAAAAAGAAAAAAAAAAAAAAGGTCGCACCAGAACAATTATTTTCACTCGCACAAATGCTCCCAATTATATTTCGAGGTCACACAGATTAAATTTCGGGAGCATATGCGACCAAAATGGTCGCAATTTCGAGCCCTGTTTGAGACATGTAATGTAATGTAATGACATTGACAAAAATGTTAAACTATTCGAATTAAAATATGAGAGAATGTATCTAAGTGTGTCTGTCTGGTGTTTATTTGTTTTAGAGAGGCACCATATGTTTCAGATGCAGACCTAAGTTTACTTAGTGTTACAATAAATAATTTTAAATCGTCCCGCTGAGATAAAGTCATTTGTTTTGGTCATGGAAATTCAGTTAAAGGTTGTGGAGAAGTCATGGAAAAGTCATTGAAAATCATTGGTGAAAAAGTGTATGAACCCTGGTTATAGGTATTGCATCACAGACATATGCAATGTATTTAACTCTTCCAACCCTTCTGAGAACCCAAATCATGCTCAAGTTCCCCCTTTACAGTGTACATTTTACTGTCCTGCCCTCCCTATTGGTGTATCCATGTCTGTATATTTGAGTAACAATGGCGTCGGGCAGGGAGAGGAACGTACCTTTATTTTATTTTCTTTTAAAGTATGCTTTTATTAATAAATATCTGAGGCAGGGGGGCAAATTCACCACTGTTTGTAATATTTGCAAAACATCTATTGAGAGGAAAAAACAAATAGCGTGTTTGTGGCAGGCGGACATCTGGTCCCTGGGAATCACCGCCATCGAACTGGCCAAGGGGGAGCCCCCGAATTCGGACCTGCACCCAATGAGGGTGCTGTTCCTCATCCCTAAAAACAACCCGCCTACCCTAGAGGGGACCTACAGCAAACCCTTCAAAGAGTTTGTGGAGGCCTGTCTCAATAAAGACCCCCGCTTTGTAAGTACCTCCGCCCACCACATTACCAGTGACTGCGGTCAACAGGCTAATACCCTTACCGTTATATAAGCCTGACCAGGCACAGTGAGAAGTCTGCCCAGCTTCCAGGGATGCGTTCTGCTAATAAACCAACTGTCCGTTGCCTCTTCCGACGAATCGCTATCATGCTGGTGTGGCTCCAGCTGGAGGCAGAGATTCAAGCCGGAACATTCACTTGGTGTTAAAACCCTGTGGTCTCGCAAAAAACGAACTTTCTAGACTCTCTAGAAATAGAGCATCTGGGATGGAAACCGCGTAAACTGTACTACTGAGAATCCTACACCCTGCCCTGTAGGTGAACAAACAAATGGTGATTTTGCGGTCTTTAATTTTTGCAACGACAATGACTTTTAATAACCATTTACCTAAGTATACGCTCACGCATTAATTTTTGTAATTAACCAACCATGGATAATTATCCAGTAATGTGGCGTTCCAACAGAAATCGAGAACCAATAATTCTAGCAATTACATTTGTGAGTCATGATCGAGTCGGACAATAAGTGGGCAATGAGTTCAGGAAGAGTAGTATTGCCCAACAGTTTATTTAAAAGAAAAACAATACGTAATGACTAGAACATTCAGCCTAGCCAAGCTTGTAATTATAATAATTACCTACGACTAGGAAGTGTCTAGCACTGTGTTAAGCCTGGATTAGAACACTAAGTGCCAGTTGACAACTTCTTGATATTCAAGCAGGATTTACCATTCGCTCGTTTTTACTCATTCCCCCCTTGTTCCAATTTGTTCTAGAAACAGGTTTAGCCTAAAAAAACATTTTGAAGTCCAAGACATTTTCTTGCTCATATTGGATCAGTGATGTCATTATTGCATTTGCAGATGTTTCAGGACTAAACTAGGCAGCTCATGGAAAATATTATCTTTTTTCACATCATCTGCTTTACATGCTCCTATAGTGGCAGAGCATACACACGATCCAGTTGTACAATGCAATCAAGTGACCTCGAACTTCATACGCAGCCAAACCAAAGTTAGCATGGCACTTTGAAAGGAGAAAAAGGCACACGCAGGAAATAAAGGTAGACGGGTCTGCACAGCTCTGGTTGGGGTCAAACGCAGAGGTACAGTAAATACAGCGCTGTACGGTAAATTACAAGCCAACCGTGTAGAGCGTGTGACACCAGAGAGGGGTTGAAAAACATCTCACCGCAAATCTCTCCCCCCCCCCCCCCTCACCCTCCCCAGAGACCCACTGCCAAGGAGCTGCTGAAGCACAAGTTCATCACGCGCTACACCAAGAAAACGCCCTACCTGGCGGAGCTCATCGACCGGTACCGCCGCTGGAAGTCCGAGGGCCACGGGGACGAGTCCAGCTCCGACGACTCGGACATGTGCGCGCAACCCCGTTCTTTCACAGGCCGGCCTAATGAAACACTTCTACCAGTTAGAATTGTCCCCTGAAAATGTTCCCGCCATTCCTGAGCAACCTGCCCCTGAATGCCAGAGTCCAGCAGCGCTTACCGAGCGCTAGCGATGCAGGCGGGTCCCGGCTGACCCCCCCCCCCCCCTTGCCTTGTCGTCCTTTCAGGGACGGAGATGGCGACGACAGAGACCAGTGTCCGATGTGGACCTTTCCGCCAACAGTGAGGCCCAGCTCCATGAACAAGCTCCAGAAAGGCTTTGCCAACACGGACTCTGAGGTGAGCCAACATGGCCGCCCGCCGGTGTCGCGATTCAGAGTCTGGCCCGTATCCGTAAAGAGCGCTGATCCAGGACCAGGTTTCCCATGGCCATGTCATAACATTATATTTTATCAGCCAATAGGCAAAACTGCACCCTGATCTGCCATCGGGGTCTTCGTTTCTTAACTCCCTTTCTTACTCCCACTCGTAGTGGTCAGTATGACTCTCTAGGACCACGTGTGCTCACACAAGGAGAATTAAGAGTTAGCGCCTTTGAGGTGTGGATTAACCGGGGGACTCAGTTACACTGGTTTTCTTGCAGACGGCAGAGGCAGTAAAGAGACAACCCAAATCCCAGTGTCTCTCATCGCTGGTCACGCCCATCTTCAGAGAGGTAAGGTTTGAAGTTTAAAATAAGCATAGTGTCTAAGGGGTATTGTCTCCTGTGGGGCTTCAAATGTGATGTATTTTTATATAAGGGCTTCTGTAAAAATACATTTCTCCCAGGGAGCTCTAATGAAGGTATATGTTGGTGACAAATGAGATTAATTGCTCATCTTACCATCTGTTGCATCGGCAGGCAAGCTCTGTTCATATTCCTGGCATTTCATCAGAGGCCAGCAGTTCCTCCCCTCTCATTTTCCGTAGATTAGCATCTCTTGGTTAGACGCGTCAGTGCTAGCCTAGCGATGCATCTAACCAAGAGATGCTAATCTAAACAAGGCTTTACCATAGGGTTTTAGCGACCTCGACGGCCGTGCTATACAGCAGCACG
This sequence comes from Anguilla rostrata, assembly GCF_018555375.3. NCBI lineage: Eukaryota > Metazoa > Chordata > Actinopteri > Anguilliformes > Anguillidae > Anguilla > Anguilla rostrata. Next base: position 19,493,463 of record NC_057938.1, on the reverse strand, counting down.
GCCGTGCGGTCCCGGTTCCCTAGGGCGACCGGGGGCTGACGCTAGTCTCCCGTTTCCACAGCTGAAGGAGAAGAGGCGGACGAACGGAGCGAGCGTAGGCGCCATCGAGGAGCTAGAAAATGCCTTCAGCCTCGCGGAGGAGTCCTGTCCGGGCATCTCGGACCGCTTGGTCACACACATGCTGGAGAGAGTGCGGAGGTCAGTCGGGGCACCCAGTAAATTTAATTTAAATACCCAATTGACCAATATTAGGGTACGCTACAGAGCTAGAGGTTTTTTTGTTCTAAGATTATGAGCAAACTGCTACTGTAGGAGTTCTGACCCGTGGACTCCATTTTCTTTCTCAGGTTTTCACTGAACGGGAACACCACCCCCTCCTCTCGGTGAAATCCACCAGCTGCTGCTCCACCCCCCCACCCCCCTCCCCGGGAGAGCCAACACCCCACCCCCAATCCCCTCCTCCTCCTTCTTCCGGACCAGACACCTCCACCCTCCCCCTCCACACCCACCCCAGAGATCTTTTAATTAGAGGTTAATTAAATATTTTTACAGTTTTCTTTATCGAACGGAGAATGTTTAAAAAATGAAAAAGACTATAAAAAAAAAGGTCACGGACGCTGTGCATAACAAACTGTGTTAGATTATGTCATGTACAATAAAGTTTATGGAAGCGTTGAAATGGACGGCCTTGCATCTGGACCGAGGGAGACAGGCGACCGGTATAGAAGGGACACTGGACACATCCAAGCCGGTAAGAGACGATCCAGAGGAAGTTTCGACGTTTCAGTCAGTTTCATTTTTTTCATTTTTTATTTGTTATCTTTTCAGTCGTAACATGGAAAACAAAACTACATGCAGAGTTAACGGGAGCAGGACTCCGGCAACATGCTACACAATAAATAGAGAAAAACATTACAGAACGGAGTGAACAGAAAGGAAGGTCCCCCTGAAAGGGAGAAAAGAACAGTTGGGGGGGGGTGGGAAGGTGGAGGAGGGGGGGTGAATGGGGTTACAGCATGAGGCTTGGCCTTGCCCAGCCACAGAGAGAGAGAATTCCAGTCCTTATACTGCAAGTACTGTGTACTGTGAGTATCCCCCAAACTTAAAACAGGACCAAGATCACCAAGTTTAAAGAGGGGTCTGGCAGGTCTCTCTCACATAGACACAACACACAGGTGTCCTCCAAGCATCCAGGACTGCACTTGAAATTAGACACAGGCAACCATATCTTCTAAAGCCAGAAAAAAAAAAAAAAAAGTTATGACAAAATTAGCAGAGTATGGACTCCAGTTTATAACCCATGTCTCTTTGTAAGAAATTCCCACAGCAGTCATGTGAAAGCCCAGGTCCAAAACTTAAGTTATATACACCTCCCCACCCGTTCTCAGTTTACATTTTTAAAAATAATAAATTGTGGCTACACAGAATGAGGACTGTCGGTATGAAGTAAGACGCAGCTGACACTTGAGAGGCCCCCCTGCTTCAGGACACTCAACACTGCTATGGTGACGTCAAGGAGCTATACTCTAGCCAGGCCCAAACAGAGCCTCCCGCCAGAACGGACTGGCCAAAGTCAACTAAATCTGACTTCCACATGCCTATTGTGAGTATCATAATGGCCAACACCCCAGATCAGAAGAATTTTACATGTAGGAAAACATCCAGTTACTTAACCCCCCCGAGAGTGCATCTCTAGGGCACGAACGGGAACAGGTGAGAAAATATAACGTTCACGCCAAGACAATTCTTCCTTATTAGTGTGGTTTCACTGAAATATAACCCTGAAATGCATGACAGTACATGGCCAAGCCAAATCTGCACTCGACAAAAATTGTGGCAACAGTCTGGAAACTAACTACAGAATGAGTACAAAACCGAAGACATTGTGAACAGCCAAACATTGACGTAAATTAAAAAAGGTTTAGAAATTCTGACCATTAAAAAAAAAAAAGTTTTACCTTGGCCAGTCATGGAAATCCCAGAATGCCTTTGGGTGAGAAGACCGTTTCCTTTTTCCAGTAAATGCCTCACAGCTTGCAAGCTAATGAGTCAAACTGAACAAAGCAGCTTAACTTTGAAAGCTTGTGTGATTGACCACATAAATACTGAATCCCTTTTCTTTCACAGAAATCTCACAATTGCTACTAATCCAAATTATTTCAAATGGTTAAAAAAAAAAAATACAAACTTTGTTTAAAAAAAAAAAAAAAAAAAAAAACAATATACTTTTGAAAGTTTTCCCCCCACAATGAGTCTTTACATTTTCCTAATATGCCACTGAATCACAATTTCATACATTTTAATTTGTGAATTATGGGAGGCACTGGAATACAAGAAAAATGTTGCAATGCCCAAAAAATGGTTTACACGGTCACAAATAAAATCTGATGTCAAGACTCATGATCCAAACAAGCCCATCGGTGTAAAATCTCAAACCCACAGAGGACGCAGGGTTGAAACACACTGCCTCCTTCAAGTTGCACAACTCTCCAATCTACAGTCCTATATGGTGAACTGCACCTTCATAACTAGTGTAACCCCATTATCCATCTGGACTCCTCATACTTAACGAAACACGAGATAATCCATGCTAATGCTCCTCCCTGCTAGGCCCTTCCAGTATGACAGAACTTAAGTTAAGTGCCCCCTACTGTGCCCCAGAAAACCTCTTCCTGTCAATTCCCCCCCATTAAAAAAAAACCCTAGCATAACCTGCTTCCACTTCCTGTTGCCTTCATCATTGCTTGCTTTCCCTATATTCCCTCATCATTAGTCATCACGTCAAGCTCGTGGGCCTCTGTGCTGGATTCATGTCATTCCACCATCTTCGGGTGCAGATATTCCTCTGTCTCCCTGCATTTTATTTGTGACCACTTACGCGCCAAAAAAGGACCTTAGAGTTGGTTCCTTTCTGTGTCCCTCAGCAATACTGACATGTTGAGCGGTTCAGTATGTGGTTTAAAGACCCATTTCAGTGGGAGGGGAGATACACTGACACTAATACACACTTATCTCCTGCTTGTCTGGCTTGAGTGGCATACACATACACGAGAGACTATTACATATATATATGTGTGTGTGTACATATGTATATCCTGCTTAGTAATAAGGGACTCCTGCAATAACATACAGTATTACCTCAATCTAGATCCAAGCTAGCATTCAGGTTCAGCTTGTAACACAATAGAACAAATCAGGGGAGACCTTACCTACTGAAACTCAAGGTTGTTTGGCAGCACACACCATTTTATTATCGTACCTTTGCAATACTTGCAATCGTTTCATTTCGTCAAGTCCTTCAAGAAACCACCTCAAACTGCACTTCGGGCTGTTTCTGCGTGGATTGGGATGGCAGGTATGCCATCCCACCAAGTTACGCCATGGAGGAGTGGCATGCTTCCTTTACGGCACCGGGCGGTGGTTCTATCCTCGGCTGAAGCGGTTCTCGGATCAGCCCTGCACATCTCTGTTGTGAGGATGACTTGAGGGCGGTTCCGAAGGCCCGGGCCTGTGCCGTGGCGTTCCACAGCCACTGCGGAGAGGCCCCAGTGCAGAGCGCGTGTGGCCTGTTGAGGGAAAAGGCAGGGAGGTCCCTGCTTTCTGGAGACACACCCCCGCTGGTTTTGTCTGGTTCGCAAAGCCCCACCCCCTCCCCCTCCCCCCAACCTGTGTGTACAGGAGAGGGGGGGGGAGTTCCTCAGAGGAATACAAATAGCGATAAAGAGATATTTTTAAAAATAAAGATGCTCATGCGCTCCCGGGAGTCTGCGAGGCCCCGCCCCCAGCCCCGAGAGCTCCGCCCAGCGAAGGCGGTCAGTTGCCGTTCATTTCCGGGGGTTCCTTGGGGACAAGGAGACTCATCCTGCCCGTGGCACTGGCTGCGCTCTTGATCACCTCCATCCACCTGTGGAGCAGGCGGTAAAAACTCATATAATACAAAACTTAAATCTAGCCACTTAATAATAATATTAATGTGTATATAGCACTATCATACTCTATTCTCCTTTCACCTGATTGGACACACAGTCCCTTGAATTCACTGACTATTTTGATTTGCCAAGGCATCACAGCAAATAAGAACTGTTCCCCGCTGAACTACCTGGTTAACTAATGGTTAAGATAAAAAAAATTCAAATAAAAATTCACTAAAACCATACCTCTCGAAGGTGTACTCGCTCTCGGCCCGGAAGTAATACACGTGGGACTTGAACTGCAACTTGAAGACGTACTCTTTGTGGATGCTGTCTGACTCCCCCGGTGTGCCGACTGTGTAGCCTAGCAACGGCAAACTGGCCAATGGGAAGTCATCCTGTACCGTGATGATAGATGAACACACAGTCCTTGTTTATTATTTTTCATATAAATCACCAATTTAAACTCTAGAACAAATAATAAACATATGACAATTCATAAATATATTTCCACTCTCCATTTTAGTCTCAGAAGGTGTGTCACTTGTCACCACTGCTCAACCTGCACCAACACAGAGGGAACTAGAGATGAGCACTGCACTCTGAGGTACAGTGACTATTTTCCACCCCACACACAACACAGCCTACTGCAGGAGAGTTAGCACCAGTCAGAGGAAAGATAACAGCGGTGGATTTAATTTCTACAGTGCTTTTCAGCGAATGACCTCAAAGCACTTGACAGTGAAACCGCCAATGTGTAGCGCCCACCTGGGTGACGCACGGCAGCCATTTTGTGCCAGAACGCTCACCGAATATTAAAGTCTCTCTGACGAGAAAGTAATTTATATTTGTGCCTGGGGAGTAACGGGAGGGTACATCAATTGTGGTAACCCAAGATAACCTATCCCGCCCTCACCCAGAAAAGTGATGCCCACCCTCTACTCAGGTGTAATGAAGCCAACTGCATCCTACGACTGCACTGATAAGCCAGGAGGCCCCGCGAGCATTTCCTTTTAATCAGCTGAGGTAGCCGCAACTGCATCAACTTCTAATTTTGGAGGAAACCGATTAAGCTAAAACCTAATGAGTCTTTCACACTCCCCTGCAGAACCATCAGCACTGGAGATAAGCAAGGATTAAGTAATTAGATGGCATTTCAGCAAACTGTTTAATGCCTTATTTAAAATCTCAAACTGAACAGAAAGGCAGCTTAATTTCTCAGTCATAGCGTCTCGGGTTTATAAACGCAGCAGGTGCACAAACTGATGAACTGAAGTCCCAGTGAACGACACATCCGCTAAAGCCGTTAAGTAGGACACATTTGTGCGTTTGCCGTATGGCGGTGGGGGATCTCCAGGTCCGGGCTGCTCTGGACAGTACCTGGTGGGTCTTGTAGAAGAAAAGGCAGAAGTTGGTGAAGACGACCCACAGCTTCTGCCACCCATTGCTGTTCTTGAACTTCCTCAGGAGGTACCCAGAGAGTTGGTTCTAGAAGGGGCAGGACACAGGTTTGGGAAAGAGGCCATCAGACTATGTATGTCATTGGTATACGTCAACATCAATTTTAGACCTACAGAAAATTGTAAATCTAGTCCACCAACTCCCTGCCAATTTGCTCTGCTACACACTCTTGGATACAACCTCGACCCTGTTTCACAAAGCAGGATTATTGAGTTAGCTGGACAACTGCACTAAAAACCTGGAGCCCTCCCAAAGCTGGAACATGGACTGAAGTACAAAGAGCTGTTCCGGGTTTTACTCAGCACAGTTATCCAGCGAACTTGTTTTGTGAACCCCCCCGATCTGTTCTTAAGACTTTGGCCCGCAAACGTTCATTGATACAGCGAGTCTTGTTATGGAAATAGAAAGTGTGACCCGCTGTTCCCTCTTGTGAGCCTGGGCTCCCTGCCACAGTCCTGTGGGAGGACACGGCCAGCCAGGCAGAAGCCCAGAGGGAGAAAGGTAAAGAGCTCTCGGTGTACAGAGAACACGGGGTCAAAAGTCCAAGCCTAATCTTCTCGACGTGCTGGTGGGCCCAGTTCCTGAGGCTAACGTGCTAAACTAATGCTTCCGAGTCACGGTGGCATGCCAAGAGTGGAGTGACCCTTGATTTCTGGCTAACGCCCAAGGTTACTCTCTCACGCCAAGTACTACTGAATTCAGCACTCATGGACCATGTTTATCATTTCCTTGAGGCATGCAAACACATTATGAAACATGAAGAGGGAGGATAATAAAGAGGATTAGGCATGAATGTGTGTTAATGGAAAACATAAGCAGAGAGGAAGAAGCAAAATGGTTTGATTAAATTACAATTAAATTCTGTCATAATTCTCTTCAAATTGGCATTGATACATTATCCAGACTCTCTTAATACTATGAAAGTATTTAAGGCATTTTTTTAGGTATATTATGAATCCCATCCCTCTGTTATTTGCATCAAACCTTTTTTGAGTTTCACCGATACTGACACCATCTCTGCAAGAAACTGTGGCCGATTATATGGATAATTTAATTAAACTTTCATTTAACTTCATTCTGCACTTGTCTGAGGCTGGACATGGACACATCTAGTCCACATTTCTTTTTAGCCCTTCTGTAAAGACTATTTGACATGTGGGGATACACATTTGAAAAATGTTTTCAGAGTAATTATATCCAAGACATTTCTGTGGATACAATGGAGCTGCTCATCAATTTTTGGAACCATACATTTTCCCTTTTTCTAGGCTTGGTGAGGTCCTTGTCTAACTGGTTGCTCTTATATTGTTTTATGGTTCAGCTCCCATTTATATATATAGTTGCTGTGTTTTTATATATCCTGTTTTTATTATCAGGTTATGTGCGCAGCAGTTTGGGCTGCTGGACATTGTATGCGTAAAGGTGACACACACAAAGTTCAAAGTTAAAATAGCGTAATCTGCTCTAGAGGGTGGGGTGGAGTTACGGCCTGGGGGGTCCAGCCTTCCAGGGGAGGCGTGGGGGGAAGGGGGGGGGGGGGGCAGGGGTACCTTGTTCATGTGCAGGTAATCGGACACTGAGAGGTTGTGGTTGCGGTACCAGCACACGTGAGTGATGGTGTTGGGTCTCTGGGCCTGACCCAGGAGGTAACGAGGGGGGAGCTCCGGGGACACGGCCGGAGAGCGGAAGACTGGGGGGACGGGAGGAGCGCAGCGGCGGAGGAGAGAAAGACAGAAAGAGGACAGGACAGTTAGCGTGCGGTCAGTGTGAGGCGGGAACGGTGGGGGTTAGCGTCCTCCAGGGGGTCCGGTCCAGGGCTGTTAGTCAGAGAGGAAGGCTGCGTTAGCGTTCTCTTAGGCGCTCGGCCTGGGAACTGGATTGGACAGGGTGGCTGAGATAAAGTTCTCTGGTGAAATTTCAGAAAGCGAGAGAGAGAGAGAGAGAGACAGAGAAAGGGAGAGAGTGCGAGAACGCTCCGTTCTGAGCTCCTGCTCCCACGTTTGTGAGCGTGTCATGTGCCAGGAGAGACCCGCTGCCAGTCAACCCATCCAGAACGCTGGATCTGATTCAAAGTTGCGGTCTCCCATCCAACAGGTAGACGGAACCAAGCACAAAAGGCAATGACAGGTGGGAGGAGCTGAAATGTAAAAGGGGGCTGTGAAGGAGAGTGAGTGACAGGTCAGTGGGACAGAACAAAGCCCGAAAGGCAATGACAGGTGGGAGGAGCTGAAAAGGAAAAGGAGCTGTGAAGGAGAGTGAGTGACAGGTCAGTGGGACAGAACAAAGCCCGGAAGGCAATGACAGGTGGGAGGAGCTGAAATGTAAAAGGAGGGCTGTGAAGGAGAGTGAGTGACAGGTCAGTGGGACAGAACAAAGCCCGGAAGGCAATGACAGGTGGGAGGAGCTGAAAAGGAAAAGGGGGCTGTGAAGGAGAGTGAGTGATAGGTCAGTGGGGATTATGAGGGTAGCATCTGAAGACGACAGGAACTCCGCCGAACACTCCAGAGAAACGGCTGCACACTGCACGCATCCGTCGCGAGGGCCATCACACCCTACTGTGCATTCAGCACACACCCCCAACAGAGCGGTTCAGTTAGCCTGAAAGCAGCCTCACTGCTCAGGGCTTACAGTACTATGAGCCTAATCGGTTTAACACTAATGTGAGATAAGCCTACCTAACTTTGTGCTTTGCTAATAACACTGGCCTGTGACTGAGAAATCATAATCTTGTGTACGTGGACCTCCGATTGGTTACTAATATTCAAGCTAATTGAACTGGTGACCCTAAACATAACAAAATGCTGACAAATTTGGTAGAACCAATCCAATTGTAGGAAACTAACCAACTTCCCTCATCTGATACTTGAGTGTTCTTTGTCGAAATGATCCTGATCGGTGAGTTCAGAGACCGTACGCTCTAACCGGGCGAACAGAAGAGGAGCTTTAAAATTACAGTTAGGCTAGTCTAACAAGCGAGGGTTTGCCGCAAACTGAAGGTTTTTTGTCTGAGAAACAACTGGCTTTGAAATTCCACACAGAAAGCTGCGGTAGGTCAGGTGACGGTGGCGTGCGGTTGGGGCAGCGTGTCTCTGGGGTGTACTGGCGGAGGGGGTGGGGTTAGGGGTACCTCCACGGCCAGGCTGTGGTCGGACATTGACACGCTGGTGTTGCGGTGCCAGCACACGTGCATGGTGGTGTTGGCGCGGTGGTGCGTCTGTTTGTCCAGGGAGCTGCGGGAAGAGTGCGTGTCGTCCTCCGACTCCTGCTCCAGGGAGACCTCATCTGACGACCCTGTCGAGGGGGAGGGGGGGGGGGTAGCAGGGGAGATGACCCAGGCAGCAGGGAAAGGTTACGGTCCCTGTGCAGTCAGTAACAGCCTCCATTTTCTATGCAGAAGATTAATGGGATGAAAGCAGTATTTTCCACCATTTTTTATTTTTTATTAAGGCTTACATTTGGGAAAAGGACTTAAATGTTCCCATTTGCAAAGTCCCCGGTGACCGAGAACATGTCCTCGTTCTCTCCCGATTCTCACCTCCAGGGCGTGAATGTCAAAAGCAGAATCGCACAAATGTACACCATGTACCCACGGACAGAACTGGCAGTGCTAAACTTGCAGCGATGGTTTAAAAAAAAATAAAAAAATTTTAAGAAGTCGAGCAAGAGTTTTTGGACCGGAGTGGAGAAATCATGTTGTAGTTTAACATTCCTTATACCATTCCAGTACAACAGATATGCTTTCGCACACGGTACTTTCAATTCTCTGTTCTACAGGTGAGCATTGGCGCAGTGTTCAGCGCACCGGAACGTTCCGTCAAATGTTGTTGCTCGCAGAAACATTACCAGCATGTGGGAGTTTATATATAAATATACACGTGTGTATATTATATTCACCCTAGCTGCTTTTGCATTGCTTATATTATGCCTGTGTGCTCTAAAATAAGTTCTGGTTCACCCAACTATATTACAAAATTAAGACATCACTGCACAGGGACAGCTAGGCTAGAGGACGGGGTGGGGGGGAGGGGGGGGTGGTCGTGCTCCTGAGTGGACCCTCCATCACTCTGGCCTGTTGAGGGAAGTCTAACAGCACACAGATACTTCACACTCACACTGCAGCAGTCCCGATCGCTTCACAGCATCAGGGCGGGATAAATTAAAAGACACCGAGCTCCCAGAAACCCTTGGGAAATCCTGGTTATCGAACCACCGCGAACAAATATCCCGGGACATTTACACAACCATTAGGTCCGACCGTGACATTACAACAAAGCGAGCCCCTCAACAGAATACAGGTTTAATATGAGAAAAGGTGACCGGGCAGCGGCCATACTGAAAATGGCAGGTGGGTTTAATCAAACGTATTTGAAAGAGGAGGCAGCTGGGAGCCTATGAGAGTGGATCAGTGTCGCGTGCTCAGGAGCGCTTACTGTTGGAACGGTCGCACAGGTCGGGGTCCAGGAAGAGCTCGGATTTCTCCTGGGACTTCTTGGCCATGTCGATGGCCATGTTCAAATCCTCCATCCACTTCCCCATCTCCACTTTGGAACTGAGGGCAGGGAGCGCGTGGTTAGAACAAGCGTGAACGAAGCAGCGAGGCTGTGGTCGCCCACTTAGTCACTATCTAAATACACGGCACAGCGCACAGAAGCAATATTGTTTTGTTGCGAACCAGTGTAAACAGATGACCGTTTTGTTGAACTATTGTGAAACCTATCGTAGTTCTGTGTGTGTGTGTGAGAGAGAGAGAGTGTGTGTGAATGTGCGTGTGTGTGTATGTGTGTGTGTGTGTGTGAGAGAGAGAGTGTGTGAATGTGCGTGTGTGTGTGTGTGTGCACGCGTGTGTGCGGTGTTGGTGCTCCACACTTTACCCTACCTGGCAGCCACCACAATGGTTCTCTGTGCAGAGTAGATGGTGAAGCAGTGGGGCACGGACCACTCGTTCTCACTCTCCTCAATCTGGAAACAGGGAAGGAAAGAGACAGAGGCAAAAGAGGTAGAGAGGAACAGAGGAACAGAAGAGGAGAAGGAGAGAAAGCAGGGAGGGGGGTGTGAGCTGGGCTAACCCAAAACAGAAGCATCCTCTCTTGCATGCCAAAATAAAGCAGAGAAGTTCATGTTTTAAGAGGAGTTGTGGGGGGGAAGGATGACGTGTAGTAAAAACAGATAAAGCTTTCCAAGAAACTCTGTGGCGTTCTGCCTGGTGTCCTACCCCACCATGTGTCCTTACTGGTTCCCCCTCAGCGATGTCAGAGCAAGGCCCGCATATTTAACCTAACCGCTGCAGCTGCAACTTTCCCCCAAAAAGTTCGAGCGTGACATCAGGAGTTTTACGGCCGCTGAAGTCGATGGGAAAACCAGAGTCGGAATCCGCAGGGGTCGAGTAAAACCGTTTAAAACAGCCCAATAAAGCGCGAGCGCTCTGCGAACGCTCTTCGCCGTCGCGGGAGGCCTTGTGGAGCCCGTGTGAGGCAGCCCGCGGTACTCACGGGTGGGGCGAGCGGTATAAATTGTACGTGGAAGGGAAGGAGTGACAGCAAGGTTACTAGGGCAACCTGGAGACTTCACCGCCCTCCTTGTGAACCCCACCTCCACTTGGACCCAACGATAATGGGGGAAAAGGGGTGGTGCGTGCACCCTTCTGCCCGCCCCTGCCAAAAAGATATAGCTCTTGGCTGTCCGGCGTGCGACTTGCAATCAGAGCATGAAGCAGCAACCGCGCTCGGGTTAATAAACTTTGATAATTTTTCTAGAGAAAGTACGGGTCTTTTTCAGAATAGAAAGGCGTGACCTTTGCGAAGCAGGCTAAAGTAGTGTACTGGTGATAGATTTCAGGGCTGCTCTGCAGTGGGATCGCAGGACCGGGACGGGCTGACGAGGACAGGCCGGCAAACGGGTACTCACGAGCATGCCGTGCAGCGGCAGCTGGCCGTGCACTTTGAACTGGTTCGTGGCCGTCACGCCCTTGCTGGTGTACAGGAGCATGTCCGAGAACTGGGGAGAGAGACGGGGACGATGACGGTAAAAATAAATTCGCTTTCACGCAAACGTCCAAAATGCTTTTATTTATATCTAGAGCCCGCACTTGGCCAATTAACTTACCAAGAAGAACATCCTCTGCTGAAGTCCTTTCTTAGTGAGCTTGTACAGACAGCCCTCCCGGATAAACTCCTGAGAGGAAGTAACACCATTCACAGATTCTTAGAGCTTCATAATGTCTTAGAATCATTAGAATTCAATATGCTACAATACCAGTCTTTACACTGCATCATAATAATAATAGTAGTCACAATAACAAAAAAAAAAACATCTGTCAAATGCTTTTCATCCACCTTAAGCAAATAACTCAGCCTATCTACAGGCTGAATGGGTGTACATTCATTTGTAAATATAAGATTCACGGGCGTCACTGATGCAGGCAGTGGTGAAACATCCGTGTGGTTTTCGGGCTTTTTGTTCAGAATGTTTGCTTGGTTAAACCGGCGCAGGGCGAGTCGGGTGCCGAAAAGCTTCTTTTGCTCTCTGCGGGGACTCACCCTGCCCGGGGCCGTGAGGTTCTCGATGCCGATCAGATCCCTCTGCAGCTCGGTGAGCTTCTGGAAGTTCTCCAGCCGGATCAGGCTGCTCTGCAACTGGGCGGCCATCTCCGCCACCTCCTTCAGGGCCTCTGCGGGGGGGGGAGGAGAAGGGAGTGGGCGGAGTCAGATATGAGTGGGCGGGGTCACAGTTGAGTGGGCGGGGTCACAGGGGAGTGGCCGACTCTCGCGGACGTATCCCTGGGTAGTGGTTCGGGGACCTCTGGGATACCTGAATGTTTAAGCGGAGGCTCGAGGTGCTAAACCACAGGGTGAAACGCAGATGAGCAGCACCTGGAGATGACTAACGGTGTGAACAGATTACTGGGGAACGGAGACGACAGGATGGGGTTTGCAGCTCTGGTGTGCGTCAGCTTTTAATTTGAAAACGCTGTCGTGGCTGAGGACCTCCCTCAGAGCCTGGCTTTGTCCCTGTGTGTGTGTGCGTGTGTGCGCATGTACTATATAAGTGAGTGTGTATGTGTGTGCGCTTGTGTGAGACCGTGTATGTATGCGTGTGGGGTCTGTGCGTACGTGTTTATATGTACGTGTGTGTGTGTGTGTACGTAATACGTTTGTGTGTGTATGTATGTGTGTGTGGGATGTGCGTGTACACGCGTTTGCGTGGCTGTCTGGTTGTGTGTGGGGTGTGTGTTTACACATACGTTTGTGCGCGTGAGCGTTTGTGTGTGCACGCGCGCGTGTGTGTGTACAAGCGTTTGCGTGTGGGCTGCGCTGGTACGCGTGCGTTTGAGCTGCTGGCGTGTTTACCCGTGCAGTCGAGGCGGTCGCGGTGCTCGGGGCTGTAGTGCTTGCACAGCCGCTCCAGGATGAGCTTGTAGTGCATGAGGCGCTGGATGGGCTTGAGCAGGAAGGTGTTGAGGGGCAGGTAGCACACCTTCTGCAGCTCAAACTCCTTGTACACCGTCTCCAGCTTCTTCAGCCGCTTGGTGGACTTCTCCAGCTCCGTCAGCACCTCGTTATGCTTCTGCAGGTAGCTGGTGAACTCCTGCACGATCCACCAATCACACGGCGGCATGAGCACCACACTGCAGAACATCCCTGTTTCATACCCAGAGCTAAATATTCCAGTGAGAAAAATCCTCTACTATAACTAGGGCCAAAGTTTGTCTCCACCATGTGACCTGCAGGAATTTAAACTTTTTTCAATGGCTGTCCTCCAGTGGTCCCCAAAGGCACTCCAATGTCACAGTCAAGAGACTAATTGCACAACCGAGCTTCTAACTGAGACATTTATAAAAACAGTTAGTTGATCTAATATGGGGTGAGTCAGGAAGGAAAGTGAACATGGATCGAAGTTTACTGTCGTTTTTTTCCCTACCTGACAGTTAACCAATGCCGCTGACTGGCCAGTGATTTAACTCACCTGGGGTTCCAGGTTTAAAGCGGGCCTGACTAGAGGGGGGAAATGATACCCAGCAGGACTACTGGCCTCAAAGGCCAGATTAGCATTCCCCAGCTCCACTGTATCATATCCCTGTGATATACAGTGCCCTACAAAAGTATGTTAACGGTAGCGTGAAATTTATTACTTTTGGATTTGAGATCAAAAGACACGTACTTTTGTATCATATTCATCGTTTAAACCTCAAATCCAAATGGCTTAAGTATAAAGCAGAAATAACACATTTCACTCTACCTGTAACATACTTCTGGAGGGCGCTGTACACCCCCTAGTGTACCCCATCCCACTTCCACATTACATCATACCCCCATGCTAAATTTCCTCAGCTGTATCATAATCCCAGTGCTAAATACGCTCCTCTGTATCATATAGCAATCCTCTTATCATCCGTTTGTGCAACTAATTCATGTAAACCTCCCTCCCAAACCTTTACTGTTAATCCCACCGGCTTAATATCCCCGTGATTCTCTGCGTGGGAGTGCAGACAACCGTAGCCTTCCGTAGCACAGCCATCTGCCAAGCCAGAGCTCACACTGGCAGAAAGCGTCCTTCGTCGTTACCTCACTCAGCTATCGCGAACACAATACCGCTGAAGTCACGCGCAAGTTAGCGTGTAGCATATTATTCATAACTCTTAGCAGACGCGGGGGCGCCCTTCATGAAGGAGGGCGGGCCAATTCCCTCCCGCCGGTGCGTAACGCTGTCCTAATTGGATTTGGCGGTGCTCCATAGCGATCTGTGCGCTGGCTTCCGTCTGACCCTGCACCCTGGCAAATGAGAAGGGGAGGGCACCTGTTCTCCGTCAATCACCCCGCTGAGCACCGCCCACACCCCTGCTCCGGAGCCCCGCCCCCCCCCACCTCACCTTCAGAGCGCACATGTTCCTCAGCATCACGTCCCCAATCCTCTGGTAATCCCCCTTGACGTGGGCGTTGGAGCGCCCCTCCCTGGTGACAGGAAAGCACAGAGGGAGAATAACTTCACAACGGAACCCCTCACTGGAGTAAGCAGAATTTTTTGCACGTTTAGAACGCTGAAGAAAGCTTGCACCGAAATATCAGTGTGCTTATCATGCTTTATTATCTGTGTCATAAAAAAAGTTTATAGAAGTCTTCTGGAGACTGCCGTCCAATTTTTTATATCCCAGTTTGGAATACCAATTGCATTTACAGGCACTTTTCAAAAAAGGTAGCGTGATCGTTCAATACGGCAGTGGGCAGAGAAGCACTGTCCTCAGGAGCACTACCTGCTGCTGGTGCTGCAGGTGCACGAATAGAGGAGCTGCTCCTGTGTGATGACACTCACTATCCTGTCAACAGAAACCCTCTCCCTGGTGCTGCTAATGGGCACATAGCTCAGGAGGTAGACACTGGCATCGGGGTCCGTTCAAACCCCCCTAGGCAGCAACCTTGGCAGCACCTAACCCACTGCTCTGCAATGGAGCATCTGACCTTGAAGCACTGGCCATTACCTTTCATAAGCAGGCTGCCTCACTGGACCTGGTCAGGATTTGATACCGGACTACAAGGGCTGCGTCGCTACACCAAAACCCAGCGATTTAGCGAGTCAAGCCGCCTGCGGCCTGCGTGTTTCTGCGCGGCTGGGGCGACAGGGCACTGACCAGAGAGCCAGCCTCTGGTCGATCTCCTTGAGGAAGCCCCGGTGGAACTCGTAGACGGGGTCAATGTTGGAGAAGAGCAGGGTCATCAGGCCTTCCGGCATGGCGTTCTCTTTGATGACGGCGCTGCGGAACCACTGTGGGACGCGCGCGCGCACACACACACACACACACACACAGGAGTTCTAAGTGCAACCCAACCACAGAAAAAAACACCAGTATCAAACAGTACATTGCGGGGATACATCTGCTCCGCTCACCACTGTAATAACCTCCAGGTCCTTCACATAAGTCCTCTCTGTGGTCAGGATCTCTTTGGCTATGAAGTAGGCCTTGTCAGTTGGATAGCGCTGGAGAAAACACAACAGGCAATGAGTCAGAGCAGGCCACACTAGACCCCAGCAGACTGAACGGGCCAACTGTCAAACTTAGCAGGGCTAATCAATCACCTCAGTCCACCAGACCACTGAACCACATAAGAATTGGAATGGCTGCTCTTCATTTCACAGATCAGAACTCTTTTAGTTGTAAGTCTTTATTGTATTGATCTACACCTGAGCTCTATAGCCCTATTATTGCAGTTGGTTCAAGAGCAGCAGATATATTCAGTGAATGGTTTCGATAACGAGTAACATAAATTTTTAAAAAGGCAGCTATGCCGTTAACTGCTGCACTCAGTGGGAGGGAATAACCAGAGTACTCGACAGTATGACTCACAGATGGTAAAATCCTGCCCATCTGCAAGTTTTAAAGCACTTCTTTTAAATCAAACCCACTTCCCACTGACTCTGAACAAGAATGAAAGTGACCTTGTGCGGCTTCCTGGCCTTCAACTGGAAGGAAGGTGCTGTAGACTTGTTCTGATTCAGTAGAGAGTTAGCCCATTAACGCTGATGTGCTCTGAAGCCAGGGGCCAAGGGTCAGCACACCAGGAAAGGGGAAGGGCTGGGGGGTTGCGGGGAAGGGGGGGGGGGGGGTGATGGCGGTTTGGAACTTAACGTTTTCAACTGGTCTGTCAGGGCTGGTTTATGATTAGAAGGCTAAAAGGCAACAAAAGAACTGCGTAGCGAGGGAAGGTTTAGCCAAAAAGGGTAGAAAAAATGCTTTCTGAGTCAGAACTAGAGCTTGCAAGAACACAGCCATGTCCCACCAGTGAAGTTGGAACAGTAACAGAGTAATGTGCTGGGGTAAAAACAAAATACAGGCACATCCCTGTGTGCCACATTGGGCCCACCACTATTAATAAATGAAGGCAAAAAGTGAGGGAGAACATATGGAAATGTGCATTTAAGAGAGATGCAAGTTTTAACACCAAAATAAATGAAAAACTAATGACAAGAAACAACCAGGGATCGGCAGGACACCCGCGTACCTTCCTCCTGCCATCTTCCTCCTCGTCCAGCCGGACCCCGCCCGCCTCGCTCAGGATGGGGCTCTGCAGGGGCGAGGGGGCCTGGCCCGGGAGGCTGAGGGTGGACATCTGGAAGGAGGGCGAGAGGCAGAGGGGGCTGGTCACCGCGTAGGGCGAGAGCTGGGGGCTGTCCACGGGCGGCCCTGAGGGAGGAGAGGAGAGGAGAGGGAGGGGCCGTCAGCGAGGCTTGGGACCTGGGCCCTGTTTCCAAAGCAGGGTTACCGAGTTAGCTGGATTACTGAGCTAGCTAGATAACTGCGCCGAGCAAAACCCGGAACCCTCCCAAATCTGGAACATGGACTGCAGCACAAAGAGCCGTTCCAGGTTTTACTTTACTGCAGTTATCCAGCTAACTCAGGAATCCAGCTTCGTGAAACAACCCCGCAGGGCTGTCGTCAGTTCGGTTTAAATCAGTCGACTGCATAAACAAGCCAAACCTCAATTCACAAATTTAAAAACTACGAGTACGAGTACACTCATTTAAATCAATTTCATTCAATTTCAATCGCCAATCACCAAAAATAGACC
Source organism: Anguilla rostrata (assembly GCF_018555375.3). Classification (NCBI taxonomy): domain Eukaryota; kingdom Metazoa; phylum Chordata; class Actinopteri; order Anguilliformes; family Anguillidae; genus Anguilla; species Anguilla rostrata. The sequence continues at coordinate 19,476,533 of NC_057938.1, read as the reverse complement.
CCAACATCACCTAGGACATGCTCTGTGGCCAAAAACAACAAGAACAAGTCGTCTCCCCCCCTCACCCCCAAGTGCAACAATATGTTCCGAGTCGCAACTGCCAAGCTACATTTTTATCTCTTAACCACGCAAAAATGGGTCAATCCCCCCCCCCCCTCCTCTCCAATTTTCCCATTTCTTTGTTGGAGAGAGGGTGGAGAGGGATTAGTCTCAGATTACGGCATTACGTGCGACTACTTGAGTCTTCCCCCGGAGTCTGCGGAGGGATTTAGACATGCGGCCCCTTAATATCCTAAATTATCGCAGTCTCGATTCGACGTGGTATCCATTTCGGGCGGTGATAGCACGTTCGTTTCAAAGTCAACAGATGAAACATTCATGAGGAACAAAACATTCTGCGGCGGAGAGCCAAAGGTTTTCAAATAGCGGCCTGGGAACCTCAGAGAAAGAAGAAGTTCTGTAGAGTGCAATTCTGGTGCCCATCCAGACTGCAAACGAGGACAGAGAAGGTACATATTATCCAGCCACTTCGTGCATCCGTTTGGCTTTTTTTGTATCTATTAACCACGGAAAGTAGCATTTTAATTTAGCGTTTATTAATCACTAACCACTGAAATGTGTATTTTTATTATTATAATCACTAACCACAGAAAGAAGCATCTAAAAAATTGATAATTAACCACATAAACATGTAATGGACAGATAGCATGTCCCCCACACTCTCCCTCCCCAAAAAAGAACCCACAATCACCCACATTGTCACTCGTCACATGGACAGCGGTTACCATGTTTCAAACGCAATGTTCTGAGCACCAGCGTCCTGCCAGAAGAAAGGGCTGGTGACGTATCCCAGACTCCCTTCTGCAGAGCAGATAAAGGGACGCAGACCTAAACAGTCCGGGGAAAACAAGCTTCTTCACCGATCAATGGGAGGGGGGAGATGCAGACAGTGGAAACTGCTACGCTCTTACAATGCAGTGTGCTTCTATGAATTTCTCACATGCAGTCGTCAATATGTTGAACCCATCTAGTAGCACTGCAATACGTACATACAGCTTATCTGTATTGGCTAATGCTCTCCTACTTGTAACAGGGGAACAATTTAACTCTGAAAGCAGACACGAGAAATCCTGTCAAATACAGCAAGGGAGAACTTGCTTCCTAAATCTTAGCCTAACCATCTCCGGGAACTGTGCAGTGCAGTTGTAGAATTTAACTGCAGACCACTGCAGGGGTGCCAGACTGCAGACACTGGGGGTGGGGGGTGGGGGGTGTCTTTAGAGAAAGAGAGGGAAATGCCTTGGACGGAAGCCAGAACACACAGAGCGCGCTCAGCTGGAATGGGGCTGTGGAATTTGGCACTCGGGTGGAGGCCCTCATAGACATTGCACCCACACAACACCACCCACCATCCCCCCACCCACCACCCCCAACACAACACCTCTCCTCCCCTGCAAAGGCGCACAGTTCCCAGTGAGGACCCAACCACACCATGTTGTTCTAACAAAGCCCCGTTCCACGCAGGCCGGCCCCTCCATTGTGCCCTGCGGAGTGTTGATAAGCGGTTGGCAAGACTTCGTTTTCCAAAAATATGACAAAAGCGCGACTGCTTATGAGAGATAACTTGCTGCGGCCAACATCGTGCAGTCAGAGTCTCCAGATGTATACTTTGGAGCAGGCCGCCTCATTCTCGAAGGCGGAAAAACATTCGTCCGCACGCCAGGCCATTAAACACAAAAGGATGTTGTTCCGTAGAGTAACTTGCCTTGCACACAACACTAATAAAGTCCACCCATCCTCATCGAGGCTACTTGGCGCACTGAAATGAATGGAGAAAATCAGCAGTCACAGCCCTGGGAAGCTCTGACATCAAAATGATGGCGTGTTGATCATGCCTCCCCTGGCTGTACTTTGACCCAGGACCCAGAGGGACGAGCATCCAGTCCGTCTCCCTTCCCATCATCCCCGGCTGGCTCCAGAGAGGGTTTGGTTATCCATCCTCTGACACATTTAATATGGCCTGTGAGCAGGTGCTACATTTAGCATTCCCTCCGCGATGATATCCAGACAGGGGAGCGCAACAGTGCAGCTGTCCTACAGCACAAGTCTCTCAGACTCGGAGGCTAGCCAATGGCTAAGCAACACCTGCTTCAGCAACAGGTTTTGACTGAGCAAGACATAACCCAGTATCATTTCGCTTAATTTCATTTCACTTCACAAGATGGACTTAATTCAATCACCGGTGAAAAAAATTAAGCCTGGGAGTTTTTGGTGTTTTTTTGGGGTGGAGGGGGAACTCAACTCAAATTTCAAAATAATTCCATAGCTAGAGAAGCAACAGTCAACTTACATCAAAGATGGGGGAGGTCTGGATTTCTCTTTCTGAACATAAGCGTTTACGACAAAGATGTTAGTGAGGGACATACACCTGGGCTAGGATCAGTCTGGCTGGAGTGAAACAGCAGAACTGAAGTTAATACGCATGTCCAAACATGGAGTGTGCGTGGGGGGTGGGGTGTGCAGTGCTCCACAGTGTACCGCATGGAGAGGATTCAGAGAGAGACTACTGAACTCATGAGAGGCTGGATACAGCCCCAAACCCCAGGTAGCTGTGGTGAATGGGACCCCTGGAACAGCTGCACTCGACCTCTCGCTTGCGGCATCTTTCCCTGTCGCTCTCTGGCTCCAGCTCGCCCTCTCCCTGGCTCCAGCTCGCCCTCCCCCTCCATCTCACTGACGGTAATGGCCTGACGGTAATGATGTTTCATACGGCCGCATGAGCAGCTCTGAAATTAAGCAGAGGGCTCGCTCTCACCACCACAAACATTACCTGCTGTCAAACTGAATACCAATATAGTCATACCACAAATACCCGACATTAGTAATAATGTAGCAGTACAGTGTAAAGATGACTAAACGTCAATGGGAATGTAGATACAAGAAGACATACCGATTAGTACATGAACATGATGTGAACAGGGCAAGAGTAAAAACAAAATGACGGAGAACACTTTGCCTGGACACGTTGAAATGCACAAAAAAACAGAGGAGCGCAGCAAGGCAACGTCTCTGAACACCTGCAGAGGTCAGCCGCTCAGGTTAATTCAGGAAACGCAATTACAGCACGAAAACCATTTTTTCAGGGTAGTAATTAACTGAAAAAAATCATCGAACAGAAATTATGAAGAATTTAATCAATCAATGACTAAAGAACTGCCATGGCTTAAGGTAAATGTATATAATGGTTAGAAACTAGCAGTAAGAAGTTTACAGTCCAGTTGGGAGTGCTATACATCAGAACTTCGATGAATTTTGAAGTAATATCCGCAGTAACCAGTATAAAAACGAAGATGCAACTGGTAAACATGAAAAAGCACTGCCAATGCTTAAAATGTAAATGTATGTACGTGTAAATTTGAGGAGTTAAATATTTTGTCAGTAGTTAGGGAGGAAGTGACATCATCAGAACAGTGGTCGTGTGCTTCTTGCTGGGGGTCTTCTCTCCCTGCAGAGACGGGGGTGAGTCAGTGATCCTAACAGCATGGCCTGGCTGGAACCAGAGGCACAAAGCCTGCCAAATCACTCCAGCCAAACAAAGCCAGACAGTACTCATTAACCACACGCCAGCATGGCTAAACGCTCCGCTGACAAAGCTTGGCACCACCGAGCCAGACACGCTGGAGCGGTAGCATCTAAATGTCAGCTCCAGTTCTTAATTACATTACAACTGTAACTGTAATTACAATACAATTTCTAATTACAGGAGTGAAAACATTTTGTATACAAAGGGTGGACTCATATATACAAGGCCTAAAGACAAGGTGAGACAGCGTTCACCAACCACTTTTGAGAACAGATATGATCATATCTGACCTCTACTTGGAGAGAATAAAATTTTTCGTAGTTTTTTCGACTACAAGCAAAGTGATCAAAAATGCCTCTATCCAGATTCTAAATATTACATCTGTGTGTTTTTTTAAACTTTCATCAGTACAAGAGGACCTGTAATCGCCATTTAAATCTATACTCTAGAAACACATGCCTTCAGTAATTTACTGCGAAGACAATAATAAAATATACAATACTTGCAGGACAAAAGAAAAATCAAGGATCAAATTCAGGGATTGGGAATGGGTATTCTACAGACCAGTAGGTGGCACTGCTTTACAAAACCATCACAACGGCGGACTAAGGACAGCACTGCAGTCCTGATTTCAAAATTCCAAAGAAACCACCACCGCCTGCGGAAAGAGCGCCCTGCTGAAACGGATGATCAGAAAGACTTGTCTAAAGTCTAAAGTCAAAGAACCCCAGGAGCCATATCAGTGACATCATCCTGTCCCAAGTCCAGGTAGTTTCATTCCCTATCAGATATTACATTACATTACAGGCATTTAGCAGACGCTCTTATCCAGAGCGACTTACACAACTTTTTTTACATAGTATTTTACATTGTATCCATTTATACAGCTGGATATATACTGAAGCAATTTTGGTTAAGTACCTTGCTCAAGGGTACAACGGTAATGTCCTACCCGGGAATCGAACCTGCGACCTTTCGGTTACAGGCCCAGTTCCTTACCCACTGTGCTACACTCCGTTATGGGTCAGCAATGATTCCTACAAAAGTGTTAAGGGCCCTCAGTTACATTGTTATTATTACAAAAAGAGGAGATGACAGTACTGACAGGATTTCTAGGCTTGAGGACTAAATATTATATAACAATGCAAAACAATTTTACAGATTTTTATAGTGTTTCAAAAACACGTTATAAACAGTGATCAATCCTGAACTGCAAGTGAAGAAAGGTTTGATTTGCACTTCAGCAAAACCAATAAGCAGCCACTCAAACTTCAATTTCAGAACAGTAGACAAGTACATGAAGAAATCTGCCTCCAGCCAATCAAATATTTTCCTTCAAATTCACGGTCATCCATTACTCAACACGCATTCCTAAGAGATCTGCGGGCACTGCACGAATATTTCTGCAACCACAGCCAGAAAATCCGCAAGCGTGTCGGTAGATGGAATCCCCGATATCGTTCCGTTGCCTACGAAGCGCGCAGGCAGCAGGAAAACCGAATGTCAAACTTTATTCGCCCCCGGAGAGAATCGACAGGTCCCTGGCTCTGAAAGTTGGCCTCTTGCATCACGGCTCTCTCAGGTTTTTTTTTGGAAGACAGGCGAGGCAGGACTGGGGCTGCTTTTCCACAGAACTGAGATGAGTGGGCTGCCCCAGTCCAAAGACTTCAAAAGCCCGCAAGCTCAGGGGTGGCTTTCTGTTCTGTTAAATCGCGCAATGTGTGATCCATTATCCAGAGAAGGAAAAACAAAGGGGGGCGGGCAGTTATACTGAAGAGAAAAATATATATGCGTTGATTCGGAGTATGCAAACATGGACTGGCTAACATCTGTGGGGAATACGCAAAAGAGGATACTGTAAAAATGATGGCGTGTACGCCAGGGTCCTGCCTGAGAGTCTGGCTCATCAGTAGAACTGCATGTGAGCTAAAAGCCAGACACCACATCAATGCTGCCTGGAGGGTGGGAGCGGAGTCTCAGCACTAATGTGGCTGTTCCCAGGTGGATTCCCATGTCCAAGTACCTGGAGGCCATTAGTCTAACCCTCTAATCATTGCATCTTCCTAATTGGTGGACACAAGGCTAGATTAACAAAGACTTTTTAAAAAGTCTTCTGCGAGGCAATTAAAGAGTAATCACACTCACTGTTCCAGCCAGGTTCCACCTATGTCACAATTTTGAAAAAATGCTTCCTGGAGTGGGTGGAGTAGGTGAGACCATCTCATTTGCATAAAGTATTCTCTATACAAATCGATTTGTACTGTGCACCTGAAACTCAAAACAAACTAGGTGTGCAGATCAAACATGGAAGGTTCAACAATTACATGCCCTATTTCTCACCGCAAATGTTTTCAGAATCACATTATAGCAGTCTGTTTATGTGGAATATGAGACAGACAGTTTATGAACAGGCCACCACGTTGTACCAGTTTGCAAACATCGGGCTGAAACCAAGGGCCACAGTGCATCTAACCAAATCAGGCGCCAGCAGTGTTCCGTGGCATTGAAACGCCAACGAACAAATTTGTTGGTGGCAACAATTTTCCCGCTGGATATCTTGATTGACATTTATATGACATTGTACTACCTCCAAAGGGGTACTGTGATATCACGATTGGGCCAGGGCCAGAGTGGAAAGCAGAAAGAAAATATCAAACATTAGAGGGCAGTACTAAGATGCATTTCAACCAGTTTTTCTCTGATTTCAAAATCATATTACTTCAGAAATTTGGAAATAAAGACAGATTAAAATGTTTCACCATAAGGTAGACACACAAACACGTTTACAGCTGGAAATAAGTGATCTAGACTACAATTACTCTTATACCAAGTGTCACTGTATAAAACAATGATGAAAGGGTTACACACCAGTGCCCCAGTGAAGCTGAAGGCCTTAAACAAGCTGAAGCGGAGAGTGCTAATAACAGCCATCACAAAAAGCTCTGGCTGAAGCTGAAGAAACACTAGCTCACGCTACGAGAGAAGAGTCCCTGTGGTCACGCGGCCGAAATGCCATGTGAAAGGGTAGGTTTTCACACTGCATGCTGACGGCCAGTGACTGCCGTTCTGTTGTAGGTTGTCAGTTCTACCGCTGTGGGGCTAGAATGGAGAAGAGTTGTAAAATGGGATTTATGTCTCTGTAAGGGAGGAACTCCTGGTGGCCAGAGGTCACATAGCAGAGAGGTCTAGCTGGGGTGTGGGGTTTGAGAATAGACTGCGAGTGAAGGGGGCGCCTTCTTGCCCGCGTTGCCGTGGCTACGTGCGGAGCCTGCTGTGGATGTCGCCAGGCGAACGCCTTCCTGCACCTGCGGGCCGGGAGAGGAACGTGCCGGCGCCGACCCACACATTCCGGAGACCTGTCCCACAATCCCCCTCTAGTCCCCGCCCCCACCCACGAGGCCTTCCTCCTCCCCACCTGCTCTCTCCGATCACTGCAGGTTTAGAGTGCTGCCACCAACATCCATTGATCCTACACTGTGCGCTCCCATGGGGGGGATTATACAAAGCAAACAGCCAGACAGGGAGCCTTTGCATGGTATGATTGACATGAAGTACAGGCGTGAATGGACAGGTACTGTCCGAAATAAATACACATTAGTGCACATTAAATGCACATTAAATTCTAAATATATGTTACACTGGTGGACCGTCACAGAAGAAAAATTAGAAGGCTATATGCCACACACAATAGATGAAGGAAACATAATAAAACATTGGTGGTCCTTACAGGGAAATTCATTAGCATGCTGTCATCAGTCCCATTATCCAACAAATACGCAATGTCTACTCTCCGACACGCAAACACATGCATGCTGCACAGTATCTATAGGATTCATAGTTCTTTTCATCATACAGAGGAACAATTACCAGGAATAATTATCATTAAGCAACCACAGTGACCATGAATAGGATTTCATATATCTCCAGTAAATGAATAAATGAAGGTACCTTGAAAGGTGTACAGAGGTGGGGGTGGCGTCTTGACCGGGTCCTCCTTTGGGGGGCTCGGGGGCGGAGCCGTCTGCTGCGGGTGGGGCGGGGCCTGGGGCTCCGTTCGTGGGGGTGAGCCGACGGCGTGCAGGGAGTGGAAGGACACCGTGGCTGAGGAGGGCGGGGCCCTCAGGCTGTCGTTGAAGGACAGGCTCTACAAAAAAAACGACAAGCGGGGAGGGAGGAGAGGAGGTGAGCGTCGTCGAGCTCACGAGGACGGCGCTTAGCAACAGAGTCTGACGTGGACGTCGCTGACTAACCTGCTTTGGCACGTCGGAGGACAGGGAGCGAGAGGACGTGTGCATTTTGCTGTTCCTCCTGCCGGAGAAAAGACACAACGTGTCACAACAAGGTCGTTTCGGACAGCACTCGGAGCAGGACGGAACGAGAGCCTGTCGTACAGAGGTGCTGCAGCCTCCCCTTGCTCACCTCTGGTAGGGGGTCCTCCGAATTCCGCTGTCCCTCACGTACTCCACCAGCTGCTTCTGCGTCCTCCCACTGAAACACACAGGCGTGTCCCATGATCCCTCTGGGGCGACACTTCCGCCCCCACGCAGTACGGCATAAACACAGCAACACTGCAATGGTCTCAACTGGCCAATCTTTCTAAAACTATGCAGCTACACAATGTACCACAAGCCAGGTGAACTGCAGATCAGTACAACCTTTCTCTTAGTCAGACAATTACTACGGAATCAGAATAATACGGTTTGTACCGGTTTTACAGTAAGGTTAGTAAATAGTAAAACTTAAGGGATGCACAGCAACAAAGTCTAACAATGACAGACGGCAGGGCATAACTCAACCAAAATCGTTGATAAGCCAAAAAAAAAATCCTTCAGAGACGTAGGTGTGAACCTGCACCCTTCCTTGCAACCCGAATTTTAAGGCCTCGCTCCGTAGAGCATCTCCTAACAATGTAGTTCGCTGACCGAGGGGGGAAAGGGCCCGCCCACCTGTATCTGAAGGAGGAGCCTCTGCTGAAGAGGATGGCTTTGGCCTTGGGCTTGGGCTGGTCCATCAGGCGGAAGAAGGTGTGGTGCTCCACGCAGTTCTTCCAAAAGACCTTGCACTGGTCCCGGCTGGCCATCAGGAACTCCAGCGTGTCCTGGTGGGGGCCCTGGAATGGGCATGCATGGCACAGCCGCCACGGTCAAAGCTGCGCTAACCTGCCTGACCAATGGCGTACTGAGAAAGTGTGAGACCTGATTATCAAGGATCAGTTATGGTCTTTTGGCTTACAATGGACATGAACAGGAAGCACTTGATAACAGATCAGCACACCTACTCTGATAAGCTTCCTGAACAAAAGCCTTAGGTTTGTTGTCATATAACAGAGTACAAATGCTGATCTAAGATCAGTTTTGCATTTCAGTTCATACTAGATAAGATCAGGATATGATCCTAGATTAGAACTCCTGCTCTGAGGCACTTTTATGAAGAGGCCTCAGCCACACTTCTTGGCTCTGCAATACCCACATGAACCTCAGGGTGGAGCTTGACCAGAAACCTCTTCCTCTTGAAGCTCAGCTTGCGAATCTTGGACCAGTTGAAGGTGTTTATCTTTGTGTTGCCCTACAGAAAAGATTACATTAACAGTTAGGCTTGCCCACATTGCTCGGTCCTTCCCATAATGCACCAGTGAACACCCATGGAGTCTTCCCCTCACCTGGAAGACCTGCAGGCCCAGGTGAGCCACAGTCAGGTTGATCTTGGTTCCCTCGCGGTCGGCGGCGGGGTGGAAGCGGACCCCGTACATCTCCAGCTTGCGAGCGATCTCCAGGACCTGGAAGTCCGACTCCGCCGGAGTCTGGCCCCTGAGAGGGGAGGGAGGGTCAGTGGGGAGACCGAGCATGCTAAAACAGCTCAAGTTACCAATCAGAGCAAGCTACACCCATGAATTACCCGTTGCAAAAATTTATTAAATGCTATGCATTTAACTGGAATTAATGCTAATGTAAAACAAAGGTAAAGGTAAATTTTCACAAGTTGAAATTGCACATGTCTAGTATTCCAAACCACAGAAGGAGATGCTATTCCCAGTGAACAGCGATTTGAGCTTTTCAGGTTTAAGCAGAAGCAGGTTAGTGTCGATAATGGTAGGGAAGGTTCGTGAGTTTCCGTTTGTGATAATGTGCTTGTTGAAAGACCTAGACTGGCTAACCTATTATGGGTGCCCGTTCCAATCCCGGCAAGCGGTGTTTTCTTTGATATGCAGGATTAAAGTAACTAATGAGCCTGTTCAACACTGGCATCATCCAAATAAGCAACCTCACTCACAGGAGCCAATTCAGGAGGGATGAAAAAACAGCCCTTCACCCCCTTTCTTTCAAGAAAGCAACTGGTGCGATTCCCCAAACAACACCATCATGGGGGTGGGGGTATCAAATCCCCCAAATGCTCGCCTCTAATTGTGGTGATCTGGCCCCTTGTCAGCTCATCAGCGCATTCTAATTTGGCTCATCCCCTGAGTTCATCCCCTTATGGCCTCGTCTGGGCTTGCGGGCCACACGGCTAATTAAACCTGGGGGGGCGGAGGAGGATTAGAAGGGGGGGGGCTGGGGACCTGATGTCACCTCATTGTCAGCCAGGAGGGATTAATGCATTTTCATAAGCACCGGCCAAAGTCCTGGAGAATAGAACCCAAGATCACATCAGTCTATACCCCTGTCAGAGGATGGGTGCTTCCTGGAAAGAACCAGGGTGAATATTCAGAGAGAATTAGGGATTCATGATATGGAAGTTCTGAGGTCGATACCTGTAACCAGTATTCGTCTGGCCACGAGGTTAAATACCCAACACAACATCTAACCGTGTAGATAGAACCTATGGGCTACACCGCAACCAACAGATACTGAAGCAGCGCAGAGGGCCTTGCTCTCAGCTTTGATGGTACGTTCACATTCTGGTAGAAAATCAGACACCACATGAAATGACCGCCAATCAGGATAAGAAAGGGTGCTCAAATCATCCGCCAAATAAAAACTCCAGACCCTGCCAATGGCCAGAGAGTTCAAAGTCACGCAGGTAAGTGGGAGGATTTGGGGTCTTTCATTTCAATAAGTAGACTATTTTCATGCATTTATCATTTTAATCTTAAACATTTTTTATTTATTTGGTCAGCCTGGCACCACATCTATATGCCGTGCAAAATACTAGCTTAGTGGACAACAAAGCAAGGGAGGTGCAACTTCAGCCATTTTGAGAGAGAAATTTCACAGGTATGTGACTTGTTGGTGACTGTGTGTGAAGTGTACTGGAGTTTATGGGGTCAGCATGAGCTTTACAGCAGTGCTGGCGTGAGGTGGCAAGGCACTCTTACAATTTAAGATGAACCAGAGTGTAGCAAGTGTACACTACTCTTGTCAGTGTGAGGCACAGAGGCTGGGGTCAGTGTCACTGACTGGGAGAGGCAGACAGGTATATCTTGTCAGAGTTCGGTGGCAGTGAGGCAGGCAGGCTAAAGACTTCAGTCAAACACAAATTTGAAATGCTTTCATTTTTAGACACCAGAAAATTTGAAAAGTCTCCCACAGAACACTGATCTCATAACTGATCAAAATGTACAATAAAAAATGAAAAACAGTTTTCTTCTGAACAATGGTAAAAACAGCATCTGTTTAAAATTGCCAGTAACTGGCAGAAATTTCAAAAGTATCCAGAAGTGCTTTTTAAAAGTGTATTCGACATGCCTGCACTCAGTATTCAGTAACTTTCTTGTCTGTCTGTTGGAAACACTTTTAAGACCTGGCACAAGATCCCATTAATTTATACTTAATTTATCCAGATGAATCCCATTCAGAAAGATAGCTTTTTCTAGGGGGTCCCAGCCAGACTGAAGTGATTAATTGAACTGTACTGGCCATATCTCAAAAGCAGTCCGGATTACTGCTCAGAAGTGTGATGCTTTTGCACATGAAAGTGGGTGGAGTCGGCGACACAGGCGGGCTGGGCTAGGGCCGGCGGCCAGGCCGGTGTGCACTTCACCGGGGCCAAACTCACAGGTGGCGGCGGTGGAGCTCCATGATCTTCTCCTGAACCTTCTCCTGATTGGGCAGCAGCTTGTTGGCCTTCAGGAACTCGCGGTCTGCCATCTCGTCGTAGTCGCCGATCTCCGCTGCAGGAAAGGAAGCGCAGTGCGTAACTCGCGGTTAAACCCGCGTCGCCAGTCAAACGCATTACGCTCAGGACGATCCCCGGCATTCCAGGAATGCCGAGACTGACAGTCTTCATTTTAGGTAACGGCGTCTACTAAATCACTGTCCTGTTCATTGACAATTGAGTTAAACCTTTTTTGCATTGCTGTTTTAGTTTTTAATGCAAATGTTTTAATGAAACGACAAACAGCTTCAAGGGGCGGAGTCACAGGAAATGTACGTCTTGTTTGCGAGGCCCAATAGGAGAGAAAGGAGGCGGGGTTACTCACACTGCACCAGGTGAGAGGCCAGCAGTGCAGCAGTGTTCTCAGTGCAGGCCAGCCGACCCTCCGTGAGGTTTCTCTTTATCTGCAGGGCAAACAGGTACCTGCAGGACCACCAGACTTGTGTCAAACATCCAACAGGGGGCAGTCCTTCTGCACTATGCTGCAAACTCCAGCATTTCCCACTCGTCACTACACAATTACATTTAATTACTGCTATCGCAATTAAATTTCATCACTGAGCATTGCAATAATCCACACAGCGTTCTGAAACCAATGATAAGGGTAATCAGGGTTCACACTCTTGCTCCATTTCCAGGACATTTTATGTGACCAACACTTATATAGGTGAGGAGACTGCGAGCAAGAAGAGTGGGTGCATATGAGGTATTGTGGGGAGGGGTGATTTTTGGCCTACAACAAAAAATATTTTGGTGCAACAAATGTAGAAAACAAGTAAATATTTTCCATTACATTGAAGTCATTTTATCATATTCCATGACTTTTCTATGACTGGAAAAGGGAATCAACAAAATTCCAGGTTTTCCAAATTCCAGGTTTGACTGCTAGCATCCTGCAAGGTTAACTTAGCGTGAGACGCTGCAGTCCCTTCGTTTTAAATGCCTGTTAAGACGTGGAGGTGCAGCTTCATGGGACAATGACCTCGTGTACTCCTCCTGCAGCTGGCCAGGGTCCGGGGGAAAGAACTTCACCGACAGCCTGAAGAGAGCGTTCCTGGGCCCTGAAAACCCAAAAAAAGAGGATTTAAATCGCAACACGCTCAGACGAGGTAAATCTGGCAACCGAAATCCGTACGTTAAACGAAGCAGGGCGTGAGCTCTACTTACTCCTGACTTGTTTCACTATGAGCTTCGCGGGCTCCAGCCACATCTGGGGGAAAAAAAGGCGGGAAATGAGACGATCGAGGCGCGGACACAAAAAGCGTACTTCATCGTAACCGTTCTAACCATTCTTTCATGTCAAGGCAAACACGGTGCATTTGAGACTGGTGGAAGAGTGGATTGTAATGTATTGGCCCCTGGTAGAACAAGCACTGCCAGGAAACCGAGGCGATCAGGACAGCATGGCCTGAGGGGGCTACAGTAATGGCTCGTGTGGAGAAACACATTTATGGGGAAAATGTCTGAGTGCTCATAGTTTTGTATGGGTGCACACATTTACAAGCAATAAGCATGCGTGAATAAATCAGTCTATTATAGTCAACTGCACCCTTTCTAGCATGACTTTTAAAATCCATATGCACAACAGCTAAGAACTGACCACCTCACATTCAATGCTGCTCTGGGTCTCAGGTCTTCCTGCTATTCATAAACATCTCCTCCTTTCCCTGCTTTCTCCAATCCATTTTAGGAACGTTCCATTTGGTCCCCTCAGTCAGACAACTAAAAGTTGTACTGGGCCACTTCTCTGGAGAGAAGGGAACTGTTAGACTTAAGTGTTATTACAGTTTTCGGATGATACGCTAAACTATACTTTTTATATTCACAAATGTATTCATTGCTGGTGGAATGACCTTCCCATGGTGGTCAGAACAGAAGAGAATCTGATTACCTTCAAGTGCAGACTAAAGACTCATCTCTTCAGGCTGCACCTCTCCCCACCCCTCCCTAGCCTCTAGTTTAGCTCAATGTACCTAGTTAGGCTAATGCGATCATGTTAGTTTTGTATTTGACAGGATTGTGTTGTCTGATTCTGATTAGGCAAATGTGATTTCAGTGCTAGTTTTGTACTTGGCAGGATTGTTTGTTTGTTTGCTGAACAGGTTACCCTACAGGGTTGGAGTCCTGATCTGTGGTCACTTCTAGCACTACGATCTTTACTTCACTCTAGTGTTTTTCTGCACCTCTGCACCTTGAACTAATGCACTTGTTGTACGTCGCTCTGGATAAGAGCGTCTGCTAAATGCCTGTAATGTAATGTAATATTCACCTACAGTAAGTCACCTCTTTGTCCATAACAGTGTAGGTCTCTGATGTTGCAACATGCAGTGCATTACTGTGTAGGCACCATAGAAACGGAAAGCTTCCGAACCCTCAAAGCCAATTGGCTGAAAGAACAAAGCCATGGCAGTCCGGTTTTCCCAAACCCTCTCATTTAGCTTTGAGTGACAGGAGAACCGCCTCATTTAAAATGGCCGATGCAGGGCCTCCCTCCTCGCAGTTAAATACATACCCAGTTTGCCTGCGTGTTCTGAAACTCCAGGCCAAAGTAGTCGCTCTCAATGAGATTGAACCTCAGGAAAACCTCGGTCAAGAGAGCCTGACCATCTGCCTTGGACTGAAAAGAAAGAAAGAGAGAATTGTAATTAATTTTTTTAACGTGCGGTTAGCTCCTCTGAGCCCGACGCTAGCTTTGCCTCCGGCCCGTGACGCAATGGAAAAGGTCTAGCCGAGTGAAACGCTGCCTGCTAAATGTGAACTCGTTCAAAACCGAGGTTAATGAGTGTCGGACGGTCCGGGGTGAACGATTCTGCCCCCCGAGGGAGAGACCAACGGCGTCGCGGCGGGTGACCGACCGCGCGAAGCCTCGTAAAACCGGCAGCGAGAAACTTCACACCCCTTGGGCCTCCCCTTGAGGGCGGCGTCCGCGGTCGGAGAGAGGTCGTTTAGCCCGGCCGCGTTTCTGTAAACGCGCGGCTGGCGCGAGGCGGCGGAGCGCTAGCTCGTGTACAGAACGGTGGAGCAGTCGCGGCGGAAAGATCCGGGCCGGTTTAGCGTCGGGCCGCTAGCAGGGTTGACGTCTACCGAACTGAAGGCTAATTACTGTTTACGGAGAGCACGCTGCAGTTGCGGTTTGGAGTCCCAGACTGTGACTTTTTATAAGAAAATTACAGTGGGAGAAATTTGGACGCACTGTCAAACCCGCCTTCAAAGGAAAAATGCAAGGAACAGGCTGGTTTGTGTTGGCAGAATGAGTCGGTGCCTCTTCGCACAGGGGTTAGCGAGGAAAATCATTGATCTCACACACACACACACACACACACACACACAAAACATGCAGAGATGCATGCATTCAGGCAGAGGAGCACACACACACACACACAGTCACAAAACATGCAGAGATATGTGCATTCAGGCACAAATTCTCTCTCTCTTTCACACACACACACACACACACAGGCACACACAAAAACATTTTTTTTAAAAACAAGCAGATACGTGCATTCAGGCACACGAGCACACGCACACACAGGACTGATGAAACACTTGCAGACCAGCAGATTAACAGAGCCCTGATAAAATAATCCTTTGTCAGAAAAAGCGAAGCAAAAACAATCGTACAATGCTTCCGGAAAATAATCCACACAAACACATGGAAGCAGCCAACTTAACTGGGAATAATTCAGGGAGAAAATTATTTACCAAGCTTCAACCTCATGGCAGAGAAAGAAAAAGGAAGCACAGTTTCTGACAAAAATATTTTATTCCTCTACAGATATGCAGTTTAATCTTGCATGTTACAGAGTTTGACACACAAACGAAAACAGATATCTGGCATGAGTCCAGCAGGCCCGTTGCCACGACACCACTACACCTAACCAAGCGGGCGGTGTTCGAAAACATCTCTTCTTCCTGCCAGGACCGCCATATATTTCACATGGCCAATACAAATGGAAAGATTTCTGAAAACATATCTACCGCTAATTCAAAATGCATTTCCTGGCAAGGAACGCATCCACATTTGTAACCGATACCACAAACAAAAGTACCCACTTCCAAAGGAGAATTCCAGGCATATGAATCAGGTGAATGAGAAAAAAAGGTTAAAATGATGGATGACTGTGAAACTGGAGGTAGGCCTACGTTTCCCCCCCAGAAAAAGTTTTCCTTCATTACGAAAGTGTTTTTCCATGTTCGTGGGCTTTGAACATACAACAGGGTTTTTCCTGCATTGAAATGTCTAAGTGTTTTTTCAAGCAACCTAAAGGAACATTGTGCAAAAAATAAAAATAAAACCAGCAAAACAATTAGAAATTGACTTACTAGTGCACTTACTAGTACAATTTAGTCGTGAAGGCTACAGCATTACGTTTTTTATTTTATGTTTTGACTGCTTTCAGGTTTACCTGCAACACGACATGGTAAATTAACTACAGTCAAATCCTCGTAACTGCATAAAAGAGCAAGAGAGAGTGGCGACGACAGCACATGCCATTCAAGTGGTCGCCTCCTCTGTGGTTTTCAACAGAAACCGGCTACCTTTGTAAATTTTGGCAGTTTGAGTCTTTATAGAGCAATTGTCAGTTCATGTAGACTTTTAACATTTACTTATAGGTCATTATGCATTGTAATAGGACATAATTACATGAAAATATCCCAAATATGCTCTAATGGTTTATGTAATGAAAATATGCAATCTCTTCACAATGGAATGAATGGGAAATGGTTTGGGATTTGGAAATTCTATGCAAATACCAGAACTACACACTAATCGGTTAAATCCTGTAGAATGACCCCATTACAATAAGTGATTCCTACAGTGTAGGCTATATATCCCCCCCCCCCCAATTCTGGCACTTACAATATGTAACCCTATTTTCAATTTTTGACATGTTTATTTTTTCTAGTCCATCTCAAGGCATTGTGGTAGTCTCTTGAAGACCAGAACTTTAAATTCTAAATGTAGCTAAATAGAGGAAAACAACACGTCAATTTGACAACGGAATTAAAGCCAGACCTACCAGTCACCGTCACACAAAGTCACCACCTAAGCCCTATTTTGAGCCATGAGAAAGCATGTAGCCTATAATGACCATGGACACAGATCAAACCCCATTAAACTCGATGTGTTATGAATCAATGGTACACAATTCTAATGTCCACAACCGGGCCCCACTCATCTTCACCACATAAAAATGGCTGGACCAGGATCCGTAGTCTACCCATCTAGGGAGAGGAGATTATGGTACAGCCGACGTTTCTCGTGCGGGAAAATCTGAAAATCCCATTTACGAGCGCAGAGACCAGAAGACCGACGCAGAAAAGCAGCGCACGCTCGAGACCGAACCAAACTCCGCGGCTTCCTAGCGGAAGCGAACGCCAGCGCAGCGCCATGCCGCGACGAGCCAAAACTCCAAAACCCTTTCGGTCGCGCGGCCGAACAGTTAGTTAGCTTATACCAAACCGCATTGGTTTATTTCAGCGCTCTCGTTTCGCAGGGAGGGCCCGGTTAATTTACGACGGCGCGTCTGCGGAAACGATTCCGCATTCGTTTACGCGCACCTCTCTCAGCCTGGAGCGTGGAAAAAAAAAGGGGGGGGCGGGGAAGGGGGAGGGGGGGCGGTGAAGGATGCAGACGCAATCTACCGCCGGCCAAAGTTTCTCTGCTGTGACTCGAGCGGTTTTACAGCCGCTCGAGTCGGTCATGCGGAAGTTTCAGTTTAAGATTTACCTGCCCCTTCAGGATAAATCCTTAACGCCCTGGAATAACAGTTTTCGCGGACAAAACGAACGCCGCGGGGCGTTCCGTCGGGGGGTGAGGGAGGCGTGCGACGCGCTCAAGGACAAAAGGCGGCGCAACAGCCTCGGTGGAATCGCGCTGAATCGACAACGTTAACGCCACTTGGACCGCGTCTCTGGAAAACAGCCTCGGGCTGTGCCGTGTTGAGGCTTGCGCTGAGCACGGCGCACGGTGCCACGTCCCACACGGGGCTTGCTAATGAGACAACGCGGACGTGTCCACACACACGCACAGCAGGGCACGTAACATTTCAAGCTGGCTGCCTCGCAGATTTTATGGTCTACCTTGGAGAAATTCCAAAAATATGGGCGAACGGGGAACCGTAGAAGAATTTATTCACGTTTTATCAATGAGTGCATTTTTGTCTAACATGATGATTTTTTCCACCCGACACAGTGGCACGATAGATCTTGGCAGTGGTAGACTGCAAAGGTAAGAGTAGAATATTACAAGAAGTTGGACAGTTTCTTCACAGTAACAGATATCACTAAGTACCACTAAGACTGGAGGGTGGAAAATTGCTGGACCACATGCATTAAATCTACCGAAACTACAAAAAGATGATTAGGCAGTTCTACAAAGTGTGAAATGTTAACCTTTTTTAGGTGAATTCGATACAACACAGATACAATATCTAACTCCCTTAGTCTGTTACAGGTCTAATTTGATCAGTGGAGCTCCAAACCTTATGGGTCAGTATGGGAAGGTGGCGGCCAAGGCTGAACAATGGACAACAGACCAGATGAGCACTGACCCACGCCAACTTACCGCCTTAGCCTGTTTTTGAGCCAGGAAAAACCCTGCACACATGCACACATTTCTCCATAATACAACTGGATATTACAAAAAATGTGCCAAGAATTCCTGCACTCCACAGAATCTGCAATACCGAAGTCTGTGAAACGGTAAAAGTAACTGCATTGACAATGGCAGAAAAACTCAGATATACGACACACGACGCTCGCGAATGCAAACGCTTTACAGAGGCCTCAAAAAAAAAAAACTAAAGCTGTAACATGCAATAATCAAGTTATTTTATTTCTGTATTAAAATGAGACCACTTAGGCTACTTGCCACAGGGATCATCTGTAAGTACATGCACACAAACTGATGATCGCAAATGAGAGGACCATAATGGGGTTATGAAGTCTTATAATCCCGATGGCAAACGTTGTGCAAACAAAAGTAAAAGATCATAACATGAAGCCACATTTGATAACACAATACTGGTATAAACTTAAATGGTGCATTACTACACTTCACTGAAGGAAGGCATCAATGGGCCCAATAATACAAAAAAAAAAACAAACAACAATAAAAATAATTTGGAAGAACCCCACAGGGAGTCACTGAAATTGACCCAGTGGCTTTCACGTCGGTCGTGCTTGAGAACCGTGCGGGACTCAGACTGATGTGTTGTCGTTTGGGCGCAGTCTGCGAGCTCGGCGAGTTGCTTCGCAGACGAAACAAAGGCTTCCTCTGAAGACTGCCGTGCTGGGCCCTGTTCCCTGCCAGCAGACAGCCCTGACAGGGCCTGTCTCCGCTCCTGCACACGAGGAAGCCCCGGCTCAGGGGCGGGGACCGCCAATGCCGGCGGACGTTTAAAGGCGAAGAGGGAGAAACGACAGGGTAAGCAGAGCGGCGTGTGGGTATCCCGGTCGGGAATCAGATACCTTACAGGTTTTCGTGGTTCGATACATTTTCCGATGAGGTTGGTTAAAGAAACGCGCGGATTCCCCGGAAAGCTGTAGCGGATAACAGCGAGGGCTAATCTGGTTCAGGGGCTGGGGTTTACCCACCCCAATCTGCTGTCAGTTCGGCATCGACATAAGGTTGAACACCAGGATTTGGCCAATATCCGGTAATACACCGGACCGTGGTGCATTAATTTTTTTAAAAAACAGACAAAAAAAAAAACTGTGCCATTTCAATAACGTCCTAACTTTTAGTGCACAGTTTTTGGAGCGCATGCATCAACAAACATTCCTTTAAACAGCCTCTCTTCACAAAGCACTGCTACCATTTTGCGAAAATAACATCAATACATAGAGAAAGTGACATTGTGGAATAAAATTACAATGAATATGTTACAAGTCATCTTACTGGCTAGCATTAGACAAGTTTAGTCTAGATTCACTTTAGTAAAGAAATAAGGTGGTAGCCTAAGATTTTGGTGCTAAAAAGAAGCGTTGGAGTTTGTCGGTTTAACAAGACATTATGAAGCCCAAAGATTTAAAATTACAGCCAATCTGCTGACTGGTGATGTCAAGGGCTATGCTTTGAATCACTGCGTAAACTTCACCATCCTTAAGTTCACTGTCCCGCTCAGTTTGCACAACAGGAAAATGAACATTTAGAGCAAGTTTGAGAGTTTTGTCGTTTGTTCCAACGACACTTGGAACAAACTTGGTGACCAGTGCATTGGACCGCTGGCACCCCGCTGATATAGGGAGTTTCTACAGAAACAGTGCTACGCGGCAAATGCAATATGTAATTTGCACCAATAAAACAGTCAAATATGTTAAGATGGCAGCTAAAAATATGACAGCTAGCTATATGAATGGATTTTGGTCAGGAAAATGGATGTAGCCAAACAGAAGCAAACCAATAGCTACAGTATATAACAGGAAATGGAATATGTGTTCTTTCTCGGGGGCAATCTGTGCCAGGAGATGTGCAGAGAGCCAAGTTCCATGAAGAGGAACAGAATGAGAAGCGACATGTTGCCGATCAGTCGCACCATAAGACTGTTGCACACAAATTAGATTAACATGTCAATGCCCGCATTGTCTAAAACCTGTTTCACCACAGCAGGAGCAAAACTTATTTTGAATTTATGAATGCTGAAATTACAAACATTGTAATATGCTCACATTTTTCAGTTGTTACTATAAAAATGGTAGAAAGAGATGACACAGACAGACAGAGACAACAACAGAGAGAAAGGGAGGGAGCCACACACACACACACACACACACACACACACGCACAAACGTGTGCACACACACACGGACACAAGATCATATACTGGTGCCACATCAGAATTAGTATCCATAAGAAGGATGTTTGCCGCCACAAGACCTCAACTAAATACAAAATGGGGAAACCCTCACAGTAACTGCATTGATTGCATTTCCTGATTACTCCAGCTCCTAGTTTCACGCTGCGCTGGAGACGCCGCGTCTGATAAAGATGCGATTTAAGAGCGGGGGAGGGGTGAAAATGCCCGCTGCCGAAATCCGTCTGGCAGGCCATGAGTGGGAACTGGCCCAGCGAGCTGCAGCCCGATTACACTGTCCAATACTGACTCTAAGATCCCTGTCATTTGACATTCATATATTCATACATTCATACAATTCTTACACATGCATCCAGGCCACATATGTGGTGTGGTTCAGAAGCACTCTTGCACAGTCACGGGCCTCATGTGCTGGCCCAATTCGTCTTAACGCTGTGAATAATTACCGCCACGCACAAACAAACAGACCATTGTCAAAAAAGCAATTATCACAGATGCCACAAATTCATCTGCGCAGATCAAGTTATTTAAGATTCTAATTTATTCCACCGTCTTAAGCTGCTTCTGCATTCTCCGCTCACAAGTCTTTAAGATGGCGTGCTTCTCTTTATCCAAGGCAAGCCTTGGAAAAAAAAGCTCTACTGTAAAACTACACAGGGCTGAATTCCCAGTGCGACGGAGTTCTAAATAGATTTAAAGCGCACAATTATGACTAATTCTTGGATGTTCAGACCACACGAGAACATACAATTATATACAGCAGACTCAAAACGCGCACCAAAATAACACATCTTTTTGCTTACTTAGCATTTAAAGCAGCAGCCTGCGGAGAATCCTGGCAAACTGAGGTAGCTCACAACTATGGGCCTTACTGATTTCTCATTACACTCGGAGCCAAATTCACAACGAGTTGGCCAACACACCACAATGCTTATCGCCCCCATTAGATGCTATTTTCGGAAAGCAGGGCTTTTTCAAGGATGGAAACTCTATAAAGTCAAGTACAACTGCAATAAAGAAACAGAAAGGAAACGATTTTACAAGCTTGACAAATATGTTCCTCATATTAATTCTCTAGGTGCTGAAGCTCAAGTACAGATCCAGAAGTTCAGAAAACTGGCCAGCACGCACTCGGAATCTTCCAGGCTGACTGACTTCATGCTTTTCAAACAGAAGTCTCAACAAAAACCTTAAATATGTTCCGGCACTTTGCGCACACAGATTCTCGTGCGGGAACTTCAGAGCGCTGGCCAGTCTTCTGAAGTTTTAAAATACGATAAAAAAAGCACCTGATAAAACCACGTGGCCCTCTACCAAACAAATACTGGAATGATATCAACAAATCACCAGCAAGCCTGACCACTGAGCAATTCAGGTCAACTGCCCACTGCTTGAGAGAACAGATTTAAAAAGTATGTTATGTTCAGACGCAAGGTCTCTCTCCACAGGGGGTTGGGAGTTTAAGGGGGCAACTCTTTAAAATTCCTTGGCAAAACTTCCTGTGGCCTTTTGCAGCAAACAGCCCTGCTTCCCCCGGACCCCTCCCTCAAACTGCACTCCCCAACACAACAGAGCTTTTAACACCACAGCCCTGGTCTCCGAACCCCCCAATAGCTGTCAATCATCCGTTTATGTGCAGCTTTGGAAAAGCTCCTGCCTCAGGCCTGGCCCCCGGGCCCCTCCCCTCTTTCTCACAGAACCTCAACCCCACCCCCCATCCCCTCCTCTACCCGCCTTCACAAATCAGGGAGCGAGGGCTGGCTGGGGCTTGCTTGTTCTAGATCAAAGGGGCCTGTGTTCTCAAGGCTGTTCCTTCCACCCAGACACCACAAGGCTAGGATTCCCCCCCCACCTCCGCGGGGTAGGCCTGTCACCGGCAGGCATGCGCTGCGAGCAGGGCTTTTCCGCCACCCATTACCCCATGCACTGTTCATTTTGGGAAGGGGCTCCATCTGGGTGCAACGCTCCCTCACATCAGTGTCCAGCGACTGTCCGTCACTCCTGGGTCGCCCTCCACTGCGCTTTCAGACACAAGGTCGTAATTACAGCCGTGGAACTGAAGCCCAAGAAGCGCGTCACGCAGAAGGAGACACTGCAAAGACGCAGAACGCTTAGACCTAAGGAACGCCCTCGAAACGACCTGACAGGGGAACACAGGGCAAAGCAGCAATGAGGTCCACTGCGCTCGCTCACTCGAAGCTCCAAAGCAAACTGGACTGAAAGATGAACCATGAAAGGAGAATAAATTATTGTATTACCACACATTTGCGAAATATCAAGTCAAGTCAAGTAGAACTTTATTTAGTAGAACTAAATATGTAGCACAAACGAATCAAAGGCAGCGGGGCATCCACAGCAAAAGAAGAGTCATGGGGTTGCGGTCACCCCGCTCGGGAAATGAAAACAAAAGCATCTTCATGCAAAGCGTCAACAGTTTCGCAAGCAGGGAACTGCAGACCACTCAACGGCAGACAACGGCAAAGCGACGTCTTTGTCTCCCCCGCCTAAATGGTTCGGTTTGCCAAGGCTGAGCTTGGGCTTTCAAAGGAATCCGTCGCCAGAAACATCAATAACCTCAGAGCGGTTCTTGGAAAGCGGCGACAAGTGGTGATTTCTTAGCACCGTTTTCCAGACAAAAACATGAATTACGCTTCCCCGGTCGCAAAACAATGCGGCGACACCGTGACGTTAATCTGAGGCAGAGCTGGAGGCTCATGGGACTGTGTATCCACCTCTTTCAATCTCTCAGCTATGTGTGAAAGGGGGGCAGACTTTTCACAAGTCTAGGAGGAAAAAGTAAAAAAAAAAAAGCTGGAATCTCTACCGTTGACTGCAGCACATCTCATTCTCGATTAGGCCTAATGCTCAAACCAGAAGACCCGGTTTGAAAATTACAAGCAGACAGCTGAAAAATACTTAAGAATAACTACTACTATTGGGGGAAAGAAAGAAATCTTGTAAATAACTTAATGAAAGTTGCTGGAAAAGCATTCAGCGGCGGGGCCTGGCATTTAGTGCACGGCAACCTCCCCGAGTCCACAGTAGCCGAGCCCAGAGACCATGTTCTCCGTTACAGCTCCTCGCGGTGAATTACTGCTGACAGAGGCCACGGAACTGGCCAATCTGTCTCCGTGGGAGCCGCGTTGGACGCCGTCCTGGACTTGGCACGGCCGGGGCCAGCTTGATTAAGGGATTCGCATCCTCTCCTTTGTTGGGAGGCGGGAGGATCGTGCACAGCCTCAGTGGCTGGAGTTTATTCAAGGCTGGCCAAGGTCCATCCCCCCCCCCAAAAAAAAACAAAAAAAAAAAAAAAACTAGATGGCCTTCCAACCTCTCCTGCTGACAGTGCAGGCCTTCGAGCCATTTGGGTCATGGCATTTCTCTGCCTTTTTTTTCCCTAAAAAGGAAACGATTCACGCGCGTCTTTTCAACGTTTTTACATTCTTGGGAGGTTTAAAGACTAGCGGGCCCTTCGTCCACGACACCACCTTTCTCTTCTGCAGGTATTCGAAATATGGGCCCGGCCTCTCGCTCAAACTTTTACGCATTAAAGACGGGGATCTCGCTTCAAACGACGAGATTAAGTTCACGTTGGCAAAGAAAAGATTACGGCTCCACTGGCGAGAATAGCAATATCCGCGACCGTGTTGCCCTCGATACGTTTGCCCGGCAGCTGTTGAGGGGAAGGGACGTCATTATAGCAACAGCTGCAGGAGGAGGATTTAGGTCGTAACACAGTTTCTTTGGCGTTTTTGCGGCGTTTTCTGAAAACCTGGCGTGAAATGAATGATGAAAGGCAGACCGTACTGGGGCCACACAAGGGTGTGAACGCAAAGGCCTTTAAATAAATGATAACTCAGCAATCGTCTGTGCTTGAAAACAGGGCCCAGACGGCATTCGATGTTCTCGCCTTTTGACGGGTGGATATCCTGCCTGTAAAAGCAGTTTCCTTATTGCTTCCTGTTGGCTTGTTCAGGAGGTCCAATGGAAAGTTACACCACTGGGATGTCTGTCCACAGCAACGAGGGCTGAATGTAATTTAAGGACATCTCCCTAATGAAGGGGAAATTTCTATTTCAATAGCCCAATCTCATCCATTTTCATCAATTTTAAATGATAGGCTATATAAAACAAAAGGAAACATTTATATAGCACGAACAAGACATCCTGGCCTGGTTTTTCCGCTTTTCAGTGATAGCAATGTTGTAGGCCTATGTGTTGTTATATCATTTACAGTATCTTAGGTTGCTTAGACAAAATCAGGTGAAAGGAATCAATCTCGGAAACTAAGGAATTGGTTATGGTTGTGTATTACAATTACATTGTCACATAGCAATAGGAAGAGCACATATCCAAACGGCAAAAAAAAACAACGGGAAATCTGACTGAGATTGGGGGGGGGGGGGGCTGGAAAATGATTCCTTGACCTCAGGAAAAGGGAGTGAGAAACATTCCCTTTGTAGAGCACAAACCCAACTGTGGAACAAATGAAGCCCATTTGAAATGGCTATATACAGTATTTAAACATTATACTCATCTGGTCACAAGCAGTTTTCTTATTGTCTATGGTTATACAGGCCATAAGGGAAACTGAAAACATGTAGTGTAAGAAGGTGGACAAAGGTAGTCTGTCAAAATGAAACACTGCATGGTAATACACAAACTTTGATGGATCACTACTGAACTGCTATTTAGAGTGCGACCCACATGCATCTGCATCAATAAGAACTGTATTATGATAAATGTTACATTATAGAAGTGGAGTGCTTTCAAATTAATGCTATAAGCAATAACATTCAACTTTTATAGTATATATGCCGTCCTACCTCGCATTTATCACTATCACAATTGCAGTAAAACAGATGACTGCTTACTATTCTAGTACCCATTTGCCCACAATTAAAGTACCCATTGCTCATGTGCAACATTTAATAAGTGACTTTGCATTAAAGGAGTTATAATGCATTTCAGCCTTTTCAGGTAACCACTTTGATTTCAGGATGAATTATATTCTTGTTCCCTTTTACATACTGCAGAGAATGCCTTTTACATTTCAAACAAGATGGCACTTCAAGTCACAGGTCAGTTTGTAAGGACACCCTTTAGTTGACACATTAAGCCCTGGATTGAATGAAAGTACAGACCTATGTGTTGTGCCTTTGAAGGATTTGTCCTACATTCATAAAAACCCTTTGCACAGCTGTATATATATTTTTTTTTTTACACAAAAAAAGCTTGCCCCTGGTTCAGCATAGCTCACCACAGCTTTCAGGGTCCACAACTAACTAGGAGGAAGAGAGAGAAATTGGAAAGCATCCAAAAAGAATACATTAATTATCAGGGTTTGTTATATAAACATCACACAATATGCATTTAAAACTGCAGTGTAAAATAAACTTAGGCTTTTAGGAGGCCATTTAACAGATGCTTGAATTGGCCAACCACACATTTCTGAGGGTCAACAAACACTGGGTACCACACAGGCAGATTGCAAACACCATCAAGCTACGTCAGGTCAAGTCCACTGAGTTCCTTCCAGCACCTTACCCTGGATCACAGCAACAAAAAAAAGAGAACAGAAGAGATTACCCCGCCAGACACCGTTTATTTTCATATAAATAGCGTGTGATACACTATCCAATAAAAGAACAAAATGTTTAATGTCCGCTTGCCAAATATCTGCCGCACTAATCACAAGCAGTCTTTAATGGGCCAGGAATTAAGACTCCCCCCGTCGTGACCCGGTCAGGGGAGAGCAGCTGAGCTTAGTTTGCTGAAGAAAATTCTCAGGGCTGGACACCCCTCAGAAAAGGGGATTCGGCACACTCTCAGACAGGGCACGAGGAGTTTCGCATTCCTCTCGTATTAAATCATGACGTTCGCTGCCGGTCGTCAGTTGTTTACTTATGACAAACCGGGAACTACGCAAAGTAGGTGATTCGATATTTTCTGCAGAACCGTCTGAAAAGCATCCCGAAATCGACTCGGAAAAGCTGAGGTAGACTGCGTCAAAAAATAATGGACGCTTTGGCATCATACACTCGACAGCCAAAACACTAGCAATTCTCTTCTTCATCCAAAAATGAATTCAAATACTACTCAGGGGGAAACCTGGTAATCACATTCCTCCTGGTGTGGCCCTTTTTTTTTTTTTTTTTTAACTCTGAGGAAGACATTGTATACGTTGAAACATCAGTCCCACACTGTTAATTAAAACAGTGTCTTTTGCTCTGAGCAACGTGTGCTCCAGTGTTCCTTATTTTGGGCCAGTCCCCATGAAGTGTCCAGGTAAGGAGTTTTTTTTTTTACCCCAGTTGGGCTGACCAGCCTGGCTGTTGAGCACCTATCCAGTCCTCTTATTTAGCTGGCTTAGAAGCGCGTTGGGCACCTTCTTTAATGGAAGACCCTCCCTCAGATCCCATGCGCTCAGCAGATCAACCCATACAAACCTGAGCGCCTCCAAAGCCAACCCGTGCGCCAGACCGCTGAACACAGTCAGCTACTAAATCTGCCCCTCTTACAGGGAAGCAGTTAGCGGGGGCGGACGTCCCGTGACCGCGAGCCCAGAGCGCAAATGTATTTCGGTCGCTCTGCGCCTCTGAAGTGGCATCGGTTTAGCCGAGGGGTTAATTTAACCGGGCCGGGGCGGCGAGGAGGTCGGGGCTCGACGAGCGGGAGAGCGAGGGCTGCGCGGGCGCGGGATCCGTCAGCCCGCCAACGACAGGCCCCCCGAGGCCCGAGGAGCCGCCGGCCCCGCCCACCGCAGCAACAGACCGCCGAGGCGGCCAGGCCCGTCCGGCTGCCAGCTCGGCCCGCGTCGGCCGCGCGCTGCGTAAACAACCCGCGGGGCTATAAAAAGCTCCTTCCCCTGACATTTGATCGAAGGGCAGCGCCAGAGAGCAGGAATCGATGTCGTCTGCCTGGCTGGCCCGCGGCGGTCGGCAGCGACGAGAGAGGGGGGCAGGGATCAAACGAGAATTTGAAAAAGGGGAATAAACAAACACACAAACATCTCTCAATGAACTACAGCTGGTTTCAGCGGAAACTAAATAACCCCAATGCACAAATCCCTCATATCCCATGTTAAAAACTGCATTTCATGCATGAAGTTCCAGAAAGTTCGGAGGGGTGGCTGGCTAATGTGAAGATACCAGAATAAAAGCTGCAGTTACACAATAAACTTTGTACTCAAACACATGGACTGGGGATCATTCGAAGAAGATAAATAATAGGCTAATAAATAATTGCTCAGTGGAATTAGACGCCCACTCAATTTCCTATTTTGCCTTTTCATGGAATATGTACAAAAACAAATGAACGCATTCCACAAATTCACTGCACTTTAAAGCATGATTTAAGAAAGAAGAAAAACAAACTTAAATTGATTGCAACACATTCTATTCCGGGAACAACAAATGCATGCATAAATACCCTGAACAGGCAAGTATTTCTACAGGAATGTGTACATTTTTCCGCAAGGAAGAGGAGCCCGTTTACTTGAGAAAAGAGGGCCCTGTAGGGCAAGTTAACAAGAACGCCTCAACAAGAAAGCCAGAAGGACTCCTATGAGACGGAGCAGAGTGTATTTTACTCCAAATGCTAAGTAAACCTCTACCGTTGGAAAAACGCGGCTCCTTGAATTCGGTCAACCTTACTATGTCGTAGGAAACATTTGCATATACACTGAAAGTTACACCCTTTCATTAACAAAGTACACGGTCCGTGTTCCGCCTCTTCTGCTGTGTCTACATTCGGGTGACTCACGTTCCCACAGCCGTCATTCCCTCTACCTGTGCGCAAGGACCTGTCTGGGCGTCCGTGCGAAAAACAGATGTGGCCCAACTGATGTAAGCGAGCATGTGGATATTCAGACGGCTCCGTCTCTCTCTCTCTCTCTCTCTCTCTCTTTCAGGCATGCCGGGGCGTTTTCGGCCTCTGGGTTTGTTTTCCCCCCGCTTGTCAATCAGCATGAAACCGAGCAAGCTGGATCCCAACTGCTGCATTTGCTGGGAACGTGTAAAAGAACAATAAACGCCGACTTCAAAGCAGGCGGGGAGGGGGCTCCGTGCTTCCTAAACCAGATGACACAACCACAGGGTAGGTGGGCCATCTGCTCAAGGCAAACAACGGCCCCAGACCTGCTGCTCCAACTGAGGGGTGGCTGAGGATATAGGAAGAGTTTTGCCAAGCTGGGACGTGAAGCCCACCCCCACCCCATCTTAAACAATTTATAAGAGTTCCTTTTTCTGCACTGTATCAGGTGTTCAGCAGCCTCAAACTGAATAAACATTAAAGAAAATGAATTCAAGAGCCATCCGATTTGCTTGAACTGAAAAAGTGCACCATGATTAGACTGAAGTGGACAACAAATGTGCCAGACTATAAAAGCACTTAATGGCACTGTGTAACCAAACTGCCTGAAAACCACCCTTGCTCAAGACGACTGGCATCCAAAACAGTACACCACCTAGTCTTCATTAAAATATTCCAAGTGCTCCTGAGAACTACTTAACCCCAGGAAGGAAACCTGACAGAATCCAGCCAACAACCTGATGGACCCAAGAAGACATACGTGTTCATGCACTTTGAATTTGGCTCCAAACTATCAGAGGCGATAGACAGAAACCTTGATGCCTACGGATCTGTCCAACAGCCATCAAATTCAGCCCTGAAATGCCTCGAATGAGAGATGAAGTCACGTGCACACTTTCAGGGTTTTTTTTCTTTTTATTTTTTTAACTCAGGCAATGATGCAGCCAGCTGACGTGTCAAGGCCACTAAAAGCCGAAGCCCCCTGGCTCCCGGTGTCCTGCCAGCCTGACCGCCTGCCTCAGTAAGTAGTCTTCAAGGAGGATTTGAGCATCAAAGCCAGATCGACATGGCAGCTGTCCCTTCATAAACACGCAAACCCAGCCCACCGGAGACTTAGCGCAACAGGAGCTGCTCCCTCAGGGCATAGCAGACATTTGCAATCATACTTAAAGGTTAGTATTACTTTAACATTAAAAACAAAAAAAGAAAGGTTAGTCTTTTTAAAAAGGTACAATTCAGCTGGCTGTTCTAGTGAAGTGTACCACACAGGTTTCAAAACCCCTCAATTGTACATTTAGTCCAGGGACAATGAAAGAGAGCCATATCAGTTTCTTTATATCATCCCAACATTACTCTTATGCAATTAACCAACTCATTTACATTATTTGACGCTTCATCTGTATTTCATCATAAGCTTAGGACAGACAGCTGAAGACTACTGTTGTGCTCCTACGCAAAATGTTTGATTGGAGCACCCCAACCCTGATTTAGGCGCCCACTGGAATGCAGACAGCGCGGGGACACGCATTTGCTCACCTCCAAGTCGTATACGTCCTGAGAGTCATCCAGCCCTTGCACTCGGACCTGCAGGCCCTTGTCCTGACCTTTGACCCCGGTGGCGTTGGGGCTCAGGCCCGGCTCCAGTGTGCTGATCCCGGCGTTGAACTGGGCGCCCAGGCGGGTCCCAGGGGTCTGCAGGACCCGGTAGGAGCCCTCAATCTCGCCCATTGCTCACCCACGGCCCGCCCTCACCCTGTGGACCCACACAGACGGGACAGTTCTCACCAAACAGGGAAGTTGGTAAACATCATGACTTCGCATTTTACAATAACACTGGTGTAACTCAAAAACCTTTCTCCAACAAGAAAGTTCTCACCCTCCTCTACATAATGCAAGCATTCCATAACTCAATAACTAATAAAGTTAAGCCATAATGCTGTCTTGGGAAGCAATTTAGATTTTTTATTCTTTCAAAGATAATGTTCTTGTAGGACACCAACGTTTTCAAAATCTTCAAGGTTGCCTTTACGGTATGAAATCACAAAATTCATATTCAATTAGTTTTTTTTATATAAAGTTGAAAAAAAAGGTATCTCCGTAAATGCACATTTTCCTAGTGATTTCCACACCATCCTGAAGTAGCATGAGAGATCTGGGAAAGACCTCAGATTTCTTGCCATAGTGCAAACAGAAATAATTCGGAAAGTCACTTCTAGCCATGTGAAAAGTAATTACATCACAGGCCACAGGTCAGCAGGTCGAAGGCGTTTCTGATAACAGGCATTGCAAAAATGCTGATATTTACATGTGAAAAAGCAAGATTTTGAGATACCATTATCTTTACATCGGGAAAGTGTGCACTAACTAAATTTGAACTTGTGGATAAAGGTAAGATAACTCCAGGCTACTCTTCGTTCTTCAAATTCCAAGTTTAAATTCAAGGTATACAGACAATGCAAAGATCTGACCATTAAGTGCATCTTGAGACAGATTTAGCCCGACCTCTTGTGTAACCTATACATTGAAATTCTATTTATTTTCCAGAACAGAACTTTTCGCAATTGTCTAATTTGAGAAGAGGACAGGCGATATACCAAACTTTTTCTACCAATGGAATATTCAGATAAATGATATACTTGTTAATCAAGAAAAATACTCATTTTGTGTGTATAGAAATGGCTGTTACGCAGCACTCATTGACGATGCCCTTGGGCATATATGCAGACAGAGGCGTGGAATGCGTTGTCACCAGAAATACCCCCAAGCTACAATTGGTGATAGGTGCTTACAGAAACGTAGCACTGGAATGTGCCTTTCACCAACACTGAATTCAGAGAAAGGCGGATTCAAAGACAAATATGACACCTTTCAAGGTAGTCACAACATTTCAATAAAAACGCTGAGTTTACAGAACACACAGCAGGGACATTGCTTTGACTGCTCCAGTTGTCTGTTACTTGTTTCTATTTAAACTGTTATGTAACCACTAAGACAAACCGAGTCTTCACCTTTATCTTATAAAATAACCTTGAGCCAATAGCAAGTGGCTATTTTCCAGTAGTAATTAAAGTGATTTCTTTGGGAAGATATGTGACAAAGCATGAGGAGGTGGGTCAACTGACAATTTATTGCAAACCCGTGTCCTCGTTTCTAAACTCCTCCATGGACACCTGCACACCAAAACGTAGACAATACCAAGTATCACACTAAAATCCAAATAATACAAAAAAATTACATATGTAAAAAAACCTGAACATCCTAGAAAACCAGTTAAATTACTTGATTTGGCAATTCGGTGGGGAAAAAAACAAACAGTTTTGATAAGACAGACGTTCGTGGCTTCAGCAAACTTCAGACTGCACACAATCGTAATAGGCGTGCAATAATTAGTTTGGCTCCAGTTAAACATTGTTTTCCATCGTATTATACAGGACAATGTTTCTAGAGCCACAAAACCATGTATGAAGAAACACATTATCTACACTTCTGCGAGAGTAGTTGTTAAAATTGTGTCGCCTGGTCGCCATTAAAAAGTTTTGTTTCAAGGATAGCCTTTATGTTTCCATACTTTTTCCATACATAAGTTACCCTGCATTTCAACGGTCTAACTAGAATGTCCCACTATTCTAAAAAAGGTTTGAAATGGAGCTTTAATCCGCTTTAATTACTTCCGCCTCTGCATTTTTGCGGCAAGTGGTTAGCTAGCTGGTGAAGTTTGAAACTAGTCCAACTGCACATCTGAAACAGTGTGTAGCAGCCAGCTCGGTCGAACTGAAGACGTGGAAGTCTCAATTGCTTCGCCTGAAATGGGCATTCATATCAGACCAAAAAACAGTATGTCCAAGTTTCAGAAAGGGTGTATTAAAATCTGAATTGAGCTGAACTGGAGCTTAACAATGCACATAGGCACTGCCGCGACCCAAAATGCCCTATGAAGCAACGTACAGTTGGAACTTGCACGCAACCACACTACCGTGCACCCACTTCAGTGCAATTGAAGTGAGAGTCTCAATAACATTATCAACATGTTTAGATAACCTAACGAATATTTACAAATACAAGCGAGAAAACAGTCTTAAGCCTAATTTTGGATAAAAAGAAAACCTAACTTTCATGCCAACGCTACATTGCCTGGTGTTGATCATTGGAATTTTAAATAACTATATAACGATAGTAAACGCGGTTTAGACAACAATAACAAAAGAACGGTAGTAACTTTGTTCCAATTTGATTCAAATACCTGAAAACAAAGCCTATGTAAGGATCTGCAAAACATGTAGCTAGTTAGCCAGCTACCACCCACTACTCTGAAGCACGTTGAGCACCAAGTGAATGTGCCAGACTGCCACTATTCAACAAGTAGCCTAACATTAGCCAGCTAGCCAGTCGACATGCTGAAATATTTGCACCGCTGATAATATTACACTATTTTCCATAGACAAGATGCACAATAGCTTATCTCTGCAAAAACTTACCGAAACGCTATAATTTGCAGCATTTTCAAAGAAGCGCAACGCAATCACAGCGCCTCGGTCATGCAAACCTCGATTAAGCCTCAGCTGCCGTTATTGTATCTAGTGAGCCCTCAGTAAGTACGCACGACTGCACAAAATGTAAACTGGCAAAAGTTAACGTCAGCTAATCCGTAAAATAATTCAAAGTATGCACTGTTCAGCAAGCGATAATGAAGTAATGTGTAACTAGTTAGCTAAATAATTATCATGCATCAACTTTCCTTTAAAAAAGTTTCCATACCGTTTGGCGCTTGCGTTTAAATATCCAGCAAGATAACTAGCCAGGCAGCAAGCACCACTGTTGCATTTTTACGTGTTACCTTGAGGCTGTTTTCAAACAGTCATCGAAATAGCGACAGAGACAGGCACTGAAAAGTTAAACAAACACGAGCTAAATTGCTCGCTCACTAACGTTAGATGGTGCACAAAAGGTGTTTTATACACTTTTGACTTTCAATATAAACATCTGACTGGTTTGCTAAGTTGGCTGTATTGTAACTGCATTCATTAACTAGTTTACAAATAACATTTCCAAACAATATTGATTAAATAACTAATAAATGATCACTCGTACCTGATTTTCTTGTTTTATTCCTGCAATACCCGAGCGACTCTTTCAGACGACCATCGCAAACATAGCGCTAGCTAGGCTGCAATCTAATTGGGCAAGACCAATTCCCTCTTCAATTACTATTGGTTCACATTACAACACATCCTCACGTGCGATTGGTGAATTGTGTTACCTGCAAGTCACTCTTGATTGGTTGAATGGGGTGTTAAAACGATTGGACAGTCCAAGATTAGTTTTACCTGGTGTTTTGATTTTGAAAAAAGTTTAATATATAAATTATCTGAATAGCATATACACTTTGGCTATTGTCAAAAGAAGTGATGCCTTTTCTCTTTTAAACTGAAATTTAAAGTTGAAGTAATTTACAAACGAATGACAAAGGTGGTCTGCATTTGATATGTGAAACAGCATTAACTTTCCCAGTCATATGATTCTGGTATTAATAAATTGATGTGTTACCATTATATATCAACATACAATAATGGCACTGTAGTCTGTAAACTGGGTCCGGTCACATGCAGATCCTAAGTGATGTGTCCAGGCTCTGATGTGTCCGTCAAGTCCAGCTTCTATCCAACCTTGAGCTGGTAATTTTAACATGGCCGATGGGGGGTAGAACCTTGCTTTCCGAGGTGTAGCTAGAAAGGCCACTCCCTGTTGAGTCTCCGCGTCTCCAGTGTCACAGTCCTGCCCTCCACCCTCCTTTAGAGAGTTCAGCATTTCAGGCTGCAGCAACAAAGAGCCACTGTTCCAGCACACACCCTCACTCCCTACTCCCCAAAATAGCCCAGAGTACATACGGGACGGAAGAACATAAACACAGGGTTTCACCAAAGGGGGAAATTGGGAATTTATGGAATGCAATTGGGAAGCGGAGTAATCGCTGGCCACGCAAGCACATGATTCAGAGTTTGAGACACCATCAGATAACATCAGCAGATGTGTGGGCGATTATGGAACCGGTTCAATGACAGCCTAGTGCCATTGAATGAAAGCTCAGTGGAATCTGAGTTGTGTCAAGGATACTTATACGTTAATTTTTTTTTGTTAATGCTTGATGAGAACGAAAAAAAAAAACGCAACATACTGCATTCAGAATTTGGCTCTATTTAACAAAAGTTGGTAGTTGAACCATAACCATAAATTTTTGTTCAGTACAAGACATTTTTGCTTCCTCCTTTGCAAAAATGTCATTCTCAATAACTTAAATCCCCAAGGAATTTTGATTTAGCATGTAAAATGTGTAGTCTCAGGACTATACATCAAATATGATTGCAGGCATTTTTTGAATACACTCTTGTCCAGAGCATCTTATGCAAGTTACACAACCAGTTATACAGCTGGATATACGGTGAAACAATGCAGGTTAAGTATCTCGCTCAAGGGTACAATGGCAGTGTCCTACTGGGGAATCAAACCTGCAACCTTCAGGTTACAAGCTCAACTCTTTACCCATTATACTACACTGCCACTATATCTGTTGACACCTACAAACGATAAGACACAAATCCTTTTTGGAACATCCTCATAAAATGTCTGGTATTACACCAACAGTGTGGCAACACTAGAGTTCATTGTAGTGCAATATCAGCTGAGAGGTCACAATGTCTAGATAAGACATAGCACATTTGCAGGTGCTAGTCTAGATAAGGATGTGATCCAAGTTCAGTGTGTGTGTTTCCACATACTCTTTCAAATAAGCCTGACTGAGATTAATTAGAACTGCATTGCATAAACTGTCATGGCTACAGCTCATTATTGAATCACTCTAAATATAGAGTGTTCATATTGTGTGCGCTGTCCTTTTGCATGAGAATATGATCCAGGTTCAGAGGTAATTTGAACTTTAATCCAATAAAGAACTTTAATCCAGTACTCTAATTAAATTGACCAAAAACCAGGGCCAGCCTGGTCCACGATGCCTGGTTTTGCCTGTACCTGCCCTGTCTTGGTCACTGTGTAATAATTACTGCCTGAAATCCTGGAATTAGATTGACATTTCAGTTCAGACCATCACTACTCCTTGCCTCTGTCCTGATAAGCCTATCCTCAGTAGCTATTGGAGTTCCATTTTCTGAATATTCTCCCAGCTGTAGGATCACTTGTACGGGCTTCAGAGCAGAACAGTAGTCTGAGGCAAGCTCAGCGATTCCGCTCCTCAATGCTGCACACTTTGCTGATAAAATTAATTTGGCTTTTATGCCCTCTAGTGGCCAAAGTCTATAACAGACACAAAATTAGAGTCCGGCTGCTTTGTTCCTTGAGTATTTGGATTTATGATCATTCACAGCAGAGGGAAAATATATTAGCACTTCATAAAACGGTCAAAATATAAACATACTTTCCAAATCCACCGTGAACGTCGAGCTGGAAGAGATAATCCCCAAATGAAGACTGGAGTTAATGTAAACAATTTCAACTTCACTAAAATGCTAGCTATACCTCGTCTTGAAGTTGACTTTCGCAAAGTGGATGTGGGGCCTAACTATATTTTATTCTGACAGCACATATATAATAGAAAGCACAGCAAACAGCTGGAAAAAAAACATTCAAAATCCATGGCAACAAAAGAGAAATATTTCTACGCTGTGTCATTTTTGCTGCTGCGCCTCTTCATTCCCAAACTGTTCCATAGCTCAGCATTCCCACCTGTCTCAACCCTCAGGATTGATAGGATTAAAAAAGGAAAACAAAGCGAAAATAAAAAGCTGTTGACAGGGAGACAGGCAGATAAATATGACAGAGATAGCACTGGAAAAAAAACAGAACAGAGAGGTGATACAGACAGCACAGATCGTACAGTTGAAACCATTCGATGCTCAGCCGATGGTGAACTGGTGAGAGCTCTACGCTGTCAAACGGGGACACCTGAGGCATGGTACAGTGGGCTGGCCAGATATCTACGTGAAACAAAATTCCTGTGTTGCTCATGAGGATATGCCGCGCGCTGAGGTAAGTTCATAGCATTTGTAGCACTTTTGTAAGATTGTAGGGCTGTCTCTGAAATGTTCCTTTTCCCATTGCCTTCCTTTACAGTACTATATGGTAAAATGTGCATGCTGTGTTCCACAAATTGTGAAGCATTGTTGTCGGCTATGCTGTTTGCTATCAAGAGAATATTATTTTTCATCTCTTGTAATTTCCTTTGATTCATTCTGTCTAAAAAGCAGTATTTTGGAAATGTTTAGGTGTTTTAGAAGCACTGACCTGCCAATTTGTACCATCTCATGCTCTTTTGGGTGGGCACATTCATAGTGCTATATTTTCCCCTCTGGGTGTCTAGGTTAAATGATCTCACATAACCTTCATTTGTGACATTGCAATATGTGAGCAGATATGTTTGTGCAAAAGGATGTTGACACAGTTTGAATCATTTTGATTCACAGTGCACTCCTTAAATCATTAGAGCCAGACAAATAGCTTGACATTTTGGGTGTGACTGTTGAAAGAGCCAGCTGATATACCTCTTCATAAAGTAATGGCTGAAACATCGATCTGTGGTGCCCAACTCTATAAGAATATAGAATTAATGTGTAGAAAAGTCTAAACCCTTTGAGGATTATTATTAAGTGCATGCAACTCCACCCCTCCAACACCCCCTAAAGTAACTTGTGGACTAGTACCCAAAGAAGAAATTCTACATTTTTGTACTGGATTTGTGAGAAAAAAAAAACACTGTATATATGTACCCCTTATAATTAGTGTTTTTGCCAATTTCAGCAACACCCAGTGCTAACAGGTGCTCAACATGAAGCATACAGCCATGCAATCTCCATTGACAAACACTGGCAGTAGTACGAGTCGTACTGAAAATCACAGTGACTTTCAACATGGCACTGTCATAGGATGCCTCCTTGCCAACAGATCAGTTTGTCAAAGATGCTGGCTTTTTGAAAATTCCAAGTATATCTAAAATTCCAATGGGGAAGTAGAGCCTTCTCTTACAGAGGTCCTGTCTTACGGAATAATTTTCCAATGCATGTATGGGCATCAGACACACTCTCAATCTTTACTATAAGTACAGGCTCAGAACTTAACCTATTCAGTCAATCCTACTATTAAAGATGTCTGGGAGGGGTAAATCAGGACCATAGAGCTGTTATGTGAGCTCAGCTGACCCTGCTGTTTAGTCTGGAAGAGCAGGTATAGAGGGAGGTGGTTCTGGGACACAGAGCACTGATAAATGGACAAGTTGAATCATGGAGTTTAGGAAGGTAGATGCCAATGTCTGGACAGCAGAGTGGGCTGGGGCATGCTTGCAGTGTTGCCCATCAAGCCAGCAGCACCAGACGTTTACTTACATGGTCTTGTATTTCCACTACAGGAGTATATTCTACACATAATTAAAAACAAAAACGTATATACCGTAATGCCATTATGCTGAAAGATTGCAAAACGACCTTTTACGGACATAGAAAATGGATGAGAATAGATTCATCTGCAACAATCAAAACCAAGAGAACAAGGGTTTAATAGAAATTTTATTACAATAAGACAGTATTCAATAAGGATTATTTTCCATCACTGAAGGATTTAAAATCACTGAAAATGGAGATGACGGAATGTTATCCAAATCGACAGAGGTGGGGGTGTGCCTGGGGAGATGTGACCTGATAAGTCCCAGTCTATGGCAACCCCTCCCATAACTACAAATGACCCACACGCGTTGTGGAAGACCTACATTTCCCAGGTGGCACAGACATCGGAAACAAGCATATCTCTGGGTAAAAGGTGTGGCTACATCTCCTTCATTGATCAAGGGTCAAGGGTCACGGACAGAACTCACAGTGTAAATATCAGCCATTTTGACACAAAACAGTCGGGCTCCAAACTGGAAGAGGACAGCACTGTGGTATCCAGAAACTGATTCTTAGAAATAAAAAAAGAATCCTGCAAAAATGCCCTGTAACTAAAATGTAACCAGAAAAAAGAATAATTTATAATGCAGACCAGTTTTTCTAGGAATGTGTTATGCGTTATACATATAAAATGACAAACAGCCCTTAGTTGTGGTGGCAATTAAAACTGCTTTGATGTTGCATAGTCAAAAAGACACACCTAACATGTTAGTAAGGTAAACCAGCCATTGAAAACATCATTTGTGCTGAATTCGAGTGACAGCACATTAAGCTTCAAGTCCTATTTTTTTGGTATATGGATTTTGAGCATATTATTGTACCATCATGCACAACTACATGCTGGTACAACGTATACCTAACATGTACAAATATCTTTTTGTACCCACCACTCAATGAAGTTAGCGGTTTAGCGATCTGGCTTGGGGTCCTGCATCCTACTGAAAAAGCTGCTGGTGACCTTCACTGGACTATCCTGCGTCCAGATGCGAAGCAAAGAACAACAAACCGCTGTAAAAAGTCCCCGTGTGAGCCAATCCCGCTGCTCAAAACCGCCACAAGCCCCAATGGAAACGCAAGACATTTAGGCACTGGGACCAGCAGCGCTGGCACAGCACACAGCTGAACAGCGAGCTCTGGAGTGCAGGGTTCCACTGACGAAAGAACGGCAGCAGCATTTGGCTTTCTTAAATTTATAAGACAAAAAAAGAAAAAAATAAACACAAAATGGCTCTTTGTAACACAGCATGCACCTCTCGCTGGAGGGGGGGGGGGTTCATATCGATAACTGGCTTAGCACGATATAATAGCACAAGTTAACATAGTAGCGACGACGTGTGCGAATATAAAAAGGTGAGACAATACTGCTTATAAAAAGGCGAGTCGCTAAGAGGAGTGGAATAACAGAAATTCTGGCAGGCAGCACTGGCAGCGGACGAGGAGCGGCCCCTCCCAGCGCGTCTCGCTCTCCCTGGCTTGGCCGTCACGGAAGTCGAAGACCTGGGGGGGGGAGAGGTGGGGGGGGGGTTAGAAAACACTCAATTAGACTGTCTGCACTGCAGAAAGCACGGGGTGTTTTTTTAACCCAATGTTCCTAAAGACCTGGCCCCAGAGAGCCACGGGATTGGCTGGTTTTTGTTTTCATTGCGTAACGAGCAATCGATTTAGACCTGAGAAACAAACAAGGAGCGTTAATCGATCAACTGCTTTGAGAGCTTGACTGAAAATGAAGTCGAGTAAAAACACCGTGTGCTGTTAGTGCTGAGCGAATAGTGTTTTCTAGTAGTTTGGATCAATTTCGATTCGGTTTCAGAAGATGCACTCAGAACCTGCTAGGAGCTTTGTGTAGCCTAAGCTGGATTGCATTTGTCACCACAAGCAATGACCGAAAATAGCAAGGGCACACCAGAGCCATACCGGCTCCTTTCACATGGCCGAATCGCATTCACAGGGCCGCGCTAACACATTACCTTGTGTTGACGCAAAGCTCGCAGCAAGGCTTTGCTATTGGGAGAGTGCAATTCACACTCGTCGGTGAAATATCGAAGCTGGAAGATTAAAACTCAGCATAGCTACCACTTACGTGCGACTTGGGGCTCTATTTGTGCGTCTTGGCTTCGTACATCCAATTAAATGCTTCCCCTGGGGTTCACTGGGTGAATACAAACTCACCAGCACTTTAATAGCTCAGATAGAACACAGGCGAAATTTACCATTATAATATTATAACACTATTATACTAATTACTTTTTCCAAGAGAACAGTCTCAGAAGCCTCTTAACGTCTTGACAAAAACAGTAGCCTGGTAGAGGATGTCTGTCAGTGAAACAGAAACAAGTTCTACTCTGCTACAGGAAATGTGGATTTTTAGCAATGGATGCGCACTACATTAAAGAATGGATACAAGTGGATATTTGGAAATCAACACTACCGTGAAGCAATGCTCTATGGGTAAAGCAGAGGACAGCCCAGCAGACAGAGAGCAGGTTTATTAGACCTTACAGAGCGGGATGCTGTGCAGAGTCATACCCACCGTTCTCTTCACATTTGCTGACTGTCTCCCTCTCCGTCTCCCTGCTTTTGCATCTGCGCCTGCATCTTGGCGATCATCTCCTGCATGCGTCGCAGCTGAGGGGGAGAGACGGCACAGAGTCAGGCAGGGAAAAGGGGTGGGGGCACCGACCCCGCCCATAACCGTAAACCCAGCATGTGATTGGACGCATTTCGTCTACGACCCAACAATAGGCTGGATTAAGTGTAGTGTAGTGTAGACAGTGCAGGTCACCCACTCCAATGCAGAAAATAAGGGAGAAGGACAAGGGTTGCCTACACATACTAACTGTAGTCTGTGCGAACATATTGAAAATGTCCACAACAGGAGCGTCAAATGTTCTCCAAAAGGGCCCAATGTGGGTTAAAAAATATGTTCTTGCCCAGCGCTAAAAAACTAGATTCAACTGAACACGGCCTTCAATCAAGACCTCGACAAGTTCTCCCATTCAAGAACGTTGGCCGTTTCATGAGGCAATGGACGTGATGGCGGCCATACCTCAGCCTCCTTCTCCTGGAGGATAATGTCCTTGTCCATCTCCTCCGGCTCCGGTCCCTTCCTGAAACGAGCAGAGCGATGGTGAGGTCCTGGTCGAGGCCGGGGGGCGCCGCCGCGGTCCCTCGGCTCATTGACCGCATTATTCACGGTCAGAGGTCGAGCGGCCTCAGTAATCATCAGGAGGCCCATTCAGAGCCTAACGCCACAGTGTGACATTTGTAGGAAGCACACATTCGTTTTCAACTACAAATTGATACACAAATAGCATAACCATGTTTTATAATAATGATAATGGTGTTCAGCTGGCACTGGTGACATTTTAGATGCAACAGGGGCTCTACAGGCATTAGAATCTATGCGTCTACGATAGCACTGATGCTGATGTGTTGCGCTGCGGTTCAAAGAGGAGGACGGGAGAAAAAGACATGTATATTTAGAAGAGAGGAGAGCGTGAGTGCAAAGTGAGGAAGAGGAGGCAGGTGCAGAGAGGTGCAGAAGAAGCAAGCAGCAGTGCAGTGGCAGGCAGAGGGGCGGAGCTCCGAAGGAGCTCTTAAGCGGTACCTCCCCCCTCCCAGGCTCTTGGCCCATCACGGGCCAGCGCTTCACTGAGAGGGAACCGCCCATTACCGCCCGAGGGAGCAGCGGCAAGATGGCCTCCCTGCCGGGCTGGCACGGACCTGGTGATTTATATGGACTGGCATACACGAGGGATTAAAAATAGGCAAGGACGTTCACGCAAACTCCCTCAAGGGCTTCAGCGTTGCCTGGGAAACGCAATGTAACAAACATGAATCATACCCTGCAGATTCTTGTGAGAAATTTTTGGAAAAGACACTGCTGTTATGGACAGTGTTTCTTTGTTTACAGTCGAGGATTTACAAATGAATTATAGGGTCAGACTCCTGGGACCAAAATCTTGAGAGATTCGGAAAAATGGGAGTCTACGGCTAAGAAATAACATTAAAATTCAGGACCTGTTTCCGTTTAATGCAACAAATTGCCAATGTGCAATAGGCTGTCTGCACCTGGGGGAAGCATGCACATGTTGCCTGACAGGTGTATCCAAT
The DNA here is from genome assembly GCF_018555375.3 of Anguilla rostrata. Lineage (NCBI taxonomy): Eukaryota > Metazoa > Chordata > Actinopteri > Anguilliformes > Anguillidae > Anguilla > Anguilla rostrata. Next base: position 19,434,672 of record NC_057938.1, on the reverse strand, counting down.
GATAAAACATTACCTGATGTGAACAAGCAAAATATATACACTTTAGTATTACTTACTATTTATATTTCATTTTGCAGGCATTTAGCAGATGCTCTTATCCCGAGTGACCAGCACAACTTCATACACAGCATCCACATTCACAGCTGGATATATACAGAAGCAATTCTGGCTAACCAGCTTGCTCAAGGGTACAACAGCGGTGTCCTCCCTGGCAAATGAACCCAGTTCTCTAACCACCACACTACACTGCCGCCCAGTTATTCTTATAATAACAGACCCCTGCACCCTGAAGCCTTCGGGATGAACTCACAAACCAGACTCCCCAGACGGTTCCCAAAATAACGACATCCAGTTAACGCTGGTTTCCTAGGAGAAGGCTCTCAACTGCAGGCCCATTATTTAGATGTGACTTACATGAGTGGAGTGGTCTGCCCCGAAGGCTCTGCAGCATCAGAGAATCTGTGTAGTCTCTCGCAGCTTATCACGGGATCTCTGAGGCTAAGACAGGGAGCGGCATGAATCGGATCAGCTGCTATGAGAGGCCGCTTTGTTGCTCGCCGCCGCACTGAGCCAGTTCACAGGCTCGCGGGGACTAAGGACAGGATGACCCTCCTGTCAGCACTGCTCTGTACAGATATGCCTTCGCAACCATAGCCTCCATACGGGGAACTCTATACAGCTTCATAATCCTAATTTCCATGCATGGAGCTCCAGAGCTTCATAATCCTCATTTCCATGCAAGAAGCTCCATACAGTTTCATAATCCTAATTTACAAGCATTAAGCTCCATACAGCTTCATAATCCTAACTACCACGTATGGACCTCCATGCAGCTTCATAATCCTAACTTCCATGTATGGACCTCCATGCATCTTCATAATCCTAACTACCACGTATGGACCTCCATGCAGCTTCATAATCCTAACTTCTATGTATGGAGCTCCATATATCTTCGCAACCCTAATTTCGATATATGGAGTTCCATTCAGGGTCATAATCCAAACTTCCATATGCGGAGCTCCATACAGCTTCTTAATTCTAAATTCCTATGCTGACCTCCAGCCTTTGTAATCCTAACTAATATATGTGGAACTTCCTACAGCTTCATAATCCTAACTTCCATACACGGAGCTCCATAAAGTGTTCGGTAATTAAACCAATATGAAGCCTGTTTGATGAGATGCTGTGTGTTGCTTAATGTTTTGAAAACGTCTGGCTGCTACGACAACTGCGATGGAACAGATTCAGTAGGCCTCAGATCCTCGACCACAAAGTACTTGACCAGCTGCCACATCAAACAGGAGGTTTAGCACTTCAAAAATTAAATCTTCTTCCAAAATGCACAAAGCAGACATTTTCCCAGAATTAGAACTGGTTCAACAGCATAATAAATATGACTTGGTTTTCTTTTTTGGACATTATTTCAGACTTGTACAGTCTTGTGTACAATATTTTGAAAGGACTAAAAAATCCCATGCACTGTATGAGAAGGTTTGAATCTATTCTGTGCTTGAAGGGTAATTTTAATCCTTACTGTATTTTAAGACTTTGTTATTTGTACCATTTTGAATGCTGTTTTTATTCTTTATACTGAATCTAGAGAGAGCTTTGAATCTTTCCTGTATCTGCCAGCCATTTTGACTCTTTACATTGTACCTAAATAGTAATAAAGATTAAGATAAGATTAAGATGCACTGTCACTGAAAAATCAAAAAATCATTTTGTATTTCAATAGTAATCAGATTCTCCGTACTGGATGCGAGTCCCGATTCTCTGTACTGTATTTGACAAAAGCAATATTCCCAGTACTCTATTTGAATACAATTTTGGTTCTCTACACTGAATTTGAAGGATGTTATGATTCGTTATACTGCACTGAAAATATATTTTGATGCTCTCCAGAGCAGGGATCTCAAACTGAAATATGGAAGGCTGCAGTGTCTGCTGAACTTAGTGTGCTCCTGGACCCAAATGCTTAATTTAAGTCACGATTGGCTTCAGACTGAAAGGGAACCACAAAAACCTGGAGACAGTGCAACCTTCCAGGACCGGAGTTTGAGACTGCTGCTCTGGAGGGGATTTTGATACTCTACGCCGTACATTTCAGCGCCGGGGGCCCAGGGAGGTCGGGAGGGGCAGAAAAGGCAGAAAAGCAGACAGGTACGTACGCAGGAGACAGAGGCAGAATGTAACCATGTGAGGACAACCTGCCGCCCCGTTTGAGGCGCTCCGAGCGGAAGTTCTCGTAGTGCAGGTCCTGGGTCACCTCCTGCAGGTCCTGCATGTGGGTACTGGAGGGGGGGACAGAGTCATGAGTCAGTCAAAACATTACATCGAACAACACACTGACTGGATCCCATGTAAAGTTCAAACCCAGGCCCAGGGTTGCCTCCCTCAGGAGATATACGATAATGATATACGAACCATCTTAGCTTTGTGCTGCGTCACACTGGCTAGTGTAAGACACTGATTGAATATGGACTAAATATAGAACGTGAATTTGTTCTACAGATTTGTGAACCCTGTCCACAGATTTGTGACTGCTGCTACAAAAATATCTCCACAGAGCAGTGACAGCGGATCGGTTTAGAGCAGGGTGAAGAAAAACACATCGCGAGAGAGCGCTAACGCTAACAGAAACCTTCCTGAACTCCTATTACGAATCCTACGCGAGCGGCGGCGGCGGCGGGCGGCTCGGCCCGGACGTCACTCACATGAGCATGGTGCGCAGCTTGAGGAAGTCGTTGTGCTCGGGGTTCTCCACCTCCACCACGCCCCAGGGGTACAGGCGGCCTCGCACCTTCTTCCCCTTGGCCTCGATCTGCTGGTTGGACCCCACCACCGCGAACGGGATGCTGGTCTGGGGGGGGGGAAAGCGGAGGGTCACGGTCACGCGGGCACGCTCGCGGCACAAGAGCTCCACACTTTGTATCTCAAGACTTTGGCTCGTTCGACGTGAGCCGACTCAATGCTGGCTCACGGGGCCCTGGCGCTGTCAGGGAACTGGACTGTGAACTTTAAAACGGAGGCCTGCCAGCTCAGTCACAGCACCCCTGAGGAAGGTAACCTTAGTTAATTTGCTCCAATGTCTGACAGAGCTGTGTGTTCCTTCAGCGTTCATCTAGCCCAGGGGTGGCCATCACTGGTCCTAAAGACCGCTGTGCTGATTCGGTTCTAACTCAGCACCCAATTAATCAGCTAAAACAGTTCATGACCGAGATTAATCATCTCACCCTTATTTCCAAACTCTAGTGGGCTGTGGAAGGTGGATCCTAAGATGAAACCCGTACAAAGTAACCTGATGTATGCGTTACATACGTTACATGCACAGCAGTAGTCACAGTGAACCGCTCTGCTAAATCATCAGCCTGCTGATGCGTGCGTGGGTCATGCATCTCAACGAGAGGCGGGCTCTGCCGAGCGCGGCCGTGCGATAGGGCGGCCCGGGGGGGAGGGGTCACCTTCAGAATCCGGGTCTGCTCCTTGAAGTCCTCGTCCTCGTCGGACTCCGCGTCAGGAAGATGGTAGATTTTGATGCCGTGCTCGTCGATCTCATCCAAAATCTAAAAAAAGGAGGAGGAAAAAAACAGGTTACCTCACTGTCACCGAACCCCTGTAAGTAAATCCAAGGCAACCTTACCCATGCACATAGATCTTTTTTACATTGCACAGCAAATTGTTTCACACATTCTTGTGCTGAAAATCCCAAGCAAATTCTCTTTCCCACAATGAGCTTGTGGAATAAAAATAAACTCTTGATGTGTGTGATTTGCTTTGATCGCAGACGGGCTGATTCACAAGCTTTCATCTGCGCGGCAGTGCAGAGAATACTCCTTCTGCCTCACTGGAGAATAAGGGCTACACAGCTGAGCTCTGTGCTGCTACACAGAGGGAGAATGAGGGCTACACAGTAGAGCTCTGTGCTGATACACAGAGGGAGAATGAGAGCTACACAGTAGAGCTCTGTGCTGAAACACAGAGGGAGAATGAGAGCTACACAGTAGAGCGCTGTGCTGAAACACAGAGGGAGAATGAGAGCTACAGCATGGAGCTCTGTGCTGACACAGTAGAGCTCTGTGCTGATACAGAAGAGCTCTGTGCTGACACAGTAGAGCTTTGTACGGATACGGAGTGGAGATCTGTGCTGCCACACAGAGGGAGAATGACAGCTACAGCATGGAGCTCTGTGCTGACACAGTAGAGCTTTGTGCAGATACGGAGTGGAGCTCTGTGTTGGCACACAGAGGGAGAATGAGAGCTACTGCATGGAGCTCTGTGCTGACACAGTAGAGCTCTGTGCTAATACGGAGGGAAGCTCTGTGCTGGCACACAAAGGGAGAATGAGGGCTACACAGTAGAGCTCTGTGCTAATACGGAGGGAAGCTCTGTGCTGGCACACAAAGGGAGAATGAGAGCTACACAGTAGAGCTCTGTGCTGATACAGAGTGGAGCTCCGTACTGGCACACAGTGTGAGAACAAGAGCTAGAGACAGAGTGGAGACACACAGAAGGGTGGAGGGAGACAGCAGTACCCTGCGCTTCAGCCTCTCTCTCTCCCTCAGCGTGAGCGTGTCTGCTTTGGCGATGACGGGGACCACGTTCACTTTGTTGTGGATGGCCTTCATGAACTGGACGTCCAGGGGCTTCAGGCTACAGAGCAGAGATCACAGAGTCAGCATGGGCCATTGCGAAGGAGCTCATAAAGTACATGTCACTGCACAAATTATCTATTCATCATGTTCACATTTCCAAGTGAGTATTCTCAATTCCTCTATCAGTGACAATCCTGCTCTTTGGACACAAAATAGTCAGACAAAGAATAAAGTTAAGCAGGAATATTTTTTCACCATTACATGCAGGGATAGATGACTTAGTCAGAATATATCAACTGTATCTGTATGTAAAAATGCACCATAATTTCAAAAAGGTCAAGTTTTGATTAAGATGTGGTGCAAGTGAGATTCCTTATTTTAAAACTCTGGGTCAGTTGTTTTGGCATACAGTGGAGCCATTCTAATTCCTTATCTGAACATGTTAGTCTACATATTTATATGGATGAGTCAGAGAAAATAATGTTTTCTCAATAAATGTACTGTGGGCTCTAGGGACCTCATGATGAATCTGAGAAAAAGCAAGCTGTTTTTCAGAAGGTGGCCACCAGGGGGCGCCAGCGCCCGACTCACCCGTGTCCCAGCGGGGAGATGAAGTAGAAGCAGCAGTGCACCCTGTTGTCCACGATGTGGCGGCGGTTCAGCCCGCTCTCGTCGTGGAGGTAGCGCTCAAACTGGTCGTCGATGTAGGCGATGATGGTGCTGAAGCTGTGGGGGGGGGGGGGGGGATAGTGGAACGGTCAAACCCCAGCGACCGCACCCCTGTGGGAGACCCGCTTTACAGAAACGCAGCGTTCGACCGGAAACGACCGAGAGGGGAGGGCACAAATTTGCCAGTCCTCATTTTCGGCTCAATTGCAGCCGCTTCCTGTGTAGACTGTACCGCGGCACCACACGCGCGGCGAGTTATGACTTCCCCTTCCTGCTCTTAACGCTCAAGTTCACACACAGTACGGAAACGAACCTGGGCCACGACAAGCTCTTGGCTCTCTAGGGGTAGGGATGAAAAAACTCTGCTAATACACACGTTGGTATGCAAATGAGTATTGCAGCCTACGTGTGAACAGGAAGTAGAGTCTGTCGATTTACTATCGCGGGAGAGACTCTCTGCAGTGCTCTCTGTGAGAGAGGGGAGCTGGGCCAGACAATGACGTTTCCCAGCTCACGGGCTGAGCAGGCGTTGGCGAGATGGCGGACTGAGGGGCGGAAGCGGCTCTGCCCTTAAGTGCATTGTTGGCTGGTGGCGGGGTCTTTATTCAGCTAATCTCAAGGGAGGGGATACCGTAGCGTTCTGAGAACAAGCGGCATTTATCGCACTCTTTGTAAAAACACGACTGCACAGAAAGCGTTGTAACTGAACTCTGTTAAATCTGTAAAAGATGGACTGTAATACTGCGCACACCACAGTCTAATACACTGTGAACCAAGCCAGATTTCCGGGATTCCTAGCGCCGGGCTCTGTTCTAGTCGGCAATTCCCACTCGTAGTGAGGACCTGGGGGCCCAAAGGGAGGGGGGAGGGGCCCAGCCTGCAGAAGGTCACTGGTACTTCCTGCCGTTCATCCAGCCCTCTCCCACACTCAGCAGGAAGCGGCTCGGGCTCGGTTCAGAAGCTCTAGTGCCTCGTACTCGCAGGCCGAGCTCAGAGACGGGCAGCCCGTACTCTGCTAGCTCCAGGCCTTTTGAACTCATTTACGTTCGTTTAGCGGACGCTCTTACCCAGAGCGGCTCGGTCTGGTTTTGTCCTGTTTCCGCACGCTTGACCCCCTTCCTTTCAGGGTCAGCGGGTCAGCTGCAACATGCCAGCTGTGACATGTAATGCTTACAATCCCCCCCCCCCTCTTTCGTATATAACTTTTCGTCCAAAAAGGAAGCTGAAATAACGATTATGCTACTGCTCATTTGTGTCATTTTGCTTAACTTTCCGACAGGAGCAGTCGTTCCAGTTAAGACAGTTCCTGTGACACCAACGAAAACACAAACAAATAGAATTCTCGTGTAGTAACACAAATACATTTCAAACAAACTTTCTATAAACAAATTACAAAGGTAATCCATATTTAAATTACTCTATGTTAAATGATCTGCCACAGCTGTACTTACATATACATATCGAATGCATGGGGTGTTTCTACCCCACTTTTCTTTAACCAGACACTACTTGCAAAACCAGCACAGCTACGTGTCATTCGCTAGCTTAGGAATGCTCCACATTCTCACTCATTTGTGGTCGGGGAAATGCTATGTAGAAGTTTATGAAATCATCTTTTGTCATAAAAATGTAATGAATATATTTTCTACACTGCTCCCCCCATTTTTCAGTGCTTCAGATCACAGACCACAATTCAAAAGACTTCAGAATGCTTTTTGTACTCGTCTTTCTTTTAACTGTAACCAGACCGTTAAATATTTGATTCAAGTCATATATGATTAATTTAGGCCTCTCCACAGTGTATTTGGCCGGTGGCTTTCAGTGGTAAATTTAAGTGTGAGGGGTGCCGACTTGTGAGCTAGAAGACGGGATGGCAGAAACATACCTTTGGCCAGTAACAGCACGACCACCAAACATACCAGCTTAAATAAGGATGAACTTCCCTCAAACTTCCCTGTACGCATTTTTTCAATTGACAGCACGTGATGCATGCTTCACTACCTCTGTGCATGTCACAGTAAACCATGTTAGTTTTGAAAGATCGGGTGACATTACATTATGTTCACAGCAAGAAACAGACCTTTTTTGGCCTTTATGCTGACCAGGGCAATTCATTTAAACACTTTTTTTTTTCCCCGCTAAAAATTTGTCTCCAACGGCTGGCCACCATAATCCAGGACTATCCCAGAGAGGAATGAAGCCAACTGTACCCCACTGCTGGAGGCCCCTGGTCATACCCAAGCTGCCAACGAGTGTGGCAAAGACCTTTAGTGATGTAATCACTCAGGTTCCCACTAAATATATTCTTATCCACAGCCATTTCAGGATCATGAATCTCCACTAGTTCTCTGTGCTAATTTGGCTGTGTCAGACGGCGCGTTACATTCTGAGCTTGAGAAGCTTGCAGAGGTCATTCGGTGGTGAAGAGCGCTAGCTCTGCGGGCGAGCTTTGGGGTACGAGCGCGCGGGGCGGGCAGTACCAGTCCTGGCTGTTGATGGCGTCTCCGTATCCGGGCGTGTCCACCACGGTCAGCCGCAGCTTCACCCCCCGCTCCTCGATCTCCACGGTGGACGCCTCGATCTGCACGGTGCGCTCGATCTTCTCTGCGGGCGGCGGGAGAAAAGAGAGGCGAAACTGACGACTTCTCCACTTTTTTATCGTTTTTCTTCACCCCAGTCCTGAAAACTGCCTAAGGGCTGATCTCACATCAGCCACTAACTTCAGTTACATAACAGCTCTCAAGTTTTCTGGGCCACTGAACCACCAAACAAGTCACCGTGACCGTGCTTTCCGTGACTCATCCATTATGAAACACCAAATGTCCTATTCAGATATAAATCTTACAAATGTACATTTTTAACACATTATGTTGAACCAATTTTACATACATTAACTAGCGTGCTGCTAGTAGGATAAATGGATGTAGGCTAGTGTTTAACCACTGGGCACATAGAGACAAAGGCATCCAGTAGTACAGGTTCAACACTTTTACAATCCACACTGGTAGGCAGATAGAGTTTCACAAAATTAAAGTGTTCAAGGGAAGTCTCAACTTCTTAGCTCCCAAAAAACATGCCATCTATGTTCACCTGAAAAATGCAGACTCACACGAAAAGCAAGAAGGCAGCTATGAGATGACTGGGGAAACTCGACGGGACACAATTCAGTTACCTGCTGCTCCTGGGATTACTCGCTCAGGGTAGAGGTCTGTAAGGAACAGGCTGTTGATCAGGGTGGACTTCCCCAAACCAGACTCACCTGTGAAGAGAAACGCGAAAGCAGGTTCAGAAAAAACAGAAGTCTTTCTCTTCATCTCCCAACCGAAACCAGCCACTGCAATTTGATAACATGCAACGAGCCTGCCATTTCCCTATGATTTAATTTCGAATTACACGCAGGCCTGTGTAATTACAGTTTCCCAGAACTGCTAATTAGGTGAAAACCAGCCTAATGCTTTAGTGAGTAATGCTGAACATTTGCGCTCAGGCTTTAATGACACTATTTCATTTAAATTACATTTCAAAGTGGGTTTTTAGGTAAACCTTTCGGAACTCCTGGGTTAGGTATGACTACTGGCAAAATTATAATTATCGTTTCCGTTTTGTTAGAGAAATTTGCTCTGCCCGCTCAATTCAAAGGCCTGTTTTCTCACGATATTGAAAGGAGCAAAAGAAGAACGGCAGTCGAGGCAGACCAGAGCTACCGACCGAGGCAGACGGCCGCATTCCACAGTGACACACGCGGCCAGAGGCAGAGGAACGACTGCGCAAGAGAGCTATTTTGTGAGAGCGGCCCCTCCCCCACCCTCGCGGATCCTCTCGGGAGCCGAGCCCATTTTACGCGACGGCCCCGGCGGCAGCGTACGGAGCGGCCGGCCGCAGCTGCGCTCACAGAAATAACCCAGCTGTGACCGGACAAACACGAAGCCCGAAACACGCCGCTGGCTCGCGCGCCTCTTCCGCGGCTCTTAAAAGAACCGGTCGCTCGACAGCCAGCACGTTGCTTTGTTTAATTTGGTTGCGATTTTGGGCTTGGGAGGTGGGGTGGGCTGAGTTTGAAGAATCTTTCTACGTTAATTATTTATGTGTGGCCTGTTCTTAGTTAGAAGAGACTTCAGCTCTATGCTTTCGGAAGACACAATGGGTCCAAAGGACATGCAAACGTTTTCATTCCTCTGCTGGCCACAGCAATGGCATTCCATCTTAAACTGCGAGCATTCCCCTTGCAAGGCAAATGAACCCCACTTACTTAATGATAAAGTGTGTTATCTAGCTGACTTATTTTTATGGTGGCCATTATCAGGAACTCAGACTTGTGGCATCTGGCGAAAAGGGAACTACGTGAACATTAAAACTTGTGTTAACGCGAGAGGCGGTGAGAACTCACCCACCACCATCAGGGTGAACTCAAAGCCCTTTTTCACAGACTTGCGGTGGACCTGGTTGGGGAGGTTGGCAAAGCCCACGTACCCAGGGGTCTCTGGGTTGGTGAACTGGCCCTGCTGTGGAACATAACAAGAGACAACCATAAGACCAATTCAACGAGAGAGACGTTAGACAATTAATATTTGTATTTCCATGTTTTAACAGTTTGACAGTTGAGACAAAAACAGCCAAAGGGGGGTATTACGTAAATGCAGAACATTTTAACTCTAAGGTTTTATATCTAGACACTGTGAGAATGTGTAAATACAGAATAAATAACAACATAACAAAAACTGACACAAACCCATTAAGAAAAAAACGATAAAGGGCAGATGAGTCAATTAGCGATTTGCCCACTGCTGCAAAATAAGCTTCCACCATTGAGAGCATTCAGCTCAAGGGTTATACAAGTTGTACCCAGCATGAAAGACAAAGACTGTATACATAGCAATGCAACAAGATTTGCTGCTGGCAGACTTTGATCTCAAAGGGAACACCAAAACTAAGGAGGGGTTGCACTATTGGTACAGCTGGAAGCGACATTTCCTTTCCTATTGTCCCACTGAATAGGCGTACATTATTTCTATTAAGTGCTGTTCCTCTGACTAAGCACAGGCTTACTGTTTGAATGCAAGATTTCGCATTCCATTATCTAGGCCTACATATTTACTAGATGTTACCACATGTGCACTGTTGATCAAAGATGTTTTGATCAAGATTATTTTGTCAGTTTACAAAGTTCTTTTCACCAACATTGAACCTGTATCACACAACTAGTTCCTGTTGAAGCTTTTCGATACTAATATCCCACTAAGAAGTGAAAGTAACACCATTCGCTGAAACACTGGTCTACCTTTGGCCTACCTTCAGTTTATCAGCTTGAGACATGTTGAGGACTCAGAAACCTGGGGGGGGGGGGGGAGAGAAACGTATGAAAAGTATATCTGAAAAGAGAGCTCAGGCAGTGCAGTAAGCACCCATTAACAGAATGATACTTATTCAGTTGACAGTTTGAGATTGAAAAGATACTGAAAGGTGCTCAGAGCAGGAAGTCTGCTCACAGCACACAGAAAGAGCAACATGTGACTGTCTACTTCACCACAAAATGTCAGAACTGATGCCTCCCCAATGAGACAAACAGAGAAAAAACTGTCATTACAACCTATGAAGCCTTCCGGCAGGATCTCAAAGCCTCTCTTTGCTTGTGTGCAAACAGTGCCATGAAACCAGTCTGTGCTTAAGCAATTTCTTTTAAAAATGCAGCTATATATATTTTTTTTAAAACAAAAGAAGTGTCTTAGTCAAAACTTCTCAACAGCAGTCTGCTGAATGCAGTAAAACACATTGTATTCTGGTGAAACCCTGGGAGACTGGAAACGTGCTGCAAATGCAGAGGAAGGATCAGCATCCCTAAGCTTAGAGGGGGGAAAAAGAGAGCATTGTACTCATGCCCTATCACAAGACTGACAAAAACACATGCACAGCAGGAACAAGGGTGTTTGCAGACAGGAAGGATGAGGCTAGGATATAAGGGGAACGGTGGAAAGTTGTACACCGACAGACAAGAGAGCAGCCATGTCTGACCACATCCTTTTGAGAGCAAGCATCCAATCGTGCACCACCAAACGTATTTTAAAAATGATCTGTTACACAAATGGAAAGAGTCGTTCTGATTTTTCCCCTTTCCAAACATAACAAAGGACCGCGTCATGAACCCCTGCCATTACATATGTCATAATAAATTGAAAAAATGCTATTTAATCATAAAATATCTAACTAGCTGAAGTCACAATGAATGGATCAGAACAAGAATAAACCAGCGGAGAAAAAGAGCCAATCAGATATAGATGACATATTACTCAGAGATGATACAATACATTCTAGCACGGTAGCTAATAGTATTCAACGAGAAGGTCTCGCTAACTAGCTAGTTAAGTTAGTTGGCAAGGATGCATATGCAACTCTCAGGTCGTATTTATTAGATAGATTAACCTAACATTGGCTCGCTGTTTCTATGGATCATCAAACACCGCTTTGACTGATGCTGAATGGTAAATGAGTTTGCATTTATTTTTGGGAATAAGCAATTATACAGGGGTGCGTGGACGAATAATGAAGAAAAGTGAACTCGTGGCATTTCCTGCATTAGCTATCATAGCTAGTTGAAAAGAAGCAACCTTAAGGTTATCTACCCACCGCAAACTCACTGGCAAACGTTAGCGTGATTATGGACCAAGACCTAACCAACGTCAGCCACCATCAAGTTAGACTACATTAACTAAACCAGTCTGCAGTTTCAATAAAACATATAGCTAGCTATGTAACCACGCTGTTTCTGGTTAAAATGGATTGGACTATTTAGCTAACACTGGGAAGCCGGTAGACAGAAAGGCAAAAGAATATGAAGAAGAAACTGCATTTAAAATAGAGGCTTGCCCTGCCTAACGTTGCTGCATAACGCCGTTAGCCCGCTAACTTACTGTACCACCATCGCATCAAATTACCTAGCTAGTAACAACGAATTCGTGTAGCACGACAAAGATAACACAAATTAGCTAACAGACCTGCCTTTATTTTTGGTATGCATTGCAATATCCAGATACACAAAACAAACAGACAGCAAACTAAGTAACTTACATAATCAGAATTATCTAAAATTCCGATAGTTGGAGCCTAAGTTAACCACCCATCTAGCTAACGTTAGCTAATGACTGAGTGTGCTAACGAGATGAGATCGATCGAGGCTATGTGTGCCGGTGGAGCACGGCTGTACACCCGGAAAAGCGAAAGAGTAGCTGTTATTTCTGGCGTTGTTTTTACAGGATAAACGGCAAAACAGACAAATAAAAGAATCCATTCAAACCTTACCTTATCGGTGATTACAGTATTTCTTGGGAACACCCAGACGATTGTCTGCGCTGACTAATTTAGAACCCGAAATTCCACAAATTCCGGAGTAGCAACGGACTGCCCGCTTTTCAGGCTCACTGAGTGGATACACACCGGCGGTCCTCTACTGCAGCCCACAATGCACTGCGTTCTCTAGGAGATTTTCTTTGAAAAATGAATATATAGATATCATAACAGTAATTAACTTGAAAACATAATATCGTTGCCTTTTCATTTTATTTGTAACTTGTTTTATTTCTGCACATCTTTTTCAGCCACTGTTACATCCTTAAGTTGCAATGACAGCCCAATAAAATATGAAGTTTGCCTAAATCCAGACACTAATGCCCTTACCTGCAGGGTGCTGCATACAACTCCCCCAACATTCAAACCAAAGAGCAAAATCTGGCAACCCAGCTGAACAGGGCACACACCATCATGGTCAATCTCACAGTGCTAATCAGTTTAAACCCATTCCACGGGCTATTGGGTTCATTTGGGTGGCAGTGATGTGTCGATGAAGCCCAGAGGAAAGTAACGATTAAGAGGCTAGCCACCAATTGGAGGCCGTATTTCATTCATTGTAGGTCAGAGCATTGGAGTAGCCAAATGGCTCCAATAAGGATGAACCACTGATCGGCCCACAATCTATATGTGGAGCAGTGAGCAGTTTTTAAAAAATCAGCCGAGAGGCATTAATGACTGTTGAGAAACTTGACAGATCCTGAAGCAGTGGAAAATGTCCCCTGAAGCATTTAAAAATTAAATGGCGCTGAATTGAACATCCAGTTGTGACATGCCCCTAGACAGGTGCAGGGAGTGTGCTTGTTTTCAGTGTAGATCCAGTCGATACCAAGAAAGTAAATAATATATTACCTACTTATCTACCTGTTCATTAAAATTATAGGTGCAACCTAACCACAATGCAACAACCATTACTTTGAATTTCATTTCATTTCAAATACCATACAACCATAACTGGAAGCTTCATGCAAAGTATGTGTGGCAAATACAATATATAGTGCCTCATTGCTGATAAATAAGTGGATGCACTTATAAAGCACTGCTGTTGTTTTTTTGAGTGTATTACCAAGTTTTGATAATCGATTGATAATCCATAACCAGACTTATTATCATCTTGTCTGTGGAAACTGTTAGCAAAGCAACAGGAGCAAAAGGCCAAGCAGTTTCACAATTTTTACAGTTTCTAATGAATGCTTAAAACATTGGGTTCAAAGTACAAATGTATCATTTTCAAGGTAAATTTTGATTTTCACGTCATATCTTCCCACAAGAAGAACATATTTTGATTTTGTGGGAACAGTATCCTTATCCTCCCTTCTCAATAAAATCTCATATGCAACACCTCCACCTCGTGGTGACTGATTAAAACAACATAGAACCTGTTTGTGTCACTCTCCTAGCAACCAAATTGACGACACAGGATCTCCACACAGCAGAGAATTCCGGTTGCTGTTAGGTAATAATAGATGCGGTTTGTACATACCTGCAATCCCAGTACTTTTTTGTTTAGAATGGTAAAAGCAATTGCAAAACACGGATATGATGTTATGGTAGGTTCACTTCTGATGCCTTTTGTTTCCGACATACTATACTGTCATAATTATGTAGAACAGTAAGTACTTTGTTTTTAGTTTACAAGTGACTATACTAAACGTGACACGATGATTACAATTAGCAGTTACACAGCGACCTTTAGCAGCAAAAAATGCGTGCGGCTTGATAACACCTTGTTTATGTAGGCCACAGAGACGAAAAAAGTTTGCTGTGGATGTCAGGTTAGCTCCCACCATTTCGCAAAATCAGCGATAAAATCCAGTGGAATCTCGGGTTTAGGTACAAGCTATACCATGATGGGGCCTATGGCCATGGTGGTGCTATAACAATTGGAAATTAAAACTGAAAGCACAGACCTCTTGACACATTTGACCTAATCAGAGGAACGCTTTGTGCCAAAATAGCCCCAAAATGGCCCACAGAGCATTAAAATCCACCACAACCTACTCTAATCCTGAGTAGGTTATGGTGGATTTGAGACTGAAGCCATTGGATCACTTCTGGTATATGATATATTGTATGGATGAATGGTAACATCCTTGCTGAAAAGCTAAGAACAGGTTGGCTGTCAAAGCTGGTGTGAGGCTGGTCTAAGCTGGTAGTGGAGGGCAATGTGGGGAACTAGCTGACCATAGGTAAATATACTTGCAAAAACCAGCTGTAAGTGTTGAAAACAACTTAAACCACAGTTTGACAGAATATATATACACACACACACACATTTGATTTTTGTTTCCAGGTGAGTGGAAAGAGATGGAGCCTATTGGTGCATTCATTAATGTGTGGCAAGTTATGGGGCATGGATACAGTGGTGATATGGTGAGCTATGTTTGGCATGGTTTTGGCACACTTCTCGAATAATGCTATGGTAAGATATGCATGTATGTATGAATGATATGGAAAATTATGTGGCTTGCCTTTAGACAATGTCTGGTATATAATACAGTGAGCTGATTTGACATGGTTCTGGCACTGTTATGGCATTTATATGTTAAGCTGTGCTTGTGTTACATGTTGGTCAGCATCCATACTATTTTGGTGGACAGTATGGTGAGCTATCATTGCAGGAGTTTGGCACACTTCTGGAATATAATATTGTGTTAAATCTGGCATGGTTTTGGCCCACTTCTAGCATGTAGGCTGTACTGTAAGCTACATATGACCCAGCCTTGGACCATTTTTGCCATATGAAAAAGTATTTTTGGCATCTAAAAATGTGACATGGTTTGTTGTGTTTTACATGGTTTTGGCCCACTTCTAGCATGTAGGCTGTACTGTAAGCTATATATGATCCAGCCTTGGACCATTTTTTCCATATGAAAAAGTATTTTTGGCATCTAAAAATGTGACATGGTTTGTTGTGTTTTACATGGTTTTGGCACATGACTAGCATATAAAAGACTAGGCCAAGGGTAGCTCAAGTATAAGAGATCCCACTGTGTGTAATGTGGCATACACTGGACTGTATAGAATATATAAAAAACAAGTAAAATTTTTAGTAGTTTTGATATAGATAATTCATTTGAATTCATAATTAAGTGATGCAAAATAATAAAGTCAAAAATATTCAAACATGCCACATGTTGTAGAGAAATTCTTGTGATTACATTGAGACCAAGATATCGTTTTTACCATTTACAGTTGTCAAACTGTAGAGGTGGGTAGGCCAAAAGTGGAGTGAAAATTGAGACAAGTGAGTAATTTTCTTAATGATGGCGTGTTTCTTTCCTCAAAAGTATCCCAAGGTTATATTATGGGTGTCAAATTTCAGAAAGAGGTCAAGATTGAAGAGCGATTTTCCACAGAAATAACCCCCAAACAGTTTTATATGGCTAACGGTAACTGGCCCATTCACGCTGAAATATACATTTTTGGGTGGACCGCAACAGCGGGGCCAGCCCTACAAACGCGAATATCTGTGACTGACTGACTGACTGACTGAGTGATAAAGTTACATCGCGCATGTCTGTGACGTCGGCCGCTAGGTTTTAACCTGGTCTTGTTATTTCTTATTATGAAAAAGTAAAATTAATTCCAAAATTATTACCCAGTTTGAATTCGCAAATGTTGGGTAATCAAGTTGGATTGTGATTCATTTGTGGGATCACAGCAAATTCTCGTTTAAAAACACTGTATTAAGTATTTAATATTTGCCGTTCGGTGTAAAATTGGCCCGATACCTTATGTGGCTAAATGTATAGGCATTTTCAACGCAACTGCAGTTACCTGGAGCGGCCATTAAGTCACTGCACCACACGATGACGGGGTATTTTACATAAAGGTAATCTGTTAACACGTTGGTACATTGCATTATTTGACATCCAGTTCTAAAAAAGTTGGGCTAAGTATATTACGTGGCATTTAAAAATAACTTCCGCATTGTAATCGGTATTTAAATAAAAAAGCATTACGGTAATTAACTCCTTGCAGACTGCTGCACATGCAAAAAATACATTCTTCAACTGCAGAACACTGTCAGTGTTAGTACAGTATTGTACTAACTAGTACAATTTTGATTTGACTTTACAATAGGACTAGCCTACTTTAATTTTACCCAGATGTTGCCAAGTAAGGAGATAGTGTAGTCACATTGTACATTTTGTGAAACAATGTTGCCTCCCTTTTGATACATTGAAGCGCCTATCCCGACAGTTGACGCTGGCAATAGTGTCAACAAACTCAACTCAGACTGGTGCGTCTATTACATAAGAAACGTGCAAGGTTTAATAGATATTAATTATTGGGATAACCAAGGAAACCATAAGTAAGTAGGCTACTGGAGTAAAATTACCTTTAAGATACGATACATTGGTATGGCGGTATTTAAATGGTAAGCCACGTCCGCCGATTTGTCCCACTGCACCTCCATGAAACCATCTACTAGATAAATAAATATTCAAGCCTTCCCTGTAAAATTCTGCCAATCCTAAAAGTAGACAGGCCCATACGTATACCGTACCTAAACGTTTTTCTCGCGACCGTACAGCGTCCCACCTTTTCCCGAAGAAAATTTTTGATGCTACCCATGGTTCTGACGTGGCTGCATGCGATTGGAAGCCTGGTACTGGTATAAATATGACAGGCTCGCCAGACGTTTGCTCACTACTGGAGTTTCATTAGCAGCTTCTGCACCACACTGGGCAGACAGGAACACCAACACAAGTAAGTAGAAATTGCAGCCAAACGTCTTCTACTACACTGCGATGTGTCAAGCAATGCCGCTTCCGACTCATAGGGAAAAGTGCTGTTCATTAGGGTAGCACTTACGGAGTGATTTTCGCCGCGAGAAAAAGCTGTACAGGCTCGGCACCATAGCAATCTCTCCGCTCTGTTTAGACTTCAGTCCTACTGCCTACGTGGACTTCGTACTAGAGTAGGGGATGCGGGTTTACATCCGCCAACACACAACGCAATAAGTAGCCTATGTCATGCGTTCGAATGATACAACACATCCATATTTTTTAAAACAATCTCCATTACTGATCGGGCTATATTTTTACGCATTTGGTATGTTCAAGTATCGAAATGGAGTTTCGTCTAAGATGATCAGACCTGTAGCTACGTGTCACAACAGCGCACGCGCAAGTCAAACTTTATTAAAGTTTTGTAAAGTTTTTGCCCACTGTTCCGTCTTATAATGAGCGATCCTTGTCGTTAAATGACACAACACCATTATTTTTAGACAGACAAAGCAGACGGGCAAAGCTGTTTTTTTAGACAGCGTTGTTACCGTATAATTTAATTAACATCTGTGTATTTTCGCGACCGGAGAAGATTCGTTTTGATGGGTTGATGGCCGGCTAGTCACTGGTTTTATTCCTTGAGGATCTCGTTCAAGCCTTGATGAGGTGGCGTTAAGTAAACTGGTCATTTCGACGTCTTGAAACTAGATGACGCCATAGTCCGTTTATATGTACGTCAACATCCCAGGCGGTATGTGACGTACATTTTCAGACAGCACAATTATCCAGCCTGACCTCGCTAAAGGAGCTTGGACACCTCGTACATTGAAACTAACCCCTCAATGGAACCAATTCCGTATGTGCTGTATTCCCTTTTTGGCCATAACCCAAAGCAAATCATGCTTTGTATTAAAAGGAAGATGGTGTGGTTGTACTTTGAAAGTAAACTTGTCTCAGAATGCAGGTTATGTAAGCAGTCATTATGTGGAGGAAAACAAAGGACTGAGTGTCTATGCCATAAGAGTGCCTACTGCCTAGTGTCAATTTAACTTATTCTATCCCTGTGTGAAAATAGCTATCTTATCAAGGACATTGCACTATAAATAGCCAGCTCATTAGTTAACGGTTATACTGTAATAGAAGAGATGTTTCCTCCTTTATTTACGACCATCTGGCCAGTCATAAATGCAGTTAAATACAGCTTGTAAACATTACATGTTTCCTTGATTAGATTAATGCGCTGGTGGCTAATGACAATACATAAATTGATAGCTGCTTTGTTGATAAACTCAAGCTGTCAAAGTTTGGTTATGGGCAGTTGTCAATACACACATACAGTTTTTAATTCTATCCAGCCCAGGGTGTAGCGAGGTCCTTTCAGATGTGAATGATTTGATATTCAGGTCTAGCAGTCTTGTCATTCAAAAGCATGCTGCATGTTTTTGGGACTTGTGATGTGATCAAATATCAAGGAGCAGTGGCTTATCCAATGCATGGGGATTAGTGGTTCAGCTTCTGTGTGGCGTTGTTGCCTTGCACAACCTGTACAAAATGTCTTTACTAAAGTTGAGTGGCTGCATAAGTGGCATCTGTTTGTGACTAGGGACAGCCTCTTGCTCTAGTGGTCAAATTGGTTGACGATGCCTGTACAATCTGCTCTCTGGCTTTGCGGAAATAGTGAATTCTCAGTGTGGTCCATTCGGTGAACCACACGTTCATGTGAACCAGTCAAAAGCTCACTGAGTAAAACTACTCGTCACAGCACCTGGCAGTTAAATGGATTGGAGTCTGGGCAGTACATCAAGGCTTTTGTAAGTGGGTGGAAAATACGAGTGCAATCACTTTTTGCAAACCTCAATTGCTTGGTTGGAATGGTTTCCCCCTTACAATTGCTTTTTAATTTTAATTTGTCATGGAGGATGTGCACTTGAGCAAACAGCTTTTTGCTGTCTTGACACAAGAGATTTCCAAAAAAAAAGTGCTTTGACATAAAGGTCAATGTGCGTTTGTGTGTGTCCCCCCCCCCCCGGGACACACACAAACGCACACACGCACATGATTGACCTTTCATAATGGCATAACTTGCATCACTCGGTACCAATTACAGGAAGTTGATCACAGACTCCAACTTATGGGTTGGCAAATGCCTTGTTTGTTGTGCTTCTCATTTGCAGAACATCAAACTACATGTCACTTTCACAGCACTGTGTATTGTTTGTCAGTGTGTCCATTTTTGTTTTTCACACACCTTGTATTACAGTGGTGGGTAAATTACGGGAGGGTTGGTCTTCCAGTCTTAGGTTTCATAGTGCGGTCTTATTTCCTCAGCACAGTGCGTTTTCATATGACTTAACTGAACAGGTTTAGCTATTGCGTGTGACAAAGGGTGAGTATTGTGGTACTAACTGGTCCTTGTTTTTACTTTTAAGGCAAAAGCTGGCAGGCTGACGCAGACGGGCAGCTTTACAGGACGGATTATCTGGCAACCGACCCTTTAACTGGTAAGACCAGACCCCTCGGTCAGCTCTCTGCCCGTGCTTCTTTTTTTTTTTTTTTCTTTATTTCCGCTAAGCTCACCTGCTTTTACCAACTAAAAGAATGATGAACCATTTGTGTCTGCCGCCTGTACGTTATGCAACAGCGTAATGAAGGTTTGAAAGAAAACGTGCTCATTGATATCCGGGGGGAAAGAAACTTACTCCCCCCTCCCCTTACCTCCCGCCCTCGCACTAAGGCTCCTCCATGTCAAGATTGTATCAAAAGCCTTTTTGTTGGTAGTTTTGATGGGGCTTAAAGGGGCTGTGGAAGCATGTGCGTGGCGTTGGGAGCCGTATAAGTGCGGGGACCTTAGGAGGAAGAGGCCCAGAGAGGGGTGGGCGTTTCCCCTGCCCGTCCCTTGAAAAGCGGGCCCCAGTCCTCTACTCCTGCTCCACCGATGCGGCCCACGCCAGAGGCCGACGTGGCGGAATGTCTGGGAGCTTACGCATCGCCCCTCGAGAGCGAGAGGCAGTCGTCTGGCCACCCCAGTGGGCCGCTTCATCACACAGAGCGGACGCTTTAAAATGTACATTTCAACAAGCGAGGCAGTCGAGTACTGCAGCTAAGCACAGTACACTTCAAGAGCTGCTTTAACAGACTGGCTTGAAGGAGCTGCCATTCAAATTCAGGCCTCCACATTTTGCATGCGGTTAGAGGTACAGCGATTGTTTAAAAATGGGAGTATTGTGGATGGTTGACAGCCGTTTATTTCATAGTTTCAGAATCCTTCGATGTTGTGGAGAGACAGACTTACTATTAGATTAGGAGGAATGTGGTCATTTGGTTTGTATTGTAAACAGCGGGCAGATGGCCAACTAGTTGGAGGACCGCGAGGGGCCGGGTGAATTTAGCGTTTTTTCTTCACATGTGGAATTCCTTGGGAGAGGCTCCTGCTCTACAGGAAAACTACATTTTCAGAAGGTCCCCCTCTTTGTGTCGGTAGTCCCGGGACAGCAGCTGCACAGGGAATTGGGGTTAGCAGGAAAATCCTCTTACTCCGCCAGCTCATTCAGCCTGCGAGTTATCTTTAGAATTAGCCCTTAGCGCAAAACGCACATACCAGCCACATGATCACCCACCCCCATGCTCTTTGGCTGTTACCTGCATTCTCTCTGAATTGCTCTTGTTTTGTGTATATTAAAACATGCTTTTTGCATGGGAGTTAGAGTACACTGGTAGGATAGGTTTTTCAGCATAAGTCCCGTTCCTTGAAAGACGCAGCACACCTTGCCACTTATCTTATCTGCTTCTCGTTGTGAAAAACGGAGCAGAGTACAAGGACACGGTTAAATCTACTTTTCAGCATTAGGGTATTTGCTTAGTGGTTCGTTTTTCTGGTTTGAGTGGGGGGGTGGGTGCGGGGAAATGCGCATGGCCTTTAGTCTGCGCTAAAGCACGCTTTCTGTTTCTTCCAGTGTCACACTCGGACTCCGTGTGGGATTTCGGCCATGAGCTCTGTCGCCGTACTTACGCAGGAAATCTTCAATGAGCACCGCAGCGGTCTCTTGCCCGAACAGGTCGGCAGTAAGTACACCCATCTCCGCTGTCAACTATGGTATTGCTAAACGTAGGTATAGAACGTACCCTTTTCCATTTCTTGTTCAGAACCTATATTGTACTTTGAACACATTGAAATGTCCTACATCCGCTTTTCCTTTACCCACCCGCACCCCCATTAGCTGCCAGTGCCGAGCCTAGAGTGTCACCTGAGGAAGACGCACCGCCGACCTATAAGGATGCCTTCCCTCCTCTGCCTGAAAAGGCAGCGTCACCCGAGGGGATACAGGAATCTGACAACGCCTGGGCATCTAAGCTACGCCCGCTAAAGGCATCCATTGTCACGCAGGCAAGCTGGAACAACGGGCTCGTATTGTCTTTTTCATCCGTTCTCATCCATGCATACTGGCTTGAGGCTAACTGTTCCTTGGTCTCTAGGTTTTCCATGTGCCACTGGAGGAGCGCAAGTACAAGGACATCAACCAATTCGGGGAAGGTGACCAGGGCAAGATCTGCGTAGACATCATGCAGAAGACTGGGGCACACCTGGAGCTCTCTATGGCCAAGGATCAGGGGCTCTCTATCATGGTCTCTGGGAAGATGGATGAAGTCATGAAGGCCCGTAAGGAGATAGTCTCTCGGCTGCAGACTCAGGTAAGCCAGCTTCTCCTGTAGCCTTTTCTGATTCCAGCACTAAAGTTGTGCTGCGTATAGTAGGCTTGATATCCTTTATCTCACTAATGTCATCATGTTTCAGTTTGGAAGTCTTTGAAGTGTTTGAAGGTACTATTAACATAAAGTGTGTAGATCCCTGTGGCCATAGCAGTTTTTGCATAAATATGAATATATACCTTTTAATTTGTATAGACTACTCCAAAAGGTGTACTCTAGATGCATGATCAATTTGCTCGGTCTGTGAAATGCCACTAACTTTGTTTCTTATGCATTTAGATAAAATGTACCAAATGAGAATTTTCCATGATGTACATTTACATTATGGGAAATTTTCAC
Organism: Anguilla rostrata; assembly: GCF_018555375.3. Taxonomy (NCBI): domain Eukaryota; kingdom Metazoa; phylum Chordata; class Actinopteri; order Anguilliformes; family Anguillidae; genus Anguilla; species Anguilla rostrata. The sequence continues at coordinate 19,412,291 of NC_057938.1, read as the reverse complement.
CCTGTTGATTTGAATGTGGAAATGTACCTGGGGGAATTCTTAATTAGTCGTGTTCAGTCTTGTCAGTTTGACAGACCAAAGACAGTTTTAACCCTGAACTCTGCTGGCTGCAAAAATGGAAAACTCTGAACATTTGAGATGGGGAGAAACTTAAGGACGTTTGTGTATGTTTATACAATTTTCTCCCCTGCACATAGGCCACTGCCACCGTAGCCATCCCTAAAGAACATCACCGCTTTGTCATCGGCAAGAATGGGGAGAAGCTGCAGGAACTAGAGCTGAGGACAGCTACCAAGATCCAAATCCCACGACCCGACGACCCCAGCAACCTCATCAAGATCTCTGGCACGAAAGAAGGCCTGGAGAAGGCTAGGCATGAGATCCTTCTCATTTCCGCCGAGCAGGTAGCACAGCCACTTCCTGCCATTTCTTTGACAGGGGCACAGTCGGATTTTGGGATCTGGGCTTTGGACCAAGCGACTGAGCAAACACTTCCATCTTCTCTTCCAGGACAAGCGGGCAGTGGAGAGGGTGAGCATCGACAAGGTGTACCACCCTTTCATTACTGGGGCCTACAACAAGGTGGTGGGTGAGATGATGCAGGAGACAGGTACCCGCATCAATGTACCCCCTCCCAGTGTCAACAAGACCGAGATTGTCATCACCGGAGAGAAGGAGCAGGTGGCCCAGGCAGTGGTCATGATCAGGAAGATTTATGAAGAGAAGGTGAGTTTGCCACACATGATCTGTGAGTTCATTGTCGAACAGATTGTGTCTTCTAAACCTCTTGCTGTAACTGAAGAGCAAATACTGGGACACCATCACGGTGAAGCAGGTCAGCTGACTTGTCCTCTCGCTGTTCCCCTGTGCAGAAGAAGAGCTCCACGACCATCGCGGTTGAAGTGAAGAAGTCTCAGCATAAGTATGTCATCGGTCCCAAGGGAAACACGCTGCAGGAGATTTTGGAGAAGACTGGAGTCTCGGTCGAGATCCCACCCTCCGATAGCAGCTCTGAAACCATCATCCTCCGTGGAGAACCAACCCGGCTGGGCCAGGCACTCACTGAAGTGTACGCTAAGGTATGGGATCACTTGACCAGCCTAAGTTAAAGCTACTCGCGATTAGACTGCAGGCTTTGTGCGAGTTCTGTGTGGTCATTTTAATTTTGGTTCTTCTTGTTCTTTCTTTTTCTTCAGGCTAACAGCTACACTGTGTCCTCTGTCTCAGCCCCTTCCTGGCTTCATCGGTTCATCATCGGAAAGAAGGGGCAGAACCTGGCCAAAGTCACTCAGCAAATGCCCAAGGTCCTTACCTTCGACTTCCTTTTCCACACCACCTTTTCTGCCTATTACCGAGGAACTGTGCGGCCATTTTCTGGAACTTGACTTTCGTCTTCCTTTCCCATTAAAGGTGCACATTGAGTTTACTGAGGGAGAAGATAAGATCACTCTGGAGGGACCCACCAAGGACATGCAGCTGGTGCAGAGCCAATTTGAAGCCATCGTGATGGACCTGGTGAGTATAGAAATGACTCTCAGCACGAGCATGCCTTTATTGACTGGTTCACCTACTCTGTGAATATACGCTGAATTAAGTTCAAGACCTGGATTTTATTGCCGTAATTTGCAAGTTCTGAGGCATCCTTTTGTCTTTTCCTGACAGGTAAGCCGTATGGACTTCGCCGAGATCAGTGTGGACCCCAAGTTTCACCGACACCTGATCGGAAAAGGCGGTGCCAACAGTAAGTATCTGAGGATGTGTTTTTCCGGAAGCTGATCTGGGGCCGGCGGACATGCCCTACATACCTTTTCTATGAGTTCATTGGAAGAAGCGCTTGAGGCACAGTGATTGTACGTATGAATGACGCGATTCATTCCTGTGTGTCAGTTAACCGCATCAAGGAGCAGCACAAGGTGTCGGTCCGCATCCCCCCCGACAATGAGAAGAGCAACCTTATCCGTATCGAGGGGGATCCCCAGGGTGTGCAGGAAGCCAAGAAGGAGCTGCTGGAGCTGGCATCGCGCATGGTGAGCTCTGCCCGTGTTTGTCTGCATAAGTTCGGAACAGGCAACTGTATATTGATAAACCTATTCGTTATACTCATATATACAATTAAAAGATTACTCGATTTGTTTTTGCCTTGGCAAAGCTCTTTGGGGATCTAAATATGGGCACTCTTAATTTTACACCCTTAAGGACACATTGTTTAAGTTCTATGCTTATGTGTTTCAAGATTCATATATCGTATTGTCAGGATATTTGCTGCAGTAATTTAGGCCAAATGCCTTCTGTCAACGGTGCAACCGCAGTCCCTTGCCTACAGTCTTCTGGTTTAGTTACAGCTACATTTCTGCATGGTCTGTCCCTCAATGTCTGTTCTCTTTGTTTTTGCAGGAGAACGAGCGTACAAAGGATATGATTATTGAACAGCGTTTTCACAGAGCCATCATTGGACAGAAGGGAGAGAACATTAAAGAAGTCCGGGATAAGTTCCCAGAGGTGAGTGAAATTTGACGTAAAATCAGCTTGCAATTCATGTGTGTTTATCTGTACCTATAAAAATTAGTCCTGTGTAATCCATGGCAGTTAATTTCATTTATCCTTCCCAAAGGTCATCATTAACTTCCCTGACCCGGCCCAAAAGAGCGACATCGTTCAGTTTCGCGGACCCCGGAATGAAGTGGAAAAATGTTCCAAATTCATGCAGAAGATGGTTGCTGAAATGGTAAAAAAAAATTGGCTTCCTGTCCTCTTTTGCATGGTCTACTTAAGCAGATGAATGTGCATAAAAACCAGTTTGTGATTTGCCTGGGCAATTAGAGCCCTTTTAGCCATAAGGTCCGTTTTTAGTCCAGTGCTGCTCGACCGAAATCGCAGAATGTTCATGAACGTTCTATTGTCGCCCCACGTAACTGTGCTGTTCTTCATTAGCGAAAGGTATAAATGCACTCCAGTGGCAAATGGCACTTGGAGGACAATGGAGGAAGAAGCAGCTTTAATACACGTCATTATGTCTGCTGCTTTAGCCTACTCTTGAAAAGGAGGAGGCAAACATGGAGGGAATATATCAGAGATAAAAGGCAGCAGTCATTGGAGAAGTGCATTTCTCTAGTTAGAGAAATGATGTTCAAGGATGTGGAGTAAACTATTTCACTTACTACACCAGAATCCCACCAAGCTTATTTGATCTGATGCTGTCATTCGCTGCATAAGTCACATAGGCCAACAGATCACCAATATTGCCTAGTGAAAGGTTGACCTTAACCCTATGGTAATGTCAGCTACAATTTAATAGGTTACTAATAATATAGGAAAGTAAATTACTATTAAAGCAAACAACTTTAATGCATTCGCAGGTGTAGCCTGAGTAATCACTATGTAGTTTGCTAGCTCGCCACAAAAGTGTCATTGTAACTTCACAATACACAAGTACATATCAGTGTTAACATTGGAAGCCAGCTTCTTCCTGTGTTGGATTGTATCTCATTCTCATCACAGTCTCTCAGCATCAGTCGGTGAAATTACAGTATTATTAATAATTGTAAATTGTGCCAATTTATAATGCTATTCACACATTTTCTAGGTTATCTAACCAGTTAGTCTCCGAACTTGTTAAACAAGGCGTTCATTCAAGCTAATGTTACTTTGTAAGTAAGTAGGCTACTTGTACTTTTAAGAAGTGTTTAAATCGATGGCAATCTACGACCAGGCATTGTGTTTCTTGAGAGAATCCTTGTAGATGGTGCAGCTATGGGCTTATGGGTAGGCTACCCTATGGTCACACTTAGTCTGTCAGTGTCCATTGTAACAGTTGCCTAACGTGCTAACTAGCGCCTTACAAGTTGGCATCTTGGGCCACAGGCTCCGCTGTCCCAGAAAAACATTACCATAACAACAGAGTCAATGTTCAACGTATGTTGAACATCCTCAGCGACCGTTTCCATGACCACTGAGTAACAGTTGCCTGGAATATAAACCAAATGTCACTGCGACCAGCGACATTGCACTTTGTCAGCCACAGCGACTATAAACGGGCCTATAACCCTCTTACTACTACAAAAAAGGGACTGTGAATCATAATCCTTCCTCAACCCTATTATATGAATTTGGAAAGAGCTGAAAAGGTCTATATTTGAGCTTTGTGAGGTGTCCAAGTAATCAATGAACACAGGGTACTTGTTTTCTTTCCAATCTAGGTGGAGAACAGTTTTTCAGTGTCTGTCCCCATCTTCAAGCAGTTCCACAGGAATATTATTGGTAAAGGAGGAGCAAATATAAAAAAGGTACAGGAGGAAAATAATTTCAGCTTGACCTCAAGTTTTTCACCATCTGTTGAGGTGACTCTGCTGACATTCTGTACTGATCCCTTAGATTCGTGAGGAGACCAACACTAAGATCGACTTGCCCGCTGAGAACAGCAATTCTGAGATGATTGTTATTACTGGAAAGAAGGCCAACTGTGAGGCTGCAAAGAATCGCATTTTAGCCATCCAGAAAGAGCTGGTGAGATGATTGGGGTGGGGGGGTGGGGGGTGTAATGGCATTTGAATAAAGCCACCAGTAGCATTTCAATAAAGCTGTGTAATTGCTTAGATTCTGGAAAGATTTTGGAAGACCTACCAAACATTGCAGTGTGTGGATGATGCTGCACTTTAAATAAATATGTTTAAAAGCCTCTGGCTTTGGTTGGAGCCTAAAACCCCTCCTTCTCCTTGTTTTCAGGCTAACATCACAGAGATGGAGGTGTCCATTCCCTCCAAGTTGCACAACTCCCTGATTGGTTCTAAGGGACGGTTTGTGCGCTCCATCATGGAGGAGTGCGGTGGCGTGCACATCCACTTCCCCTCCGAGGGCTCCGGCATCGACACTGTGACCATCCGTGGGCCCGCGGAGGACGTGGAGAAGGCCCGCAATCAGCTGCTTTCCTTGGCTGAGGAGAAGGTGAGCAGGCACGGGGCATAATGGGGCATAACAACCGCTATAATGGGTTTAATTGCTGAAATGCCGCCTTTCACGTCATATGAAAGCACTTTTCAGTGAAAAATTGTGGGGGACACCTCAACCACCAGCATTGTGTAGAGACTATCTGGGTGATTAACAGCAGCCATTTTGTGCCTGAGCACTTGCCGCTATCATTTGAGGTGATTATTAGAAGACCCTCCCCCCATTCCACTCCTTGTGGAATAGTACTTCAATGTGATTCCTCCCCCCCACCCCCAAAGTGTATGGAATGCTATGAATAGCAAGGTGTTTAGTTTTGTTTTTCTCTCACGCGTTCCCTTCCCCAACCCTCTCAGCAAACCAAGAGCCACACTGCGGAGCTGCGTGCCAAACCCGAATACCACAAGTTCCTCATCGGAAAGGGTGGTGGAAACATCCGGAAGGTGCGGGATAGCACTGGGGCTCGCATCATCTTCCCCACGGCGGAGGACAAGGACCAGGAGCTGATCACCGTGGTGGGCACGGAGGAGGCTGTGCGAGATGCCGCGAAAGAGCTGGAGGGGCTCATCAAGAGTCTGGTAATGCGCCTGTCCCCAACTAAATCTCCTGTGCCAATCCTACTTCTACACGTTTTACATCATTAGTTCTGGGGAGACTGCATAGTGTGGTCCGTAGGATGGCCAACTCAACCTGCATACAAACCACTCTCCCATCACTGATTTTGTATAATGCCGTTTACACAGTGGTTATCATGCTGTGCTTCAAAATGTATGTTCTCCAGGAGAACCGTGAGGAGGGAAAAAAGGGGAAGATGCCTCTAACTGCGTAGAACTGTTGTGCCTCATGACCTGTCCCTAACCCATCATGGTTCCTGCAGGATAATGTGGTGGAGGACTTCATCACAGTAGATCCAAAGCACCACCGCTACTTCGTAGCACGCCGCGGCCAGGTGCTGAGGGACATCGGTGAAGAGTATGGCGGCGTGATGGTCAGCTTCCCTCGCTCCGCCTCACAGAGTGACAAGGTCACCCTTAAGGGCGCCAAGGAGTGCGTGGAGGCCGCCAAGAAGCGCATGCAGGATATTATTGAGGACCTGGTGAGTCCCTGTGATTATCCAAAGCTAATGTGTGATAATGAATGATACTTAATCTTAACAGGCATTAGGTTAATCTAGCAGAGAGTCATTATTTTTCATATTTATATACCTTTCTAATTGGATCCTGACAGTGATTTGAAGGTTCTTGGGGTTGGGGGGAGGGAGCATTTTAATTGGAAATGCAATCCTGGAGGGGCTATTTTAACTCTGCTTATGGTTGGATGCCTCCTGTCTCATAATGTAGTACAAAAAAATTACTTGCGCTGCCTCTGCCCGTTAAGGTCTTCATTGTGAGACTGAATGGTTGGAGGGAGGAACATATGGTTTAAAATGGGAACTGCTGACTTTCAATCCCTTCATATGTCCATTTAAGTTTTTCTGTGGATCTAATGCTTTCTGCAGAATAACTCTGCTCTTCAAACCTGCATTAACTGTTTTAAAAAAAAAAAAAAAAAAAAAAACACCTGTGCACTTTGCCGGCATGTGGCTTCCTCAATATTTTACAGTATTTACAGCCTGGCTTTGGTTTTGCAGGATGCCCAGGTGACGATGGAGTGCGTGATCCCCCAGAAATTTCACCGCTCCATCATGGGTCCTAAGGGATCCAGGATCCAGCAGATCACCAGAGATCACAATGTGCAGATTAAGTTCCCTGACCGAGAGGATACTCAGGGTAAGGCGGCTGTTTTGTGGACTAAACAAATGCGTTTGATTCATCAGATCATTTTATTAAAAGAACTGTTGTCCTTGCATGTACATTTTATTTTTCAAATACACATACATACAGATATCATATGTTCTTGTATCAAATGGCAGACTAGTCTGCTGGTGATAACCAGGAAATGATTGCAGCCGCTTTTTGGTGTATTCGTAGCCTTTTGATGTATTCGTAACGTTAAGCAGAATGTGACTGATTTCCGTAAAATGCACTTAAAATGGGCTGACTAATGGTGGCAGGTTCTCCAACTGAGCCGGTCGTCCAGGAGAATGGAGTGACAAACGGAGAGGTGAAGGAGCCTGCTGACCCTGATGTACCGAAGAAGTGTGACACCATTGTGCTCTCGGGGCGCAAGGAGCGGTGCGAGGCAGCAGTGGAGGCCCTTAAGGTGGGCCTGAGCACTGTGCCTTCTATCATCATCATGTGATCTTTCTGGCTGTGTTCATTTTAACTGCATGTATTTAACCACTGGATTACCAACACCCCCCCTACCTCTACCTTTTTAGGCATTGGTTCCTGTGACCATTGAAGTGGAAGTGTCCTATGAACTTCACCGTTACATCATTGGCCAGAAAGGAAGTGGAATTCGCAAAATGATGGATGAATATGAGGTAGGTTATCAAGCTTTTCACTTGGGTTTATCTGGGCAAAATAAAGGGTTTGCTGTCTTAACTCAACTGAGTGATGATCGGACAGGGTTCCTTGCATATTTCCCTGGGCAGGGTTGCTTAAAATGCCTCCCCCCCTCCCTGAACCACATCCTTGGGGGGCCCTGCTGTACTCCTGCAGGCATTCCATACTGTACCTTGACGATGAGTGGAATCTCTGTGCCTCAGGTCAACATTCAAGTGCCTGCTCCTGACCTCCAGTCAGACGTCATCTCCATCACTGGCCTGGCCAACAATCTGGAGCGCGCCAAAGAGGGCCTCCTGGAGCGCGTCCGAGAGCTTCAGCTGGAGCAAGAAGACCGGGTACGTGCCCGTCTGCCTGGGGCAGAACCAGGCCAGTGGTTATCTAGATGTAATGTGATCAGGGCAGACTGCTGTAATGTACTGGTACTGTTCATCAGTCGTTGTAAAGCTCAGCACACAGCTAGCATATTTGTATACATAAAACCAGTTTAGACCTTGTGTGTGTATTTTTTGTGTATGGGTTATGGGTAATAATGCCATGGATGTAACCTTGTGATATGCTATAGAATTGAAGGGAGAGGATTCCAACATGGTGATTAATATGAAAGTGTATTTCTAATACATCCAATTTAGTGTACTGTACAAAACCATTGCATGAAGGTTCTACTTTATTGTCACCATGGAATGTAACAAGTGACATTACTTACCTAAAGCCAAAACGGTGTCTGATTGTCCACTGAACAATCCTGGTAATGACCTCAATGATGTTTCTCCTTAGGCCCTCAGGAGCTTCAAACTGACCATCACTGTGGACCCCAAATATCACCCAAAGATCATTGGGCGCAAGGGCGCAATCATCACCCAGATTCGCAACGAGCATGACGTCAACATTCAGTTCCCCGACAAGAATCACGAGAACCAGGTACCCGGGGGGAGTCTGCCACCCATGCTCAATTTTAACACTGTCTATGATCCTGCAATGGTTAGGCGGTCACTGTCAATGTTGCTTTCTCTTCAGGATCAGATCACCATAAATGGGTATGAACAAAACGCAGTTTCTGCCCGGGATGCCATCCAGGCCCTCGTTGATGAGCTGGAGGAGATGGTTTCTGAGGACATCACCCTGGACAGCAGAGTTCATGCCCGCATCATTGGGGCACGTGGCAAGGGCATCCGAAAGATCATGGATGAGTTCAAGGTGAGCAGGGCAGGAGGGAAAACAAAATTGCTTCCTTGAATGAACTAAATGTAATTTTGAATGCATCTTTTCCTCCACAATAGATGTACTATTTGTTCATTTTTTTCCCCCTTCTTCTCCAGGTTGACTTGAAGTTCCCTCAGAGTGGGGCTGCAGACCCAAACATGGTGACCGTCACAGGGCGCCCTGAGCTGGTGGATGAAGCCATCGATCACCTCCTGAACCTCGAGGAGGAATATGTAAGCATTATATTTTTTTGAAGCAGTTTTGCCTTTTAGTTGGGCTGCATTTACACAGTACATTTTGCATCAGCTGTGTTCGTATGCTAATGGATTTCGTACAACTACAGATGGGAGATGTGGTGGAGAACGAGTCCAAGCAGGCCTTCATGAAGCCGCGTGGAGGTGCTGCCCCCTTTGCGGAGGACCACAAAGGCACATCAAAGGGCTTTGTGGTGAGGGATGCTCCCTGGGCTGCGAGTGAGAAGGTGAGGGACTAGGATATTAGTATTTTAATATTGGTGACTTGGATAAAAGGATTTTGTTTGAAATGTGTTTGAATGCAGTTAAGGAACACACCTTTTGGCAAAAACAAAAATGTGTGTGTGTTTTTGTTTCACCTTCTCAGGCTCCCGATATGAGCAGCTCTGAGGAATTCCCCAGCTTTGGAGCGCCTGTGGCCCCCAAGGCCTCTCCATGGGGCCCCAAACGGTTCTAACATGGAAAATGAAGATTTGACATCCAGCCCGCCAAACTTTCTTATCCTGCTTTTGCCCTCATCTGCTTGGATTGACTGTTGTGACTCACTACCATTCCTACTCAAATCCCCCCCCCCCCCCCCAAAAAAAAGTCCCAGCAATCCTCTCCCACCCCCAAGATGCTCAAATTGGGTCTAATGAAGTGGCCTTAAAAAAAATGAATTAAAAAAAAAAAAAGGTTTAAGGATGTATTCGGAGGACTAAATGTAACATCTAGTGTCTAATGCCCATCATGTTATATTGGGGGTGGGGGGAGAAGTTTGCACATAGCTTTTATGAAAAGTCCATTTTAGGGTAGAAGTGATGACGCAGTATTGCCAGTATGGTCACCTTGTTTCCATCTGTTGCCATGAATGAAAATTTGCTATCTTGTTCTTCAATGGTAAAACTTAATCGAAAGCTGTTTCCAAGGTGACCAAACAAGGCTGTCATGGTTGGATGAGTGGTCCCAGAGTTGCCTTGGAAACCAATATTTATATGTTATGAATTGAGAAATGTCCCTTGTAAAAGCTTGCCAGTTCACTTCAGAACCGTCTGCCTGTAAAGACTGAGATTGATTGACACTGACTTTCTCTCTGGCCTTGTTTTACCATAAGGCTTGAAACCATTTTTTAATGATGATATGAGTGGAATGGTCTGGAACATGGTGCAGAAACACTACAGAAACATGCATACTCACTGCCAAGTCCTTTGATTTATTTTGGAGCTGTAAGCTGATCTTAATCTCCAGAAATCCTAATGCATCACCCACAACATTAACTGCACAAATACTGTACCAAAAAAATTTCAACCTTTGAGAAGAGGTTCAAAAAATGTCTGTATATTTTTCAACTTCTGTGGAGAGGTGCAAAAAAAAAAAAAAAAAAACAGCCTTTGAAAAAAGATGAAATACAATTTGCTGGTCGGCTCATTTGTTTCCAGTCACCCGTGTACAAATTAGCCGTTGTGATAATTTCTTTCCTTGTTTTTGTACCCAGTCAGTGTCCTATCTTTTTGGTTTGTTTTGTCTTCCAGTTTCTGGGCAGACCATTGTTTCCATGGCAACAAACTTTGTGTTAGCCTTAAGAAAAAAATGTATATGCAATTACTCAAGCAAAAAAAAAAAAGAAAAAAGTAAAGATTATGGATAAAACTGGAATTTAATGTCCAAAAAATAAAAATGGAAAATTGGCTGTGGAGTCTTGCTTCTTTATGGGGAAAATTAACATAGCCAAAGTATAATCCTGAATTTCATAATTTGACTAGACTGATTCATTTTTTCAAATCCACACTTCTGCACAACTTGACTGAATTCAACGTGGGCACAATAAACCCCCAGTGTTGTCCTCCAATCTCAGGCCCAGTGGTGAATGGTGAGCCTGCTCTATTTCTAACTAATTACTTAAATATTGAAATAATAGTTAAACGTGCAAGTTTTTTTTTAAATTTTTTTTTTAACTAATTTGCATGTTTTGTGTGAACTGTACGCACTGTATGAGTTGTGATTTGGGGCCTAATTTATAAAACTGCAGGTTTTACACTAATCAGTTACGTATGCGCAAAAGAAAAGTGCTTACATTCAAAAATATGAAACTGTCTATTCTCACTTGTATGCAATTTTCTCTTTATAAATCAAAATCAACTTCAAATAATGCATAGCCCACGTGTATGAGCCTAGAATCCCACCCTGTTAACTTCCTCAATTAACCATTAATGGTTAATGGAATGCCCATTGTGAATGTTGATAAATGTATAAATCAGCTTGCCATTCCATTGATTTGACTGGGAAAACTGAAGTCAGACCTAAAAACAAAGCGGAGAAACTTCACGGAGTGTGGAAATCGGGACATTGGTTATTGAGAGATCGAGGCCAGAAGGGCTATATTTTGGTGTTTGGTGGAAATAGTTGTGGCATAACCATCCATCCATATACCCCCCATCCCCACCAAATGCATAAGGTTACAATACCATAGCCAGGAATAATAACAATTGTAGCTATTGAGTCAAGATATTTTTTTTAAAAACAGCTGGGGAATTCTAAGGAATAAAAATACTTTAGCCTATATCCAAATCACAATACGTATGAAATCCCCATCTTTATTATATTAAGTTGGTTTTCTCATCATTATGCTATTGGGTGGTTATTTGGTCTGTTTTGTAATATTGGGTGGTGGGGGGGGGGGGGGGGTTTAACTTATGCTACTTCAGTGTGAAGTGCCACTGTACCTGCGGAGTCTGCATCTTCTGTATTAACCATATTTAACATGTCTTAATCACTTCACTGGGTTTGTAAGTGTATTCACCTAGCTAGCTCACATTAGCTATCTTCTGTAATTCACAGCCGTTACCTAGCAAAATAGATAGCCTTGTTTGAGGAGGCCCTCCTCCTTTCTAATTCTTACAGTAACTCATGGTATTCTTACACTGATACCAAGCTAATTCGGCACAATGGGCAGCCCCATCAGTTGTCACTGCAAAGAATTCACCAACTCATGGATGGTCCAACTATCCATAGTGGGGACAGACAGGCATTTATGTCGTTTTATGACGTTTGCTCTGAGAGTCTATGCATTGGTAGGTATGCTTGACCAACAGGCACAAAAGTGCTATGGAGTCAGAGTATCATTTACCGTCTCTCTAGAATTTCAACCAAGTAAGAGATTTAAGATTCAAGGTGCTTTTGTGGCTGAACACTTGGGGTTTTTATGGCCCTAGATTATGCCTCTAGAACCGGAGCGGTTTGGACCACCAGGGAGTCATACCGCTGCAAGGGTGAGGCTGTGCTGGAATTTACGAGGGTCAGTGAGTGTCCTCGAACACCAACTTCCTGAAGAGCAGTGCCCATTCACAGCAAAGAGACTATCAGGTTACCTGAGTCCAGGACAGTGAGAGTATAAGTGGATGGGGTGCTGTTCTCCCCACCTCTGAGGGGCACAGAAATACTTCAGCAGAGATCCAGTGCAGAGGCCTACAATGCATAAATTCTTCAATTGGAGCAATCTGGCTACACAGTTAAATTGACCCCTGAAACTGTTGACTGCCTTGTGGCACAACATGCAGTCCGTGCTGTACAATGTTTGTTCTACAAGAGCACATCCAAGATCCACGATTGCTAACGGACCTCCTGCAAGCATGACATACCTAGAATAATACTTACAGCACATGGGAATGATCTGCTTACAATGATATTATGGCAGCCCTGCAATGGACACCCCATCCACCATAAGATATTCACGTCTATTGCAATGCCTGTGAACTTGCTTGTGAGTCAATGGCCTATTTTTGGATGGAAGGTTCTCAGGGACACATGGAAGTTACGTTCCTTGCACCAAAATCTAGAGTGACACTGCCGCTGAATATCTGGCTGGTGACCTTGTAGACTAATCCCACCACTGTACTAGCATGACTCAAGTCAGTGTTGTCAGTATAAAGTCTTTTTGGGACCAGTATTAGAAATTTAAGAGCTGACAGATATTCAAGCTTGGAATTACGTGAGGTCTGAGGACATCCCTGCAGATATAACATGCGGCAGAACACTGGCAACTCTCAGAGAAAACCTGCTGGAACCAGGGACCGTGCGTTTTGTGGCAACATCCAGTCATGTGGCCCCCTGAACCAGAGATAGTTGCCACATGTCATTCAGAGCAGGAATGGAAATCCAGCTTCCGTGGCCACACATCAACAGATCACTCCCCACTAGTACTAGATTTATCTCAGTTTTGCAGTTTCAAGGAATTAGTTGAAGTGACAGTTAAGGAACTTCACGGGGTGGGAAATCAGACCACGCTCACAGGATTAAGTCAATACATAAGCAGCTGGGAAACCAGTGCCTTATACGAGGAGACTAATCACTCTTTCAACTCAAGTCCTATGGCACTAGTGGAGTCATTAGTGTTGGTGGGCGTCTGCATCATAGTGTTTTACCGGATCAAGAGACAATTCACCTTAACATTCTGGATCCAAAGCATCCCTTCAGCCAGCTCCTAATTCAACACTTTCACAATGATTTACATCACCCTAGACCAGAAAATGTTTTTGTTTTCAAAAGTCTGCCAGAAATACAGGACCTTTTGAGCAATGGTGTTTATATTAATCACCAACACAGTTGTACAGAGTGTAAAAAATGGCTAGGAAAACCAGAAGTCCCAAAAATGGCTGATATGCCCCCTGCATAATTCAGCTGTTCCAGCCTTCATTTTATTCACCTGGTGAATGCTCTGAGCCTTTCCTTATTAAAGTGAGTAGGTGCAGTGAGAAAAAGTGGGGTACTGTTAACCACTAGAGGTGTTCATGTGGATTTCCTCACCAGTACAGACACTAACTCCTAACTGATGGCACTCTGAAGATTCACTGCTTGCTGAGGAAAACCTCAAAAGGCTTTTGTCTTATCAGGGGACATATTGCAGAGGAGGAGATAAGGAGCTTGCAAACTAGCAAATTTGGTTCCACTTCAACCCATCAGGCACCCCCACTTTTATGGCACATGGGAGAGAGAGATTAGGTCTCTAAAAGAAGTGCGTCATGTGATCCTTGGGCCCAGACAGGGATGTTGATAACAGCTCTCATAGGGCTAGAGGGGATCTTGAACTCTAGGCCTCTTGGCTATGTGTCCTCTGACATAGTGGGCATTGACCCAGTCACTCCTAACAGTCTGCTGATGGTGTGGCCTGACTCTTCCCTGCCACAAGTTCTGCACCCTGAGTTTGAGATGATAAGTTAAAATGCTGGAGACGTAGTCAGGCCGACCACTTCTGGGCATACTTGATGAAGATGTATTCACCTAGTCTAAAAACCTGCTGCAAGTGGAAGCCTGATGCTGCAAAGGACCTCAAGAATGGAACATTTGTCATGATCATTGATCAACAGTTTCCAAGAGCCCTCTGGTTCACCCGTTCTGTCGCATTTGTCTGCAGATGGTAGGCTGTGGTGAGCCGGTGCTCTATCCCTAATGTGCTGACAGCACAGTTAAAAATGTCACTCACAAACTGAGAGCCTCTGTTTGATATCAGGAATCTTAAGGCACCATGCCGGACATAAACATTCTCCAGCAAACTGTCAGAGGAAACCTGCCGTAGCCTGTCTCACTACCTACACCTCTATCGACTTAGTGAAATAATCCAGGAACACAATAATGTATGCATCAATGAGCACCATGAGGCCTGCTTGTTTCCTCTGCCTCAGTTTGGTTAGTTAACAGACAGGTTGCGAAACCACATAGGCCTCCATCCTCATTCTCGGCCAGAGAGACCTTAACCTTGGACAGCATCTTTGTGGACCCCAAATATCCAGCAGTGGGGTGGCCTTGATAGTAACTGAGCAACTGGCCCTTGAGAGAGTCTGGCCCATGCAGCCTCAAATTTTTCAGTGGGTGCAGACCGCAGCTTCCTTTGGGATCTCTGTAGTAAAACAGACATTATTGACAGTGAATTCAGGAAGGTCAGTCTCATCTTCCACCACATCCAAAACTCTCTCCAACCCATGAAGCAGACCCCCAGTAACAGGGTCTTCCAACTGCAGCTGATGTGACTGCAGCCAGTCCTGTCCGGTTACCAAGGGCTTTGTGTGCAGGTCCAGACCCGCTACAATGGTGTAATTGGGCAGCAGATCTGTTGGGTCGTAGTTGCTTGGTAATGAGTTTTCAGGATAGTGTATCTGGCACTTTGTTATACAACCCAGGCTTGAGCACCACATCAAAATCTAAATCTTGGAGGTGAAGGCACCACCTGATTCAACCTGAGGGCTTAGGGCGAGACATCAAGACTTCACGCTGCTGTGGTGTCTGACTATGGCAACGTGGAGCCCCTCAATGCAAGGTCTGAAATGCTCAATGGACCAGAAATGTCAAATCGGAAGCTGTGAATTGGGAACCAACTTTACCTTGTGAAACGTCCTTCCGGCAGCGCAAATTTAGTCATATCTATCGATCTTTGCTACCACATCAGAAAATACTACAAGTAAAAAGTCTTTGCACCTTATTGGAAAAGTTTTCTAAGCTAATTACATTCTTTTCATTAATTCATCCGACAACAATTTCAAAAACGTTCTGGCTTGGGTTTCCCAGAAAGTAGCCAAAGACATTCCTTTGTAATGTAAGATAGAGCCTAATGCTCTTATAAGCTAGAATGCGCTGCAGTCTGATATCTATAGCTCACATTTTGTGTTAAAGCTCCCTCTAGTGGACTAGTTTGCTACTTAATAGGATAGGGAGTGCTGTGGGTCGACATTGGGAAAAAGTACAAGCTAAAGTAAGGAGCTAATTTAGGCTGGGATCAGTACGGGTTTTGGCCATTTTATTTCATACCATTTCATATCAAGTGGAGTACGTTATGTGTGCGTAGGTTTATTCTCACGGAAGATGTGTATTAATCGAGACGTGGATGCTAGCTATATAAGGAACAGGAAACTAGCTAACTGCTGCATGTCTTGTTGCTGTGGAAGACAAGAGCGTAAGTAATAAAAACAGTCTGCAACAGTATTGGACTGAGTATTTCGACGTTGAAGTGTGCCAAAGAAAAAGTGACTAGATTTAAATGGTTTATTACAACAAAGGGAAAGGTATCGAACAAGGAAGCCATAACATTAAGTCAAAAAACTCGCTCGTCTGGAATGCTTCGCTGGTTAGGTTAGCGGGCTCGCATGGTTTGCTAACTTCATGAAATGGCGGATGCATTGTGCACAATAAAAGGAACTTGATATCTTAAAACACTGTGGATTTAAATTCCGAAATTGCCGAAGAATCATAAAGATTAGACGAACTATTATCCGAAACCGTCTTCTGGACGAAGAAACTATTAAAGCTGAATGGTAGATGGGAAGAATGGAACCTGGTTACCTTTGCTAAATGGAGGAGGAGCACGTGCTTCTGCTGTGGACCTGACTTGCCAAATGGAGTCCAAATGGCTGAATTAGAGGAAAAAGTATTACATGAGTTGTTTAAACCATTCAAAAGGAAATCGTTCACTTTTAATGAAAACTTGCTGAAATCAAAATGGCACAGCAGTAGGCCTACCTGAAAAAGTCAGGAAAAGGACGGTTAAGCTTAGGCTACTGCTAAATATTGAGAAGTAAATAAATCACAGTAAAGCAGTCAAGGAGAGCAAAGCTAGGCCCACTTACTAGTAAGTTGAATGACATTAAAGCTCTCATGCAATATTGTCAGCATAGCCAGGATGTGAAATTTCACAAGGCTGCCTTCTGCACAAAGATTTTTAGGAGACTCATGGTAGTGTGCAACTCTTATTGCCTGAGGAGGAAATTGAGTGATTTGATTGGTATTTGCCAAAAATGACTTACTATCGGGAATTCCCTGTTGAGGTAGAAAGATGGTTATGTGAAGCTCACCATCATGCCAGCCAGGAATAGCAATCAGGTTGATGTGATACTGGAGGAATTCAGTGTCTCTGTAGCATCAGTAGGAATGGTTCTCCATGTGTGAGATCACACTGTAGTTCTTCTTGTACCAGTTTAGTACATATTTGTGCAGAGGCTGAGCGAGAACTTTTAGGAGGAGCAGCATGCTTTGAAGAAAATGATGGAGGAATTGCAACTAGAAACTAAGATGGCGGCAGCAACAGGTAAGATTAATGAAATAGATGCAGAATCTCGACAAGTTATCGCCGAGTCATCTTTAGAGGTCACAGCCTCCTTAAGAGGTACGGCATTTTCTTTACATGTTCAGCTAGTCGAGCAGTGCAACTTGAGTTTGCCTGTACTTTAGACACAGACTTGTGCACAGATGCAGCTTGCCACTTCATTTGCAGGAGAGGTCCTGTGTCCAAAATGAAATCTGACAACAAAACAAATTTTGTCAGTGCGGAACGTGAGCTGAGAATCTATGAGTGCTTTTAATCACCAGAAATTGCGAGCCACTTGGAAAATGGAATAAAATGGGATTTCAATTCTCAGAGTAGTTTTCACTATGGTGCGGTGTGGGAGAGGCTTATTCGTGTAATCAGAAAGGTACTCGACTCTGTTTTACTACAACAAACCCTTGATGATGAAGGGCCGCAAACAATTTTAAGTTAAGTTGGAAGATATTTTAAATGATGGGTGTCAGAAGACCCTAATGATTTGGAAGCCCTCACACCGAATCGCTTACTTTTGTTAAAGTCCAAACCAATCCTGCCACCAGGGCTGTTTGAGGAAAAAGATGTGTACTCAAGACGGAGATGGAAATGGGTTCAATACCGCGCTGAACTGTTTTGGAAAAGAGCGTATTTGCCGCTAATGCAGGAATGTCAACAGTGGTCCCATATACAAAGAAATTTCATGTCAGTGGATATCATTTTAGTCATTGATGCCACAGCTCCCCAGGGCTCATGGATTATGGGAAGGATGTTGGAGATCAAACCTGACAAAAAACGGGCTTGTCCGTAGTGTTTGCCAAGTCTGTGTCGGGGAATCAAACTGGTCTCCTATGTGACAGGTGGATGTAGCCTATTAATCACTATACTGATATCTGAAGAAAATAGTGTTTTCCATGTACAGAGAAGTTACTCACACATACATAGCACGGTCTATTAGTCATTCATTTGAACCTGCGAAATGGTATTAAATGTATTGCAATCAAGCTTTGGATAAATTAGAAGAAACATATCTTAGCTCACACAAATTGAACAAGCTGTATTCCAAAGCAGTGCTACACAGTGTGTCTTAAATTATTTCAAGTAACTTGGCTCTGTGTTATTTTTTTCATTTTACCATCTGAAGAGTGTGGTTATTCAAACTTTTACGTATCACATGAACTTGTTACCACTCGTGGTCAAGAATGGTTTTGTTTCAAACCCATTTTTACAGACAAAAAATGGCTGAGAAACGACAACCAAAGAAAGGGCACAGATAAAAGTTTTATGAGTACTAAACTACTTCAAGCATAGTGTTTCCACAATTTGTGCCAGTACATGCTGTACATGTGTCGTGCGCTGTGTCACCGATGTGAAGCACAATGAATGCTAATAGCTCCCCCTTGTGGAGAATCTTCAGCTTGCTAAACGTGAGTGAGTGAGTGAGTGTGCGTGTGAGTGAGTTACAAGCCAGTTCTATGAGGTGGAATACCAGGCCTGGAATTCCAAACATGTGCAAACAGCCTACCATGAATATTACTTTCTCTGCTAACCTATGCAATGTAAGGTGTAGTCACTGGAGTCATGCATTGCTACAGTAATAAGAATCATGGTTTATTAATAATTGTGGTGTCATAGCATGTGAATGGCTCGTTGGTCTAGGGGTATGATTCTCGCTTTGGGTGCGAGAGGTCCCGGGTTCAAATCCCGGACGAGCCCTCTTTTTTTTGTTTTTTTTCTTGTGTGATTTCATGAAAATGAACGCCATGTTTTATATTTCAGGCAGTTGACATTTTGCCAGAAAAAGGTCTCCAGTACAGGTAAAATTGCCTACACCAGACATAAAACATTTAAGCCACATCAAATAACATAATATTTATACAGGTTCATAATTTCAATAGATACAGAATACAATGAGCTGAGTAGGCATCATATTAAAAGAAATATTGCCAATGAGACATCTAGATGTGGCCTACATATGTGATTGTATTCAACAAAGTGCTTTTGTTGCATGGTCATTTTCTGTACTAACACAAGGAGGTGCTCCAACCTAGCTTTCCCAGTAGGTAACTCATGAGGGATAGCGTCAGTTTAAGACGTCGCTACCCAAAATGGGACTTCACTCCTCGTTAGTATAGTGGTGAGTATCCCCGCCTGTCACGCGGGAGACCGGGGTTCGATTCCCCGACGGGGAGAAGTATCTTTTTCCCCCGGCTGCTTCAGATAGCAACGTCTCTGTGTATTCATTTTGCCAGTGGGTTCCTCCAGTGTAGACAACGGCACCAAACTCTGATCTCCCCCTGAGGCTGATGTGCTATGTGGGCTAGGATTTTCTTTTTTACCTCCAGTTTCATGTCAAACCGTTTTTGCTTCACCAATTGCATAGTATGCGGAAATAGAGAGACAGAGTTTACAACAGCTATATCTTGCCCTTCATAGTTTCCCTGGCCCTGGCACTGAACTGCTTACACTAGTGAATAAAATATGTTTTTTGGCTTGTACTTCCATTAACAGCATTTCAATCTCCGCTTTAGAGATGTTATTGTTCTTTTGTCTTTTCTCTGGCATCTCTTTAAATGACCTGCAATAGAATTCCAAACTCCTTATGGTATTTTAGGGGTGTCCATTTATGCTAATCACAAGTTCTGTGAACGTGTTTTTCATTGCAAAAATTTATGTATTTACTGTATCAACAGTATCCACATACGTATGTGAACATGAAAAAGCTGTTGTTACGTGTTTGATGAAACTGGTGGTATTTGTTACTCATAAATTTACACACTGCTGTACGAAAATATTGATAAATGAGGCCCACTGTTTGGGCAAATGCGTTTATGAACGATTTATGATCAAATTATTTTGGCTCATGTTTGATAAATGAGGCCCAGTGTTTTCATATTGTATTTGGTTCCATTTCTTATCCCATGTTGCGCTTTCTGCAAAAAATGTGGTGAATGGACTGCATTCGTATTGCACTTTTTCCCAGCAACTAAGGCTACACAAAGCGCTTTATAATTAATGCCTCACATTCACCCATTCACACACATGCTCACACAACAACGGCAAATATGACTGTATGATAGGTGAAATAGTGTACAATATGACTTTATTTTAACAAATATTACTACTACTTCTCAAAAGCTCCCCTGGCCATTTCACAGGTGAGATCAGAAGCATGGATAGTTAATCACAGCTGCCATGATTCAAAAATATGATTACAAATAACTGACGGGTGTTCATTAAATCTTGTAGTTTGCATGATAACAGTGTCCTCGGTAAAAGGCACATAAGAGCAGGAGGAATTAATTTAATCATCATCATCATCATCATAAAATCAGTCACTTAAGTTATAGTTAGCTTTTAATCTGTATCAGGTAAAATATATTTACCATATAGGAGTCAGACCTGGGTCAAATACATATTTAAACTATTTTATTTACTTTACTACTATTACTTTAATTACTTTAAATACTTATTTAGAAATCATTTGAAATTCAGAATTGACAGATATAGAGTATTTAAATTACAAAATGTATTTGAAAATACATTTAAGGAGCATTTGCATGAATTTTCAGTTACTTTAAAAAACATCTTAAAAAACGTTTCAAATACTGAATTTTCAAATAAAAAGTGTTTGATTGAATGGAATTATTTGAAAATACTTTCACAACATAAGGTCAGTGGTGCAACATGCAATTGCACCGAGCTGTTGAAAGACTTGAAAAGCACTGGATATGCATTTTGACTAATTAGAATGTGTCAAGTGACTGCTGACGTCACTGATTTCCATTGTTAATGGGTAATGAATATGCATGGATGAATTCTATTTTATCAGTGTCTAATCTAACAAAATGTAAAAGATGTAACTGTACATACGGTTGTTGAACACTGAAAACAGAAAAAAGAGGAAATACAGTAAAAGGCCACTAACCTTAAAAAGACTGCATGAGTACAAATAAACTGGCAAGTAGCTTATCAAGAAGTTTGAGTTTGCCATCCCCGCCATGCAAAGACATGTATGGACATTTAGGCTACTGTCTGTTCAAGGCAGTGCATGGGTTGTTTAAAATTGTCAGTGTAAAAATTGTCAAATTGTCAGGCGGCCCCTTGCCCATAATCCAAATTCAACCCATAGCTCCTATTAGTTCCCCTGGAGTTGCCCTCAGTATTATAACTCACTGACATCACATCAAGAGCCACTCACAAAGATGGTACAAAGAACTCTGGGGTACCCCCTTCAGTATGAAGCCTACATTGTTGCTGGCTCAGTCATTTCTCTTGTCCATCACAGAAATATTTCAAAATATTTTAAAATTGTATTTGTATTTTAATGTATTTTTAAAAGGCTCTAAATACTATTTGAAAAAGTATTTGGTTTTCCATGAAAATAATTAAAATAAATACAAAGTATTTCATGTGTAAATGTATTTTAAAATACTTCAAATATGTATTTAACTACATTTTCAAATACATATATGTATTTGTATTTGGCCCAGGTCTGATAGGAGTCTATACAGTCATTTCTTATAGAACATTTAATAATGCTCTGTTCCAAATAACAGCATGCAAGACTTAGTCTTGTATTTGTTGGCTCGCTTTGTTAATGTCCAGATGCCATAGGGGTATAAAAATGGTTTCTCCACATTTTGTGGCTAGCATGAAGGATGTTGAGAGAACCTGCTATTGATATGCAATCTGTGGTGTACAACAATACAAATACACATCCCAATTAATATCTTTGCTGTGAAGATATATATCTTGAAGTTTTCTGGAAATGGTTTAGCAATTTTTATATAAATCATGGGAAAATTTTAAAAAAGCACAATTTTATTCAAAAAAGTTCTTGATTTTTCAAAAATGTGACTTTTACTTGCAGAACGCATGAATACTCCACATACATGGAAATACAATTAATTATTAATCACATTAAAAACTAAGATAATTGTAAATACTTAAATTTATGGTAAACTGTCAGATTGTTAGTCGGAAATAAAAAATGAACAGTATACATATACGTATGAAACAGTCAGAATGTCCTGATCTCTGATCTGTGGTTTCCACTTCCTCTTTCTTTTAAGTACATAATATACAAAACGTAATTCAACATTTTTCTTAATATTAAAAGTTTAGACTCCTAAATCCCTGTGAATTAAAGAAATAGTTCAACTTATACAGTAAACAATAATTCTCTTTTTAAAAAAATGAGACAGGCACATGTGACAGAGTACAAGAGTATCGAGAGTACAAGGACATTTCTTGAGAGACAACAGGGCTTCAGAGATATGAGATTCAAGTTTCACGATGCCAAGGGGACTGGTAGACATGATAACACAATGAGCTGGAACAGCTGACTAAGTTCGAGATAGTTTGAGAAAAGAAAAAGAAAAAACACCACAAATTGTACAAAAAGCAGTTCACAAACTGTGAATACTGGTCTGACCAGGTCAAGGCATCAGTGATAACATGGGGGGGGGGCAGTGTTCTCAGATCTTGACTGACAGATCGGACCACAAGAGTTCATGAGGCCCTGGAGTGGAGCGGCCCTGTCCCTGGCGGGCGGAGCTATCCTTTCAGGCATGGGGAGGGGGTGTGGTTTGTAGGAGCAGAGCCCTGGGGTTGGGGCTTATGCCCTTTGCAGGTCAGGGTGATTGGAGGGTGGGGTTGGCACAGCTCAGTTGTGGCAGGCAAGACTAGCGGTTGCTCTTCATTGCCTCCTTGGAAGCGAGGATGAGAGGCGTCAAGCTTGAAAGGGGCTTTGCCATCTTCAGGAAGGGGTGCTACAGGTGAAGGGAGAAATGGATAAGTCAGTGATCCCAAGTAAACAAGTACATATTTTATACCCAGTAATACATATTTCCTCTGTGTATTCCTGTGCCTTCTCTTCAAGAAAAATTTGTCAAAGATTTTTGAACAAGTTGAGTTATTGTTTTTACTACTGCACTGTGAACACTAAAGGTTGAAATAAATTAATGCAAGCAGTCTAACATTTTACTGGTCCCAAATAACTGTCAGATTTCTTTTATGGCTAAAAAGTTATGGTTGCAGTCTGAAAATATGACAGCAAAACAGTGTACATTTATGTATTTACAGCACAAAATCGATATTTAGGGTTGCTTTCACACTGGCGTTATTTGGCCTGGACTTTCCTAACTTTTTGCCTAGTTTTGATCTTTTTGACTGGTGTGAACTTTACATGTGGACTTTGGTCTGGACTAAAAAAGTACTAAAGATTTGAAAAACAATGGTGGCCACGGCCCTCTTCACTCTGACCGTGGTTCAAATCATTCCTGGTATGAAAACATTTTCAGTAAAGTCTAAACCAAATGGAGGAAATGAGGACATGCGCAAATGTATTGTAGGCTTACACCAGGTTGTTTGGTTGTTTTTAGCCAAATTACAGCAAGAGCAAAGTTTACAGCTTGCTAGCTACAAATGAGTCGTGTGTGTGTCTGTCTGTGTGTCTTCGGCATATCAACCTAGCTAGCAAGTTAATGTGCAGCTCTGATGCTGTATCAGAGTTGCTGTTGCCAGCTAGGCAAACATTTTTACTCCATGTGGCATTGTAATAAAGAACGCCTACCCGAGTACCCTGCCACAATACTCTTCCAGAGTCAATATATGTGATATAACATTGCTCGCCTCCTTCTGGCTCTGAAGACAGCAGCATAGATTCCCAAGTACATGCATCAGGTTTTTAAGTGCGAGTAGTCTTGATAAATGTTCACGACAATTTATTTCCGCATAGTGTTGCTGAGTGGAATACCAAAGGAAAACCATAAACTAAAAGGAAATGTTTAAAGACCAGTGATGCTCCATGTTGTCTGCCTTGCTCAGATTTCTTTAAAAAAATAAAATAAATAAAAAACAGAAATTTTTTGTACCCCTGCCAAAATCTGTCCAAACAGTGCGCTTGATATTATGACCAATACAATGCAACAACCTAGTTAACTCTGCGTCGGTCTTTACATGCAAATCACTATTACGTGTGAAACACCCTTAGAAAATTGGAAATTAAAAATGTCTTTTTTGTCAAGTTTTAACAACAAAGAATTTTGTTGCTGGTTCAAACAAAAACATGACGTCTAATTGCAGTTCTGTTTGTGCATTTCACAGCAGTTGGACTGGGCCAAATTCTTTCATAGCTTCAGAAGTGCTTGGCCCCTTCATAATAATGTGTTCATGACAAGGTGTGGAGGAACAGGAAGGAGGGACTCACTTGCAGCAGCTCCTTGCCCCCGCCCCTTTTCTCCACGTCCATCTCCAGGCAGCGGTTCAGGAAGTCCCGGAAGGTAGGCGACAGTTTTTCCGGGTTTTGGAGCTCCGGGGTGCCATTGGTGGCAATCAGGTATAATGCCTAGTTGGGTGGTGGGGGAGTTGTAGGGAGCAAAGAGGGAAACCCATTAATGCTGAGTTATACAGCTACTGGATTAGTCCTCTAAATTAGGACATTTATGGAATCACCCCGCTTTCAAAGTCAATGCATTTTAGTTGGGTGAATTCTGAGAGGTTGGATTTTAGCACATCAAAAGCAACTAAAAAGTTTCCTTTACAGGAAACCAGTTAGTGGCAACAAGAAATCTGGCACCCTTAAAGATGCCACGTCTTAAATCCATTAGAAGGTAAAGCACTTGCCATCTTAAACCCTCGAAAGCTACAATTCCCAATATTTTAAACTCTTGAAAGAATTCTACAGTGCTTATGGCGATAACAGGATCCTCTGACTCAGAAGCGCAACCCATACTCACCCTCAGGGGGTTCTCGTTGAGGTAGGGGGGCTCTCCCTCCACCATCTCGATGGCCATGATGCCCAGGGACCAGATGTCCACTTTGGGCCCATAGGCCTTGCGGGTCACGACCTCCGGGGCCATCCAGTAGGGTGTGCCCACCATGGTGTAACGCTTGATCTGCTCGGGGGTGATCTGGGCGCAGAACCCAAAATCAGCTGTGTTTGAGAGAGAGAGAATATGTCAGTCCAATGATGGCCACAAAATGAAAGTACACATTGGAACTGGTCAAGAATAAAATGCAATCAAATGCAAAAGGTACAAAGTCAAGCAGTATCTTAACGCATCCTGAAAGATACAGGAGTGTTGTGACACTCACTGAGTTTCACAGACCCGTCCATCCCCAGGAGCACGTTGTCGCTCTTGATGTCACGGTGGATCACCTGGTTAGCGTGCAGGAACTCCAGGGCTTGCAAACACTGTGCAGGGGGAATGCAAGAGTGGTCACAGTGGATACAAGAGGAGACCAACAACAATCCAGTTGGCCAATAGGCAATGAGAAGGGGCCACAGTCAGCCTATAGCTACAGCATATATTTGTGGAGGCAAAGTGCTGATCCAAGAAAAAGCTGATATTCGGATGAAGAAATTATTGAAGGGTAGGCGGCATTTAAAAATAGGAAATGAATTTGTGCTCCTCTGAACTAATCAAAATGTTTTCCATAGCCAGTCAGAAGCTTGAAAACATTTATTGAATGGCTTTCATTGACATAATGGAACTCCTAAAAAGAAACACTCAAACAAACTAGTAATAGTTACCTAAATCCGTTTCAGCAAAGTTGTGCTTTGTTGTGCCTGGTTACCTAGCCAGTTAGCTAGACAGCCCAGCCAGCTAGCTAGCTAGACTGCCTGGTCAACCTGGACAAAACTTTTCCACAGATTTTGAGCCACAGAAGCCCAAGTCTGTAAGAGGCTGCTGTCCGTCTAACCTCTCTGCAGACAGCGGCGATCTGAGCCTCGTCCATGCAGGTCTCCGTCACGACGTCTGTGAGTGAGCCGCCAGCCAGGTATTCCATCACCACAAAGAGTTCCTCCCCCACCAGGAAGCTGTGGGGGCACAGAGAGATCCGGAGAGAATCAGCCGTTACTTCCTGAGAAATGTATGCGATACATCCTCTTTCTAGATTAAATTAAGTGTATTACTGTCTTCATAATGCCTTGAACCATTCTGAAAAGAGCGAGTCAGACCCTGTCTGGTAACTCAATAGTGAAGATGAGTAGACTCTCAGCTCCCAACTATCTTTATTATAACCATAATCAATACTGTAAGCATCACGTCAACCCCACCATCCTCAACACAATTATCTTCACCACCACCATCATCATTTTCATCATCATCGTAATCGCCGTTGTAATGATGCAAATTACCTGTCCACGAAGTTGACGATGTTGGGGTTCTTTAACTCCTTCATCACCAGGATCTCGTTGATGATTAGTTCCTTCTTGGGCTGCTTTTGCAGGTTTATCTGTTTGATGGCTACCTGTGAACACACCCACATCATGATCAGACAGAGTCAGAAAACCTGTGCAGTCATCCTCACAGACAACACTGCAGCCCATTCTGAGGGCGGGGGGGACATAAAAAAATAAGTCACAGCCTAGGGTGCATTACTGCCAATCAATCTGCACATAGATCAGCTCCTGCATTTCCTGCTTGCATTCTACTTCCTTACTCTAGGACAGTGGTATGCAACCCTGGTCCCCAGTATATGCTTATTTTTGTTCAAACCTTATTTACAATTCCAAGAGGTGACCCTATAAATGACACATCATTTTGGACATAGATATTCAGGTAAAGAAATGGTGGTTCAGGTGAAATGTTCACAACTTACAATGTAAAGATAAAATGCACTAATACAAAGGTAAATCATTTACTAAAATGGTTATGTGCATTACTCTAGCCTAGTTTTTGATTGGCTCTTACTTTGTCGCTATAGATCTTTTATAAGTGAACAGCTAATAATTAAACAAATCACAAGTGCCATCTAAACATCTGGTAGGTCTACAGAATCTGCAACACAGTCTTAAGTCTGTTTCTTTGTCAGATGGAGAGTTCTCTTCAAGGTCTTGCACTGGCATGATTGACAGGCAGTATGCAGTGCCACACGGTGGGACAGGCTGCATTCATTAGCGACAACCAGAGGGCTTGACGTGTGAGTTTTAGCTTACCTCCTGTCCCGTGGCAACATCGATGGCTGTGTACACTGTGCCTGAAGCCCTGGGGGGTGAGAACAGAAAGCTCATTCATCCAATCCCACACTGGGAGACTTGAGGTCATCAAGAATGACTCACATAAAAGGCAAGGTTTGAAAAAACCTCTAGCAGCTCAGACACAAACTGAGTATTAAAACTGATTTTTACATATAGCCAAGATTAAAGCATACAGCATAAGACACACAGCTGATCACACTGAACAATATCTGCAGAATTTATGAAAGTCTAAACATCAGCCCTAAAATAGATTTCTTCATCTCACAGGATATATATTCACCGGGACGCGCCCAAATCAGCCATTAACACCATCAGCCTGCCTTCAGAAAGCACATCGACAGGCAGATGGACAGCACCGATCTCATAACCTCGTCTCCACCCACACGTAGGCGGAGGTCGTAATGGACAGACTGATCAACTGATCAACGCCCGCTGACTGAAACCCCCTGCCAGTTATTTGTGCATAAGGAAGCTCCTCTTTCCCTGAATTTGCAGTCATCACAGGACTGGAAAAAAGGCTCCTTTCCGTCTTGCCCGTAGAGGTGTAAGGCATATGAAACAAACAGGATGGAGGGGGTGGAGTCTGCCTTCCCCATGGGTAGATTAGGAGTGAAGGCAGCTGCGGGAACTGGCACTCACCCCTGTCCGATTTTCTCGTATCGGGTGTACTTCTTCTTGGGGTCGCCTACGCTGACTATGGTTCCTACAAGCAACAGAAACAAAGCACGTCGTCGTCTTTATGTCCTGTGTGCGGTGCACTTGTACTAGGAATGGGTACAAGTAATGTATCAACTGATTACTTGTCGGATGTGTTGGCTCTATTTATTAATTTAACGTGTAAAAAAAAGAAATGCAAAATAGCCGATATTTCTTCATCTAATATGAACAGAATAAAGCAAATATATATTTTGAAACGCATGTTTTGATTATGCTTTTTTAAAAATGCAATGATGCTTTTTGTTGGTAAGATGTTGTATAAAGAGGATAATAACCCAGGGGCTGGCCATTACGCAGTTTGAAAGCCCCTCGCTGAGGGAAATCGTCAGGCATTCAAATGGCATAACACCAAACCCCTCGGTCATTATCCAGCTTATAAAATGGCTTACCAACAAAAAGTATAATTGTAATCAAAACGTCAAAAATATGCAATTTTATCGCAAAGGAAACATTACTTAAGTATTCCAGCAAATTTCCCATAACCATAGCCACATAACAATGAATGTTTCTTTAGCATCCCCCTCTCAACCGGGTAACCTAATATTAAAATTCAGTTTGGTTTTAGGTCAAAATGATCTCACAGCATGTATGTTACCATAGATAGCCATCTAGTGAACTACTGAATTATATTCAAAACAGAGGCTAAACTATAAACATTTTATCCACATAAACATACATTGTGTGGCACTATGCGCCGATGCATGTGCTGTACATTGTTAAACCAAAATTTCACTCCCCTACCAGAGACTAAATCGACCTACTGAGTTTCTCCATGATCTCCTCGTCTGTCATTTTGCTGCCGGTGCCCTTCTTCTTTTGCCTGTCAACACCCTTCGAGGCGGAATCTGCATCTGCACAGGGCGGTGGCGAGGGGAGTGGGTCGATAACGGAGCGGGTGTACACCTGCAGGGAACGTCAAGAAGGTGAGGACCCCACGTGGTGCCCCCCTCAATGCCGTCGAAAAGCTATTACTTTTCCGGAAGTGGGCCAACCTGGGAGTGTGTTCTACAGGAAGTCCCCGTTTTAAACACAACTTGAGCTTGGATATTTAATAATAACAGTATAAAATTACATTAAAAAAACAATTTTAGTATCATTGGCTATTTGCTGACCATTTTTGTGTTAAAGTCTGTGTTGAGTTGTTCGTTATGCTACTGAATAGCTACGGTGATTGACAGTTTGACTTCTGAATGCCACTGGGTCTACTTTGTGGAGGCGGAGCTCACAGATTTGGTGTGTTCCGGACGGGGCGCCACAATGGGGGGCGGGGCTTCGTCATCCTCATCGTCGTCGATGTCCTTGATGTTAGCTGGCGAGGGTTCCGTGCCCTTCTTCCCCAGCTGAAACAGAAAGATCATTTAGAGTCGCATGGCGTATGGTAGCTCCACAAAAGTTTTTAGTCTCGCTGCCCCATCACTAGGTTACCCGGGTTACGAACCTTTGGTTTGTGGATTTGCTCAATAAGACTCACACTGGGAGCTCTGAATGTCAAGAGCCGGTGTGATGAACCATTGAGAGGAGAATAAGAAAATCCATGCTTCACTCACCAGCTGTGCGTCTTTATCTGTGGGAGGAGAGAGGAGAGCATTAATGGAGAGCTTCAAGGACTAAGCCAGCTCACTGCTGATTATAAGAGACTCCTCAGTGCTTCTAATGAGGTTGGCAACAGTTGCCAGTTTCTGTCTGCCCGACTTGTTGAATCGACACACCCTCATGCCAAAACCTGCAATGGAAGTCCTGAGGCGTTTCTGAGACACACACCTACACAAAACGCACATCTGCACAGACAGAAGAAGCCAAAACTAGTATGCCTAACTGAATG
Source organism: Anguilla rostrata (assembly GCF_018555375.3). Classification (NCBI taxonomy): domain Eukaryota; kingdom Metazoa; phylum Chordata; class Actinopteri; order Anguilliformes; family Anguillidae; genus Anguilla; species Anguilla rostrata. The sequence continues at coordinate 19,382,875 of NC_057938.1, read as the reverse complement.
TTGAACGCACACACAGACGTCTACACACCTGAAGATGAGAAGCTGAGGTATTTCTGCCTGCCGTTGCCGGTGGAGTCGTAGAACTTGAGGACGTCCAGAACGGCTTGCGGGTTCTTCTTCTGCTCCGACTTGGTGATGTTGGAGGTCTGCAGCAGCCGAGCCCACTGCTCTGGCATGCCCTGTTTGGCAGGGGGAGGGGGAGGGCTTGAGTTTCCATGGGGATGAGGGGGGGAAGGGCCAGGACCCAGGAGCAAGGGGCCATAAAGGACCTACATTTAACTCATTTTGTAAATCTGTGCTGGCTGAAGCTACACATCATTGAACCTCACAATGAAAGTTACAACCTTTTAAGCCAATTGCAGAAAAGTACAAAAAAGTACAGAACTGGGACAAGGGGGAGAGATAAACTGGGCTTCTGTGGTGGAATGCAGTGCAGTGTGTGTCCAGAGGGGGCGCCACTTGCACTACTCACAGTGAATTCTCCGGTCACGGCATCAAAGCCGACGTGGATGGTGTGTTCGAAGTCTGAGGGGGGCGAGATTTCGGGGCGTTCCTTGTCCTTGTCCTTCTTCCTGCCCCCTGTGGATAAACAGCACCAGTCAGACGATGGGCGGATCCCGGTGAGCCGGTCGGACAGGGTGGAGTTACCCTTCTGAAGGGATGGATATGCTCCCCGCTGCACAGAGTTAATCCAAATAGTAGTACATAAGAGGTACCCCAGAATGGGAGACTTCTACCTGGACCTGTTGGACGCTAACCAAGCACACCCCACCCCTCCTCCACTCCCACTCCCACCTTTCTCGGCTCCAGAAAAGATGGAGATGATCTTGTTGCGGGGTTTCCTCTCCTCGGGCACGGAGGGCAGGGGCTTGGAGCTGTGATTGGCCGACATCGTGTCTTTGCTACTGCTGAAGATGGCGCTGCTCATCCTGACGGGTGGGGCGGGGGGCTTGTCCTCCAGCTCTCCGTTATCAGACATGACAGGGGTGCGCCGGAGGAGGGAGGGGGAGGGGGGGGGACAGAGAGGGGTGCAGAGACCGTCCTGTGGGAAAGAAAACGGAAGAGCGGTTTAAGAAACCGGCGTGGGGGTCGACAGTAGCCACACTCATTTTAGGCCGTGCCCACAGACCGGCTCGGTCAGTCAGTTGGCCAGACGGCTCGATCGACTAGTGTGATTGTCGTTTGGCCGGGGCTGGGCTGAGGGCCAAGTCAGAGCCGCCCTCTTAGCTCATGCTTTCATGCGAGGGCCCCTCAAAAGCCATGCAGAAATTCTGCTCACTCATCTACATTTCACAGCAGAAAATGCTGAAAACATAAGCTCAGACAGGAAGCTGTCATTCTCCCACTCCTGTCTCTGTCGTGTGGCAGGAAGTGGTGGGCAGGTGACAGTCATTTCGGTGACGGTAAACCGTGACCTAGAGAACATCTTTGCAAGAAGCAATAAGTGGCGGGCAGACAGACAGATGAAGATGAGGAAACAGCATGCACTAGGGATATGTGTTATTGTATTACTCCGATATACGTGCATTCTATGGACTTTGATTATTGGAATAATCAAACCTTACCCCCCAGCACCATACGAAATGCCAAACTTTGGGTGAATAAAGATTCACTGCAGAGAGACATTTGTATTCAGTTCATATTTCTAAAATGAATCATTTCAAGGAATTATCAGCCACTTTACACAGGGTTCTTAGGCTTCTGATGATTTCAAACAGAGACAAATTAAAAGATTTTATGTCCAAGCAAACAATCGGGTCGCGTGGTGAAATAACGCAATATTCTGTTTGAAAGTTCAAAACCTCCATGGTGTACATCTACACAAAATCCAAAATCTGCAGTCACCCCAAAAATGAACCAACTGTGAGGAGGACAGTGACGATGTAGGCCTACAGCGTCGTAGCAACGGTAAAACCCCTCAGTCTCGGTCATATTTAAATCCATTAAAAGGAAGTCATTGCCATGCGATTATACATGCAACAAGACAGTCTGTTCTTTTAATTGACCATACTCATCACTACCGCCTCAATCCATTAGCTAAGAATTATACCTCAGCCTGAACGGCTCACAAACCCGAGGATGTGGCAAGCTTGACACAGGACCGCGCATCGCGGGGAGGATGTCAGTCTGTCAGCGTGTTAAAAACGGCGAAACAAAAAAAAATTTAATCTTGAGGGGGGGGTTTCGAGCTGAGGGGCGGCCATTTTCGTAGGCCTTGAGGTGAAAGTGTGGTGACCTGGCCGACGAACAGTGATTTTCTCAGGTGACACGCGTGGAGGGGGGGGTGGTGGCGACGATGTGAGCTGGGGTTTCTAGGGTTCCCGGCGGGCGGGGCCTCCCCCCTGAGGGGTCGTCAAGGGTTGTCGAGGGGTGCGGCCGCGTGGGAGAGAGGCACCCGGCCGCGTGGGAGAGAGGCGCCCGGCCGCCCGCGCTCCCCGCATGCCCTAATAAGGCGAAGCCTTGCGTTCGCCTCGGCTCGCACACGTGCCCCTGACCACAGCTCGATCCGCTTTCTCTTCCTCCTATCTCCGGCGAATCTCTCTCTCGCTCTCGACGCAATGCTTTACCGCCGTGAAATACATACGTCCCTGCTGCAGAACCATAAATGCGCAACACCACAAAATATCACACAATAGAAAACACGGTATCACACAATGTCAAGTACAGGCAACAAAGAGAGTATTTAACTTTAAATTAGATTGGCAGGTCAAATATAAATATCACACTGAATTAGAAAGATACCTTGTATATAACTCATATAAAGTAGCTAATATATGCCATGTCTCCGTCCCTCTCCTTCTGATGTCAGCGGTCCTTACTGAAGAGGTTATTTCGACTAGAGGACAGGCAGAAGGCCAGGGAGAGCCAACAGCTCCTTCTGTACAACACAAAGACGCTCCTCCACTATATGAAGCATCCGACAGCCTTTAGACAAGACGGCCACTAATTTCATTTAAGATGCACGGATCTCGAAGCGCCTTTTAGCATCGATCAGCGGCGAAGCGCGCTGGGGGGTTGAGAGCAGGAAACCTGTCCTCAGTGCACACGCAAGCGCGCCTATGTGAATTCACGCTGCACACAATGCAGAAGATGACGTAAGACAATTCTGACATGGAAAACCGTGCCCTCCTCATAAGCTGCCAGGAAACATGCGATCAACTTCAAAGCATTCCAGACAGGGAGCACATTAGCAGTGGTTCAACCGCCTGATTTTCCCTCACCTGATGCTAAACATTCCACAATATTCCACAAATGAGACCAAATATTCAATTGTTCCACTATTTCCCCACTGATTACAGTAGGTGTAGTGCCAGTATTTTTAAAGCCATGAACATTAGGTCTCAAAACTAAAGCTTCTGAAAAATTGGGACCAGATAAAGAAAGTGAGTGCAGCATTTATGTTAGCAGGGCAACAGTCCTGTCACGTAGATACTGAGCATTCATGCACAAAGCGCGCCAATTAACAGCTAACAAAGAGGAATGAGGCATAACTGCAAAGTCAACAACAAGAACTGCTTTCAGCATAATTACAGGGTTGACTAGACCTGTCTGATACACAAATACACCCTTTAATACACACATGCATGCATACATATATATACACATACATACATACATACATACACACACACACATACATACATAGCCTACATATTCAGGCATTTAGACAAACAGACACTTCTTATTGTGTAAAAGAAATGCTTGTTTCACTGCGGTTATATTTAGTTTATAAAATCTGTGGTCAGAATTTCAGTTGTTTTTGTTCAGGTTTGGGGTCTAACTTTCCCCCAGCAGACCTCTCCAAACCGAACCCAAGACGTAACAAAAAAAACCCCATGCATGAACTTATTGGCATATGTCTTAGTAGGTGTCTAAAAGCAGAACTTGCAGTCACTCTCTCACTCAGGACAATTGTTTGCTCACAAACACACACAGACAGACACAGACACACACACAAACACTTCTCCGCTTTGAAGCAGGAAGCAGGAAACCACTGCCACCGATGTAAAAATACAACCGTGCGTTTATCTGCGCCAATCACAGCTCACTTTCTGACCAATGAAGAAGAACGCTCAGCCACCGAGACACACCTTTCCACCCAATCGTGGGCGCCTGTTGTCAAAGACCAACCTGCAGAAGACAGACTGCATTGGCCCACAGCACAGGCCATCCATATGCCTGTCAAGGCTTGTGGCACTGAGAGGAAAAATAGAACGGTAGAGGGACAGCAACAAGAAACGAAGGGAAGAGAGAGAAGAAGAGGTTAAAAAGAGAGGGGAACACTGAAATTGAGAAAGTGGGAAAGGCAGAGGAAGAAAGTTGACAACTGCAAGTAGAAAGAGAATGAGAGAGTTAGAGTCACTTCATGGTACAGAAAGGTAAAAACCGAAGTGAAACGCGTCACAGCCGCTTTTTAAAAGGCCGTTCTTCGTGTGACAGCGACCAGTTCTACAGAAGAAGGCGGTCAGCGTCTCACTCTCTGAGAATAATGTGCGTGCGCCACATGCAGCCTTTCAACCCTCAACGGAGGAATTCAGTGTCTTTCAACCCTCAACCGAGGAATTCAGTTCATTTGAAATCAACGGACTGAATTAAATCTATGGAGCAAGAACCTGTTGGCAATACACGGATATGACAACTTGGGGAAAAATGTATTTTGAAATTTTTTTTTTTTTACAGAACAAGTTATTAATGTCAATTCAACATTGTTGTACTTTGATTAATTACCAAGGATATGAAGCTTGGTACAACTAAGACTTATGCCAAGTGATTTGAGGTTTCCCCACTGACTCTACAATCTGGCATGTTCCTGTTCAAACCAGTCCTGACCCTGCAGGGTGAACAGGGCCCTGAAGTAACACCTGCCCTTCGGTAAGTCAGAGCAATATTTCAGACGACCGAGATGGATCATGTCCTCACTGTGCACATAAAACCTGCTTCAGTGTCACAAACCCCAATAAGCTCCTTTACAATTCCCAGTGACTTAAAGATTTCAGTGAATGAACAGGTAGCCTCTCTCTAGGGTGCAGGCTACACTGGATTTGACTGACATTGTGCAGGTCGTCAATACCTGGCCATGATATCCTGTCATTTCTCGCAGTATTGCTCGCATAAGGCTCAAATCGAGCCTCCACCAAGCATTTCATGTAAAATCAATCGTGGAAGAATGAAATGCTGAAACGCTCGACATGCCAAATACAATAATAAAAGCCACAAAAGAAAAAGCACAAACGTAAAGTGCATTTAAGCCTCACAGAAGCCTCGTCTCACCCTGAATGTCCCAGCAGAATCCCAGAGCTGTTTTTCCTCTGCCTGACTGCACGCTCTCCGGGAAAGACTTTGTGGGCAGGTCCCTCTTCGCAGTCCGTCTCACTCCTACAGCAAGAGAGAGAGAGAACATCAGATAGAGAACGAGAGAGAGATAGCGAAAAAAATTGGGAGGGAGGGGGAGCGAGAGAAAGAGAGAGAGTAAGGGAGGGAGAGAGTGAGAGGAGACGAGAGCAAGTCCAGGCAGGCAGGTGGACCTCATTCCTCAGGGTAAGATGCTGTGATTAACAGTCACGAAGGGGGCGGGGCCACTGCCCCGCTGTGGCAGGTCCTCACCGCGGCCGGACCGGGTCCTGGGACCATTGCAATGCATCTACAGAGCCTGGGCAACACCGACCTGCATTTTCTGCATGCACCGTTCCAATGCAACCCGGTGCTGCCGTTTGCACTTCAACTTGGGATCTGATGTCTGTCATCAAGTTTGATCAGTCAATATGTGAACAGTACTGCTTCGCCTCGTCAATATTTGGCTAAGCATCGTAAAACACTTCTGCGTTGTGGCACTGCACACAGGAATAAACATGTCTGCAACTTAATCTGGCATGACTCATCTGGGTACATAGATAGCCTTGTATAGCGCCGAGGGTTGGCTGATGAGCCATGATTGGCCCAAGTCAGTTTGCGGTGGAAACACCTACTGGCTCACGTATAGCAGACTGAAGAGACTGAACATCAGTGTGCAAGGAAGCTTAAGGAAGCCCTGTAACCTCACCTTTAATACGAAGCATGATTTCACTCTTTTCCCAGCATGCACTCTCTACATCTTTATCTGTGTCCACTAAGGATCCATTAGATTCTGGCCCTTCATCACACAGCCACTGTATTAGCCACTGTTTGAAGGAACCTCTATATATGATGTACGTTATGATAGACATTTGGGCATTTGGGTTCTGATTTAGAACTGCAGGGATGTGCCAACACATGCCTAAATTATTTTTCTAAATCATTTAGCATCCTATGGCAACTTTCGACACAAAGGCATATTTCTGCCCAGCAGTATCCAAGACAACAACGAGAGGGCCTAGTTTCAACACGATCGTCTGGAGCCCCAGAGCCACAGGTGTGGGAGTGTACCCGTGTCAGTCACAAGCGGTGAGAGAAAGTGCAGAAATTGGAAATTGCCTGGAATTACCCTGGGAGTGACTGAATGAGTGTGTGCATCCCGCACACACAAACAAACACACACACACCTTTCCTGTTCATATATCTCAGGTGGGTCTTGTCACATTTGGCAAAGCAATGCATTGTGGAATAGCAGGCCTGTCTTCTCAATGGGCCTTCTAAAGCCTCCAGCCTGTGTGTCACGTCATACTTTTTCCACCTGGAAATGTCTCTCACTTCACAAGATAGCATCTCTTCAGACCACCCTGCAGGCTGGGTCATTTCAAACGCCCCACAGTCATACCCATCCAGGGAGACCTGGAGGAGACGACACACATAAGAGGAGAACATCTGCACTTCCCCCTCATATGCCCCAGTGTCACCCCCTAGTACACAGGCCTGCAATCAGAAGCTCTAAACCACAGGTGTCAAACTTCAGTCCTGGAGGGCAGCAGCGTCTCCTGGTTTTTGGGGGGTTTCTCAGCACCAGTGGTTCATTTAAGTCATTGATTGGCTAAGGAATCCTCAAGGCCTTAATTAGTGGCCAATCGAAAGGAAAACACAAAAACCCGCAGGCACTGTGGCCCCCTTGGGATTCAGTTTCACACCCCTGCTCTAAACTGACACTTTTTGTTGCACGTGATAAATTTCCACTAATTCAGCCACACCCACTTTATCAATAATATGCAACACTCTTCACTCGCCACTATCTTTACACAATGAGTCACTCTGGCCAACATCGCATCATACAATCACCGCCAGACTGTTTTTGGGCTGAGCCATTTCCCCTCCCACCGACGCAGACGCTGACTAGAGGTCCCCGCCTTGATAATTGCAGGCCATTCCGCCACGGCGATGTCCCGAGACCGAATTCTGTCGCACGTGTAAAACCGCAGACTGGGAGAGAGGCAGAGCGATGCACGCGCCATTTTCCCTGCATCTTCCTTGGACAGTAAGGAAGTGAAAACAAAACCGGTGGTGGTGGGGGGTGGTCTAACAGGAAGCGTACTAACCCCTCCCGTTGGGAGAGAAGTGCTCCCGTCTTTCGGCCTCTAGTGGCTCGGGGGAGGGCGCAAACATGTTCATTTCCCGCAATTACAGCTTGGCCAGGGAAATGTAAACAATGAGGTCACCCTGGGATGGGAGGGCGGAGCTGTTCCCGTGCCAACCGCCCTCGCCACGTGCCACCAGGCCCCGACAGCGCCCACAACTTCTCCTTCGCACCTCTGATGATCCAGCCCGTGGAAGCACTACATTTAAATTACATTACATTACATTATAGGCATTTAGCAGACGCTCTTATCCAGAGCGACGTACAACAAGTGCATAGGTTTCATGATGTAGAGGCGCAAAAGAAACACTAGAGTGAAGTAAGGATCGTAGTGCCAGAAGTGACCACATCGATCAGGACTCCAACCCTGTAGAGTAAGCTTGTTCAGCAAGCAAGAATCCTACCAAGTACAAACTAGCACTGGAATCACACCTAATCATACAAAAACAATCCTGCCAGATACACTAACATAATCAAATTATCCTAGCTAGGTACAGTGGTCCACAGTGTCCACGTCCGCATTCCCAACACCTCTGTACAATACCTCCATTGGACAAAATTTTAAACCATGACCCTGGCTCGCTGTTGCCTTTAAAGATCCCGCGTCTCTTTTCAGAGGCTTGGAGTTAGCTCCTGTGTCCTGATCAAATTTCAACAAAACTGACTTTTGTCATCTGACCACCCAGTTCCTGCTACATCTGCATGGCTACACAATGCAATGCCTTGCATTCCCTACACACTTTGATAAGGTCATCTATCAGCTGAGGTAGCATTTTCAGGTGACCTACCTTGAGAAATATCAGAAGTAAATAAAACGTAAATAAGACGTTTATAAGATCTCTGAAATTGAACTGGAGAACAGAGCTGTTCCTCCTGTTCCTCCAACCTGCGTCAATGCTAAATAGCAAGGGCAGTCACACTGAAACTTAATGACATGCACTTTATGACCCGCTGGCAGTTCACAGGTTGAAACCGACTACTCTGTGCAGCCGCCAGCTAGTATATCAGAAACCTCACAGAAAACTTGGCAACGCAGACCCCACAGGCCCCTGAGCTGGGGCTCGGTTTGCAGCAGGGGGTGATTTCTCTGGTAACCCAGGGACTAGGGTCCAGTGTATGAAAGCTTACAAAAGAAAAAACCTTGCCTATACAAATACAAGCCACGACTTGGCCTAATACAAGTTATCAGCAGAAGCACTGCTGTGTGGGCATGGTTGAATTAGTACAGAGCATATTAAAATACAGCTTTGGATCAAAGTTACAAGACTGAGGAGAAAGTTGTGTAGGTAATGAGCAGAACCAAAGTTCTCTGGTGATCTAGGCGGCCCTCATCTGCACCTGCAACGTTTGGCTGGGTTACAGCGTTAGCAGAAAAAAGTTCCTTCCAGTCAGCATTCTCCAGTAACAAGGGGGCATGTGACTGTGGATTTGCTAGATGGTCCTCAAGAAGGACTGCGACAGACTGTGGTGTGCAGAGGAACTGTTTACAGGAAGACGTACCGGGAGCCTTTTGTATTTTCAGCGTCTATAAAAGGAAGTTCTGAACAGGGCTTCCTGGTGTGAAGTAACTGGCCCTCCCCCTCTTTCACAACACCCTTTCCGAGTCCTGTTTCCCCTTGGAGCCTGGTGAAATAGGCCTTTTGGGACTGTACATATTTGCCCTCTATAACCCAAAAAGCCTTCAACAACAAGTACCTATGCATTTCACAACAGCTAATGCACACACACACACACACACAACTAGGATGCTGTTCTGCAAATTCCACATGCAATTTCCTCTACTTCCTCTCATAAACAGCTAGATAGACATTAACTCAGTGACATCATCACAGGCTTGTTTGACACCTCGCCCAACAAGTCATGGTTTCAGAGTAGGCTACTGTGTGGTCCTTTTCTCTGGTCTTCATTCAAACTTGACATAATTCAGTTATGAGGACAGTTTAATGAGGATAGGGAAAAACGTTAGTATCCGAGTCTCGTTTGCTTCATAGTACCAGGACTGGGAATTGATACAATATTTCTGCAAGTGCTTTCTGCAAGCAAATGCAAATGAGAGCCTATTTAATCTCTTCCCAACACAAAACCCTCTCTAACAAAGGAAAATGACTTTTAAAAGTGGAAAAATGCAAGATGAGACACTGACAGGACAGTATAAAAAACAAGCATTTGAGACGAATGCCGAATCGTAGTTTACATTTTAACGTCTTAACGTCTTCCGAGAACCAAACCGTGTCCTGGCTTCTTAAACTAGACTTGAATGGGAAAACTATGGTATACCTTGCTGTTAATTTTAGCACTATTGCATGAATAAATTGCATGAATTTGCATAGTTTAACAGAATACTTTGACCAAATATTTTGGATATTCCAATAGATAAAGCCTAATTTCCAGGCTGATGAAGATCACTACATTTAGCATTTGGTTCGATGTTCATATACGAAGACTAGATTTCATTTCTAATCAAATTTGCCCATTTCTTTCCGAATAAGGATGCTATGTTAGCTGCCGTCGAAAGGAAAATTCGTACTGTCAATTTGCCAGCCTAGCGTTAAACAAGGTGGCATGTTGTTAGACAACATGCCTGTAAAGCGAACGAACCATCCCAAATAAAACACTTTTATACGCAAGTCATTTTTTAAAACCAAAGTTTACAGTTAGCAAACTTTGTATGCTAACATACGTGTATGCTTATTATGGGTTTTAGTTATCTTAACTTGACACTGATTTTAATAGGCTTGCAAGAGATCAAGACATTCTAATAATGCAAGTGTATTAATAGCCTACAAATATTACGTTAAGTTACAAATCAAACACCGCGCCTCTCTTATCATCCAACTGCTGGTACAAACGAAAACCATCTTACTGTATTGCTAACCTGATAGGAATCGGTGCTTAACTTCAGAATAGTATCTAACATTAATAGTTAGCTGGAGTACTCACCAGCAAAACTGCAGCAAACTCCCACAAAACTCCTAAAAGTTAGCTCCGCCCCCTCAGAGCACCGCTAATCAGTTTGCCGGCCTTGTATGCTATTCAATATTATTTTAATAGTTCCTACCTGAACTGGATATTTGAATGAAACTAAACGAAATATGTTGTTTTCTTGTCTTCGTTGTATTCTTTTTATCTACTGAGACCGGGATAGGCAATGGCGGAGGGGAAGCGGAAGTACTGGCCCAACCCAACCGCAGCCCCACGTTAGAAACATGTCCAAAAACAAATTTTATATTTATTCTACACTAATGTGTTTTAAAATGCGCCATGAAATACTCGCATGTTAAATTGTGGCTCTAGAACATGCCCCTAATTTTATTCAATAAATTAAATTAGTATTTATAAAGAACATCACTATTCTGTTGTAGTAGATGCTGTATGGGTAAAGTAGTTCAATTTTACCTTCAGCAAAATACAAGACAATCAAATTGAAAGGATCCAAAACTACATTTCCCAAGAGCGCTTGGGCGTCAGAGGGTCGACGCGACTGTTCGTAGGAAATGCGGCTTTGTGTAAACTGGAGACAAGCGAGTGTCGTAAAAAATAAAAGGGACATGAATCACTGTCATCAAACACGTATAAGTAAATACAGCTCATCGTTCCATTCAGTTAACCTTATAATTACTATTGACTGCCTTGGTTGTACCAAAAACTGTTATCATGAGAGTACCAGAAGTGGTTGGTTTATCCTTTGACAGACACACAGACTGAGACCGTGAGAGAGACAGACAGACATACACTTCAGTGATCAATCAAATCAATTGATTACAAAATTAACTTGCCTCTCCTGTTTCTTTGGGACTGTGAACTGGTTGCCAGATAAAAAAACCAGATAAATCCTATGGCTCTCCAGGACCAGGTTTTGGGGACATCTGGCTTAGCAAAAATCCCTCAATTGGAATGAGACAGAAACCAGACAGGACACACCAGTATACAAGCAGGAACCTACAGGCCACTTATACAGAATAGAAGCATTGAACTTGAGCAGAAGTATAAACCTAAACAAATCATTCCAATATACATCTGACTCCAATAGTATTTGTCTCAAAAGTTATGAATTCACCCAAAGAGGTAGATCAGGTGTGCACAACCCCACTCCGAGAGGGCAAATCTGTTTTTGTTCCAATTACATTAGTTTCGGTTTTCAGACAGATCAATAAACTGAACTAGCTCACTCATGTACTTGAGCACCGCAAAGTCTTTATGAAACAGTTTGTAGCAGTGTCTGTAGCTGGTGCTAAAACAAATGTCAGATCAAATTATGATTGAACTAATGCAATAATTAAGAGCAGAAATTTGCACAAAAAGAACAACAAAAAAAAAACAAAGGGATCAGACCTTCCTGTGCACCCCTGGGGTAGATACCCAGTTGATGGATTAAATGACCTGAAACTTTGTTGATGGATTGAATAACACTGTGGATGAACACACTAATTGGACATACATGAAATCTGATGATTCATCTGGAGGTTTGGGGACCCATTTGTACTGCAGGCATTAATTGGGAGAGTTACAGTTATTGCACTAACTCCAACTGAATCCATCAACTAAGTTACAAACAAGTTCCCATCGTTTTAGCACAAGGGGAGTATTTCGTGCCATTTGTCCATAATTATTGCATTTTGCCAGCATTCTGCCCGCAGACAGCCTCTTTCTCCGAGCAAGCCCAAAGCTCTGTCCCATGTTGTGCATACAGACATCCATATTCAGAGTCCATCGAACTGGTAGTGCCCTCTAGGGGTTCCACAGGCACAATGCAAAAAGCATAATTTTTCAGTGATAACAGCTGCCCAATGCACTGTGTAATGAAATGATCAAAACAGTTACACGTGATGGACATTCCATAACACTAACTCTAAATGTGAGAATCAATGAATGTGATCACCAACTTACTTACAACCTTAATTATACAAGGGATCTATAATCACATGAAATGGACAAAAACATGAACAACAGGAGAATAGTCCCCAAATATACTTTATTTATAAGAATAAAACATTGTCTACAGCATGGTCAAAAATACAGATATACAATAAAGTTTTATATAAAAGATGTACAACAATGTTGTTTTACAAAGTCAACAAGAAGGCTAAACTCTTTGGGGGACCTGCAACAATCATGAAGAAGCAACAGGATTTTTTTTCCCATATTCATTGTACGATTACATTTATTCAGCTTTTAAAAAATGGTCCCAAGGACAATCTGTCCATTCATATACAAAACAATGCATCACATAGGTTCGGATGTTGCACAGAGGCTGTCAAAATTGCTGTGAAGATCAGTTACTCCAACATTGTGCAAATGCAGGACCTCATTAGACTGCTTGCTTGCTTAAGAATTTATTCCACGTATGCCTTACGTTTGTAAATTTTGCACAGTAGACTGGTGTCCTGACACACATTCCCAGCAGATGTTAATCCAGCCCTTAACCTCTAATCTTGAATGTGAACATTCTGAGCATATGTATATGTAATTATAATCACTGCCTAGTATTGCATTTTAACTCCAAAAAGAGGACTTCAACGGGACCTTTTCTGATAAGGGAAATCTTTCCAGCCACAAAAAATAAAATAAAATAAACAAACAGCATTGCATTTTCCGCTTTGCATGCACATTGAAACGTTTTGAACAATATAAACACTGATCAAACAATATTAATCAATGCATTTCAGGGGAAAAAATAAAGTCAAGATTTTGTTTTCACCATCACTATTTTCATCCTAAAAGAGAGTGGAACTTCATGATTCATTTTACACACAGAGGGTGCTTGCATCTCAGTTTCTTTAGCCAATACTAAATATACTAATAAATAATACACAGCACTCTGAAACTGAAAACTCAGTTCATAATGTTCCTGCAGACACCAGTTTACCAAGCATCACCTAATACGGACACAGAGGGTTAACGTGAAACACTGGAGCAGGGTTTATTTGTTGTTGACAGCTCACGCAACAAGAGAAGCTACACTTGTCTGAACATTGAGAACGGAACATTTAATAACATGGATAGCATCCCTTATTTTCATGCCGAGTAAAAAAATTCACAGTTAAATTAATTTAAGCTTATGTCCACACACAAAACCACATGAAGCATACTAAATGAAGGTTTTATATGATTGGTGTCCACCAGAAATTTATGGCATCAATTAATCAGTGCAAATCAGTTTTCATTAGATTCAATATAAAACAGTGGGAATAGCATAACAGAACTTTTCTTGCGTGAAACAAACGCAAAGGTGCAGTAAGTTATCAGCCCGTACACAGGGTCTTCCTCTTCACCTATAATTATCAGAGAATGCGACTTTTGAAAGTCAGTACTGAAACACCAGTGTTTACCTCACGCTAGCTGACTGAGCAGCACTTGAAGCAACGCTACTCAACTCCAGGTCCTGAGGGCTGCAGTACCAGCAGATAGTTGGCCAGCCATGCACTGCACCACCCGATTTGATTAATTACTTTACCTCCTTGGTTCAGGTAGTAAGCTCATCACTGAAATCAGGTGGTGTAGCACGTGGCTGGAGGAAATACCAGCAGGACCTCAGGGCCTGGACTTGAGCAGCCCTGTCTTGGAGTAAAGATGCTTCACCGTCACAGAGACTAAAATGTGAAAAACCCAAAGAGTGGTCAAAGCCCATATTATCAGTGCCTGCTTGGTTCATGTCTTGCCACCGTAATTCGATACGCAGTCATATTTAAAACTTAGGAGTTCATTTGCTAGCTTTTTCTTTTTTTTAAGAGCTGAAACTAGACTGGTCTATGGTATGTTTAGACAGCAGGTGAAAAAAGGGATTTCTGAATGGACTTGAAAGCAAATGCCTCGCGTGAAATCGGTTTAAAAATAATTCGGTGAGAACCTAATCTTACAAATGTCCGAATGCAACTGTCTGTACCACACCGTCAAACAATCTAACAAAACAAGGCATTCAGAGAAACGTGTCAAGATTGTCAGGAATCGCAACTGAGATACTATTCCCAGAAAGAAGGAAAAACAAACAAAAAAACATTGTTAACGTAAGAGAAGTACAAATGGCGTTTCTCAGATTTCATTCAATGGTGCAAAAAAAATGCCCTTAGTCCTGTCATGCCTGAAGCAAAATAAGAACCTCTCAGAATAAGCCTGACTGTCATGGTCACAATTATTTTGCTATGAGAATAATTCAACTCCTGGGGGGCCACAAAAGCCGTTCATTTGGCTAAGACGATCATATCAGAAGCGTTCACCGCCAAAAACCTACAAACTTTTTAGCACCTGCCAGGACACTGAAAACTTTTTCAAAAGATCTTTGACAGAGGCGATCTCAACACGCACAGGTTTAAGCACTGCCATCGCTATTGGCTTACATACTGGATTCAGACGTCAATCTCCCTTCTTCCCTCCCAGCGTTTCGGGGCAGAGGCCGAGGTTACGGCGCCGCGAGAGCTTGACCGGTGAGGTAGGTCAACGGAAAAACATTCAGGGGAAACACTGCGAGACGTTCGCTCTCGGGCTAGCGCCTACATCCGCAACCGTACAGGGAGGGGCGAGCAAACGGGCAAGCTCCGACCGCGCCGCCATTTCAAACGACGCCGATCTCACATCGGCGAGCCCGCGTGCGAAATACTAAAACTCAGAACAGATGAGGATGTAGATATTTCAAGTATTAACAGCATTTTTAAAAGAAAAAAGCTTTGACAGACCATAGTTGTGAAGGCCATGGCCAATATATAAATGGGAAAATATTTATATATGTATATATTACACTGTTTTACTGCATAAACAAAATACATTATATATATATATTTATGTATACTTTAAAGCGATGGTAATCTGCACCTCATTTTTTCTTTCTGTCCTGGATACAGCGTGGACAGTACCTGAAAACACAAGATGGAACAGCAGTTAAGTCAAACAGAGGTGCCAACAACTCTAACAGAAAAAGATCAATTTAGTCTGGGTCTGAAGTACGTGTACATCTACATGTTTACACAAGTTTTTACCATTTCCCTTTGGGTTTCGTAGTAAGGTCAACACAAGCGAAATGAAACCACTCTATTGGACACTGTAAGGGGGAAAAACACATTGTTATTCCAAAAAGCATTTTCAATTAGCAAAATGAAATACACAGAAATTCAAAAAGTTTTTCTATAATATGACAAAAAAACTGACAAAGTATGTTACTGACATGTGCAGCACCTGTTAGGTTGGGGCATGACAGACATTTTGCAGCAGAGTGCACACCCCAAATTATATTGGTTGAAGATGGAGTATTTTATTGAGCCAATTAAACTCAGGAAAGATTAGGTGGCCAGGTTGAGAAAGCCCGTTTGAGAGTTTTGCCAGGACACGGGGGAAATTCATTTCAAATTCAAATTCATTGCCAATATGTATGCGAGTACACATTAGTAATTTGTATTGTATACATACACATGTATTATAAACCACCCAAGTATTCCAAACATTTATGAATAGCATAGAATAAATGCATTTTTCCCTGAGGAAACTTCAGGACATTAAAGCTTCAGTATGAGATCTTGACTGCCCATATATAAAATTATTAAATATGCGGGATACTTACATCAGGGTTATCACAACCAATCATCTCCCCGTAGGACACCTGATGGCAGAGACAATACGTGGGCTCGTTGGGGTCGACGGGCATGTCCAGCACATCGGACGGATGGACGGCTAAAATAGAGTCGCTGAACTCGGGGCTGGGGGAGACAGAAGGTCAAGGTGAAAAGAGAAACACACATTCTGAGTTTGTTTTTAACTGCATCATTTAAGGCACGCAAATTCTTCACTGTTAGTAAGAGCTCGCCCACGTGCGGACCCTTACCTGTTTTTCATTTTCTTCTTCCGGGGCGAATCTTCATCGGAGCCTTTCTTGCCTCTACCTCTGGAGCTTCTCTTTTCCCTGATACCCCTGGCTTCTGGAAAAAAAAAGATATATACGAAGCTTAGAGGGATGACGGTCTCTGTGCACCTCATACAGCATTAAAACGGTTTAACCCGCATTTATCTATCAACGATGACAACTAAACTTAACACCGCACTGCTGATCACAAACTTCCACCCGAAATCTAGCGCTGGCGGGGCTTCTCCCTGGGGAGGCCGCTGAGGGACGGGCCGTGTTTAGCGGGGACGGGACGGGCGTCGGCGCGCTCCTTACTCTTCAGGGCCCTCCCGTCGGGGCTCTCGTAGCCGCTCACTTCCAGCTTCTCCTTCAGCTCGTTCTCGAAGCGGGCCAGGTCCGCGTCCAGCCTCCGGATGTGCTTGTCCACCTGGGAAGCGACGGAATACGCCTTGACTCCTTTCTCAACGTAACCATTAAATACATGCAAACGCTTTGGTCGACTGTGCTTTTTTTGCTTCGGAATTTTGCGGTTTGTAATAATAGCGTGACAAGTGGAAGAGACTTGTAGTGGCCTTAAAAAAAAGGGGTCAACAATCAGTTTTTGTGTTGCAGATCAATGCAAGAGTGCTTCTCCGGTCTGCAAAGCTCAAGAAAAGGTTGAGCTTTCAAAAGAAGACCGGGAAAATGCACACAATCACAAACTCAGACAAATTGAATAATGTCCACTCGTGAGTAGGGCCACCAGTTTGTCCCCTCATTTTCCAACATGGTACTTCAGTTCTCTGCCAGCTAGACGCCGTGATAACCTCTTTGTTAAACCCCCTCTCAAACAACTAACCCATTTCCACCACCTCAATAATTTAAGTAGATAAAGTAATTGGCACTAATTAAGCATAGACAATGATTGACAGCGATGTTTACAAGCGACACATCTCATGCTAAATTCAGTTTGATTACTTACTTCCGTGGACACGCTATGTTTAAGTGTTGTACCGGGGTATGATCAAGAGTGGTTTTTTCAACAGCAGTGGGAAACACCCATATTAAAAATGAGAACACTTATACGCCATCTACTTGCACAAAGTTGTTAAATAAAAAAAATGCATTCATGATTCAGGCCATTAACTTCAATCAAGACTAGTAATCAACTGCTTTAACTGATCGATTACTGTGCTACTCAAGTTCTGAGTAACAACAAAAACCAGCAGACCCTGTGGCTTTCCATGACCGGAAGTGAGGACCACTGGCTCAAAGACATGCTTTTCGTAGCATTTAAACTTCCATCTGTGTTCACTTGACTTCACCTGACTTTCCCCATATTAGCTCAGCTAACGTTTTTATTTTTATCAATGTCTCAATTAGAAACTGAGCTGTACATTTTGTCACTTGACTGTGCCGTAGGAATGTCTATGGGGACCTCTGGAGGATAACCATTGAACTACATGTTTAAAACCCTCCAGGTCACAGGGTGGAGACAAACTGGTGGCCCTACTCATGGGTCAAGACCAGACATTTTTATCAATGTCATAAATCAAAATAATAATGAAACAAAAGGTGAAACATACTCTAAACAGTGCACTGACCATTTCATATGTCTGCATAGCAAGCTGCACTTTGTCATCGCTGTACTCCTTGCACTTGCTGTAAGCATTCTCTATCTTCTGCAGGTGCTCAACCCGCTGCTCAGAAGCCAGGTTCTTCACGTTAGCGATGTATTCTGCAGCAAGTTTATCGATCTCTCCCTTCTTTTCTAAAATAACACAGAAATGTACGCGTACAAAATGAACAGAATGTGGCAGCCACTGTAAAGCCAGCAAGACATCAGAAACAACATATCTAAATCATTGTTAATTGCACACAAAACCTGCCTGGGACAACTGAAAACATACACAATAACTGAAATGTATATTAAAAAAGTGAACTTTCCCTTTAAAGTGCATCACTCAAAGCACTGTAATGCTCACATAATACTTAAAATATATACAATGTCAAATGCCTTGCCAACCAAAGAGAACTGCAGGTATGTGCTGTCAAGGCTATGTAAGAATGCCTATTTTAAGCCAATTTAAATTTCTGGTGGCAGCCATGTGGTTGTGCAGTGATTTCCCACCTTCTGTTCTATTGTCCAATTCTCGCATGAGAGTGAAGTTTCTTTGCAGTTCACAGGGTAGGTTTTCGATACCTGAGAGAAACGTCAACTATGAGTTAGTAAGGCAGTTAAGAGAAAAAAACATAACATCCCAATGATGCAAAAGAGAAAAGTGTGTTACCTTACTGCATACACCAGCGCCTAAATGAGTAGTTGATGAAACTTGAGTAACCTGAATGTTAACAAGCTGTATGGATTTACATAACGAAATGAGAACAAAATACCATTCATATTTTCTTACTAGTGACATTTTACATGGCTGGGTTTGCCGAAAACAGGATTAGTGTAAACCAACCTACCACAGACGCGGAGGGAACACGTATTCCGCGGTGGTGCTGCGGTCTGTGTGTGTCTGTGTGACGCACTTAAAAAAATCAAACGTCCCGCTCCGACAAGGAAGCGAGCTAGTTATGTCCTTTCCACGAAATGACACTGTTAAGAAATGGATTGTTCTCCGTATACAACGTTCAAGTATGAGGTCTGCGACGACAACGTCTGGGATACATTCAAGAAAAGACGTAAATTTTTGACCTTCTACGGGCTTCGAAAAACAACTTAATAACCAACTTCCGCCATGAAGCGCAGTGCTTCCTGTTTATGCCTGGCCAGCGCAAAAATAATTTACGGCTGATAGCTAATAACCTTCATCAGTCACAGATATATTCCCTTTTATTCTGATTAAAATACAAGTCACTTTCCACCACAGAAACAGAAAGTTTAAAGTGTCCTACATCGTTGTATATTTACAGAAAACGTTTGGCTTACTAACTACCAAAAAACAAACCGTACGCTTCGTCAGACCTGGCTAGTAGCAAGCTACTTAGCCATCTATTTCCATTCCTCGTGTTGCTTCGGGAAGGTAGCGACACTTCTAAATTAATGTTCTACCAGTGATTTCATTGCAGAAGCATATACATATATGTTTGTTACTTACTGTCCAAATAATGTTCCAAATATATTGCCGTCGCCATTGTCACTTTTCTGTTTAAACATATATTTTTAATCCAGCCCGCGTGAACTCGAAGCGTAGTACTCAATTAATTATTCATGACTTCCTCGTCTGCCATTGGCTCAAAGGAGCCGAAAAGGAACTGAATTGTCATTGGTCAAATCTGAACTCGTCTGGAGTCCGCAGTGCTCTTGGAAAACCAGAAGGTAGCTGCAGCGTTTGACCTCATTGCGGTACGCAATCCCCTGACAATATACCATATAAAAGTAATTAGGAAATCTGGTCGGTCACAACACCATAGCACATCTGTATAAACAGTAGGGAGATACCTAAGTCGTTACAGTACTAGAAATACTATTGTTTGCCAGCTAGGTCTGTTGCTAACTTGTTACTGTAGCTTCATACTACTTGCGCTACTGACTAGATACCATGTCCTATCCAAAAATTATATAAGCTTGCTCTTTCGCATTAGCTATCTAGCTAACTCAGAAACCATGAAAATCTTGTGCTCTGACCCTTGTCCGACGTGCTCGAAACATTGTAAACAAAAATGGACAGTTGTATGAAGGTAAGGACTAGCTACAGCAGGGGTGTCCAGTCGTACCCGAAAAGTGCCGGTATGTGTGCCGGGTTTTGTTTGTTTTAACACTTCAACACCTGATTTAACTATTTAAATTATCGTTGTCTTCAGCCAAGACCTTGGTAAGTAGTAATTGGTGTCTTAGTGTTGGCCTAAAATAAAAACCTGCCCCTGACACCCCTGAGCTACAGGTGTGACTAGATGCAGGTACCCAGTATCTGGAACCAGATAGCTCAGCAAGCTACATGACTTTGCACAGCTGTTTTTAATTGCTGTAATTTAGCTGACCAACACGTCTGATTGTATTTAAAGAATCAAGAATCAGCTACCCATGCACTTTGTAATACCAGTAGCATAATGGTTAGAGAGCTACTTGGGTCTCAGTGACAAGGGTACTATTAGCCCAGAGGTACATGCTGATATGCTGTCACTGCATTGGAGCAAAGCATTTAACCTGAACTGCCTCATTCAGTATGTAGTAGTGCACATTATATGTTAAAGTCAATTTGACTGCCTGGCTGCTTTAGAAGAGAATACACCTATAATAGAAGTTTTGTTCTCTGTTGTTTGCAGTTACTTCCAGCCATGGCAGCCGGCTTTCCGGGAGTTAGACTGGGACTTGCAACGGTCAGGTGGTTACAGACACAATCGTCTTCACCTTTAGCGGTGATTGGAGGCCGGTTCCCTGTGATGACAGGTATCTTATCGGGGTGTGCATCGCGTAAACAAATTCGGCATGTCCACGTGACTGGAGGCCGGTCCAGCCCAGCCACCGGCACGGTGCCAGGCAGGCTACCTTTTGCTACCGTTTCCCAGCAGGACCTGGAGTTCTTCAACAAGCTGCTGCACAGCAGAACCATCACTGACCCAGATCTGCTGGAGTCCAGCAACAGGGACTGGCTGAATTCGGTGAAGGGTGCGTGTAACACTTGCCTGCCTCGGTTAGAAGTGGTGCAGACTCCACACACAGCTCCCTTTTTGGGTGGAAGGAATATCTGTCATTTATTATCGCGTTGTATTGTCTGCTTGTTCACAGGGTTCTGTTTTGACCTGGGCACTATGGAGGCCAGTTGTATGTTATAATAATGTGATGTGTAGAGGCCACAATATATAATTTTTAATAGTGGTAGACAGTGATCGTCAGA
This sequence comes from Anguilla rostrata, assembly GCF_018555375.3. Lineage (NCBI taxonomy): Eukaryota > Metazoa > Chordata > Actinopteri > Anguilliformes > Anguillidae > Anguilla > Anguilla rostrata. Next base: position 19,361,745 of record NC_057938.1, on the reverse strand, counting down.
TGAGTGCATTCATGTAATATAAATACTGATTAATATTTTCTGTATCTGGACTTATTCCTTGAAAACAATTAGTGTAACTTGGAAGTTTAGCAAGGAGTCACCAAGGTTATAATTGCAGGTGAAGTCTAGATTTAATTGCAAAAGCATTCCACAGCCTCCTCTAAGTATGGACTTACACCTACCATCTGTGGCATTGCAAAATGCTGAATTTAGCTCTTGATCTCTCGTTCTTCTTAGCTGGTTTTTTATTAGGGGCTATAACCCTTTATCTGAAAGTAATAAAAGCACAGGAACTGAAACTTGTACTTGTGAAGCCTTTGTTTATTTCCACCATTTTCACAGGATCCAGTGAAGTGTTGCTGAGACCAGAGAGTACGGAGGAGGTTTCTCAGATTCTCAGGTATTGCTCCCGTCTTTGCACAAGAAAGGTTATTTGGCTTCGATTTGCCTTTTAAGTGTAAAATCTTCTGAAACAGACGAAAAAAAGTGTGGCTTTGAAGGCTTGTCTTCTACCCTACGGTATTCTTGAAGGTACTGCAATGAGCGGCGGCTAGCAGTGAACCCTCAGGGCGGGAACACAGGGTTGGTAGGTGGGAGCGTGCCCGTCTTTGATGAGATCATCCTCTCCACCGCCCTCATGAACCGCGTCCTGAGCTTCGACCGCGTGTCTGGTCAGTTTGCTTCATGTTTGCTGGTGTCATTCTTGCACTGCAGATGTAATCACATGCAGGGTGCTTGTCCTGAACTGCTTCGGCATTTATATATAGTTTCACAAAAACCTCCTCCTTGGATTATGAGTCATTTACGATACGTAGAGCTGGATGGAAACTCTCCCCATGTGTTTAAAACTAAACCCAAGCAATGTAAACCAGCAGCTTGGGCACTACAAAGATCGTCTGTCCCTGGATCGAGCATTTTGCAATCCCACAGAATGATGCACAGAAATGTCCATTCCTATGCTGTAGTTTGGCTGTACTGTAAAGTTTTTCCCCCCCTTCCTTTCAGGCATCCTCACGTGCCAGGCTGGCTGCGTGCTGGAGAAGCTCTCCGACTACCTGGAGGAGCGTGACTTCATCATGCCCCTGGACCTGGGGGCCAAGGGCAGCTGCCACATCGGGGGGAACGTGGCGACCAACGCCGGGGGCCTGAGGCTGCTGCGCTACGGGTCCCTACATGGCACGGTGCTGGGCTTAGAGGTGGTAAGCAAAGGCATGCGGGTGGCAGCATTATGGTACGCGGCATCGTGTGCTTTCTACTCTTGCCTTGAGTTGGAAGGCCCTGTCTTGTTATGTTACACTATCGTGTTTATTGGCTTAGTTTATGTTTACAGTTATGGGTTGCACAAAGGTGTTTTTGTAACAGTGCTACCGTGTTAATGCCTCCTGAGTCTGATAATTAAATTATGGGCTATGAATGAAAAATATCTGCACATACATGCCTTCATCAGCATTGTTCTGCTGGCAATTCTTATACACCTACCATACACTGTATAACTGTACACTGTATAAAAGTACCCAGTACATATAAGTCGGCAACAGAAATAGTCTTTGTCAGGAATTAAAAGTGCCTACCTGTAAATAAGCTTGGATTTTAAAATATTATCTGCTTTGTCAAAAAAAATCAGTTCATTCATACACTTTTCTTGAAAATATGTAGAATTTAGTCTCACACATCTTTCCCCCTTGCTGGTATATGCAGGTGATGGCTGACGGGCAGGTTTTGAACTGCCTGGCGGGTCTGAGGAAGGACAACACAGGCTACGACCTGAAGCAGCTCTTCATTGGCTCTGAAGGGACGCTGGGGGTCATCACAGCAGTTTCTATTCTGTGCCCACACAAACCTAATGCAGTCAACGTGGCCTTTTTGGGTATGACACATGCTCAATAACCCAATGGTTTTATTCATTTCACTTCCTGCCATTTCTAAAATAGTGATTAGTCAGTCTCTAGGACAGCACTTGTGTAGGACAGCACTCTTGAATGCTGGTTTCAGTAATTCAAGTGTTTGGTTGGTTGATGACATTACCTTTCTTGCACGGTATGAAGAAGGGTATTTTTCTGTCTGCTTGCAGGGTGTTCTAGCTTCCAGCAGCTTCTGGAGACCTTTCAGTGCTGCAGGGGCATGCTGGGAGAGATCCTCTCTGCTTTTGAGTTCTTGGACAGTTCTTGTATGAAACTTCTGGAAACGCATCTGAAACTGGTCAATCCCATTACAGGTAAAGTGGACTGCAGACTGCTAACATTCAGTCACGTGATTGTTCAAGTGCCAGGGCTATTACCGTGGGCATTGCAAAGCTTTTGATGTGGGAGCACTACGACAATAAAATAGCTGCTTGTTCTCTCATGAATTTTTGCAGTTGCTTTTTTTTCTGCTGACCCTGTTCTCTGGACAATCTCAACTTTGAAGATGTAATTTACACAAGGTTGTCAGTCCCTGAATTTGGTGGTCAAATGCATAACAGTACTCTTATTTGACGGGTACAATTCCATTTCTGGAAGGAACTAAAAAAGCATAAAGAGCCTTTGATTCAAAAAAATATGATGAATGTTTCTGTCCCCGTTTGTGTTTGTTTCTACGTGATATTACGTCATCTTGCAGAGAGCCCATTCTACATCTTAATAGAAACAGCTGGGTCTAACGCCACCCATGATGAGGAGAAACTTCACAGCTTCCTGGAGACGGTCATGTCATCATCACTGGTGGATGATGGGACGGTTGCGACAGAGCAAGCAAAAATTAAGGTCAGGTCCCTTTTTTGTCTGTGAAATAGATCAACTGGTACTATTTTTCTGACTAGAAAACAAGAAACAAGATTAAGTATACATTCCATACAACTGGCCAGTAAGTTACATTTTGGTCCCATGACCATAGCAACCGGTTCCAGACTTCATTCCAATGACATTTGGCAGAGTCCTGATGCTTAGTTGCTCTCAGTAATGGCTTTCTTTGTGCAACCCTTCCAAAGAGCCTGTTGGTATGGAGTTGGTGTTTGATGGTTGATTGTGAGAGTTGGGGATACAACTGAACTGCAGTTGAATAGTTACTCAATAAAAAAAAAAAACTAATTGTAGTAGAATAAAATTATATAGTTTTCCCATTTGTTTGAGCATATAATATAGCTAGTTATCTGTGTTGTGTATTCTATTTTATACAGCCTTTTTATCCTCATTTTCATTAATGATTGTGGACATAACTGAACATGCTACCAGTGATACTGGAAGTGAATATTTGTTTAAACCGGTTATTGCATGTAGGCACTGTGGGCAATGAGAGAACGCATCACTGAGGCCCTAACGCACGATGGCTATACCTACAAATACGACATTTCTCTGCCCGTGGAGAGGATCTACCAGCTTGTGACCGACATGCGTGAACACCTTGGAGAGAGAGCAAAGAACGTGGTTGGCTACGGACACGTAGGTAAGACGAGTCCCGACCGTGTCATTGCCGACTGTGTTCCGTAGCCCCACGGGGCAACGCCTAATTGATGGTAGCGTCGCCCAGGGTCACGGAGGGCTAAGTTGGTCGGTATCTGTGCCTCATTTCTCTCTAACGAGCCCTGCGGGTCAATCGGACACCCTCGTTCCGCTTGTTAAAGCTACACATGAAGTGTCTTCCCCCCCCATGACTCATGGCTGCGTGAGCTTGATTGGGCTGCGGTATGAAAAGAAGCAGCTGGCAACTTTGCATGCTTTGGGGGAGAGTGTAAAAATAGTCTTAAGCATGGCAGTCCGGAGGACAGCTGACCCTCGGCCCTAAGCATTTCCCCCGTGTGGGTGGGGGTTCGACCTCCACCATGGCACTTTCTCAGCTGCGGTTCCTTCCGTCTCTTACTCTCTCCGTTTTCTACATGCCTGAATGAAGCAAAAAAATACAAAAGGAAGACTGACTGTCCAGTTCCCCTGTGAAAAAAAGCCCAAGCATTATACTATTCCCACAACCAGATAAATTGGTATTGCTCTCTAAATAATGCTAGCATACCATGCAGCATAATGAAAAACTGCAGTTTCTGCATGAGCCTGACTCCCGTAGTTCAGCCGAACTGTGTGGCTTTAGCAGCAGCAGGTATGGGTGACCCCATGTGCCTCTCTCCCTGCTTAGGCGACGGGAACCTCCACTTGAACATCACCTCCCCCGCCAAAGACCCCGCCCTCCTGGCGGCCATCGAGCCCTACGTCTACGAGTGGACGGCCAGGTTCCAGGGCAGCATCAGCGCCGAGCACGGGCTGGGCCTGAAGAAGAAGAACTACATCCACTTCAGCAAGCCTCCCGAAGCTGTGGCCCTCATGGGAAACATCAAGAGCATGCTGGACCCCCGCGGCATCCTTAACCCCTACAAGACCCTTCCGGACTGCCTTCGCTGAAGGGGGGTCGTTCTGGCCCGCCTAGGCCCTCAAAACATTCCCACCGACCGCCTTGTGTTTGACCACTGCTGTGAGCTCTTGGATCAAAGTGTCGCAGGGTAATAATACAAAGCAGGAGACACTGGCTTGTGAGAATACCTTGTTGGACAGTACAAATGAATGACTATGACTCTATGAGTATCAAGGGGACGGCGAGGCGTCTCATAACACTGCCATTGGGGCTGCCCCCACAATAAAGTCAGTGACAGCATTGCATAATACAGTGAGTCATTCACAGTGAATGCATTTTTGGGTGCATTTTGTTCAACTCATAACTCCCCAGCCTCACCACACCATGACTGTATATGATTTAGTAGTTATTTTACTCCAGTAGCAATCCAGTTGATTAAATGGGAAGGGTTATGTACAATTATATTTATGTATGTTTCCTCTAAGTAAAGGTAGGTACGGTGATTTGCTGAGCAAAGAAATAATTGAATACATTGCCCTTCTAGATCTGGGTTGCTCAGGCATCTCAAAATTGAATCACTAAGTATTGAGTATTATTAAGTATTAAGCAGCAATGCTAATTGATATGTATGTAATTTATAAGCTATTGAAAGTTCAAATACTTTTGGATTTCCAAATAAATTCCCAATACAGTGAAAACTGCCTTGCACCTTGTTTGAATGAAAAAAAAAAATGGATTCAGTAAAGCTGCTGTGAACATGGTTTTTATTGCATGTACAAAAAAACAAAAACAATAAGCAACATTAAAAAAAAGTATTTAAACAAATGTGACATTTTAAAATGAACAACTATCTCTTCATGGTGCCGCTGCTTGTATACAGTAAGCACTTTTCCTTTGCAGTTGTGTAATGTGTTTCCATAGAAAGACTGACACAAATTCTGAGGAGGCTTTTAAACTCCACCTGGGGTAATTTAATAAATTGTTCAAATATAGTGTGCTGTTTAGTCACGATTAGTCAGCATGTGTATTGTAGCCACCATTGCTGCATGTGCTACTGTAAAACCTGAGAGTAGCATCAAAAAGGTTTTCCTGCCAACAGCTGTTATGACCAAGCCATTAAAAGGTAGGTGCACAGTCTCCTTGCAAAGTTCATTCAACCAGTCCCACACCATGGAGCACTGGGACCTCGGCCAGTCCAATCGTGGCCCTGTAACATCAGGTGTTGATGTTTGATTGGTAGCTAGCAACTCACCACGACAGTGGAGCCACAGACGACACCAATATAAGAAATGCAGTTTTCTAGGCACCAGCCGGGATTCTACAGAGAGAAATGGGACAGTACATCACAGGCCCCAAACCAGAAAGACCCCAAATATGCAAACAGAAGCCGATCTCACAGATGTCTTTCTTTGGGTTTAAGTGGTTATAGATTGGGTTTTGTAGTAAAGTGAACCTTAAGTATCCCTGCCTCCATAATCCCTGCTCTGGACCAGGAAGTGTTCAGCATAGCATTCTCATAGGCTGGTTGTCCACACCCTTGACTGACTCAAGTAATTATTTGTAGGTTTGCAGCAGTGTGTAGCCATCTCAACTTGTTTGTGCAAGTTTGCAACTTTAGATATCTAGATAAATAAGCTCAGAAATGACCAAATCATACAACACATTCTAATATTAATAATACGCTTCAGAGCAGTTATGCAAGTCATCCACTCAGTAAGGGTGCCATGTGTTTAGCCTTAGTGTTAACTTGTCAGATATGCAGTTACTGTAAAAGCAAATATAAATGAATTAAGCAAATCAAGAAAAACAGCTTTTTGTTCACATAACCAGTAGGTTTTCTGCAGTGTATATAGGGGCTACTTAGTTACATACAGTTTATTAAATATTAGCTATTTAGTGTATTTCACAGTTTTATAAATTTCTACTCTCAAGTGTTTGTAATTCTTAAGTTCTTAACATTTTTATAAGGACAGTACTCTTATAAAAACAACTTTAGTGTTTGTATCTTTCAATATTTTTAGTGTGTATCTTTCAGTGTTTTTAACTCAAATGCTTATGCATTCACAGTATTCACAGCATTCAGAGCTCACAATGGCAAACTTACAATAGCCATTTTTCCTAAATTGTGTATCTGATTATGTTTGGTAAGCAAATTTATTAAAAAAGGAAAACAACGTCAAGATTCATTGTTGTTACTTCATATTTTTGATCCTTCAAGGATATAAAAAGATAATAAATACAAGACCTTGGTGATGTAAAAATGTTTATAAACCATAGTATTTTTTGTTCCTCTTGGCTTGGTACCTTAGCTTTTCTGCTAACGATGGCTTGACTCACACAAAAACAAAACCAGCATACAAGCAGCCGTTTGAACTTGTACCAGAATGGCCAACTCACATTAAAGAAACCATGCAAACACACAAGAGAAATGGACTCAAAGACTCACATTAAATATGAAGCACGCGATTTGTCTTTTTCAGGAAGTAATAATTGTACATGCCAGTCGACGCATTCAGGCTGAAACAACCCCACCCCCCTGCCCTGCTTCGAGCAGGATTTTTGCATTTGAGGAGGGCTGAGGGTGGCTTGCAGCAGAACAGCGGCTGTGGCTCTGTGTCAGTGCAGATGGAAGCTAGCAGGGTGGATGTACAAGACTGGCATCGCCCTCAGTCCCCGTGTAACAATGCACTGCCATTTAAGCATCTCTCAAAGCATCGAACCAGAAGCAGACGCATAAAATGGTCGCCTCTGACAGCACTCGTTCGGAAATTGGACGAAGCAGTAAGGGCTCTGCATGCATAAACTTGCATGCCTGTCACCCCTGTGGACGCAAACACGCACTCATTGAGTTCAGAGCATTCAAACTTAAAGCAGACTTTTTTTTTTTGCTATTCATACTTAGTCCACTTTAAGTATGAACAGCAAGTCTCTCCTCCAAATTACTACCATCTTACAGCATTTCCACAAGGAGCTGCTTAGCCAGCCAGTTTTCCACAAAGCAAGTTTTATATTAATATTTATGAGTAGATACTAATTAGCCACCCAAAAACAAGTGAACATTAGCCCTGCCTTCTTGTTAGCAACCTAGCTAGTCAGCCAATTAGCTCTGTTGGCATTTTCTATTAAAGACTCTGTGCCATTTAAAATTTTTAATAAGCCACGAGATAAAGCTGTATATTTACTTTTTCCAACTTAAACAGGATAATTAAACAGTAAAATTATAATGTATCATTCTGGTCTTAAATAAGTAATTTCTAAACAGGACAACTAGAGATGTGACATTGCATGCCCAGTCTGTAATTATTATATTCACTCATTCACAAGTTCTCTACTGATTGGCCCACTAAACTGGCATGGTTTCCAAAAGACCAATACCAATGCTCCTGTAGTGGGCAGCGCAAGAACTTTGTTCCTTTCAGCATAAAAAAACTCATAAAATAAAATAAAAATAAAGCTTAATATGACAGTTTTCTTCATTGGTTCTTCATATATAAATACAATAAAATAATATTAATTGCACAAGGAGTTTAACATTACAGACCCTGCAGACAAGCAGCATTAGGCGTCCAGCTAGCTACAAAAGCTTTTGCTGAACTATTTAGCGAATGTAACACTTGTCAAACCACCTAGGTAGCAGTAGTCTTCACTGCAGTGTAATTTAAACTTACGTTAACTAGCAGCTTATTAAAAGAATGATGCATTTAGCTAGCTTGGGCAAAGCTAATAACAAAAAGTTGTATTTCTGTGAAACAAAATAAATGTAAGCTGCCCATTTTCTGATTTAGCAGAGGAAGAACCTGCTCTCCTAAAGACCTTCGCAACCTTTGTAATCAACCAATCATCAACCACATACATCTTATGGGCAGCTGCCTTTGCATTGGCATAGTAAAAACGTTTGGTGATAGCCACATAGCCCTCATACAGGCAACAAGGGCAACCATTTTGTCTACAATAACATCCTTATGCCTGCATGGTCAGGGCAGACAAGGCAGGTGTGAAAAGCATGCAGCCATCTCTATAAAGCGGTAACCATTAGCATTGATGAGGCTGTTCAACATTTTCCACAACATTTGCCACAGCTGAGACAAGATAGCCTCATGCTCTGAATTCACAACTGTGAGACACATGATTCTGGGCAATGAGAATAACCCGCTTAATATTCATTCATAAAGAGAGGTGACATGATGGCCTATGGCACTTTTTTCCAATTTGTTTTGCAGACAGCATTGTAACGTTTCACAGAGCAGTATTCAGTGGTTGCGACTCCGGTCCAAAACGATGCTCTTTCGGCAGTTTCGTTCGCGGCGGCAAGAGATTGGACGATGGAAGCGCCTCGATAAACGAACAAGGGAGGAAGGGAAAAGGAAAATCTAAGGCACCCTACCATTATGCTCAACTCTTCCACCCCCTCCCCCTTCTGCCCAGAAATCCCAAGCGTTCACAAACATAGCCCAGGGGGATACTGAATGCGGGGAGACATTTTGAGGGGAGGGGTTTGAGGGGATGGGGGAGGGGGGGCTGGGCAAAGCTGATTGGCCAACGAGAGGCCCATTTCCTCTGGGGTCTCCCTCGGGTAAGTCGTAGGATCCCAGTTCACTGCAGGGTGCTTCTACACAAATACCGATAGCTGCCCTCCCTCACTGGGGGAAAAAAAAACTCGCTTTGCTGAACAAACACACATGCACCACATTGTTAAGGAACAAGCCAGAGGTTATGTGAATGTCAAAAAAAACAAGCGAAGAAACAAAACAAAACAAAAAAACCCCAACGGCAAAACCAACCATGAAAAAAATGAAAAGACTACGACGAGAAGAAAAAAAAATTCCTTTTTTTCTTCTTGGAAAGCGCTTTAGTGTTTGTAATGCATGCCAGTTTGTGGGAGAAATGGGACCTTCCTACGCCACCCCAAACCCACCACCAGCATGGAGGCTTCGTCCTGCTTCAGAGAAGCAGAGCCCCTTACATCCCCCCCACCCCATCGTTCTACGCCCCATGCCCCCTCAGCAGTCTGCCTTGCCCTTCTCCAGGGAGCTGTGGATTTTGTCCAGAGTCTTTTTGATGCGCAGGGCGGTGAGTCTGGCCGAGGGGTTCTGATACCAGCACTCCTTCATCAGCTTCACCAGGGCTGACAAGGTCTGTGGAACAATCGCACCAAAAAGCATCACCGTCCGCTACCTCACTCTGTCTGACTCTGTGACTGCCAATGGGCTTCCCAAACGGCTGTGTCTGCACAAGCAGGCCTTGGACCATTAATACTGCACTGAGCTTATGTCCTTTCATATTCACTTGGAATCCTGTATTTAAGCAACTCATACCTTTCATGCTGACACACAGTACAAAACCTACTACCCCTGAAATATTACTACCCCTGAAATATTCAAATAGGATTTTAAAACTTGTGTGTGGCCTTATTCTACCAAATACATGGACATGTAAACATACAGGCCTTGATTGTGTATCACTATGCTAAGATGTTCTTACTTAGCTGTAACATAAGGGTTAGGGGTTGTTTTATAAAGTTGGGTCTTTATAAAAAAAATGTATCTCTTTTTGGTTGATCATGGATAAGATAGGACTCAACGCTGAAACTGTACAAAGCCTGTTCTCTTGACATCCAAATTTTGACAGTCAAGTTTCCTTGTTTTTAATTACTTAGTAAGATCTTCGATAAGCTGCACAATGTTAAAATACATTTTAAACGAATTACAGGCAGGCCACTGGCAGAAATGAGGTCAGTGGCCTTCTTGCACTCACTGGGTCAGAAAACCACCGGTTTGGGATGAAGGGTCTCTGCTGCTCCACGCAGACCACTTTGCGCATGTCATCGAAGCTGGGGTCGTTCGGCACGAGGTCGTAAAACGGAGGCTTGTACTCTTCAACGATACCTGAAACATACGTTTCGGGAAGTGGGAGCGTCAACCTTTTGCCTACAACTCTGTTCAAACAATTCATCAAAAGACAGAAGTTACGCGAATCGATTTAAAAATATTACAAAGCCAGGGCGGTCAGCTATCAAACTTAGCTTCAAAAGGTTGCAGGGTACCGTCTGCCATAAGATGATAGTTCTTTGAGGTGTGAACACAGAGAAATCTGCACCCCTTCCTCACGCACTTGAAGCTCGAGCGAGCGAGCGCTGGGGAGCGTTCGCCACCCTCACCGTTGCTGTACGTCCGGCGGGCGATCTCCCACAGCACCAGCCCGAAGGCCCACATGTCCACGCGCTTGTAGGCGTCGAAGCAGTCCGTCTGGATGGACTCGTCCAGCACCTCGGGAGCCATGTACCTCTTGGTGCCCACCTTGGGGTTGTTGCCCACCTCCAGCCGATTGTCCGACTGAGAGTGTGTGACGGCCAGACCTGGACCACAGCAAAAAAAGAAAGAAAAAAAGAGCATTTTGTCAACTTCAACCGGCACAAAGAGTCCATGATAAGGTGGGTGAGTGGAGTCTTTAACTTGTACCTTTCAAGGTGCAGTGCAGAAAGTTTAACGGGTCTCTGCAGTTTTTATATAGCAGAAACAAATATAAACATGTCAACTGTAACTACTAATTGACTCAATATGTTAAAACCAACACATCAAACCCACTTCAAGGGAGTCCACTCTATCCATTTGGAGGAAAACAAAAAAAAATCCTGAGTGATAAACATATTATAGACTTTCATTTCTATGGAGCCTCTGGAGGAGTAACTGACTCCATGCAGTGGCAAGGCTGTGACAGGAGGGGGCGCCTCTCACCCAGGTCGGCGATGCAGCAGCGCAGGTCTTTCTTCACCAGGATGTTCTTGCTCTTGAGGTCGCGGTGGGCGATGGCGGGCTTGCCCTCGGTGCCGAAGATCTCCGTGTGCAGGTGCACCAGCCCGTTCGCCACCGAGGCGGCCATGTGCAGCCCGTCCACCGTCTCCACGGCGACGCGCTGCAGGTAGTCGTAGAGGGAGCCATTCTCGTGGTAATGGGTGATGAGCCACAGCTGGGTGCTGGAGTTCCGTGATGTCATGTCTGATGCCATGAACCCTGCCCGGGGAAACGCACGACCCCCAAAAATTAGTCTGTCCAATTTATAGAACAATGAAAGGTAAAGGAGCTCAGCTACGTAGTTACCCTGTTATCCTGCTGCCACGTTTTTCCTCACACTGGACAAAAAAGGATACAGCACATTCATTTGACAAGACAATGTCTTGGATTCAAAAAGCAACTGTCCCAAACTCACAATTAAATACAAGTGTTAATTTTATCTCCTCCAACACAGTTCAAATTTGCAAAAATGTGTGAAGAAAGGAACTAACACTCGCATTTATTTTTAAGTCAAAGTTAAGGACAAATGTTGTCCTGCTTTTCAACCAAAACCTAGGGTTCTGGCTCCATATTTACAAAGCATCTCAGAGAAAGAGTTGTGGAATCAGGATACTCCCAGTCATATCCTAACCTTATCCATCATGAGCTAAAAGGCTAAACTGATCCTAGATCAGCTTTCCAGCTTTCTGAATACAGGCCCTGAACTCTGATGAACGGTGCGTGATAGCCCAGGATCAGAGCCGTAATGTATCCCCACCTAGTATGTTTTCGTGCCGGAGGAGAACGGTGTTGTAGATCTCAGTCTCCCGGAACCAGGACTTCTCGTCCCTCGAAGAGAAGATTTTCACCGCCACGTTCTCCCCCTGCCATTGTCCTCTCCACACCTCGCCGTAGCGCCCCTTTCCTTGGGACAGTCGACAGGGACATTGGTCATCAACCCGTCTACTCCACCCCTGCGATCGCGCTTGTGGTCATAATTATTCACTGCGGCCTTCCGAGGACCAAACTTTTCTTTCGGGACATCTGGCACATCAGGGACCGGTTACACGAATGCAAAAGCACACACACAAAATAATGACTAGTGAGGACCCTACCGACGCACTCCACCAGGCTAATCTGTCGAGCCACCGTCCTCTGGACCAGGAAAGGCAGACCAGAGCCACTGCCCGAGGTGCAGGAGTGACTCAACAGATCCTGTAGAACAAGCAACAGGAATACATGAGTTAAGGGCTGAGAGAGCTGAGGGCTTACAAATACACTGACAGATACACAGCGAACAAGAAGCAAATCTTTCATTTCTTAATTTATGTATGTATCTATTACTCTTTTTTTCCTCTCCAGTTTGGATTTCTCAGTCATATTTATGTGCACTCATTGCTGCAACCTGCAGTATTAATTTGGGAGAGTACAGACGAGCGTGTGCTCTCCTCTGAACCGAGCAATGTTAGCGGCTGCATCTCATCACCCTGCTGTTCGCAAGTCACAGACCTGAGTCAGAGGAATGAGTGGCTTAAAGGGACAGTTCACTTTCTGGGTTTTTTTATATACTTTCAGTTTTACTGATGATTTATGACTAGCCCAGATGGTTTTTGCTAGAAAAGATATTGAAGATATTTCCAGAAGTTTCTGATGACCTGTAGGGCTTTCCATTGGCTGGTATAGGGGCACAAGGGGGTTCAATTAGGGTGAACATTTATGTTGAAACAATGCATTTAATCAAACATTTATGACATATCCTCGCTAGCAAAGGATGCATCGGTTACAAATTTAAGGCACACCCTGTCATTATATCCTACTCCTCAAATTAGGCAAAAATAAGGCACATTAAAGGACGGCTTTGTCCAAGACCCCAGGACATGGCCTGAAAGGACAGACAGACAGACAGACAGACAGACACTGCTTGAAAACGTTGCCTTAGCCGCTGGCTACGCAACGCCCTGGCTGGCTTGATTTAAACAAAAGCTCTCAAATGCAGTGTTTAATCTGCATAAGCGCTCGTGTTTTCTGGCTTCAGTCAGCTAGCTGACCTCCTAAAAATTGGCAGGCTTTCACTGGCGTGATCGCGCAACATAAATTCCAATCAGTTGGCCACCGCAAGCCTGTGATGCATCGACAACCTTTCCAAACCGCTAGACGCTAAAGTCGCTTTCGTCTGATATGCGGTTTTGGCCAGCGACGGGCGGGGAAGCGCCGTCTCGTTCGTTTGAAGCACGGGCCGGACCAGCTGCGAGGGTTAGCGGGGGCGGGGAGGGAGGCCTGGCTCACCGCCAGCGTGCTGTCGCCCACGTTGGACGCCATCAGGCCGTCGATGGCGCCCTGCTCGGCGTCCAGCTCGTGCAGCCTCTCCAGGCGGCCGTGGCGGAGCCGACGGCACGCCAGGACGCCGAGGATGGCCAGGAGGGCGAGCACCACGAACGGCGTGACCACGAAGACCACCAGGGTCTCCACTCTGTATCGGGTCGGTTCTGCTGGGGGCACTGGTTGACAAAAAAGAAAACATGAAACAATCGATTAACACTGTATACTATATACATTTTCTTTCACAATTTTTTATTTTGACTTTACATTACTTGTAAGTGTCTTCCACACAAATTTGCACTGACCACACAGACTTATAAGACACTATAGAGACAACATTTAAGAACATTCACAGATGTTTCTACATGACACATACCCATATGTTCTATGGTTAACAAGGAGTGCGGAAGCTTTGCACATTTAATCTAGATGTAACCGTTTTAGTGAATCATTCCATTAAACATTTCAACCAGTCCCAAAGTACCATTGCTGAAGATGGGTAGAATCGGCTTCAATGGCTCCAGATGGGTGTAGGGGTTGTGTAAAGTGCTGCCTACCCACTATCACCAGAAATAACATCTGTTAAATAACCTGCAGCCCTGTGCTTTAAAATTGATACCAGGGCCTTCTTTCCATAATCCTTATATAATCCTAGATATCCAAGCAGTAGCAGAGACTCCCCCATTTGTGTGGGCATTTATTTCCTGCGATGTAATGGGATTTCAGTTTATGACGTTCTAAATGATGAAACCCCAACCAAAGGCACAAACATCCATCCATCCAGAAATTATCTATACCCGCTTATCCTGGGCAGGGCTGAGGGGGGTGCTGGAGCCTATCCCAGCGTGCACTGAGCGAGAGGCAGGAATACACCCAGGACAGGCCGCCAATCTATCACAGGGTGCACACACCATTCACTCACACACTCACAGCTATGGGCTACCTGCTGCACCGCCATGCCACCAGGCATAAACATAAAGCCATTAAATCTCATGTTGAACTACCCTCCCCAACAATGCTGCAGTACCCACCCTTGAGCAGTAGGGGCGTCAACGTGTCGCTGCTGTCGTTGGAGTTGCACAGGTGGTGGGAGCAGCACTGGACGGCGTAGCTGACGCTGGGCAGCGTGGAGCAGGTCAGGAGGATCTTCTCGGACTCGTTGAGGCAGCCGCGTTTGAAGTGCGGCGTGTCGCCACTCAGCGTCACCGAGGAGAAGCACTGCCTGCCCTGGCAGAGCTTCAGGATGCACGCGCTGCCATCGCACAGGCAATCGATGGCGCCACCTGGAGGCCAACGCGTGACAAACTAGTTACACAGACAGCCTATGCAGATAAACATGCACGTGCATAAATGTATATACACATGCTGAAAAACAACAGACCAGTGGCTCTCTATTGAAAGCCCTTGTTAGAAAAACACAAGCTCTTTATACATTTCATTGAAAACCAATGCTACCTGATGTTTGGTCACAAAACGCCAAAACACTGTTTGGCATGAAACACATTATCCTGTCTGTCTGCAGAAAATTCTGGAACAAATGTGTACCAGAGATATGACTGCAGAGCACTGTGCTAGCTGTAAATTTTAAATACAGGAACACAGAATGTGCAGACTCCCTGGTTAGCGGTCACTAACCATACCTTCAGCTGATGTCTGTAGGATCTTCAGGACCAACAGCAGAAGCACTTGCATGCTGCACTGAGCCATCAGGGTCACTGCAATGATAAAGCAGGCAGTTTAACCACAGGGTAGGCATTTCCAGAAACACAGTTTAGGACATTTTCCACAGCTATGAAGGTGCTTTGACAGCCCAGTTCTTACAAGTTCTTAGACTCTTTGATCTTCCCGGATTCTACAGTAGTCAGGTAGTTTTTCCCACTGATTTATCCCAGGAACAGGTGTAATAGGAAGCTGTTTTTTGAGAGACGGTCACTAATTCTTCTTAACATTACACCAACATTTGCGTTACAAACCATCTGCATGCACAGATAGTGTTTGCAAACACTGCACAGGGTCTACTGAACCTCACTCAGAACATCTAAATGCAGAGGGAGCATATACCAGTTCAGACTGGATAAATCTCTGATAAACCTGTATAATCGTGATCATGTTCCAACTGTTCTGCGCAGAATTGAAGACTTTTGGTTTCAGTTAGGCATCACTGGCACAGAAGCGAACAAAATAATTGTTCTAATGAAAGCAGGAAAAATAGGAACTATTCATTTCAGGCAGAAAAGAATCATTCCGTTTCCCTGCATGCAACAGGATGCAACATCCGATATTTCACAGCTGAGCACTTGATTCACTTTCAGAAGGGGGGGAGGAAGACTGCATGTATTTTGGTGTGAGTGTGAGCATGCGTGGGTCATTGCCATGGCAACCCCAGAAAAAGAAGCCCATTACCAGAATGATATCAAAAGTGACTGGAGTGGAGGGCGGAACATTAAGATCACAAAAAGACAAGAAGAGTGCTTCAAAATGCACTCCATTAGGGGTTTTACCAGATGCCACCATTGACATCAGCATATAGCATCCCTGGCTCATTTGAACCATCCATCAGAAACATGCTAGCTCAAGATGATTACACGTCATAGGTACGACACCATCATTGAAAAAAGTGATACTGCTACAGTTCGTCAAACTAAGGTCTACATGTAAACTAGGCAACTTTCATATTGTCCAACATTTGCCATATTTGGTTTAATGACACAAGAGGAGCCTTGGAAACATATAGGCTAGAAATTTGATCAGATGAGATGAAAAATCTAAACCACATTATCTCAGCTTTTATACCTTGAAAATAATACAAAATAACCACGTTCAGTCAAATCTATGATGTACTGTCTTTTTGGACACTTGCGGAATCCTTGCTCCTTCAAAAAGGCCTTGGAGGCCGGACGCTCTTTTCTGTCTGGGCAGGGGTGGGTGTGGCTACAGAGCCTGCGGGGTGGGATCAGGTTTCAGCATGGCGTTCGTAGCTAGCTACAGCAGTGGAGGAGGAAGCACAAGTACAGCAAAGCGAAATGACAAGCCGACAGGGCTTGTTAAAAAATCAAAGTCAACCTTGGAATTTCATTTTCTGGATGAGGACAGCTTAAGTTCACAATGGAGGATGAAAAGGGACTCGGAGTTGGCGTGTTTTCTGTTGGACAAGCAATTAAGACTACCTCTAGCTATCCAGCTAGCTATTTTAGGTAGCCAGGTGGCCAAAGGGGTACTCGGGGAAGTGGGCAGGGTTGAAGATGGAGGAGGAGACTTATATTATTGTAAACACAGGACCACATCAAGGCTGAAAAAATCATGCACAGTATTCCTTCACCACTGCCTAATTCAGACAGTCCTTACTGTCACAGCTTTGATGTTGGCTACCTAGCTAGCTACTTCAATGATTAAAACTCCCCAGTGAATATTTTAGAGGTGAAAAGTTACCGAAAGTCGGTGAAATGCCGTCTCCATTTGGTTGAAAAGTTTCTAGCAGACTATGACGAAGCCGGACTATATACTGGTAAAACCTAGCTATATTTGGGTTGACCTAACCCGTTTACGTCAAAACGTCTCTCAACCTAGATTTCCACCCCTTTAGACGTCTGGATTCTGGCTTTTGCTCACTGGGTCATTCCACGGGTGGTGACGGTCAGATCTTTTTTTTTTTTAATAATCCGTTTGTTAATCAATACCTCCCACTCTCAGCTTCCAGACAAGATAAATTAACAAAGCCAGCTGTAAACAAAACAGTATTTCTAATGTTGCTTCTATTATAGACCAGGGAAGTATCAAGCTAGCTTTTTTTTTTACATTTGCCATCTAAATAGACAACAATCGGCACAGATCTACCAACTTTAGCCACGCACTAACCCAAAATTTGCATCAATTTAAGAAGAGCATTAGTCAGCGCGACAGAAATATCCAGACGGTCACTGATTGTTCTTGCCATAATTGCAAACGCTTGTGGTCCGTTACAGTAGAAACGCTACACAAAACGCCCACCCAATAACAAAACGTTGCGTCCTGGGGGCCTACGCCTGTCTGTAGCAGCAAGCTAGCGCAAGTGCGCGTCTTTAATTTGTCTCCGCCGTACTCACTGAGAAGCATAACTGCGACAGACGACATGGCACCACAACAAATTGGTTCAGGCTGGCGCCTGTCTGCTGTCCTGATGATATAGCTACAGCAGCAGGCGCTGGATCTGCGCTGGATCCTGCGCGTCACCTGCCCCACAATACAAGCGCTCTGTTCGCATCAGTGTTGTATCTATCCCTTGACTTATTATTTTGCTAATCGACAAGCTACCAAAAATGAGAAATAAAACGCATGCGAGCGGTAGTACTGTGGATAGTGATTTACCATGGGACACATATGCGCTCTATCGTAAGCGTAGCTGTTGGCTAGCTAATACAGCAACAAGCAAGCCAATCGGAGCCGTCAAATACTAACGTTAGCTTTGCTAATTATAGATATACACCAGCTAACTATTAATAAGCCCATTTGAAATATCACCACTTTTCCATTTGAAAACGTGCAGCTAACTAGCCAGACAGGCAGCATGGGTAGCACTCCGGCACAGACACTGTCAGTAATGTTAGTCTAGGCTATCTAGCTATCAAGATTCTGAGCTAATAATAATCCCAATGTTCGCTAGCACTGCCCGTTTATTTAACCCCGCTGTCTGGCTGGGTAGCTTCTGATTACTGCTAAGAAGCTAAACAATGAGCCTGAAAACTAACTTATTTAGCTTTGCCACGTAGCCACGTACTAGCTATTTGGCTAACGTTAATAAGCTATCGATATCTAAACGATGACAGTCATAGCACAATGTTTGCTTACCTTTATAACTAATAATATATTAGCCAGCAAGCTAATCTGCACTGCGTCCTCCAATTTCTGAGAAACAGCACCCCCACAAACTGTCAAACGATGAGCATCATTTCTTACCTTAATCAATTATATTTGTACATTTCCTATGACGTTTTCAAGGAATTATTCCCGATTAATTCAGAAAAACACTGAATTTCCAATAACTGGTTGACTACACAACATGACCGCCTCCTCACCCACAGAAACACCGGAGTTGTGATAAGAGGAGCGATTGTATTACGTCATTACTAACGACAAACGCCAAACTCTTGCGAAGGACAGCATTATGGGCACTGCAAGTCCTCCAACTGTTTCTGTGGTTAAATATATTATATAAAATATATTATTATTTTGAGTCCTACCTCCATTAGATCATGATTCATCAAAATAAGCAACCGACCATTGGTTTATTAGCAGCAGACATAGCAGAATTTGAGTTTGCCATCAGAGCGTCCGCCAACTTGGCCGGGCATACCAAGTTATGAGTTTAGTGAGGCTAATTTCTAGTAAATCTTTTTTAAAAAGGGATTAAAGCTGAGCTCGCAAGTATTTTAATGAAGTTCCTTGCAATGAGTGCTGGCTCAGCCCTATAATATAGACATCATTTATTCAAGACTAAGCTACGTTGTTAGAATCAGCATTGATGGGATACAGTTGACATCCCGTCTAGTTTCCCTTTCTGCTTCTTCCCTGTCTGAATGAAAAACAAAAAATACGAAAGGTGGATGGAATGTCTGCTCTCCTTTAACCAAATAAAAAAAGGTTTTCAGTGACTTATTAAGATTAAGTGCTTTTTTAAATATATCTTTTATAAGATAAAATGCTGTCTGATGATTAGCCTAATTTAAGTGTAGGCTACTTGTACTTTGTTGTAGTTGTAGCCAGAGTTTTTGCTCCAATAACATGGATTCAAACAAAGTCAAAGGTTACATGAGTGTTGTAGCTTTCATGAGCTTTCAGCATGTATTTTTGCTTTGGCTTTTTATAATAACTCTGTACTATAGTTAAATTATAGATCATGCCAGTCCTGACTGAATTTCTCCTTAGAAAGGTGAGGAAGACTACCATGCTAAAGATTTGTAGATATTACTTTGGATATTAGGTACAGGAGCATGGTGCTCACAGTAGATATTACTCAAGAGAAAATAATACTGTCTTCCCACTGCTAAAAAAATAAGCCAAAATTGCAAATATCCTCATTTAATCCACAAAAATGAATTTGTTCTTACAAATCTGGAATGGAAGCGGTACTCAAGTATCAATGCTGGAAGGATGCAATTTTATGAAGAACTGCAATTTACATCAGCCTCTTTGTTTTTCTTTGTGTTTTAATTATGAGTGCTTGGCCATTGAATTTCAGTCTGCAGAACAAACCTTTTGTACACGCATTCCTTATGACACAGTTTTGATTTTTATTTCCTTTTGTGCAGGTAAATCATCTCTAACCCTGCATTCAGGATCTTGGTAGGGGGTGGTCCTTTGGAGAAGGTATTGTATAACAAGATCTGAGTAATTCTATTTATATAGACTTATCTTTTCTTAAAAAAAAATGTTAATGGATTTTATGTCTTTAATTTTAACTAATGGAGATAAATAATACAGGTTTTTGAATTTGTAATAATCTCTCATGTACTGGAGTCATTGTGAATTGGATTTTCTTTAATCCTTTTAGATCCCACCTTTTTTGTAAATTAATTTCTTATTCTTGCAATGGGAGGAGAAAGGGAGTAAGTATCAGGTATCAGTTTTCCTTTTTAAGTATACTCAGAGAGATGTTAGAACAATTGAATGTGTTGTTGTCATACCTGTCTCTGTCGTTAATCAAAGCCAGGGTTGTTCCAAGGCATGCAAGAAGCTTATTCTCCGTGGGCATTAGTTAACAAAAAAGGACATTGTCTCTGACTTAATTATAAAGCTTAGAAATGATCTGACCTGCTTGGTGCCAGGTTAGGTGGAGTGTGCAAGAGCTGCATGTCATCAAATCTTAAGAGTAATTGAAAGAGTAACGCTAGACGGCTATCTTGCTCAGATTAAAAAAAAACTGGGAAAAAAACACCCACTATTTTAGTTGATGAAAAAGCATTGAATAAAGAGAAGTTTTCTTCTTGTTGGTCCTGCCTCCAAGGGCTTTCTGGGTAATGTGGCTATAAGAGAGGGGGAATTTGAGCTTCATGGCTTTTTTTTAGTTTCTTCATTTCCCACCCGGAGTCTTTAAGTTTGAAAGGGATTTGAGAGAATCTTTGAGGTTAAAATGGACCGACCGGCAAGGGAACTTGCATTCCTCATTCTTGTTCTTGTCCGTGTGTCCCGTCAAGCCAATACCAGTAAGTTTTCAGTTTTTCTTCCCAATAATGGATTTATCCTCTGTGTAACTAATGTATGTGTGTAAATCTGAGCACCTGATAATAAATTATATTAAAGTATCCATTATATTTTTCATGGTTTCCCAGAATACACTATCTAGCCACAGATTTGGTATGTAAACAAAGAGCTGTAAAAGATGTCGATTTATTTTCTATATCATTTGTAAAGTTTAAAAAATGATGGAAGCATGATCATAATTATAACCCATGGAGATTATATATTAATTTCTGGAAAATATAATTTTGAACAACAGGCCAGATTGCTACTGACTGAGTCTGATGATCCTTTGAACAAGCTTAGAAAAGGCTGAAGAGTTTATACATTTCATTTATTTAATATAAAAATTGATGCATTAAACAATTATAATGAATTAATGTAATCGTGTTTCATTAAATTAACAATCAGAACTTTTATGAACTATTCTAAAAGTTGTCTTGCCCCTTTGAAGTAAATGAACAATGTGAGATTTATTGGTTAATTGACCAGTTCCCTTAATAGTTCCCTTAATAGGTTCTGACAAAATTATTCTTCCCTTAGTAGTTAATTAATTGTCCCTTAATTATTAATGTCATATTTAACGTAATAGACAATCAGGATATTAATTGTCCTTACAGAGTAATAACATTCATGTTAGCACAATGTTTATTGCATTAATAATATATATATATATAATATAACAAAATATATATATATATATATTAATATAATTATATATATATTAGGATTCGTGGATAGGTAGACATGGTGCTTTGTGAGTTTGAATCCTATGTGGGGAACAGTTGTTGTATCCTTCTTTAGTGCAGGGGTGGCCAACACTGGTCCTGGGGAGCCACAGGGTCTGCTGGTTTTTTTTCACCTTAAATATAACAATTATTTAGATCAAAGAAAAATGTGAGGAGAGCTAACTGTGTAATCAACTGCTTTAATTGATCAATTAGGAGCCAAGTAAAAACGAAAACGAGAAGACCCTGCGGCTCTCCAGGACCTGGGTTGGCCACCCCTGCTTTAGTGTGTCTCTTAATCTGAACCACAGCATGCAATATCAAATGGCATGAATAGATATTGCATGAAATGTAAGCCAGACCAACCAATCAATCTAATGTAACTAAGTCTATATTATTCTCTTCAGTAAAAAATCCACAAGAAACCCAAAAAAGTTTTTACTTGGCCAAGTGAAGTCTGGTCGAAAAAAGCAGATAGCTATTAGTGAAAGGCTTCTGAGATCTATTTAATTTTAAATATTTTTTCTTCCATTTGTTTAGTTACATGGTGTGTAGTATCTGATGCGGAACAGCAGAAATGTCAGGACCTTGCCAGCAATGCCACAGCCAGAAACATCCGTGGCAAACTTCAGTGCACCAGGGGCAATGATGCTATAGACTGCATGGTGAAAATTAAGGTACAGCAAAATTGACATGCTCTTGGTTTGAATATCGATAAATGTGGACATGACAGCAGGACTTATTTGATATATGTAATTTGTCAGTGGAGTAGCTGCATTTCTGTTTGCTACCTGGTATGGTTGCTACCTCAATGAATAGGTAAACCACCCATAACCCCATCTGATACTATTTTGCAGAAGACTCGAGTTGATTCAGATTCAGTGCTTTATCCATCTGCCCCTCCTTCAACATCCACACTAATAAAACGATTTTCCACTGTTCCACCTCAAAGCACTGTATATTGAGCGTGAACAAATGTTGTTTTGTGGGAGTGAATAACACCTATAGCAGAAATTGAGCCAGGAACAATGGCGAGTGCAAGTCGGGTGCTTCATATTGTGCAATTGAGGGTCATGGTGCTTTGTCGACCTTTTCTGGAGAACGGCACAGCGGACGCTGCCTCTATGAACCCTGACGACATCTACACCGCCGGCTGGTGCCATGGGCTGGAGTTGGCGGCCGGGGAGTCCTACAACGGACAGGGTGAGTTTTGGCAGAAAGCTAGAACTGCAGCAAACAAGAGAGTACAGAGAACAGGACGTGACCCTGTGTGAACCACAACCCCGCCCCCCATCAGTCACAAACAAGCCAACCTGTGTTCCAGCTGGCCCAGGTCCCACAACCTCCTGTGCATGTAAAACATGACACTTTTGTTTGTTACAAAATATGCTGTCCTTATAAGGCCATGTTTTCATATGGAGCATTGTCTTGCTGTGAAAAAGTATTTTTCTCCTGTCTATAATGATTTCTTCTATTATTGCATACTTGCCACACTGAATGGTTTCAGATCTTTAGGCAAAATGTAATATTTCATAAAGGGAACCTGACTAAACACAAAACTCACATTTTAAATTATTATTTCATTTTTAATGAAAATACTTATCAAACGACCATATCACCCATGTGAGAAAGTAATTGCCCTCATAAACGTAATAACTGGTTTCACCACCAGTAACAATAACGGCAAACAAATGCTTCCTAGAAATTGATATCAGTCTTTCACATCGCTGTGGATGAATTTCAGCCTGCTCTTCTTTGCAGAACTACTTTAATTCAGACAAATTGGTATGTTTTCGAGTATGAACTGCTTGTTTCAGGTCTTGCCACAGCACCTCTATTGGGTTCACGTCAAGACTTTGATTAGGCCAAAACCTTAATTTAGTTTCTTTTCAGCCATTCAGATGTGGACTTGCTTTTGTGTTTTTGGATCATTGTCTTGTTGCATGACCCAATTACACATCAGCTTCAGCTCACAGAGAGATGACCAGACATTTTCCTTTCTGGTACAAAGCACAATTCATGGTTCCTTCAATAATGGCAAGTCATCCAGGACCCAATGCAGCAGAGCATCCCCACACCATCAGACTACCACCACCATATTTGACTATTGCTATGATGTTCTTATTGTAAAATGTTGTAGTTGCAACATTATGATATAATGGACATAATAGGGACATAATGGGAACCATGTTGTTCGAAAAGTTCCACTTTTGACCTTGGAACATGTTTCCAAAAAGCATGGGGATAATCCAGGTGCTTTTTTACAAATATGACACGAGCATTGGTGTTGCTCCTAGTTAGCAATGGTTTTCACCTTGCTGATCTCCCATGAATCCTGTTTTTGCCCAGTCTCTTTTTTATTGTGGAGTCATGAACACTGGCCTTAGCTGAGGCTGGAGAGGCCTGCAGTTCTTTGGATGTTCTTCTGGGATCTTTTGTGACTTCCTGGATGAGTTGTCGCTGTGCCCTTGGAGAAATTTTGGCAGGCCGGCACTCCTGGGAAGATTCACCACTGTTGCAAGTGTTCCCCATTTGGAGATAATGACTCTCTCTGTGGTTTGATGGAGTCCCATAGCCTTAGAAATGGCTTTGTAACCCTTTCCTGACTGATACATTTCAGCAGCTTTTTTTTCTCATCTCTTCTGGTATTTCCTTTGATCATGGCATAGTGTCCTTGTAGAAACTCTGTGCTGACTACTTCACTCTGATGGTAAGGTTTATTATGAGGGAGGTTTAGAATCAATAGGGCTGGGTGCAATCAAGCCTGGCTGTAATCAATAAGCTATACCTAATTATCAATTAAATTTGGTTAATTAGTTGATTGAATAACTAAGAGGGCAATTACTCTTTCACGAGTGATATGGATGTTTGATAATGTTTTTCATTAAATAAATGAAATAATAATTTTTAAAATGTGTTTTGTGTTTACTCAGTTTCCCTTTGTCTGCTATTAAATTACATTATGTCTAAAGATCTGAAACCATTCAGTGTGACAAATATGAAATAACAGAGGAAATCAGGAAGGCGGCAAATATGAAGAGTCACCCATATGTTTCTCTAGCATGTTCAACCTTTTAGTGCCGACATAAAGGAGGGTGCGACACATTTTATTTTTGCACCCATGTGCAGTGCGCACTATCGCCTGTGCATTCCAGCGACTCTCTCACCCCTCCCCCTCCCCCTCCCCTCGCTGTCTGTCTCTCAGATGGCATCAGTTACTATGTGGTTGCTCTGGCCAGGAGGTCCTCCAGTGACCTCTCCCTGCTGGAGATGCATGAGCGCAGCTCCTGCCACCCCGGAATCCGCACCACCGTGGGCTGGACCGTGCCCATCGGATTCCTGGTCAACTCCTCGCAGATCAGTGTGGACGAGCAGTGCAACTTCCCCCAAGGTAAGTAACTTAAGCACCCCCCCTTCTCCCCCCACCTCCCGGTCTTACCTCCTCCCTCCTCTCCTGAGGCCAGTGCAGGGTAGTAGTGGTCATATCGCTGAACTCTGTTGGACTGCAGTTTTAAAATCCCAGCATTTGGGATGATGCTGTCATGCCCTTGAGAAAGATTCTGACATGCAAGGTCTAAGTTGAAATATTCTCTGTTGCCCCAGAGGATGATCTGTTAAGAAAATGGAAACTTGAAATCATATGTAGAAAAGGCACCCATATGCTTGGGCGATGCCTATATTTAGTATGAATTACATCAATTCATTAGCACTTAATTATCTTCTTACAACTGGATATTTAGCAGGTGAAATTCAAGACCAGGTCCCTTGCTCAAGATTACAGCAATAGTGCTTACCCCGTGATGTGACCTTACAACCTTCCAGTCACAATTCCCTCATCACCACACCATGCTCCATTCTACGTTCTCATGCAGTATATGCCCACAGTTTTCAGCAATTACACACTCACAAATGCAATCTGTTTGAAGACGGACATTGCTGATGTTTAACCTGTGTGAGGTAATGCTTCTCCCCTGCCCCTCCCTGCCCACTGTGGATGGCAGTGGTGGGGGAATTCTTTGGTTATAGTTGCGTACCTGGAGTAAAGGACCCAGAACACGACCCCAGAGGGAAAAATCCCAAGAACCTTTGCGAAGCCTGCATCGGGGACGAGAACGATCGCCACATCTGCGCCAACAACCACCGGGAGCGACACTTTGGGGAGGCAGGGGCTTTGAGGTGGTGAAAGGAATTCTTTTAATATTTGTGAAAATTGTTATTAACTTCTCTGGAAGGCCAGACCTATGATTGATAAGAGTGAATGCACCCTTTTCCACAGCTAGTTTCACATCTCCTGTAAGCAAACCACACTTTTAAACGTTGTTAAGATATGACAAAGCTAACTATGTCATTTTGTTGCCTTTGGCATTTTGCCCTAAGAAATTTGAAAAAATTGCTGGAGGTATCGACTATGTTGTTTGTGGCCATTGGTTCAACACTGTTTGAATACTGGTGATATGCAGAATCTGCAACGATGAGATTACTGAGTTCTTCCCAATCGCATTTCTGCTCATCATCATGTACAAATGTGTAAACTGCTACAGGCCCAGGGCTAGTCATTACGTACAGCATTTAGCAGACGTTCTTATGCAGAGTGACTTATATTGATTGCATTGCATGCAATCCGTTTATACAGCTGGATACTATTTTTTACTCAAGTAAGCTTGCTCAAGGGTACAACAGCAGCACCCCAGCTGGGAATCTAACCCACATCCTTTGAAGGTTACAAGCTTAGTTCCCTAACTTTTTGCTTCACTGCCACCCATGGTTGGGGTAGATTTAAGAAATGCCCTCTAAAGCCATTGCTACTGCCAAGGAAGGGCAGGCTGCGTTTAAGTCAGCACTCAGCAGGGCATCCCCAACTCACGGGCCAATCAGAATGCTGCCTTCGGGCTGCACAAGATGTCAGCCTGCAGAGCGGAAAAGAAACAATCATTAGGCTGTTGGCATTTCAGAGGATGCTCTTCCTTAATAAGGTGCGGGGACTGGACGGGTCCACACGGAATAAGCATTTTAAATCTGGGTGAAAAGCATGGAAAAGTAAAAGCAAAAAGAAAGGTAGGGTCATGGGATGATTTTTGGGCATGAGGGACAGAGCGAGGGGAGTCGGGTACGCTGGGGCAACGGCACTTCTCCCCCGACGAGCTGCTTAGTTTGACAGGAGCCCGTCTCAGCCGAGACAGATGGTCAAAGGGCAGATGACCAGGTCCTCTGCTGTTTCACTTCAAATCCACAGCAGAGGGGTGCCTGGCTAAGCTAAGCGTGGTGACTCACCTTCCCCCATCTGCCTCGGCATCCGCAAATATCCATAAATAAATACAGAAAAGAATGCAAATCCACATCTTTTCAGACATCTGGTTCAAAGTCAGCTTCATCAGCGTAACCCCCCGGGGGGTCTGGTGACGTCGCGCCATACCGCCTGACCGACCGCGTCGGGGGGCGGCGGCTTTCAGACGGAGGCTTGAGGGCGGCCCGCTGGGTCGACGCCCGGAAGAAGACGCGCGGGGAAAAGGCCCCGGAGCCGCGCTTCGCCGGGGGCCTGATGAGATGCGTTTGCCTTGCAGGTGCGTGGCGGAAAATCTTGGCGACGTGGCCTTCGTCAAACACACGACGGTCTTCGACAACATGCAGGGTGAGTGCGCGCGTCGGAGTCCCTCGTGTGGCTCCAGGTCACGTGTGTGCGGAAGCATGCGTGCAACGCTTGGTTGTGTGGACTGTTCTTCCTCAAAGTGGGTACACATTCATACGTGTATTAATTCATGTACATCTACTGTAGGTACCTGCTGTTTTGTACTGTGGGCCACAAAACAATCCATAATCACGGGCCACTGTTGTCAATCCATAATCAATTCCATTACAGGCATTTAGCAGATGCTCTCGTCCAACATGTTCACATACTGTAGCTGGATAATGCTGGTTAAGTACCTTGCTCAAGGGTACAGCGGCAGTGTCCTATTTGGGAATCAAGCCTGCAACCTTTAGGTTCCTTACCCATTATACTATACTGCCAGCCTAATCTAGAGGTAAGAAACACTGCTGATGAATGGTCCTTGTGGAAGAAAACCACACTGTCCTCGATTTCGAGCTTGGTCTTGAATCACACTGAATGCATTGGTTCATAATTGCCTCCAGAGAGAAAAAAGATTCAAGTGCAGCAGCAGTGTTGTTTTGCCATTTGTGCTGCCATGTTTTGTATTGCTTAATTCACAAAATAACACCATTTCTTATGTTACACAGCAGTGGATACATGAATTTGCTCATTGACAATCTGTCTGTCTGATAAGTGCGGTTCATTGAAATTGATCACAGTCATGAACATTGGACTTGCCTGTGCCTCCTGCGTAAGGAAATAATCTCTGAAAAATGTAATTACATTTGGAAAAATGGGGAGAAATTGTATTCAAATGTAAAAAGTCAAGCTTTTCTTTTCTGGCCTTCAAAAGTTTTCATATATTAGTAGCATTTATGGAACAAGATTATGTTAATATATCAATGTTGTATGGCTGAAAACCTTCATTTTGCAATACTATCCCTGAATGGTTGTGCAATCCAGCAATATGGTAAAAGTCATGCCATTTTCAATGTGATCTCTGTCACCCCTTAGTTGGAAACCCCATAGGCTACAAAAAACCTGCAATTTGTGTCAGTCCTGAGCTGGAAACCATCAAAAGTATAGTCGTGCCTGACCCCACACAAGTGATAAAAAAACCCGCTGTACCTTTGTACTACACAAGATGGCAGCCTTTTGCTGTTTTGTTGGACAGAGCAAGAATGGTTGGTATTGCCTGCGCTGGTAATGTGAGTCAGCGGCAGAGACAGCAGTGGTTCACGCAAGGCTCCTTTCGCCTCAGAGTGTTTTGATTAATACGACCTGTCCCATTCAGCTTATATAACAAATGGTAAGTTCCACAGAAGCGGCTTTGTTCTCCCTGCGCCCCGCTTTATGCCTGAAGTCACGTCCGACATTAACGAGGATTATTCCGCTGTCCACGTTGAAGTAGGAACTGCATCCTAATATAGATTCTGGAGTCAGGCCGGTGGTTCTGTGCTTCAGTATTGTGGGTTTTGTCTTGTGTCAGTTGGGGGCACCGTGGGGGTCTGAATCAATAATTATTCAAAGCGGGACCACGGTTCCTTTGTGAAAGTCATTTTCCCAGGCTTTAAATGTTTAGGCTTAACAGACAGTGACAGAATGGAACTGATATTTTTCGGACCCATAGATCATCACCTATATGAGCTTCGCTAAATATATGTAACTTTTAACTACTGTTCACCAAAAAGACAAACAGACAGGCAGTCAGCCAGTAAGACACACGGACACACACACACACACACACACACACACAATCGCCTACCTCTTCCATTTATTGATTTATCATAACAGGACTTACCACTCATGTGAGAGGATGTGAAATGGCAGACTTGGACATTGTGTTCTTTTTATGCTCATATAAGGAATTGTGTTTTTCACCCTCGTTAGCGTGGTACTCTGTCATGTTGCCTCTAATGATTTGACATGATTTCAATCCTCCTCCGCCATGTTTTCCTCTTCCTCTTCTTTTACTTGTCTTCAACCTTCTTGGTCTCTGTGGCCTTTTCGCAGGTAAAAACCAGGAATCCTGGGCAATGGACCTGGAGCTGGAGGACCTGAAGCTGCTGTGCACGGACGGGATGGAGGCCTCCCTCTTCGACCACAAGACCTGCCACCTGGCCACCGTGCCCGCCAACGCTGTGGTCGTGCGCCTGCAGGACAAGTGCCGGGTCTACAAGTTCCTGGAGCGTGTGCAGGTCAGTGTGTAGCTGAGCAGGGGGCTGATAGTGTATGTGCAGGTCAGTGCATAGCTGAGCAGGGGGCAGGCGGAGCGTGTGCAGGTCAGTGTGTAGCTGATTAGGGGGCTGATGGAGCATGTGCAGGTCAGAGCGTAGTTGATTAGGGTGCTGATAGTGTGTGTGCAGGTCAGTGCGTAGCTGATTAGGGGGCTGATGGAGGGTGTACAGGTCAGTGCGTAGTTGATTAGAGTGCTGATAGTGTGTGTGCAGGTCAGTGCGTAGCTGAGCAGGGGGCTGATAGTGTGTGTGCAGGTCAGTGCGTAGCTGATTAGGGGGCTGATAGTGTGTGTGCAGGTCAGTGCGTAGCTGATTAGGGGGCTGATGGAGTGTGTGCAGGTCAGTGCGTAGCTGAGCAGGGGGCTGATAGTGTGTGTGCAGGTCAGTGTGTAGCTGATTAGGGGGCTGATAGTGTGTGTGCAGGTCAGTGCGTAGCTGAGCAGGGGGCTGATGGAGCGTGTGCAGGTCAGTGCGTAGCTAAGCAGTTGAGCAACAGTCTGACCTCACTGAAATTAATTTAAACATTTGGTGAGAATTTATAAAATAAATAAATTACTTGCATAGATCCTCACAATGAAGGACAGAGTACAATAGCCTAAGGACCTGCTTTGTGTATTTCTGCCTCATCTTCAGCTTCCATCTTCTTACACAATGTGTCAGAATGGGCTATAAAGTCAAACCATCCACAGCCTTAGTTGCTCATTGATTCTGACTATATCCCAGGGCTTTCATTACTGTTACTAAGTCACTGCAAGATGAGAGCCTTTGAGAATGAATGTTGCCCATAGCAACACAAGCAGCAGTTAATGCTTGTTTGACTCTGCCTTATTTGAAAGGAATGAATATTAAATATACAGCTTATTCTCTATTTTACATTTTTACCCTCAGAAATTGGAATGCCCAATCATATTTGTAGTCCTGTCCAACCGCTGCAATGTCTGTCAGTTCAGGAGAGTTCACCGGAGCATGCACGTCCTCAAATATATTTATTTAATCCTGCTGTTCACCAGCTGTGTTGCACAGTCATTGTACTCAAGTACTCAGGTAGCTAGCATAGGCAGGGGCTGTGGGTGTTCAATCCATCAGATGCATCACTGCTGTGTGATAAAGCAGGGGATACCCTGCCGACTGCAGCCCTCTCTCATTGGGCAACACTGTGTCCGACAGTGCCACGCCCAAAGGGATTCCAGGACACATTTTGCGACTGGTATGGTCAGGATTTGATAGCTGAACATGGGGTCCATCCGTGTTGCGGTTCACCTCTTTCTCCGCCTTCTTTTCCAATTCCACCCTTTTCCATGCATTCTGTTTCCCCCTACTTCTCTTTCCCTCAACCTTCCCTTCTCTTTTCTTTTTTCCTCCATTCTCTCCATCGCTACCTTCCAATCTCTCCTCACAATAATCCTCCCCATCTCCCTAACTCGCTCTCTCTCTCTTTACGTCTCCTTCAATTGCCTCCCTCATTTCCTTAATTCCTCCCTTCCCTTTATTCCCCCCTCTCTTTCCGTCTCTCCACCAGACGGCGTTCGGTAACGCCACACAGGGATTCTCCCTCTTCAGCTCGGCGGCCTACGGGGACACGGACGTCATGTTCAATGACGCGACCAAGAAGCTGCTGAGGGTGATGGGAAGTTACACATCCTGGCTGGGGCCCAGCTACACCAGCGTGCTGCAGGCCTTCGAATGTGAAGGTGAGCCACTGACCCTGGATCAGTTTCTGTGCTTTTTTTTTAAAGGAAGGCTGAGGATAAGATAATGGTTGGATTAGATTTTTATAGGAGAAGATGCTGGCGTTGTAAGCACACGGTGCATTACTGTTCAGGTTGTCTTGCGGGTGACACTAGACCTGGCTCTTTCGACACAGATCCGAGAATAACGGAGTTCATGACTCAGTGAGTGAATGAACGAATGACCGGTTTATTTGACAAGGTCAATTGACCAGATGCCAACATGAAAGGCAAAAAACGACTTAATCCATTTAAGTAACTAAGTTACTCTCAGACTGAGAGGACACAGTTGGCCATTGCCCGGCATATCCATTATACGCAATGGGCTAACTGTTAGCTGCATTCACTGAATTAAAAAATGGACTATAAAAACACTTATTTTCTTTCTCAGTTCTCACACGGTTATCCTGCATTCTCTTCCCAGGTTTGTGTTGATGGGATTGGAGGACCTAGCGCCCGACACCCCCACCCCAGCTACCCCGGTATCCTCCAGCCTCTGCGTGGTGTGGTGGCAGTTAGGGGTCTCCACTCCCAAGCCCTGCGGTTTTCTTTCTGCTCATGTATTCTCCTGCTTTGGCTCGTTGTAATGAAGTAGCTGCATTTACACGGTGCTTTCCTGCTGTCAGTTCTCACGGTTGGTATGGGACCACCATACCCGCCTGGGAGTCACTGAACACCGCCAGTGGATTAGCTCTGCTCTCCCTCGCTCGTTTCCATCCCTCTCCCTGCAATTTAATATGTGGAACTGGCTGCAGAAACACTTTGGCAACTAAGAGAAAAGGTGGATTTAAAAGAATCGGATTATGGGGTTGAACCTTTGTAATGGTGCTGCTATATATATATATGAAATTAACACATATCGCTTATTAGGTGTTTTACATGCTGCACAAGGGTAATACGCAATTAAAGCACAAAGTGGTCAGAGAGGTTTCACGGTAATGTTTTACCAGGAAAACTTTTTACCTGATTGTTTCAAAACTAAAATGCCATGCTAGGTGCCTGAGAAACTTAACCTGGCTGTACGGGATTTTTTTTTTTTTTGGAAAATGTTCTCTGTGTTATGCAAAAGCGTGAGACCTTTACATTTTTAATGTATTAATATTGGTGCTTCAAAAGGTGCTGAAAATTCTCAAGTCTCAAAGTGTCTAAGGAAAGAAATTAAGTGTCTATGACAAATGATTTAAATAAAAAGCTATGTGTAAATAATCATATTCTGCTTAAAAGTGTAGCAGGGTTGCATCAAGTAAATATAAGCAGCGTTAACACACAAAGCTGTCTCTTTCTTGTCCTTGAGTAAACCTGCTGGCGAAAAAATGATTTTTTCACTTCATGTAATGGAATGTGCACACTACGGCTGCCAGAATTAATTTCACAGTTTGAACACAATTCTAACATCAAAAGAATTAGTTTCATTTGAATGGAAAAATTAGCATTCAAAGGTGTAAGCAAACAGTGGTATATTTTAATTTGCGTCGCCTTCAAACATTTTTACCTGCTGAACGCGTTCCTTGTCATCCTCACATAATCTCATTGTCAGAATAAATTTCTTCCTCTGTTGTAGTTATTTGTTTGAAAATTATCCAACCTACACTAAAGCTGCAGCATCATGGCTGAAAGCTGTGAACCAACCATTAATGATTAGATTACCTCTCCTGAACATCGAAGTAAAGTTTGGAACGTATTTGGATTTTGTGAAACTCATGGAAAGATACCACAGAAGGACACAGTGGTTTGCAGAATTTGGAAAATGGAGCTCAGATGTCACAGAAAAGTAGTTGAGGGCCCTTTGCATTTTCATATAAACTACATTAATTTAGCTGATGCTTATCCACAGTGATTTTTTAAATGTATAGAAACATAAATGCATTCACCTGATTAATATTAATAGTGCCAATTCTGGCTAATAGCATTCCCAGACCAGCATGTATATAGATAGATAGATAGATAGATAGATAGATAGATAGATAGATAGATCGATAGATACTTTTATTTGTCCCCGTGGGGAAATTGGTTTGCAGCATAATCACAAGGCATTTCATCATAACATTACAAAAAACACTAATAGACATACTCATACACATATTTCACACATTGCAATAAATTAGGTGTAAAATATGTAAAAAATAGAAATAAAATAAATAGTTAAGATGGGGGTAACTCCTGCCCAGACCAGCTGGACATCCTTTATGACTAGGAAGGAGTGGTCAAAGTGCATGGGGGACAAAAAAGTGCTAGTGCATTACCCGTTTAGAAGCTTAATGGCTTGTGGAACAAATGAGAACTTGGATCTATTTCTAGTAAATAGAGAGGAGCGATATCGTCGCCCAGATGGCAACAATTCAAATGAGGAGGCAAGAGGGTGCCTCTGGTCACCCACAATGTTGTTTGCCTTATTCACCGTTCTGTCTCTGTAGATGCATTCCATACATGGTAACTTGATCCCTAACAGTTTACTGGCCGTTGTTACAGTTTTTTTTGACTACATATGATATATGCATGCAACATCACTAAAGCACTGGTGTGTGTTAACTAAAAGTATGCTAACCAAGAATTCTCAATATATACAGATTACAACCATGACAAGCCCTAAGAAGAGATCCATAAAACTATTTTAAAAATGACCTAAAGCCATGAAATGCCAACACGTGAATTACTAAAAAAGATGAGAGTGCTAGGGGGTAGCGTTGGGTGGGGAACCCCAATGCATTCTGAAGAGGTAGTTCTTCAGTGATGAGGAGAGGCAGATTCTATAAATGTTGCACAGATAAAATCTGCACCCCTGAGAAGAAAAGCTGGTTATAGTTTGGTCAAGGTTACCCCAAGGCTTCTTGAAGTAGAAGAACTCTGAGTGAACTCTCATCTAACATTTAGATTGAGAAATAAGTTTTGCAATTGAGAGGACTGGTTGGTAATGTAGAGCACATCAGTCTTGGTTTAGCTTTGGATTATGGTCAATCATCCATCCAGAGTCAGGTATCTTTCAGGCAAGCTGAGATGCAAAGTGGGACCTGAGTGTTGGATGGAGGGAAATGCTTGGTATCTTCAGCATAAAAATGGAAGGAGAAACAATGGAAGGAGATGACAGACCCAAGAAATTGGATTTAAAGTGAAAAAGGGGGCCAAGTACAGAGCCTTGGGGAACACCTGTCATGAGCAGTAAATATGCCACCAAGCCAGGAAACCACTCACTTGTAAACTTTGCATGTGTTTGCAGACATAACTAAGTTAAAGAACCCAGTGTACTCTCTGCATGAGCATGTTTTCTTAATCTCATCCACATACGCATTCCTGCAGAGCACAAGATTTGTGCATTACAATCCTGGCAAATGTGTATCCTGGTGATAGTGCCTTTAATTATGTAGAAGTATTTTTAAATATATTCTAATGCAGTGGTTATCAAACTTGGTCCTGGTGATCCATGTGTATACTGGTTTTGCTCCAACCACAATTGAAATCCCAAACATTTAACAAGCTGTTTATTTTTCTTGATTATTTTTTTTTATTCTTCATTATAATTCATTATTATTCTTTATTAACCCTCTGAAGCCACATTATATCCAAAATAGCAATGCTTGTCAAAAAGAATAAAAGTCACAGTGTGCATATTGTGCTATATTACAAACAAGAGATTAAAAAAAAAAACTTTTGATCAAATTAGAAGACTGAGGTCTCAATAGCCTCCTAATTGATGATAAAATCAATAGACTCCTCATCATGAAAGTATGGACACCTTGCCACTACAACTAATTATCTGGTAGATAATGAAGAATTAAAATACAAAGCAAATGATACCAAATCATTGAAATAACTTAAATGCCTGTTCAATAACCTCAACTGAGCAAGACATTGTCTGTAACAAAAACAAGCATACATTGGGGCCCCATGGCCCAACTTGGGAAAAACTGTTCTAATTAACATTTTTAAATGGAAGAACATTCAAAAGACAATTTGTGGACAATGGACAGCCCAAGTGCAAAGGCATGTAGCCTACAGTACACAGTCTCATGCAGGGACGTGCGTACATGCTTAGAACACAAGCACAAATCTTTATAAGTCAGTTATAATGAATGCAAATTTTTATCTAATGTGAATAAGTAATGTTCTGATTACTCAGTGATGACAGAGATAATAGACATTAGTGGTTCCAATTAAATGTTCATTTCCCCAGCCTCATGGATTTATTTTCTAATAACCTTGGATGCTTTCTCCAGTGCTAAAAGACAACACCACTCCATTACCGTACCTTTATACACAAACATATAAAATGTTCTCATTACCTTATGTTTTTTTTTTGGGGGGGGGGGCAATAACATGGCTTTAATGTAAAACAGCACGCATGCTCACTCAGTCATATATCATAGAGATTTTGATGTGGGCTATTACCATTTACAACCTATTTAAAACTTGGTGTGGTGTATACTGTCTGTAACTCCAAACGTTTAGTCCAGGTTGACACATAGTGTAGCAGGCCCTAATTTAATTTCAGTGTTGCTTAAGCTGGGTGCATAACATCATAACAGTTTTGGGAATATGCAATTATCACAAGTTGACAGTAAATCGCAGTTGCAAAGATTTGCCTCATTGAACTTTAATCAGTAAATATCTAGTCTCAACACTTTCAACAATTCCATGAAACAGAAAAGTGATACTGAGTGGATTTTGCATTTTCATGTCAGACCGAACCAGTAGATCCAAGTAGATGTTCAATACTACAAATAAGGGGCCTATCCTTCTCAGCAACTTCCTTGGACCAAAATATAGTCAATTTGGACTGAGATGTAGAATTCTCTGCAAAGCAACAGTTATGCATAACAAGGTAGTGAGTCACCATGAGAAAAGGCGTTATATTCAAGTCAGTTCATGGTGAGTCATTGAAAAGTGGGTCAATCACAGTGTTCTATGCCTCAGTCAAACATATTAAATATGATAACATTGGGCCTCATTCACCAATAAGTTTTTTCTTAAATTTGTTCTTGAGAAAATTCCTAAGAAACGTCTACGTCAGATTCACGATGTGTTCTTAAACCGCAGAATTGTTCACACATGTGTTCTTAAAATGATGAATCCCATTGTCTTCGTAAGTGTAAAGCACGTGCCAGTTGTTCCTCATGAGCATAGGTAAACGCCCCGCCAATCCCCATAAAAGGGCATGAGACTGCAGGGCCGTGTGCACACACAAAAACCACACACAGAAATCGAAAAGAAAAATTGAGAGCGAACAAAGTCAATAATGCCCAAATGAAAATCTAAAGAAGGTGGAGCACCGGACTCCAAACGTAAGAAAAACTTCAGTAGTTCTGAAGTGGAGGTTTTGCTGCGGGAAGTGAACAGCAAACGACCTGTCATATTTAGTAGCATTAGTAGTAGATATAAAACAACACAAAAAAGATGCATGGAATGATATTACACGTTCAGTGAATGCTGTATCCAGAGAAGGGCGCACAACTGATGAAGTAAAAAAATGGTTTGATGTCAAATCTGAGGCAAAAAAATAAAAATAAAAAAAATACTGGTGGGAGTGGGTGCAAGGAATTGCGTGTTATGCATTCAAACGACAAAGCACTTCTCATCACATTAATACCGCTAATTAAATCAACCGGCAGTAAACTGCATTGGAGTAAACCCGTCACTGCACAAAACATTGCACAAAAAATTTATTGCCAGTCATTTTGGTGTCACCCCCCTAGTGACGTTCTCTTCTTCAACATGTCCATGTGTTTAAAAGGTGTTACTTAAGTGCTTAGTTTGTATTCAAAATTTAAAAATTTGCTTTTGCAGTATAGACCAAACATCGCATAATTGAAACCCCCCAAAATAAAAGGTCACTACAATGGTTTGATTTTTATCATTTACTCCCGCTGAGGCAACCACCCTCTGAGGCGGAACCTGGCACCTTAATGCATTGTAAAATAATGAAAATAATAATGAAAAAATATTATAAATGATAAAAATATTATTGTAATTTAAATCCTATAATATTCTACAACTGAAAAACTGAAGAAAACGCCATAACCAATTATTTTGCACAAACATGTCAGCACTCAAATGTGCGCAAGTGTGCTCTTGAGTGTGCGTAGATTCTGTTCTTACCTAAGAACAAATCCCAAATAAGAAAACATTGGTGAATGTCAGAATCTTCGTGAAAGCTGCGTAGGTGGGGTTTAAGAAGAAAATTATTCTTAAGAACGGTTGGTGAATGAGGCCCATTGTGATTAAAATCTTAAATTATGTTATTGTTTCAGCTCTGATTGGAAATCATGACACAATTTAACAGTAGAGTGAAATTAGTCATTTTTGCTACATACTTAAGGCATTTGGAATTGTGACCAAAAGATGAATGAGACACAAAAATAGCTGGTTCTTGTAAAATGATAAAACATATACACATGTAAATATCATGAAATAAAAGCTGATTGTCTTTAATTTTGTCTCACATTCATCTTTTGATCTCAAATCTGAATGCCTGAAGTAATGTATATAGCAAGAATAACATCTATATTTGACTTCAAAAAGGCAGGGAAATTATGACCCCCCCCACATTCCAACCCCAAGCACATAGGGACATGACCCCATGGGTGAGGATCATTCCCGCCGTGGGCATTGTCCCCCGCTGCCACGCTCCATATCCTTTTGGATTAGACCCAAGTGCTCGGCTGGCAACCTGAGAACCAACGGGTCTGATCAGCCAACCCCCCCCCAGTCCTTGTTGGGGGGCACATATACGAGTGCCTCAAGTCCTCCCATCCCCCATCACATTTTTTGCTTGACAGTGAGGTGTTTGAAGGGGGAGGGGCTAGCTGTTGGCGACGGCAACACACGATACTGTCACAGAGTAGCCGTGGTCACCCAGGCACGACCAGTCTCCAAAGCCGAGCTCCTTCTCGGCTCACCTCTCCTGGCACGCTAAGTGGAGGCAGGGATTTGTCCCAGTGGATTTTAGCTTTTACCCTGCATTCATAGTCTGTTTCCCGAAGGCTGGTGCAAAGTTTTCCCATCCTTCACTGGTATTCTTCTCTGCTCTGAAACAAGATGGTGCTTCCAAATGAATTGTGCTTTCTACATTTTTGAATGAATTGTATGTCATTTCTACACACTA
The DNA here is from genome assembly GCF_018555375.3 of Anguilla rostrata. Lineage (NCBI taxonomy): Eukaryota > Metazoa > Chordata > Actinopteri > Anguilliformes > Anguillidae > Anguilla > Anguilla rostrata. Next base: position 19,323,755 of record NC_057938.1, on the reverse strand, counting down.
TTACACAGTGTTGAAGGTGGAGTCAAGGTAACATCCCCAGTTCTTATGTTCTGAAGTTTATGGTAATGCTTCCTTTTACAGTCCCCTAAGTACTAAGTATTTACTGGGTAAATATCTGGTAAGAATAGTACATAATTGGGTAAGTACCGATGGTTAAAACAATTGTTAAATACTCAGAAACCGAAATACTTAGAAACCCCTCCTATTAGATATCAATTCAATTGACTATCTTGTAGTTATCAAAGGTTTAGCTTGGTTATAGCCTGAGCGTAAGTGTGTACTTCCAAGGAAATTATACCATACTTTCTGGTAAATACCTGGTAAATATCTTGTACTTAGGGCTGACTGTAAAAATAGAAACATTATCAAGTATATTGCACTAATACATATAGAGATGAAGCAGCGCAGCACAGGACGCTCCTGGTTGAAGTACTTTACCACCTTAAGTTTAAACTGGTCCATTCCTTATGTCATCTAGCAAAGTCCTCTTCCTGTCCTATGCTCATATAAATGTTCTTAAACAGAGATGGACTTCTGGGTAAATTGTTAACAATGCTGCTATATACCCACAGGAGGGATTAGTATGGTTCAATTTCTAAGAGATGCCTGACACTAGTTTGTACCTATCGAATATCATGGCTTTATTTCATCAACATGAGAACCAGAACAGTCACTTGTGAACATCCACTCTGGTCAGGCATGCTCTATGCTTGCCAGCAGTATTGGGGGTAACTCAAACGACCAATCGGAGATGACTAAGGTAACCAATAGCCATGCAAGCACAACCTGATCATTCAGTCATCATGCAATGAACGTGTAACCATCTGCTGTTATTTCTATACACAACAGATCCCTTTCTACTTCTACCCCATGTGCAGTTTACTGTACTGAACCAAATGTGTGTCAACTGGTAAATGAAGCATGACTAATTTTACTCAGTGTAATTGACTGACCTAATTTTTTTCAGGTCAGAGAAAATGTATCCCTTGGACAACAAGGCAGTCTTGTGACTTTTCTGAGGCACAATGTTGCACATATGAAAAGTACTGAGTTAGCTTGTCTGACCTTAGTCTAACCCTGAGGTTCCCAACCCTAGTCTCGGAGAATCCTGATGTATGCTGGTTTTCATTCCAAAAAACATTTTTTTTGATTCCACTGGTTTCATTCTAACAGGGGCTTAAACAGATTTTAACAAAATGCATTTTGGCTCATTACCACTTGCACTGTTTTTTTTAACCCATTCTCCAAAAATGGTTTTGCTGTAATAACTATTTGTCAACAATTTATAGCATTAACAGTATAAACCATCCCATACAAAGTGTCTAAGAAAAACCATTAACAGCTCCTCTTCTGCCTTTTCGTACATGAATTTCACAGTTTCACATACATTAAAACATTCACATGTGCAAAGAATGTGTAACGTCAACTGGACGTTTTCACATGTGACAGTTTAAAAAAAAAATTTAACTGTGAATGAAAATTCCCACACGCGAGAACAAAATAGGAGGGATGAAATTACTAGAAATTCCACATTTTCACATGCCTGACTTATTCCAATGTGAACTACAATTTTCACATGAGAAAACAAACATGTGACTTGAAATAGCATAGGTTACCTTTTCCCTCTTATAAGTGGGATTATTTTTTATATTCACATAATGTACTCTTCACAAGTTGTGGTTGTGGTTAATCAGTTGTGGTTTTTAAAAACATGATTTTTTTGTAAAGGGCTTTATACTCCAGGAACGGAAATTTCTCTTGAACAAAAACATACATTTCCAGGGGTTTTCCAGGAACAGGAATAACAATGTTGAAGAAATATTTTCACCTGTTCACAACCCTACAAAATCATGATTTTCAATGTTTTCACAAAATTCCGAAACCAAAAAAGCATTCGTTGGCCAACTGATAAACTCTGATAAACCACTGAACAGCCTCTCTGTCCCATATTGAAATGCATAGTGCAGGCTTGTGGAGGAGAAGGAGAGCATGTAAATGATATAAGTGATAAAAAATCAAATAAATCAGAATTTGCCACAGGTCCTTGGCTGAGGAGGCAGCTGTCACCATTCTAGGGACATAAATTCTTATGCTTACATGCATGTCTCATGACAGAGAATGACACTGAATGAGAAAAACAGTATGTACAAATCACACACAAGAGTGACAGGAAGCCATATCTGCTGTGAATGATGAACTTTTGAGGGAATATTGTCATGTCAAATACTAACTGATTCTTACAATGGCTTGTAAGTGTGGAAACATTTTGCTGTTTATTATAGGAGGCAGCAGGTGGAACAGATGTCCTAATTGATAGCTTAGCAAATACTTAAAAAGTTTCAATTTAAATATGGCTGTTACAATTTTAAAATGAAGCCAAGTCACTGTGGTACATGGTATTATGACCTGGTGGGGAGTGTGGTTACTGCTTAAGCATATGGAACATTGATGTTTCATAAGGAATACGCCTTTTATTGAATTCAGAAAACAGAAAGCACAGTCACAGAGAACAGAATTCTCAATAAAGACATCAACACACTTTCCACCTACAACCTTTGTAAAATGAATTTAAATTACTCCATTAATAGCCTATAAAGAAAATTAAAATAATTGGGCTTCTGGGTCTAAACATTAAACAAAAACAAAGACATGCTATCGCATTGTAGTCTTTTGTCAGTACACCATTTTAGGAGACAGTCATCAAGACAGGCCTAGATTTCAATAAGGGAAATTAAAAATAAATAGTATAAACCTTACCATTATCACAGTACATGTCAAGGTCTGGTTCTCAGGCACCGATGGCCAACGGTGACAAAACACCACTGCCTCCCAATTTCCCCCCTTGCCAGTGACCTAGAAAAGACTTGGATCGAATAACAAAGGCAGCCAGGTAATGAAACAATGTGCTGCTTTGCAAAGCACTCACTTCCTGTATCCGAGCCCACCTCCTTCACATCCATACTGAACACATTTCCTGTGGATAAAATGATAAAAAAATACATATATATATAACAAGGAAAGGGTCTGCTGAGATACAAAAAAAAAAAGAAAAAAACCCTGGGGTGACAGTGATGGAGGGACTGGGAACACCGAGGTGACAAGCAATCCGTCAGGGGCTCAAGTGTCATTACTCATTTTGCACTCATCCTCCTGTGAACCTTCCAGTGCTACCCAGTAAGCTGTTCTTAAGGGCTCGGGCCATTTAAACAAGGAGGAGGCCTGTATCAGATGGGCAGCTCCGAGAGCTTAGCCCGGGACCTTGCTCAGCGGACCGTGCGCTTAGCTTAGCGGCTCTTTCAATCTCCCACCCCCCCCACCCCTCCCACCCCCTACCCCTGCATGAGCGCAATCAATATAGACTCACGCCCCTGCGGGCTACGATTACAGACGGCCCACTGCGCCGCGGGCCCGGCCTGCCGGAGCATCTCCCCCTGCGGCTTTTCGCTGGATGACACGCGCCCCGCCATTAAAAGGTGATACAGATATATCTCTCCCGCTCCTTCCCTCTCAATCACTCTCTCACCCCACCGTTTCCCCCCCCCTCTTCTTCTTTTCTGCCAGTCTCATTCTCACTTTCAATCCCCTTCTCCCTCTCTCCCCTGACTGTCTGCCTGTCTCTTTCTCTTTCCCTCCCTCCCTCCCTCCCTCTCTCCCTTCCTCTCTCTCTCTCTCTCTGTCTCGCTCTCCCGCCCGGTCTTCCTTTCACAGATCGTTTCCCGCAGAAGTAATGCCGGCATAGGGGGGGTACGTGCGAGCTTAAAACGTGAGTGACCCGGGCTTGGTTTCGGCCCCCTCTCCTGGCACGGCGGGCGAACCGAGCCCCCTCCGTTTTATGAAAGGGCTTCTTGTGCGCCGGGCCGTATCGCTTACCCACTCGGGGCTCTCGGCCGCGCTCCATCGCCGAAGCCGACACTAAGACCCGCCGATCGTTTCGCCGGGCCGGAGATTACCGGCGGCGGAGCCAGAGAGCGGCTGAGTGAGACGGGGACACGGCGTCGGGCTCGCCCAGAGAGACGGGTTCCAATCGCAGGGCTGGATAACTGCGTCTGGGGTTAGGTTTGGACGTGCGTGGCTTGGGGTCACAAAGGTCACGAGTCTGGATCCCAGAGCTACAGGTTTGACTGACCTTCATCAGGGAATATTTACTCAATACATGCACACACAGATCTGAAAAGTGTCTGAATTCACATTTGTGGTATCGGTGTTAGCGACTACATTTACCTACTTCTCTATTATCCAGAATCTAAAGATACTTGGCAGAGCCGGCAACTGGCATAAACTCTATACTGGGCCTGTGTGTGTTTGTGTTAGGGTTAGGGTTTTATGTGTGTGTGTGTGTGTGTCCACTTGGCCTGCATGTTCACCTGTAAAGGCACATGCAAGCAACATTAAGAGTTTCATCCTGCTGAAGCATGGAAGCAGTGTCATATTTGCTTTTTGTTGGACTCCTATAAGCAAGTGACATCATTCATTCAGTTGCTAAGTGGTGAGAGTGATGTCTGAGTGCTTTGGGGCCACAACAACATATTCTTGTTTAGTGCCACCGAAAACCCTGGGGCCAGTTAACCTCTGGTTATTCCTAACAGGGAACCTGTGACTGGTACATAAGGAGACACGAGTGGCTCAACAACTGAAGTCCCTCCGTTTCCCTGGTGACACTACAGCCAGTCGTGCTTGGCTTTTCTTGTAGGTATGCCTGCCATCATCAACACTATCTGATGTACATTGCCCAAACCAAAAGTTAATATGAACAACCGCACAAGTATAACTATTGCACTAATTAACCACACTGTACCTTACTTTGCACGAAATAATTCCCTCGTGTTTATGACCGACTATACAGTACCACATATTTAACATATCTGTTGAAAGGAAAGACAGAGGTTAATCACCAGGCTCCCAAATAGGTTGTTGAACACATGTTTAATTTCTTTCAGAATTATTTCCTTAAACTTACAAACACAATGCAGGTTTGACTCCTAATCATTTCTTTTGTCTTTGAATTCATTATTTCATTATTTTCATTATCTTCCAGATGGTTTGTTTTAGTGGCCAGGTGTCCACACGTTCACCAATTAGGAGCCTATTAATTCACTTCTTGAGTCTTTAATTTGTTTTACCTCTCTTTATGCAATTGTTTACAGTATAAGATAATAGGCACAAATATGAACATGGGAACTGTATTCTTTATGGCATACATGGCTATTTCTGGCATAATGTGGCTTAAGAGGGTAAATAATCTCTCTAAATGTTAAAGCAGACCTAATTAAGAAATAATAACAGCTCATTAAAATTCTTTAAAAGTTTCATCCTGCTGAAGCATGAAAGCAGTGTCATCTATGTCTTCTGTTGGACTACTATAGGAAAGTGACTTCATTCATTCAGTTGTTAAGAGGTGGTTGGAACCAGTACTCACATGCTGCACTGCAGTAGCACTCATATATACGTATATTGAGGCAGTGACACAATTTTTGCTGTTTTGGCTCTGTACTTCAGCACATTAGATTCGTAATATTGACCTAAAACAATGAATATGAGATTAAAGTGCAGACTGTCAGCTTTAATTTGAGGGTATATATATCCACATCTGCGATCTGCGCAAGAAATACAACCCTTTTTACACACAGTCTACCCATTTAAGGGAGCAAAATATCAGTATGGAAATATCCGCATATACCATTCTGAAAAAGTACCTTGTCTTTGTCCACACCTATTAACTATGCACTGGGATGCCAATTGGCAGGTGACAGCATCCTGCAAGAAGGCCATCCATCAATTGCCTGCTACAGTGCTGTTAGTAGAGGAAATTCAGAGCCTGCAGTCAGCGTGCAGTCTTTAAGTACTGACCTGAATGAAATATAGAACCAGGCCACACAGGGAGTTGTTCTGCATGCATGCCTGATACTACAGCTCAGAGGAAAATACCTGAGCAAATGTTTTAAGCTCCATGTATATTCATGTGTGTGCACGTACGTGTGTGTGCATGCGTGTCTGCATGTCGCGTGCGCATGTGTCTACGTGTGCTTTTCCTTGTATGGGCATGTCTAAGTGCCTTTTCCCTTCATCTTAGAAAATATTAATTACTGAACTTGCAAGCATTCCTCCAAAACTCCTGGCCACCCCTTCTGAATCCTACTTCAAATTTTGATGTGAGACACAGGTTTGACATATTGACATTGCAGTTAGACATGTTCATTGTGTTTCCTCTTGCCTTGAGCAGTGAACCAAGACTGACAGTAAAAAAAAGTAAAAAAGAAAAATAGTGCAAAAACATTCAAGAATTTCCACAGGTACTGCAGTTATGAAGTGGACCAATAAAAAGGAAAGACATGGCTGCTCCACCCTTGTGCCTGTTTTTGTTTACCAAAATGACAAATGAAACCCTCAAAAACTATTCTGAAGTTGTGAATTATTGGATATGAGAATTGAGGGTGGAAATACATTTTCCCACAGATTAACATGTCCGAGTTACAGAAAGCAATGGTCCTGGTTGCGTACCCTCCACCTTATCACTTACGTACTTAATTTAACCAATCAGAGACCTACTGTAATTGAGCCAAACAAGCCACTCCTCCAAGCGCTGACACCATTTTAAAAGGGAGCTGGAAACCATCCTATAGGCTACTGCAATCTTGGCTGGTATTGGGAAAGAAAACAGGCACAAGGGCGGAGGAGACGTGGGTGGTGCTTCGTGAAAGAGGGCAGCTGAATCCCCCGCCGCGAAGGGAGAAACAATATCCCTGGGCCAGATCCAGGAGATGTGCTGAGTGGCTGGGTCCGAGCTCCATCTACCCACCACACTCTGGAGATTTGATTTTCACCACACAAATATTTACATTGGGAAGCCAGCACCCACAGGCCAGTGCAACACCTCGTTTCCATTTCCAGACAAGTTGGTTCAGGCTCAAAGAGAGCGAGGGAGAAAGAGATTGAGAGAGAGAGAGGGAGAGAGAGAGAAAGACAATGCCATATTTTATTAATAAACCACAAAATAGGACTGTGCAGCAAAGCTGAAACCACAGTTGAACATTATGTATGCATTTCCATGTGCGTCCCTATGTAGAATGGACATTAAGGGTGCTTTCACACCTAAAGGTTTATTTCCTTAATCAAACCTAATGCGAGAATGATACATTGTTTTGTTTTTCAATTGGTCTGGTCTCCTTTCACCAAGGCAAAAAATCAAGCGGACCAGAGCATGTAAACAAAGCCAGGTGGCTGGAAATGTCATTCTATTATTGGTCAGACAGTTGGTGAGTAAAAACAACAACAAAGCCTTTTGTGCAGTTTCTGCACTATATCATCATGGAGCTACGTAAGGTTCAAAGGCGTAACTTTTATTTTGAATATTGGGGGGGCAGATATTACAAATGACAGAAAACTGAAAAAAGCGAACTAAATTACAAAAGAAAGAAGAGTTTTGCATTTAAACATTGTGTGTAGCAGAGGGAAATGATTGAAATAAGAAGTGCAACTGTAGCAACAGTAACACGCGCTTGACGTTTCAAAAAAATCAACCGGCAGCATGCTTTTTTTAGTAGGGCTAAAAAAAAAAATGGTTGCCATGTGTCCACTTTTATTTCTTCAGTTTGTTTTGGTACAATGTGTTGTACATTGTGAGGTTTGAGTCTTTGATGAGTGCCTGTCAGTGATGTTAGCTAATGGGGAGAAGGAATGCTGGGCATCAACACTGTTGACAGGGGCCGTCAAACATCTGATTGCAACAACTGACAACAAAGGACAAGAATCTTGATCTCAGTACATTCCAAAATCTGTATACAGTGTCACACTTTGAATTCAGGAATTCAGAGAAAGATGCTGTACAGGTGTACAGCGCTAGTTTCATCAGTCACCAAAATTGGAAGTGAAGATATAGTTTTAAACCAATAATATGCAGTGTAAGCAGTACGCTTCCTGTAATTGGTTCGAATGGTCTTCTCGCCAAATGAACTGCCCCAAAGTTCGGAAGCGACCAGAGACAATCTCTTCGAAGCGGCCCAGAGAGTGGTTGTTTGGTCAGTACCAGGGTTCGATTAAACCTCCCCAAACGATCCAAATCACAGGGTTCGATTCTAATGGACTAACCAAGACTGGTTTGAATACACCCTAAGGCATTGTCATTTATGTACTGCAGCATGCCTCACATTAAATAGTAGTTAATGTTTTTTCTAATTACTGCAGCTACTCCTGCAAAGAATTGGGAGCCTCCTGCAGGCCTTCTAAACGTGACTGAAGCTTACATTTTGTGATATACCAATTTAGATTTTTTCTATCATTTCCTTGCATTTTTTTATTTTTATTTGCATGACACATTTGCTACTGACATTGGTCAAAAAATCTCTCTGCGCTATTAATCGCTGCAACATCGTTACCAGTTCTTATGCTTTTTTTTCTGTAAGACAATCCAGGTTCTTACGGTCTGGTGCACTGAGGCCAAATCCAACAACATCCAGTTCCCTCCCCCTTTCGTTCTCCGTCTGGACTCAGTGCCCCAGATGATAAAAAAGATATGTGCATCATCGACAGGATGCCTGATTGCTTTTGAATCCACAGCCCTTCTATCACGATGAATCTAGGACGTTAGAACATCAAGCGTGCATGAAAAGCATGCATCTCCCTCCCCTTCAAAACAAGATTAAGGTCTGTAGCTGCCAGAATGAATTTTCAAATAGATAGACACAGCGACACTGACAGCAGCCTCTCGTCTGAACAGGGCAAACAGAAAGGCTTCGTAGGCTACAGTAAACCATTCCGGTAGACATACCTGGTGGCATTAAAGTTTTGCTTAAACATTAACGTAAGCAAATGATACCTGACACCTAGGATATTATTTAAAATGTAATCAGCCATGGATTAATTTGGTTTAAAAGGAGCACATCAACAGCACAATTATCCTCAAAATCAAAGTCTGTCAGTATAATATTGTACAAATCATCCTACATTCTGTTTCATTTTATTTGCAGTTTATTTGTACTGACTGTCTAATGGAAAATCTAAATGCAATAATTAAGCAACATATGTTCGACTACCCATTAGAAAAAAGTCTGATGTGCAACCATGCCTTTGCCACAAGATGGCGATCTATCGCCGCTCTACTTTGAACAATATGACAGATACCGGCATCTCTCAACAGGGGCCTAATTATGTTACATGTCACAGACATTTGCAGACGTACTGCTGAATCCAATATATGCAGTCATAGCTCGTCTTTCTGTCCCTGCTGTTTCTCAGCTAAATCGGGTGGGGGACAACAACACAACAGTTTTCCTCTCTCATTAATAAAACAAAAGTTTTGAAAAATGATAGGAGCGTGAGCAAGGAAGGGTGAGAGCTCAGCACTCAGTAAAGAGGAGAAAACCCTTCAAAGCGCAACGCTACCGAAGAATACCACAATCTGGAAAGAAAGCACTACAAATTGCTCCCACTGAATAGCAAAAACAATGCTCAGGTCACAGTGCACACAAAGACTGCACAAAAAGCCAGTCAGTGGAGCTCCCTCATTACTGGTGACATGGACTATGCCCCAAACTGAGGTAGGTGAAGAATGAGATTGTTAGAGTCACTCCCTGGACCCCATTATGGAGCAGCATCAAAGAAGATGACAGAAACATTGGATCTCCCCAGAACGCCTTGCATTTGTGAATCCACGTCTCCATAAATCTAGCTGTTTGTTTATCACCATGCCTACTTGACTGGCCTAACCCTCTTGAAGTTTTATATTTTAAACCTGGGTTTTACCAATTCAAAATGAAAAATGAGAAAATCAAAACATGGGGTGACACACACGCACACACACACATACATGTGCACACACAAAACACACAGACCCAGGTCTACACTGATGCACACAGTCAACCACACACACACACACACACACACACACACACAGTTAATTACCATGAAGCTCCAGTATTCTGTTACTGAAAGTAACATAAAGTATCTACATCATACCAATCATTTCTGTACTTATCATGTGAGTAAAGTTATTTAAAACATTTTTATCATAAAACAGGCCCACTTGGTGTTTTATGCCCAAGCTTATCAGGGTAAAATATTGACGAGACGAGTCTCAGGCAGGTAAAAACGCTGCCGCGATCAATGAACGATGCGCTCGACCAAACAGAAGAATCAATAAGTACACTCGGACCGCAGTCGTTGAACATGATTACTGCACACCAAGCATGTCGCAAATCAAGCATGCCATTGGCCCAACCCATTGAGGGATGTGTGACTGTTCGGCAAGGCCAGCGTCATTCTCTGAAAAATGTGCGGAGATGGGGGGCTCATCCGATCTCATCTCTTTGTGATAAGCCCCCCGTGGCTGCATTTTCCACAGCTATCTCTTCTGCAAACTACTTCCAAGAACAGTCAGTTCTATTTTCATAAACCCGGCCCTTCTTCTTACTGCTTATTCATTCAGCAAATGCAAACAGCTGGGCCAACATCATATTGAGTTTTCATATACCCAGAACATGCATTCATATTTCTCACAATCTATAACATAAATACATATTTAGTATATGACAAACATAGGTCTGCATCATAATAAAATGTACTTATATAATATACCATGGCTAATTGCAGATGTTGCCATATGTTACTTATGAATCAGTAATTGCAACAGTGTAAGAATCTATGTTTTTTTGTTTAATAATTTTAATTTTTAATTTAAAAAAATAAAAAAAAAAGGAAAATCTTACTCCTTTTTCGTTATAGAAGTCCCATCACTTAACCCTAACCCACTTAAGCTGTGACACTCAAGACACATACAAGAGAAAACACAATGGCCAACATGCAGTAGGCTAACAGCAGCCTCTAGTGAAGAAAATGTCTGGGTATTGCACAGTCATAATTTTATCATTGACATTAAGATGACAGTCTGTAAAATAGTACTGATTAGGTAGTTTCTTAGCAAGATAATATAAACACATCATTGTTGCTAGTTTCCTCACTAGTTCATAATAGTGGTTGGTGATCAGGGCAGGTATCATACTCCTAAGACAGATATCATCATATACCCAAGATCATGTACCTAGAATTATAGAGAGCTTCCTTGCTAGCATATTAAAAATAAGGGTACTGTTCATTGCTGGCTATAACCATACATGACTGACCAGCTTGTTCGCTAGTTAGGTAGAAGTTACTGAATGCACAATGTGATCAGGTATTCCTATAGCCTTCATAATAAAACATATTTTCCCACAGTTGGTCAATAGACCTACAGTATTGTATACAGATTGATCACCTTAATTGGATAATTGGATAGACGGCTTTCTTGCAATAATCTTGAAAATATCAGACCATTGGTTAGCTACTAGGGCAAGTAAATCAGACACATTTGTCATGTCTCTGTTCTTGTGCCTTGGTGGTGGAATGAGCTCCTCACAATAGTCAGAACAGCACAAATGTTGGCTATCTTCAGATGCGTACTGAACACCCACATCTTTATACTGCTTCTCCGCCCCAAACACCCCTTCACTTGCCCTTTTACCTACCCCTGATCACACTTTTTACTGTTTCAAGCACCTGTTATTCTTGTTTGTATGTCATATTATAATGCTCAGTAGATTAATTGACATGTTGTCTATCAAGACTGTACTTCTTACTGTCTGTCTTGGTACTGAACCTTATATATGGGACTATACTTTTTGTTGTGTTCTAATTCACTTTGGATTGTCTTGGATTCACTTTGGAGTGTCTGCTAAATGGCAGTAGTGTATTGCAAAATCAAAATCAAAGGGTAAGCACAACAATATCTGGTTTTTGTGCAAGCACGCCCTCTAGTGTTTCAATAGTCCTCAAACTCCACGGTCACACTGCTCTCACCTTCTTGGACCATGTTACTGGAGCTTCCTCTCAGACCCCTGAATGTTCTGGCATGGAGAAAGTACACTGTTTAGAATCCACACATGACCACCAAATGGATTTTCTTTTCCATTTAGTTTTAATAATACAGGACATGTTAAACTTTTGCAGGACTCCATTAATTGCAATTATATCATCAATAAAAGCATTATCAACATATTCCTGACATTCAATAATTTGCAAATGACTGTGCTTCTAATGTTAGTCTATGAGCTATGCTCCCTAGCGCATTAAGTTGACACACCATCTGCGCTGTCGTGTATTGGCTCATTCTGTGGATTTAACTGTTTTCATTTCCAATGCGGGTTACATTTGGAAAAAACTAGACAAATAGTCATTAAACATTACATGTGTCACAACCACATTGTTCACCAATTAATTTCAACAAATTATCAAGTCGTTGCTAGAGCGTAATAATAAGTTTATTATTATGAATTGTTTGTATTCTGGTAGAGCACTGTTGGCTATCTACGTTTGCATATGATGTCCTGTGAGCATGACAGAACGTTGTTCTAGATTCATTAAAAATATAAATACATTTTGATATTTACTTGTTTAATCTTTTTGACCCTCCCTCATTTTTATACCTATTTAGGTACCTCGATCATTAGTCTGCTTATAAAATATCTGTATCAGTCACTCTCAGCCGGGGAAGTCATATACCATGTTGTCTTATACAGAATTTCATTCTCGTTTCATTATTAACTCATATGATAACGTCACTTTCTAGCTATTGTTCAATTTTTAGTATACAGTGACAACGAAAGAAATTTACCTGCACAATTAACCATGCTATTTAATTAATATTCATAATAATTTTGGACTTTGGAATGTTTTACATATATGCTATATAAATCTAAGTAAAAGTATCATCACTCATGCCAAAGGAAATCACACATATTATTCCAGTATTCCAGGGTTGTGCCTGTCATGATCCAAAAATATTAAAGTTATAGCAAATCCAGATCAAATTGAAGACATAATTACATATTTTTTATTCAATATTCATTTGTCATTATCATTAATTACCTGGAATGACCAATGTGCGACATAAGTCGTCATCTGAAGAGGGGAAAAAAGAAGGTAAATTCTATTAAAAAAACAGGAACATGTTTGATGGGGTTATCTCACTGTTCACCATTGATACCCTTCACATTTTCTCTGGAAAGATTTGCAGCTGGATTATGTCAGGTCTCAGCATTCAGCCATGCTGTTTCCTTACTCTTATCTGAGTGACGGATGATCATTAACAATCACATTTTCAAATCAATTAGTTCCTGTCTACACAACAGCTTTGTTTTCTCTAAGGAGCAGACTCATTCAATGGATCAAGTCGGGCATTGGGGTCCATTTTTTACCCTTCCAGAAAATTTTAATTAAAGGCTCTGCCCCAACTGTCTCCATGTTTGCAATGCACTATATACAAAATAAAACACCAAGACATTTCAGTTGAATCGAAACATTTCTTTTTTGCAGACAGTACAGTTGGCAAGCAACAAAATTTGGGAGACTCCATACACACAGAAACACCTTTTCCATTCATTTTATGAAAAGCAAACAACAGCCAGTAGGGAGTCCTGTTCATAAGAGTTGGCGCTGTTCTAATTACTCATTAATGACTTAATATTTATCCAAATGATGGAGGGTTTAATTGATATGGAATTAGTATGCTAAAACAAGGGGGCTCGCTCCAAGAGTTCTCAGTAAATGATAGCGACTCGAGCAAACCACTGAAGAAAGGATTTTTTTTTAATGGCAAATCAATTACTCATTTGCTGGCGCATCTGATTAATTACCCAACACTTAATGTTTTTAACGACTTTGTGGACTAACAGGACTATTTAATCACCCGGACCTCAATCTGTGGGCAAACGCTGACTTTCCTCGTTTCGTAGCCGGGAGACAAAAGAGCTGTATTCGTAAAGCATTCATCACCATCCAGAGTGTACACCTGTCTTCTGGTAATGAGTGGAGGACACGGAGAAGTTGGGAGTTCGCGCATAAATCTTTGGCTGCGGGTTTTGTCAGGAGAATCACGCGCATTCCATAACCCATTTCCAGAGCAGGATCACAGCGTTTGCGGCGGCAGGGTACCTTGCTCAAGGGCAAAAAAAAAAAAAAAAGCGACGTAGCGCAGGTGATTCGAAAGCCCCGGAAGGCCGCGTAATTTCCAGCGCCCCGCTAGCCCTCGGCACCAATCTTCATTTTCCCACCGGCCAGAGGTTACAGGTTGCCACTTCCGCAGGCCCATATAAACCCAATTCCACAAGAGGCAGGGGTATTTTAGTTAGTTTAACCCTTATTTATCCAGGAAGGTCAAATGAAGGTTCAGTACAGTTTTTTTTTTTTTACTGTGGATACCTGGGGAATTAAAGTGGATAGGGAATGACATTGTTGGTAGGCATATAAAATGTTTGGGCATTGTTTACTCCTAAGTCCACCAGAATTTCACTGCTGTGAAATAACAATAAACATTTTAGTCAAGCCCCACCTTCAAAGCCATATCATCACTTTAAATTTTGTGATACAGTTGCTTTTTATAACTGCCTTTCACACATTCAGATTTTCTTGAACGTTGATCACACATCCCTGTGGGAGGGGATCAGCGTATATAGAATGATGCTAATAGAAGACTGCCAGTTCAAGAGAAAGTGACCTGGCGATCATAGAGAATGGACTTGGAAAAACACAGCATAAACACACCAGAAATACATTCAATTCCACCAGCATCAAATATAAAATTATGACTGAAGATTGAGAATCAGAATTTGAGCAAAAATATTAATTTTTTTACCATTGGAAAAGCTGCCACTCTGTAATGGGATCCTAATAATCCTAAATAAACAATAATTGGGGAAAATCCAAATCACACTGGTTTCAGCCAGCAAAATTCTTTCAGTTTCTGCTGCTCTGAAACCTAATCCTGGCAATAGACATATATGTGTTCTACAAACTAGTATGTAGCTATTCCTATACTATATGCTCTATAATGGGGGGCGGGGGGGTGGGGTGGGGATGGGTGGGGGGCATAGAAAATGTCAATATCTCCCTAGAATTTTCCAATTGCCAGCTTGCATGCTGCATGCAATACCCTATACCTTCAAGCTCAGTGCCTGTTTTTTTGTGGCAAAGACAAGCTTTCTTAGGGTGGGCTGTGATAAGCTATAATTTGTTGGTTCTACTAGGGGGTGTGGTGTGACTATGAGTATAATTGTGAGAGAGCAAGCAAAAAAGTGCAGTACATCAATCACAAAAATTTAATTGATAGCCTCATTTTTACCTCTATGTTATTATTTTGGCAAAAAGGCTAATCTTAATGCTACAGCATACAATCGCTTCTAGAAGATTCTAAAAGATTCAGTTTGGGGAAGGCCCTTTCCTACACACAGTAAGTCCATATAGAAATTGTTTTGTTGAGAATGGTGTGGAAGAACTTGACTGACCTGCACAGAGCCCTGACCTCAACCCCATCCAACACCTTTGCGATCAATTGGAAAGCCAACTGCGAGCCAGGCCTAATGCCCAATCAGTGCCCGAGCTCACTAATGCAGCCAAAAAGAGCACTTCTGTTGTCTCAGGGCAGGAGGCATACACTTCATTATATGTTGGTGTCTATTTGTGCATGTGCTTGCCTATGCTGAAGCTAACTATATAAGAATATAAGACTACTATCAGAACATAATATAGCTGAAAAACATAAAGTATGAATGTAGAAATTCTTCAAACTGCGCAACCATGGAACTGTCTTTAATCTAAAGGGCTGAAACAGATGTGATCAATTATTATTTATAATGTGTAAGGAATTAATTGAAATTTTATATTTATATAAATAAAAGACCGAAGAGACAGATGGAGAATAGAAAATATATGTTATGTATGGCATGGCAACAAAATGTGTATTAGCATTTTGTCACTGAATAATCATTTTCAAAGCTATTGGCCTGGACACCTAGGCCTGGACCTAATTTATTTCCACTGTGAAACAAATTGAAACATATATTTCTTTCTGTTGTTAAGAAAATTATTTGCATTTATTATATTCCAAAAGTGAAACTGAAAACATACTGATATGCTGTACAAGATTGAACTTGGAACAGAATCTGCACAGATATCGAACTTGTTTATTTGCAAAATATGTAACAGCTGTGTTTTCTTGGTTAGAATGGCAAAACAGATTAACTGTTCTGGAATTTTCCCCAGATATAATGTTGATCTCAGTAGACATGTTAATGTAGCTCCAGCCTGAGAGCATTCCGTTCTTAGAACCCGCTAAGAGAATAGAGATATCATCCACTGCCCAAAACATGAAATGGGACATTGTAAGAAGAAATCTAATAAGAATAATTACGCTGCTTTGCACTGAACTTATGCAAGTCTTAGTCATTTCACCTACCTCCGAACCCCTGGCATTAGTCTGGAGTTCACCGATAGCCTTTCATTAAAAGGTCATTCATAATTACTTTCCCTGTAAGAACTGGAGTGAATCATTTTAAAAAATACTCCCACTAGTAATGAGGACGGCCGGGTGTCACTAATCCAGATTTCCTCATCGCGCTTAATTTTTTGCGGCTCTATCAGGATTAGACGGGGAGCAGTTCGTATCCACTTCCTCCCGCCCCCAGCGGTCCGCAGTGCCTCTCGCCGCTCGGCCTTCAGGCTGGCGGGAGTGGAAGAGGCGCCCGGAACGCGCGGCGGTGCCTAATGAGGCAGGCCACCCCGTCGTTTCGGTTAGTGATGAGGTCGGGGCTCTGGGACGCCCCCCCAGGCACCGATCCTGGGCTCGGTGTCCCGTTGAAGGTCACCGCGCATTTTCTGTTTTTTTTCAGCTCTTTTTAATCGTCGACAAAATTCTTTGAATCGCGCCACTCGTGGTACAAAAAGAAATGTGCATGCACGACTGCCATGATTGTAAGGGAATATACGTTATTAAGGGCGGTACGGTGGTGCAGTGGGTAGCACTGTCGCCTCACAGCAAGAAGGTCCTGGGTTTGGAGCCCGACCTGCACCTTTCTGCGTGGAGTTTGCATGTTCTCCCCTTGTCCGCGTGGGTTTCCTCCCAACCCTCCAGTTTCCACAGTCCAAAGACATGCAGGTAGGCTAATTGGAGACTGTTTTATCAGACTGTAAATTGCCCATAGGTATGAGTGTTAGTGAATGGTGTGTGTGCCCTGTGTTAGATTGGCAACCTGTCCAGGGTGTATTCCTTCCTCTTGCCCAATGCATGCAGTGATAGGCTCCAGCATCCTGATCAGGAATAAGTGGGTATAGATAATAGATGGATATACATTATTAATTAGAGCTGTCTGTTCCTGGAGATCTGCTGTCCTGTTGGGTTTCACTCCAACCCTAACAAAGCACACCTCACCACACAACAGCTTGAAACTTTTGAGGTGCCAAATTATAGTTAAAAAGACCTACAAGACAGTAGATCTCCAGGAACAAGGTTGGCCAGCCCTGAATTAGAGTAACGTTGAAACAACAGGAAGCCCTTCAAAAGCTGTGCGACTTTGTGGCTAAGAGAAAGCGGCAAGAGAAGTTTCTGGCCCTTTTCACCCATGTCTGATTGTTTTTTCATATGAAATGACTCATCCAAACTCAGCAAGCTAAAAACATTTTTACGCTATTGAGTATGGTTGTGCACTTATACCATCAGTGGTCATTGATCTTAAGCAATCATTGTGTTTTTCACGGAAAATCAAAACCTTTTGATACACTGAGCATTCCAGGCTTTGCATTAAATGGTGACTTTTAATGCAAGCCCAGTTACAGTATAAAACTAATGACTGGGCTTAACTAAAAGAGCAATCGCTTACTTTAAAATCCTGCATTATATAATGCTGTATACTGAATTATTTTATACTACATTTGCCACTTTCAGGAATCCTCTCCTTTCACATGAGAATTCACTCTTCAGTGACAGTAAAAATATGTGACAGTAATTCAAAATGGCCTTACACACAGATCTGTCAATGGCTTTTATTGTGTGGAGTACTTTAAAATAAAGCAAGCCTTGTTATTTGTTTACTTATATATAAAATGATAAATCGTGGTGAAATGTACAGTATTTAGTATTTGCATGCTTGGAAACTTAGTTTCACACAATGACACATATGTATAAAACAGTAGCATTGAAAGCAGTGAGAAACAAAATTAAAATGAAATTTCAACATTTGGGTATCCTTCATGGGTGGGGGGTTGGATTGCAGGTTTGTAATTTATTTATTTATTTTTAAGATTTTCCTCATTTCATGAAAATCATGGTCAAGAAAATTGCAATATGGAGAAACGTACGGACTGCCACTGAGAGTCTGTAGATTTGGTATTTTCTTTCCGGTGCCGAGAGAGAGAACTGCTGGCATTTCACCCCGGGAACCAAATGGCATTGCTCTGCCATCAGTCAGGTGTTTTTCATCTTTGATTGCAAATTTCCACAGAGGCAGGCGAACCCCCCCCCCCCCCCCTGCCTTTTATCACCCCTGGCAACTGTATCCAAGCAGGACGTCCTCTTTGCCTTCCAGAGAGGGCAGACAGGAGGATGCCCTCTGGTGCTGTTTTTCCTCAAGGTTAGGGCTGTTAAGGGCTTTAACTGGGCGTTGGGCTAAGTGTGAGTTGTTTGCTGACAGAGCCAGCGCTGGTCGCCATAGTCACAGGTGTCCAACTAACCTCAGTGTCATGGGCATGTCATTCCAGTCCACACACATACACAGACAAACACGCACACACACACACACACACGCACGCACACAGGCGCAAACATACATTTAAGTCATTAATTCTTTCAGGGGCACGGCAGAGCCGTTAAGTGCCTGACCCTGAAACCAGAAGGTTCAGTTCCCAAGCGCGGCACTGTTTTCCTGTCCTTAAGCAATTTAACATAAATTAATTTTCGCACACATTTCGAGAGCACATTTATAAACATAATTGGCACGCATGTGGAGCCACTGCGGGTGTATTCTTATTATATGAGTGCTTATGAAACAACCTTAACTGGCAGTGAGGAGTCACCGGGCCTCCAGTCTCCTGGTCTCTGTCAGGAGGAGTTAGGGCACTTATGGGCCTGGGAGGTGGATGGGAGAGAGGGGGACGGAGGGGAGGATTGATTAAACCAGAGCCCCTGCAGTCAAAACCCATCCACATTAATTTGGGAACTATTCATCAAACAGCGGGCAGCCGCCGGACAGTCTGTCGCCTTCACCGAAGGGGGATATTTCAGCACCGAGCTCGAGTCAGGCACTGCTGTCGCCAGCTACCGTAGATGTGCTGCTAGCAGCCCCGCCAGGGCCAATTAAAACCCGTGTGTGGTGCGCGTATAATCCGTAAAATGGATGAAATGCTCATCCAAAATTACAAACATGCTGCAATCTGTTTGAAATTTACCTTTCAAGCCATTTGATGTCTGTGTTCCTAAAGAAAATAAAAAAGACATGTGAAGAGGGCTTTAATGGGCACGTTCTTTTTAGAGGTATCGATTGATAGTCAAAGCAGTCTTCCTATTAGGACGTCTGACTTTGATAACCACACACCGTGTTAATGATTGCTAAAAGGCGGCTGTACAAACTCTTTGAATAATCGGATTCATACTTTCCTTTTCCCGAGGTAATGTAAATTGATTTCCATCTCCATGCACATTTTAATAAATTAATTTGAGATACTTAGGTATAATTCTTCAATCAACGACACAAGGTCCTCTCCACGACTGATTAAAGGCTTAATTGAATTGAATAAAAATTGGGATTCTATTAAAGGCAGTGAAAGAATGAAGCAAACCAGGTTTAAATGGTCATTATGTTTAGGTTTCTGGTGACTAAAGCGCATGACGGAGATAACGATCCTCGGTGCAACTAGGCGCACGGTAGCACAACACAAATTACTGCGTTGCTGGAAAGATCAAAATGTCCGTTTCACATGGGAGCCGAGAATACAACTGCGCTTAAAGGTCACGTAGCAGTCAGGAGCAACCGCAGACACCAACAGAGCTTTCGGCACCAGCAGCTCTATTTTTCTTGCATTAAAAACTGCCTTCACGTTCTCTTCCGAAAAATAAGAAATGAATACCAGCACACCGCTCACAAGGGATTTATTTAATTTAATCCATGTGCGGTGACAGTAAAAGCTTACCTGACGAAGAATGCTGGAAACGCAGCCACTGTTCGCAGACTAAATTAAATAAGTCCCGCGGGTGCATAATGGCAGTACGCTGGAATATTTTGTTTTGCATTCTATTTAGCCAGATAACCCGCTAAATTATGGATTCCTATGCCTCTGCGAGACTGCAAGTCTTCACATGTTCCTCCACCTGCTTACGCGATTGTCCCACTTCGGTTGGTTGTTGGCAGTCCTCGTGTTTATTTCTACGTTACAAGATTATAAATCTATGAGGTGTCTCATGGACCCACTTCAGAAACGGATGAGTGTGTTTTTGCATGATTAGCCTATGCTGTTGACGCGTTGTGCAGATAACTGTGCAAATTCATTTCTGCAGACAGGCTTTCTTTTGAAATATGTAGCTAATACGCCTGGCCTCCCTTACCATTGCTAAGGTTCTCAGGACCGTAAATGCAAACTGTAATGATGTCCATGTATTACGGTGGTGTTTATAACATAGCCTACGGTATGTACCAACAGTGAGAACAGTAGTAATTGTCTTTAGGGGACCAAAAACAGATCAGTATTTCATAATTGTGAATGACTATCGTGATTAATGAGTTGTCATTAGGCAGCCCATTACTTATAATACTTAATGATTTTTTAAATTTTTATTTTGGAGGATATTGACTTCACAATGAGTTAATGTCTCTGCAGTTATATATCTGAAAAAGGTATTGAGTAATATGTTTAGAGTGCTTCACAATCAAATACCATAATTAGTGTGTTTGATGTATTAATTAAACGTAATCAGTGGCTCAGCTGTGACCGAAAAAATCAAAGAAACTATGTAATATTAGATTTGATGAATTCACGTGACAAACACGTTTAAGTGTTGTATTACATCGCCAGTCAGTAACTAAAGATATAAATGTGTGATTTTGTGCAAAAAAAAAAGAAAAAAAAGAAAAGAAAACTACATCTGGATATAAGCCTAGCAAAGTAAATGTATACGTAAATGACAATGACATGAAAGCCCCGGTCTTGAAACGCATTGTGAATCACTGTAAATGTCCAGAATGTTTAACCACTTCTAGTAAATGTATAAAGGAAGCAAATATTTCCCAAGATAGGCTAGCTGAGTTTGTATAAATTTTCAAAAAAGGAAAGCAGGATAGTCCGCTCTCCTTTTCTACTTTTGATGTCATTTAGACAGGTGGATTGCTGAGGGAAACACCAAGAGGGGACCACAACTGAGGACGAGCCACGGCTTGGGATCGCACGTGTCCTAGAGTCGGCTGCCCTACGGACTGCGCCACACCTCTCTCCAACGCATTTGCGTTTTAATGCTGTCCTTGGCCCCTGCGGCCCGGGCCTTAATTGTCTTCCATCTTCAAGCGTTAGTCGCTTAGGAATGTGAAGGCCAATTCAGAGCTCCGCGACTTAAAATTACCGACGCTCTGACTGACCCATATAACTCAACCTTTATTATCCTGACGGCTCTCCCAGCTCTTTAAATGTATTCCTATTTGGGAAACTCTGCACTGAGTCTACACTGAGGCCCAGCCACTTTTAGCAACTGTAATATTCTGGAGGCCACTGGGGGGGTGGGGGGGTTGATGAGAGGAGCATAAAAACCTCATTGTCTAATGGAAAAGACTTTTAATAATGTCTTAAATGTCACACAATGACATTAATGCATGTCATTTCAAGGGGATGGGTACTGGCAGGGGAAACTCACTCACTGGAAGTTGGACCTTCGATTAATGATGTCATGTCATGTGTACAGGGAATAGACCTGAATAGATTCCTGTGTGTTCTCAACTGTCTTCACTGATGGAAATGACTTTTTTCGTGATCAGGTCATCGGTTACTTATAGTGGGAGAATGTCTGCACTAATACACACCCACTTCCTCTCTATGATTTGATTCAGTTAAATGTCTCATGTAATATGTAATATGGTTATGGGTTATGTTGTAATTCTTGTCATCTATTTTACTATACCGAGGTATTGGCAATCTCCTTTTACCCAATAATTAAATTAAACCATTTGTATGGTAAAAGATTTTCCCCGAATATGTTAAAAACACATTCTAGTTATTCAAGTTTAATGCATTTTTAAAACACGAATGCCAGAATTACACTCATGAAAATGGAGAGAGGACTCAAAAACCTAAATCATTTCTTGCCACGGTTCTGAATGTTCACTCCGAAGGTTACTTTCTGGAACAATTTCTATATGAAGGCTTGACCATGCTATATTGGACATATTGTCTAGCACATCTGTCTGTCATTTTGTATTTTCCTGGGTATAGGACTGAGAGAAATTTAATATGAACTCCCAAGAAATCTGGAACATGGCATGTCAGCATTTCTGAATATTAGAGTCTTAACACATTGTCTTGATTTTTCATATGAAGTTGAAAATCCAGTCTTAAATATCAGGTTGAAAAACACTATGGAGGAGCATTATTATTGCACCGTACAATACTGTATAGTAATGCATTGTTATAGCATTACTGTATATTTGTTTTTTTTTACTCCATATTGAAGGTGGCATACTGTATATACCTCGAATTTGAATATTATGGTGATTATCATAAATAATTAGTCGGTTCCCTTTAGAAGAGCTTCTAATTAGACCTAATTAGGAATACACCCAGCCTTGCTTTCGCCATTACTCATAATTTAGGGCAACTGTGAAAGATTTTTTGTGAAAGGGAGAACTGCCATAAAATGGACTGCATGGATGGTGTGGAACCACCAGGTGCCAGGAAGACAGATGGGGTACAAGAGAAGAGGGCCTTGAACTTCAGGCAGCATCTAATTAGGAACCTCAGAGTGCCTTTAGAAGACAGCCGGGTCAGTCGTCATGTGTGAACTAGCATCTTACACCTGCGCTAGGCTATTTTTTTTTTTTACCCATTATGTCTCTGTAGGGCTACTTCTACAATGGCATGTATAAATACAATGTGATGTAAGAATATCAACCTCTATAATATGATGTAGAAATACATCATATTATACATTTGCAACACACACACACACACATAAACACACATGCACACACACACACGCAGACACGCACAGACACATGCACACACACACACACTGTACTCAGATGCTCAGATGCAGATATGCATTCACAACTTTTCTGTTTTCACACAATTGCGCACGTCACATGGTATGCAAAAACCATAAGAGTTACACGTACACAGTTGCAGTCATATCAGTCTTCAAAGGTTCTTGCTTCAAAACCTGTGAAATAAAGGGGAATGAAAGGTTAGTTAGTTAAAAAAAAAAACATCCTTTTTTTCATTATTCACAGGGAGAAAACAGAGATGGTGACAGAGAAGGGATCACAGCTCAGCAGGATCAAACCCCTGCGTGCGCCACACATCTCACATAGTTCATAGACGTGTTCATAGACGGAAATATTGTGTTAAATCAGTTAAGTCAGACACATCATCCACGCACATCCTCTCTCTCTCACTCGCGCACGCACCCGCACGAGCTGCATGCATCTAACAGGTTGAATAACACCCAAACATAAATCAGGCTTTGTGAAGGATGCAGGAGAAGATCCTTACTGCCATGGCCCCTTTTCCATTCTCCCCCCCTTTCCTCCCCCCCCTTCCATTAAAGGTTTCTTTGCATTCCCCTGCACGCAACGGCGAGCGCCGCAGTGTGAAACGCACTTTCGCCAGCGTCTGTGCGGGCGCGCGGCGCCCGACTGGCGACGCCTTCCGCGAGGCGCGTGTGCCCGGGTGGGCACGCGAGCGGGCGGCCGGCTGGCCGCGCATCCGGGATGATGTACTGCGCGGGAGCTCGCCCGGGGACACTGAGGGAGAGGCTTATAAAATTGATACATGGCTCCGACCATGTGGCCTGCCCTGGGAATCCTTCAGACGATATGAGGGATGGCTCTGGAAGAGGGGGAGAGCGAGGCGCGCGGGCTCCCGGAGCCCCTGACTGCGTGCGATATTAGCGCCGCTTCCGAAGGGGGCCGCGAATGGGGGGGTGGGGGGTGGGGGGGGGTCACGCGAAGTACAGCTACAGCCTGCAGATTTTTTTTTTTTTTTTTTTACTGGAGTGAAAAATTCTTCGATTTCCCTGTAAAGTGTCTTTTCCCACCCTCCCTAAGCAGTCGTCCGTAGGTTACACGTTGAGTATCTGCGTTTTTCTTTTTCAGGTGACATTGAGGGACAAAGGATATTGCTTTTTGGGATCAATGATTTTTTTAATGTTTTTTTGCTTTGCTTGCAGTTCAAGGGGTGGGGTGGGTGGGGGTTCAGGTTGAATTGCTCATGCTCTGTTCGGCAGAGCTTGTCTGCGGGGAACAAGACAGGAAGTAATAAGGGGACTATTGTGGAAGCTCCGTGCCCTGCAATTACACTCAGCGAGGTTATTTTGCTCCATTGTATTCCCACTTCTGCTCCATTAGATTTCTTCTTTCAAGACCGTTCGTCTACAGCATGTGATTACACACAAACCTGGAATGCTTTGCCACAGCATGTTCCAGGCTTTTCAGAGCATGGTTAATGCTCTGAATGCCTTACCCCTGGACCTAGGGAGCGTGCGAGGGGCAAGGGGGGGGGGGAACATGTTTGTAAGGAATGTTATGAAAGGTTTACTGAAGCTGTGCGTATCTTTTCTGAAAAGCATTGGGTCGAACAGAAGCTGTTGACGTGGGAGCCAGAAACTCAGGAACTTTCCGGAAGCCCTCAGCCTCAAAAGTTAAGGTCGTTTCACCACAGAGGGTGGGTGGTCAAACTTGGCCCATGTCATTCCTACACACACCTCTCCGCGGTGTGCATTGTGTGCACACACACACACCTGCCACCTGCATACAGATGACCCTTTGCAGAGCTGTGGAGGTCACAGAAAGCCAAGGTGGCAGTTCTGATTTACCCCTCCTTTACTGCAAGGCTCGGCATTTTGCCCTCACAGAGAATTATGCCCCATTGACAGTTATTTAATTTTCCTTCGTCGTAACCTTGACCCTATCCCCTTCGAACACCTCCGAGACGACGTTAACCCCTGATGTCCCTCCTGATCGACGC
Source organism: Anguilla rostrata (assembly GCF_018555375.3). Taxonomy (NCBI): domain Eukaryota; kingdom Metazoa; phylum Chordata; class Actinopteri; order Anguilliformes; family Anguillidae; genus Anguilla; species Anguilla rostrata. The sequence continues at coordinate 19,298,741 of NC_057938.1, read as the reverse complement.
TCTCTCCTCTGGGCCGTGTTTTCCTTCCCCTCTGATGCATACAAATCTAATCTGACACCACATTACTTGTTCAGTCATAATCTGTCTCGAGGATATATTTACACGTATGAGCAACCGCCGTCCGTGGGCAGGCTCCATTTTCGTTGAGCTGTGAGGTAAATTGGTACAAAATGTGTTTCATATGAAATGCGCACAGAGAGAGAGAGAGAGAGACACACACACACACACACACACACACCCACGGACTCGCACGCAACCGCGTTCAGTTCCCCTGCGGAAAACTCCAGCTGAAGGATGGCATGAGTGTCTCTGCGAGGAACAGGCTGAGACCGGCGCTCTTGTGGGAGCGGGGCTGAGCAGATGGATGTCCTTCAGAAACGAAGTGTGAAATAATTTCTCGACAGCTCAGAACCGCGCAGGGCTCCATGGTGGAGAGGGGAAGGCTCGGCCGCAGGTGAATCACGGGGCACACAGGCTTCCGTATAATGGAGAAGACGCCACGCATGACAGCTCTCATAATGTGGGCTTTGATACAAGGTGCCACTGTATATCAATATGTGTTAATGTTCTTAAAGCTTTCAAAATGCGATTGCTTGTTATGCATGTACAGTCCCTCCAGCCATAAATCGTGTTCATCATAACGCCATTTGCTCTCTTTATGACACCTTGAGTTCACAATGGAGGTTACAGTATTTTTTATACAATATTTTTCCCACACAGTGAAAAACAGAGCAACAGCCATATCAGTTATTCATCATACTTATTTTAAGCCGTATGTCCAACTAGCATTGCAAATAACATTTTTATCACTCAGCGAAAACGTTTCAATGTTGAAAAAGTTACATACAAATACTCTACCATACACAGATACTCTATGCATCTCTATACATCTGCAAAAACCCAACTCCTACAATCTGTCTGCATACCAAATTATTGATATTGACATTGACTTGATACGTTACAAGTAAACCTTCACCGGTTTTGCTGCATTTGTCCATGTAAGAGATTTCAAGGGGTTGTGTAGCCAGATGTAGAGGAATGATTAGCTGGCCAGAAGTAGGGAGCCAGTTTTACTGCGACTTTCACCACTACCCTTTTAAAAAGTCACAAGGATCTTTAACAGCATATGTCAAGACTTTGGTTCAGCGCCTCATCTAAAAGTCTGCATTGCATGCGCAGGGTGTTTTGTGCTTTCTTCTTCCTTTTCTCCTGAATTTGGAGTGCAAACTGTACTCATGTCCCACCACTCATTGCTGCGTGCTACCTATGCAACCCCCTCCAATCCATGGGATGTCAGGGTCTTGTCACATCACAGTTTGTACTGTAAGTCAGGCTCGCACAAACACGAGTCAGAGGAAGACACTTTGTACAGCTCAATGGACAAACATTTCTCATTGTACCAGTGAGGGTCACTGGTGTGTGACGAGGTGCTGTCATCCCAGCTGACAGACAGAATCCCTCCCATCCCAGTCCGGATTAGATACCCATCCATCCACTAGAACAGTGCATTAACAAGACAGGCCACTCAGCAACCCTCCACATTCACTGTTTAACTGTGAACGTCATTGGCCAGTGTATACAATACAATAAATCTGTAGGAAGCAACTTTATTTGCAGCCAAGCTAAGGCAGATTCATGAGAACACAGGACACAAAAAGAACCAATGGAAAAAATAAAATAATCAAAAATACAGTGGCTGCCATACGGTACATGTATGTTATATGGCATGTGATTTTTGTTTTTATTATTTCTGATCCACGGGTTCGGAATTCCTGTTCTGTAGGACTTGTCTAATAGGGCCCGTCCAATAGAAAGTACTTGTAGATATGTATAATTCTAGAACAGCACTTGAGTGTCGACAGGAGTATGACACAGTACACCTGCTGTACAGCTTCACATCCTAACCTTTCTGCTCATATGCAGACAATAGAGAAGATCTACCTCTCTATATTGTATCTACATCTACATCCTTTTTAATGTTTGAATGTCTTTCAGACTATGCACGCAGCAACAATGGCCAATTGGAATTCCAAACAAAATATTTATGAAGCTCTTTACTGGTGATCAATTTATGCATTTTGGGCTCAAAATGCAAATACAAAGCTCTGCTTTTTAGTCTCCGCACAAACAGAATGCTCACACTTATATTAACTAAAAGGCAAATTTAATGGCCACCTTTTAAAAAACCCTTTCCCACTTTTGACATGGTCACCCCACTAATACATATGCATATGAAGAATTGCATATAAAAAGTGCACATCTGTTGCCACAGTCCTTTAGCTAATCTGGCCATTGAACAGGGCCCCTCTCTGATTAGGCAAAACGGAAATGTTCTTGCTGCATTTACCTGATATTACCGACTATTTCATAGCGAAGAACGGTTTTGTGTATGCAAATTGCAATTCGTGCATGCATTATTTCTTAATAGTGGCCAGATAACTGCTGGGCCTGAATGGCAATATTTTACATGCACAAGTGGTTTGGTGGTTTCTTAAAATTCACTCTGGAATAAACAAATGCTACTGTTGACCCATAAAGCTTTGAAAGGAATTATATTCCCTTAATTATGGGAGCTCTTAACCCCATAAAAACCAAGCTAACACTAAATATTTCAATAATTTTGACAAACATTTTGTTTACATTCCCATTTGGTTGTGAGATAATGTTATGCTGAGAATGTTCCCCAGAGAGTTCCCTAAAAATGTTTATTATTTTCGTCATGAAAAAAACCTTGAGAATATGCATCTGTATAAGAAATAATCATCCGAATGTAAATATTGAAATTATTTGATGAATAATGCTAACATTCCCAATAAAAATAACATGATAGAATAAGCATGTGAACAATCCACATGTTTATTTTTTCCATGGAAACCATAACAAGGTACAAGCAAACATAGTGGCTGCATCATTGAGGAAGCAGCTGACTGACGTAGTGACTGTGACTTATTTCCTAAAGCCTCCTCCAAATTGTCATGGAAGCCTCAAAAACACTTCACATTAATTACTGCAACATTGATGACAATGACTTTTGACTGAGTTTACATTCGTACAGTGCCATGAGAACATGCTCAGCTTTGGCTGACCAGTGCATTTACATCAGGTTTACATTATAAACCTGTAAGCAACACACGTTACAGTTTCAATTACATTACTATATTTTCATATTTAGATGTTTATTTTTAGGTGTTTCAGCATGAAAAGCATTATCAGTGGCTTAATTGTATTAGAATTCCTACACGCCACAATAAGTTATCACCAAGTCAGTAAACCACACATGAATTGGAAGCCAGGAACAAAGTTGTTTGAGTATAATGTTTTTCCTACGTTGTTACATTTATTGGCTTTTTAAAAATATTGAATGACTTCCTGTGTTGTGGCACGTAAGATAATCATTCGGAATGTTAATGTTGAGGCTGCAGTCGATCTCCTCACTGTGTGGTGAGGACCTGCTCTTAGTAGTACAGGACACCCCTCCCTCCTCCGTATCCTCATTGTCAAATTTTGGTTCCTGGAAAGATAGGGTAAATAGTCACAATAGGATAAATATGTCTGATTTTCTGTATATACATTTAATGTAATTTTTTTCCCCAAATACATCATATTTTGACCGTCAGGAGGTCTTACTGGTACCTCTGTACGTGATCAGCACAGAATGTTTTCTGTGACTTTTGTGTTGGCTGGGATCCAACTGTATCCCCCCCCCCAGTTGGCTCTGGCTTTTAAAACTGATATCATAAACTGAAATATTGAACCCATATATTTTTGTTTTGTCACTTCGATAAATCTGTCCCTGAGTCAGTAAAGTTTTATCATTTTGTTTTGTGATCCACCATAAAAGTCAATCACAGCAGCAAAACTTGCAGGCACGGAATGAAATGACAGCTCTCTCCAGACAGGACACAGAACAAAGTGGCAATGTATAAAATGCACAAACATATGGATCTGTTTTATTTCATTTATTTCATTTATCAATGTGCTTTCTCAATTTCTCTATATACCTTCTCACATACTTAAGCTATGTAGTCACCTCATGCCAATCAAGGAAGGTTAATTTCAGTCTATTAATAGATAAGACAGCACATTATTCTAAAGATCAAGATGAAAAAAAAATTTCACATATTCACAGTCAAATGAAATCAAGGTTCAAATTAAAGGTAGGGCATTGTTGAAGATGTCATTGGACATTTAAGCCTGGAATATTCTCTGACTAAGAATGATTCATATTTATTCAGGAACCAGGGAGTTAGAAGGGTGTATATAATCTGTGAGTATGATATTGCATAGGTTTTTTGTACACAGTACAAAGTCTTTAGGATAATTTAGTTTCACTCATGACATTCCGTGTATTCTTTCTGCAATGCCAGTTCCCGGTTTTTACTTTATTGTGTTTTTATTTTTAGATATTACAGTTTATTTGAAAGGGCACCATGTAAAACGTAATGCTTTTGAATTGTTATAAATATTTACTAATTTACCAGATACCCTGCCCTAGATCAGCTTAAAATCAGTCCTAGTCAAGTGCACAGTACTCACATAAACTGCGTACTTGACAAGGTGCCATAGTTGGTCAAGGCTTATTAACACACAGTATGCCACTGTCGTATCATTAATGCTGCATGGATACTGTTGTAGTGAGGGACCCTAAGTGCTGAGAGTTTTGGATTTAATCCTGACTGACTGTGGCTGAGAGAACTGCAGCATGATGCATAATTAGCTATAGCACTGCTCAAGGTGGGGCTGGCTTCAGACAAGGGTATTCACCTTATCGCTCAATGGCAATTCCTCTGCTTGACTGGACGCCTGCGGTGTGGTCTGCCTTCACCAGCTTGCATGCATAGTGTAGCGTAGCCCTCCTGTATTGTAACAGTGTAGCTCAGCTGATGGTTTACAGAGTGAAAGAAATGGTTAGCTGGCTGCATATGTTTTGGAGCATTGGAACATATGTGTGCCAATGTGCTGGCTGATTAATTTAAGCAGGAAGTTACAGTGATAGGATGTGCCTAAGATTGAGACTATGTAAGAATGTATTAGACAAGCATTCCAGACTGGGGAATGAGGAAGAATGTGGAAACAGTTATTAAAGAAGTAAGTGGTGTGTTCCAACCACATTTTGTAATCTAATGAAGGATAAGGGTTATGGGTGGAGGCACTGCTGATGTTTGGGAAATGAGAATAAAAGCAATCCTGCATCTTTTAAAAATCAAGCCAGGGCCTACAGTCAATCAACATTTTTCCAGAAATTGTACTTTCAATGTAATTCAGGTTTTATATATTTTTTCTTCAGAAACACAGCAATAAACAATCTGGGTTTGTGAAGTAAAATGGTCTAATTTATTAAAATAAAAACGAATGACAAATGTTGATTGAATCTAGGCCATGGTCTATTTTTAAATAAATGAGTCTTTAAGTTCATAGTTTAAGTTTAAGAATGAGTTTCCTTAGTCATAATTTAGAAAAGAGACTCTAGCAGAGATACTATTTATTACTGTGCACAGAGCAGCTAGAATCTATAAAAACAACTTCATGCAATGGTTAAAATATTCAAAACCAATGTTCGTTTTTAGGTCAGTGTTATGTTACTTCCTCTATTGCTTGGCTTTAGTGGAAAATGAAGGGAGATTTTTTTTTACATTTAGGCAAGTAAAAAAACCTTTTAGACTTTCTTTGATTTTTCTAAAAAGTGATTTCCTCACCATGCCGGTGATAATCGATGCGGAAAGAAAAATAATAATAATAATTTCAAAAGGCATCCATCAAGCTAATATCTCTCAGGATGTGCGCAAGCAGGTTATAATGAGCGAGGCTGGTAGACTATTACAGCGGAAGTAATTATTTGTGCTGGATACCATTAAAAGGGCAATTGGAATGTGTGTGTGTGTGTGTGTGTGTGTGTGTGCGTGTATGTGTGCATGTCTGCGTGTGTGTGCCTGTGTGTATGTGCGTGTGTGTATGCATGCGTTTGTGTGTACATCTGCCTGAAAATAAACACTCAAGATAATAGGAAATTCACCAAGAAATGAGACCAATCTTTTAGGAAAGACTAGGCTACTACCACGACTAGAGTGTTATCTGGCCCTCTGGTAAGAAATGCCTCATAAAAGAAAAGTCATCTTGTGGTATTCCAGCAACACATGAGCTGCATGAAATGATGTTCAAGATGTTAAAAATGAACAGTGAAAGCAGTCTTACATGTTTGAGAGAGAGAGAGAGAGAGAGAGAGAGAGAAGTAATGGCTCAACCACACACGTTGAAACCTATACACTGTAGGCAGTTTTTACAATTGAATTTCTCACTGCTGGACCATTCTTGGGGACTCCTCAGAGCCCACCATTTACTTGACAGACCCAATTAGCAAGTTACAAGGTGTGAATGATAATGTGTATGTGCTTGTGTGTGTGCGTGTGGAAAGAGAGAGAAAGAGAGAGAGAGAGAGAGAGAGAGAGAGAGAGAGAGAGAGAGAGAGAGAGAGAGAGAGAGAGAGGCATCCAATCTGCTGACTGCTCAAGTTTTCCCCAAACGTCTACTGTGAACTTGGATAAAATGTGTGTGGCCTGTGAAATGCACTGAAATTTTATATCTTCATATATTTCTGTATGTGGCTATTTCACAATGCATGTTGCAAAACACCCGAAGGTCTTACATGTTGCTGGTGACCATAGGAATGATGATAATGATGTCAAAATTGATGTGATGCACATGAACTGGCACAGCTCATACTGATTTGACCTTTGATCTGCCTGTCAGTTCAAATGAGCTCCCAGCTTTGGACAGTTAATTCTTCTTACGCTTGAATCTCTGCATCGCCAAAGAAACGGCCTGCAAGCGGTGATGTCACACCCCTCTTGCCAAGAGAGCACTACGGGGACAATGAATAAATTACAGCACTTGAGCCGGAATCAGGTGTATGGATTAAACGTCGTTGTTGAAGAGTTGCTCCGAAAACCACGTCTGATGGCTGCGGGGAAGTTTGAGGTGAGGACCGTTCTGCATTCAGACCTCCATTTTGCGAGCGTGGGATAAAATGATAATCTTGAAAAAATAAATTTAATAAGAGCAATGCATTAATGTCCCAGCGAGGCTGTTCCCATCGCTGAAGATGAATGGAGAGGCAGATAGGACTTATCTTCGCCCCAGCCGGCCCAGCTCCCCCGCTGATTGGCTCGATTCGGGTCTCATCTCATCGCTATAAATACACCTCCGCCGATCCTCTCTGCTCTCGACCTCGCGCTTGTTTATGGTTTTTTTACACAGTGTTTTTGCTGCGCTTCTCTTTTTCCGCAGAACATTTTTCATTATCGCAGTTACCACTGCGGTGTTCATAAAATTATTATGCCCATGTTTGGATACTGTAATTTTGCATGACAAGGCAGATCTAACTGTACGCTCAGGTCCATGAAAATATTTATATTTTCTTGGTACCCATGCAAAGACATTCTATTCTTCTGTGTAGAATAATGTCTGGGAAACCCATTTTTCCCCACTTAGATGGGAAATTACGCAATTTTCTACACCCTTATGGTAAAACACCTAAAACTAAGGCAAAATACATAAAATATATTTCCTTTGGTTTTTTAATATTCTCTAACCATATGTGATATAGCCTACTGCAAATTTACTGTATGCTGATAAATACATTTTTACAAATGTGCATGAGGTATACTGATGTAAAGAATATATTTAGATTAAATATATTAAATCAAATCTTATATTTTTCCAAGATGTCTGATGCAGTCCGTAGGGCGGATGACTTTCAAACCATGTACAAATCCCCCTGTGATGTTGGGGGTTTTGATTCCCCCACTAGGCTTTTTCTGCACTGTGATTCACCCTCCCTCTGTAACCCTCCCTGCTTTCCCCTGTCTGCATAAAGTAAAAAAAAAAAAATGAAAGGAGAAGGAAGGACTGTCCACTTTCCTATAAACAAATTCCTATTTATTACTTTTTCCACCCTTTTGCATTCTCACATATGTTTCCATCTTGGCGATGGAAGTTTACTTTTCACAGTGACACCCTTGGACACCATCTCACGTAGGCCTTAAGGCCCTGCCAGCTTCATCATAATTTGCAGTGGAACACAGCTGCCAAAACTTCCTGAACCGTGACACAAAATGGATGCTTTCACACGTGCAGAGGGATCGCCGCATCCTGAGGGGACGGAAGTGGGGAGTCATTTGGGGAAAGTGGCGTCGCGTGACAGTCGTTGCCCATGTGCTGTGGGGTTCCAGAGGAGAGGGATGGCAGTCCCTAACAGGCAGCTGGTCTCTTAATTGACAGCTCTTCTGATGTAGCAGGTCTTCCCTGCAGTCAGCCAGCCTCCACACTCATGGGCGGCATCATTAGCCACAGTGGTGTTCACTGTGCAAAGCTTTCGTTTGTTATTTTCAAACATATGGTCTCTGAAATCACGTTACCCTTACAGCCATCCACATGCAATAAAGATTATAATTACTACATACAATATAAATGAAATAAAATACATCTGTTTTCACCCTACCCTGATCAAAGATAAAGTACTACTGTGATGTGAAAATAATTTCAAAGATATACAATGTTTTTGTGTATCTTTGAAAATACAAAAATGCTTCTTTGTGAAGTATCATGATACAAATTACATTGGGGTCTTTCAAAGCACATAAAATAGAAATGATAAAACACTCAAATACATGTAACTGAGATACTGTCTTTCCTTGTCTCTGCATTGGCGTTCTCATTTTAAAAAACATATTGTTAATTATTTTGCTTGCTTCAGCCATTTCCTCCCTCTTATTAAAAAATACTGGTAACTTTTAAAAATTTCTTTAGCTAATATTGCAATGTATTTTATGTAAGATATATTTTACTCTGTAGGTAATTAACATAAATGATTACATTGTCTCTTCAGTGTAGAAATTATTTGTATAACTTTCGTTACGTTGGATCAGTCTTATTAGGAGTACGTGTTTTTAACTTTTATCGGGTTCATCTGAATGACCCTTGACCCTTAATGCCAACCCATGACCATGGCCCTTATCCTCTTCCAGTTCTGAAACCCCTGTAGTCCCAGATCTAACATGTATAATGTAATTACATTTCCTAAGAAATTATCATGACCAAATGATCCTAACTATGCTCTAGTTAAAAAAATATATGCATATTTCTTAAGGGATACAGTCATATTAGGAAAACGGTTTAACTTTTATCGGGTTCATCTGAATGACCCTTGACCCTTAATGCCAACCCATGACCATGGCCCTTATCCTCTTCCAGTTCTGAAACCCCTGTAGTCCCAGATCTAACATGTATAATGTAATTACATTTCCTAAGAAATTATCATGACCAAATGATCCTAACTATGCTATTTAAAAAAAGAATGCAGGTATCTTACAGGGCATCACAGCAAAATTTAGGGAAAAACACCAATTGGGAAGAGCCATAAAACATGACCTGATGGTGCAGACATTGTTGTTATTGACAACTAGAGAGGAATTGTGCACTGGTTCAGCTGTGTCCAGTGCACAAATCTAGGTGACATCACACCATCTGCACTGAGCTGACATATCTTTTTAATTAGAAGTCATTGACCCTTTCATAGATTCTCTCAGTAATTGACTTTGTTGATGAAAGGCCCGAGCGTACAGGCATGGGTGAAGATGAATGATCCAAAGGCTCTTTGTGCTGAAAAAGTAGAAAAGAAATTAGTTATCGTTTTCAAAAAATCGTAGTTCTTCAAAGCGGGTTCTATTGACTGAAGCAATTGATTTCACGAAAACAGGAATGATGGAATATTGGTGTTGCTGATGTGAATTTGTCGGGCATAAGATGAATAGTCATCTGTTCTCCTCCAGGCACTAGTGTTCAATAAAACAAAATATGAAGACTTTCATGTTGATGTAGGTTATTTTCATAATAGGCACACAGCCTCTTTGATGGAGTAGATATCTATGTTAGAGGGCATTCAATTCTGGATTACCATATTGTTGCAGACACATTAGCTTCAAACTAAATTAATTCTCTTGGACAGTTTGCAGTGTCTGTTATGCCCTGATGTGAACTATAGTTACCACAGTGTATATACAATGCCTGACATCAGCTCTGTCAAATTATTTTACATCAGAAGTTTGGAAAATGATGACTTGTTACCTCATAGTTTTTGACACTGGGATTTGAAGACACGATAGCATATCAATCAAAATGATTCACAGCCATTGCACTGGAGCACTGCGCTTCTGAGGGCAAACTGCAGGTAGTATCCAACCTATATTACCCGAAAACCTCCCTCCCTATGTGCCACCAAAGCCAATTAGTCATTGTACCCATAAGACTCCTGGCCACAACTGGCACTGACATCATCCGTAGGCATGTCACCCCATCAAGGGTGCTTAAGGGTGCTGGAAAGCTCAATGGGGACCTCACTGCATCAAGGGCGGTTCTTATACAACTATATACAACTATAACTATCTATATACCTCTAGTTTCCAGGTTACAGTTCATTATGATAAGCATGGACTAAAGATGTATAAAAACATACCGGAAAGCAACTTGGAGAAATGCTTTAGAGACAGAGGCTTTTTTTTTTGCTCAGACGCAACAGTGCATGTTTAAAGGGGAATACAACAAAATTAATGAGTGTAAATTTAGACAAGCTATTACCCCTGCTCTGAATGAGCTATTTATCGTTAGAGAGCAAGCTACAATACAAATGTGTTTGTGAGAGTGCCAAAAAGAGCCTGATCCTGTATACTGTTTTTATCCCAGGACTTGCTTATCGAGCTATGAGTTTTCAGTTATAAAACACCTCACTTTTTCTCCGTTTTCCTGGTTGGCAGATCATTTGGAAAGAATGCTACAGTACATCAGGCAAAATCACATGAATAATTAAATGACTGATTGGCCAATTGATTGTGCTGGAAATGAATGGAGGGATATTATTTCAAATTCCAGCCATCTGACTTTTAAAATGTCAAATGATTTTGACATTATCCACAGTGCACACATATCTAAAAGATGACCTTTAATGTAAGCTGGCTTCCCCCGTGGAATTTACTACAGAGATATGCTGTAATAGATATTTTTTAAAATGATTTGCTGACAAGGCTTACCTTCATGTATGGCAAAAGGTTTACTTGACATTGGACAGCTTCGAATGCATTTCATTTACTGAGTGCTTCTGTCAGCTATGATTTTTGATGAACAAAACACTTCTGTATTTCTTTTATTTTTAAACAGTTCAGCAATACTCAAAAATTATATATATATATATATATATATATATATTTATATATATATAAATATACACACACTGTAAATTATTTATTTTATCTTCATATGGGATCCTTGTTAAAAGGAACTTTTCTTCATTTTCTTTGTGCACAATAAACCACTATCAATAAGACCCGTTGCTAATATTGACTCTTGCGATATTTCAGTCCTGTATGAATATAAAAGCTATTTGGGCATGTGAGATTATGTGTGTACAAGTGAGTGTGTGCATCTTTGCATAAACATGAGTGGATGTACTGTATGCATGTCAAGGTATGGGGCCTTGGTGTCTGTGTAGATGTGTGGGTATCAGCGGGTGGGGTGTGTGTAACTAATCCGGTGATATGAATCATATCTTTCCACTCCAGTCCAGTCTAGCTCTGGCCTGGTCCTGGTAAACAGTACCATGGCCTACTATCTGGATATGGTTTCACTCAAGAGTCCCAGAGCAATAGGAGGCCTTATCAGGGTTTGAACACACCAGTCCTCCCCTCCCTCCTAGTGCACTCCAAAAAAAAAAAAAACCCAAAAAAAAAAACCCTAGTCTGTCTGTCTTCTCTCTGCCCTCAGTCCGAACCTCTCTGGTGAAAACACAGACTTTATTTTCAAGCTAAACAATGGCAGGCCCAAAACAACATTAAAAGATGTAACAAATAATGCAATCTCCCTGGCCTGCTCAGGGCTGCCATTTTCTTTAATGGAGAGAGGAAGGCCTCAGACTGTTCATTAGCCGTGTGTCGGAGGATCGAATGTCTGTCTTTTCCGAGAGATGTTCATTTTTTTAAAAACACACTTTCCCTATTCCGCGACAATGGAGTGGCCATTTTAAAAAGAGAACAAACAAAGCGAAGAGATAAAAAAACATGAAAAACCAGAAAAAAGCTTTAAACACTGAATGCATATGTTTTCCGAACGTGAATGTGCACTTCATATTCCGATACAGTCGCGATGATGGGCAATAACGATAGCCGTTTCTTCAACTCCCAGGATTGGCTCCCTCAGAACGGGAAACCCCGCGTGAACGTGCCACGAGAACAAACCGCCGTCGCCCGGCAGCCGCGGTGCTTTCGGTATCGCCGATTTGTTATGGAAGCCAGACGAAACGTCTTTGTGCAGCCATTTAAAAAAGGGAATTGCTTTCATTATTGTGAAAAATGGCTGCGCGACACGGTAAAGAGGAAAAGCTGGCATGTTAAATTAAACAGAGGGATTTAATTGCTTAGCATGATGACAAGTTGCATTCCATCGAGTTGGAAACGCAACAACAAAGGGGAGAAAAACAGCGCCCTTGACCCCATCATCCATCAGTGTTTCTTATGCCTTGGGGCATCATTTATCAGGCAGAAGGTAAAAACAGAACACTGACAGGCAGAAATGGAGGTTTGGGGGGGGGGGGGGTCTTGATACTTTGAAGTTATTTCTAGAAAATCCCACTTATATTATATTATTATAAGACTCAGGGTTTTAGACAACAGCCGACTGCAATGGTTTATTCAAAAGGAGAGCAGCGCGCTTTGATATTAACCAGGCTGTAGTACAGACAGACTTTGATTTCTTTTCTCGATTAAAAATGAATGGACATCTGAGAGGAGGTACTGCAGCACCGATTGAATTTGTATACAACTAAATAGGTATACTGCATTTATATATGTGGAAGTTTAACCCTGGATAACAGACGCAATATGACAGAATTACTGACTGCATAAAGGTGTCAGGCTTTTTATATTTACGTCCTGCATATAGGAATTTTAATGCACCTGAGCGGTAAAGAGGAATTCCATCAGTTAAGTTCTGAGGCAGTGTATGAATGCAGAATATGCACACACACACACACACACACAAATACACAAAAACACAAGCACACACACACCAACCCGCCCCCCCCCCCCCCACACACACACACACACATCCTCTGTCCATATTTATCCTTCTAATGGTTTGACTTGACCTTACTCCTTGGTCCCAGGGTGGTGCGGAGAGCAAACTTGCCAGCGGGCGTGGAAATGCGGTGTATTTCGAGGCTCTGCTGGGGCCGGCGTGATGGATGGGGCCCACATGGTGAGAAATCGTACGGGCGGGGGTCACGCACGCTAGCGCGTTCTGCTTAGCTCAGCCTTCAGCCACGAGCCGAGCGGCGCAGGCCAACGATCTGACAGCCCGGCTCAAACCGGAGGATACTCTACATATGCGAGGAGCCGATGGCCGAGGGGCCGAACAGAAACGCGTTTCAAATTCAGGCCAAACGTGTCTCTGAGCGACTGGCTCGGCTTGTTTACATTTCCCTTGCATGACTGTCATTTTGTGACACCAGCTTTTGAGGGTAGGACCTTTGTTGTGCTTCCTAAAGCTGAGTTTTTGTGTGAGTAAGTGCTAGCTGTGTGAGTGACACCAAACTGATCTTCATCTTCTACCGGGCACCTCTGCTGACATTCGGGGCCAGTGTTATTGTAAGTACGGATGACTCAGTGGTGGAAAATCGTTAAGGAAATGAAGTTTCTTCTTTTCATCTCATTTCGACGTTCTGTTTATGTAAGAAATCAAAATAGCAGTTTGCAGGAACTGAGGAAACTATTTTCAAAATCGTGCTGTGTTTTTCCCTGGAAAATAATCACCGTTTTTTTCCACGAAGGTGCAATTTTACTTGCCTATCCAGAGTGGCAGGCATTAGAGTAAGGAGCCCGTAGAGATTCTATTGAATAAGCCAGAGCCTCATGCTGTTTGTGTACATTTTCTTTCAGAAATGCAAAACCCTGTTGGCCTAGTTGGTGCCAACCACCAAATTGCAATGGCCCTTTCAACGGGGGGTGAGTTGATTCGATACCCAGCGGTAGCACAGGCACGCTTCTATCACTTGTCGTCATTAAAAGTGAACAGTTGTCTGAAAGAGGTGCTGTGCCGCCCATTATCGCGCGGAGTCGTCGTCTGCGAAGTCGTAAAAAGTCGCTGTTGAAACGGGCGCGCTCCCTCTCGCCCGCAGATGACTTTGACACAGTTTCCGAGACGGCTTCCGTGCCTCCTGTCAGTCGACTTTGCTGCCGGGATAAATATCAATGGGGAGCCCGTATAAGGGGCTTCACGCTAGTGTGCTCCTGTCTGTCCTCGCCGGCGCAAGATGAACAGGCTTTTGCGCGCGCTGCCTTGAATGACACGCACACTCCCGGCGAGCTCTTCATCCGTCCTTGCGTCGGTGTCAGCAGTTTGCTCTTTCACACCCGGCTCCGCGGAATCAATCGCTCTTCCCTGCCACTCCGCTCTCGCTGTCCCACTGTCAGCAACTTGTGCCGGGACCTGGGTTATTCTGGCTCTGGGATTGATCATGTTCCCTCATGGAGGTTTGGACCACAAGGTGTGTCTAGCCTACAGTCCAGACAGGCTTAGAACCCTTCATAGCAAAATACAGTGTCTGTGGTGCAGTGATCCTGAGTTTCATGAAAGAAAACATATTCCCTCTTATACACACACTCATTCTTTCACGTCTTTCTGAGAAGCTATCCCCCCATCAGGACACCCATATTGTGCAGTGCAGACTCCCATAATCCTCTCTTGCTATCTTTTTTAATTTGATGTTTTATTTGACGGATACGCAATCTAATTCTTTGTAATCATTGTGTGTTGCCTGTTCTTCCCGTTTGTGTGTCTATATATGCAGAAAAATGTAAACGAAAACATCTCAGAGAAAACAATGTGATGCCATCGAGAACTGAAGTTCAGTCAAAGACTTTGTGTAAAATATCGAAACAAGAAGGAAACGGTGCACCAGACATGTCAAAGATGCTAATGTGTCACTTGTGGACAAAGAAAATAAATCACACCCTGTTACAGCCTGATTAGAGTTTGTGCAAGTGACAGAGACAAGACACTTGTCAATATGAAAAAACATCACTGCAGGCCTGTGGGGTGGAACAGACTTAGAGTGACAATTACCTATATTGGTGGGTGAATAAGCAGAGTTACAGTATAAAATGAAACATTCCCAGAAGGGAGCTTTCTTTTTTTTGTTTAGGGAAAACTAGGTCATCCGGATTCAAAGCGGCAGCATGAATAGCAATGCATTGCTTTTAGTAACCTGGGAGTACAGGTTTAGCTGTTCTTATGGCTGAGATTTCTTTCAGTGGTTCCGCTTCAGTGGAAAACTGTTTAAAATGGGCTTCCAGACGATGGTGCACTCCAACGTACCGTAGCTTTGAAGTGGTTTACACGTACAGTACCTGCAAGTATGCCACCTTCCCTTCCTAATACTAAATTAAACTGAAGTTATTCTACACAAGTCAGAATTTCAAAGATTTGCAAGAAAGGATCTGTTAAATCGCATAAATCTTTGGACGCTTATCTGATCACTCCTTTGCTCTTAGTGCTACTTTGTGCTTTTTAAAACCTTTTTAAAACTTTTATATATTTATATATTGTATATTTTATATTGTCTGGTTGTGTCAGTGTTGTCTTTTACAGTGATCTGTGTTGCTCAAAAAAAAAATCTAAATGTTACGTGGTTAACAGTGTATCAGTCACTCTGATGACTAATATTTCCTTAAAAAGTTGATTAGAAAAAAATAGACTGAAAAAAGATTTTCTGTGACCTGCAAAATATACATATGAAGACATAAAGTGGTTCGAAACTCAAACAAAAAGGATCTGTTTTCATATGATTATAACAGTTCTTTATTGTGTAGAGTAATAATTGTAATGCTTTTTGTCTGGGAGTTTTGGACAGCTATACATCTTCATATGAGTATACCCCAAGACCAGCACCCCAACCCACCACTTGAGGTAGGGCTAGTAGTGGTGCCAGAAGTCCACTTCAAACTGGAAAATACACATCTTTTTCTGTGCTACAGAAGAAAGAAATTTACCACTGAAAGAGCCCTCAATCCAACTGTCAAAATAATAATAGGGATACACCACTTTTTCTCCAAATCGAACTTCCATGGATTTATTTAGCATTACAACACCAAAGCAATGGATTGGGCCTTCTGCTTGGGGTTCTAGGGTTGAACTATTGGCTGCTGAAGTACCTGTGTTTGCTGAGTGAATTTTATCTTCTGCAACTACCTGTGAGCCAGTGGCTGTTTTACAACAGTAGAGAACTATGACAGTAATGCCTGTAATGTAGTGGCAGTTTGAGGAGAGATGCATTTTCTCTCTCATTAGCCTGGTGGTGGCTGGTGGCTTGTGTGGGCCCTTTTTGAGGAACTAATGTAGCAGTAACCATCTTAAACCAACTTTGGGATGAAACCCCTGCTACTATGTACAGTATGCCCAATCATTGTCAGCCAATGACATAGCCAGAAATGAGGCTCAGGCCAAACCTATGCTCGTGCAGAGTGGTTTGATCACCTGGAACCAAACCTGGGTCAAATACATATTTGTTTTGGATTCAAATACTTTTCTGTGCTCTATCGATTTTGCCTGGTGTAATTGATGCTGCCAATACAACCAGAAGGCAGGGTTTGCACTTTTTGAGAGTATTTCATTGGTTCCAATACACCAGACAAGATCAGTAAAATATAAAAAAGTATTTGAATTCAAAACAAATTTGTATTTGACCCAGGTCTGCCTGGAACACCAAGAGCATTCTCTCCTTCTTTCCTACAGGATCATACCGCTATCGTGAGCGTACTCTATGAAAGAGCACTATTACTTCAGGTAAAACGGCACATTACATATGTAGTACAACTCAATTAAAATGCTTTGTTTCCATTGAACTGTGAGAAGAAGAGCTTGTGCACTTTGTCTGAAGCCAAAACCAGGCCACCTTTCTTGGTGGCATGTATCTGAAATTCACTGCAACTGCACTGCATGCAATGTTTACACTTGAATGAGAATTACCCTGAAAAGAGAGTATACGAATGTACTGTAAATGAGTTGGACTGAAATAGAAGCCCAGTAGACAAGTTGCTTTTGTAATAAAGAAACAATGAAATTTCTCTGGTTGACCCTGGCCTTTGTACACACCTATCTCTGCTACTGCAGCAACTAATGCAATTAATTCTAAGCATCAGCAGAGCACTTAAAAAAAAAAAAAACTAATCAAAAATCAAGGCACACTTGCATTAGATCTGTGAATTATTTACTTCCTGGCTTTCTCTAGAGGGTGCTCCATCATGACCTGGTGTTCCAAAACAACCAGCTCAGAATGAAAACAAACAAAAGAACCCTTGCAATGTTGTTGATTAGGCTTCAGGTGATGTGTGATGGTTGGTAATTAACTGTCTGGAAGAACCCTTCTCTCTGTTGACTGAGAAAATGGAAACTGAATATGCATGTTAATTTTGTTTTCTGACCAGGAAGTACATACCTCAGCGTCCCTTTTGTAGTTTTGTAACAGGTACTCGGGTAAGCAGATATGTGTCTGTAGCACTGCAAAATTTCACCCTCCAGAAGCTGACACTGCAAATACTCTTGATGGGGAGGTTAAAAGCCTACTTGCAAGGTACTGTAGTGGTAAGAGTAATGTATCCAGTATACACCTAGCTAGGCTAGTCCAGAACTAGAGCCACAAAAACAGCTGGGAATCTGTAATAAAACAATGCTGAGTGGCATTTGTGGCCGCAGTCATTCTGTTTGTGAGCTTCAGACGAGCCAGTTACACTCAGAGGTGAGATGCTAAAATGGGCTCATTCCCGACATACACATTTTCTAAAGCACAAAGTACTGTGTTTGGTGTGATTCACAAACTTTGTGAAGTACATTCTTTTTTATTTCTTGCTCAGGGTGACAGAGGTCAGAATAAAAAAGAAAAAAAGAAGGAAAATAGTTCAGAATTGTAATACTTTTAGAGTGAACAAATACCTCTTATTATAGTTCCTCCTCTTTTATGAAAACTTTATGACCACTGGTTGTTCTATTATACATTACAACACTGCAGTTTTTTTTATTAAGTGTGAAAATGACAGGAGTTGTTAATGATGTTACTATTGCTGTATGCTTTGTGCTGCTCTTTGCTCTGTGTTTATGAATGTTCTGTACGTTGTCCTAGTTAAGAAAGTGTGTCTGCTGAAGAAATGATACCATTTTTTGAAGACAGTTTTGACAGTCAAGCCCCACGTTGATGTGGAATAATTGCTCTCTGCATGCCGCTAATGTTCTGGATGACATTTTCTGAATTTAATGAAATTTATTTTCAATTATAACTAGAATTCCAACTGCACTAATTTAGTGTAAATGGACCTCTAACAGAAAGCACAATCTGTCCAAAGCAATTAATGAATGCACAGACCTCTTTAGGTTGTTACTACAGTTTGTTGGCTATTCATGTATAAGGCTGGTTGATTTGTCTAGTAGAGGGACACATGGTAAAACAGTGGTCCCGAACCTTCTAAGCTCATGACCCACTTAATAAGTAAATGAATTTAATGTGACCCCTCCCCTTGTTACAATTCCATTGACATACGTTCAAATATGGCATTAAAACAAATAAATAATGCCAAAACAAATATATATGTGAATTACAACTATTGAGGTGCATGTAACAAGTCTTGTTTTCAATTTGAGTGACTGACAGAGGACTTCCATGTCACTCAAATTACATGCAATGTTTTTTCATGTGTATCCCATGATGCACCTCAACCCCTCCCACAACTCACCAACTGGAAGATCCCTGGAGCTCTGCTGCTGGCTCCATGTTAGGCCAGGTACTATATTCCTGTCATAGGGGACACTTTTTGAACATGGCATGTTTAGGAATGTTTAAGGATGCGAGAACTCTGCTTAGATTGATCAAATTTATCAAATTAAAATCCTTTTTTCTACTAAGTTCTGAGCTTAGTCAGTAAAATATGAAGACGGAATTATTGTATGAAACTCTGTGTCATACCCAGACTGATCATGGTTTGGCAACAATCATCACATTTCTGAATCACATTTCTGTAGCCTGTGGATATGGCCATTGTTGAAGGGCAGCGATTTTACTCTTTCTCTTTAGACTTGGTGAGGTTCCCCCGGCAACAGCAATGTTGAAATATTCAAGAAGTTCAAATGCAGGTTTCTAAGCAGCCCTCCCTCCTACCCCTGGGTCCCTAAAATTTGCAACAGATGTGCCAAATGGAAAAAAAACAAAAAAGACAGTTGCAAAAATAAATAATTTAAAGTAAGCGTTTCAAATGCAGGCATGTAGTTTGACTGAGAACATTTTAGTTAAATTCAGCTCAAAGGATTTCAGGTACATTCATTCATTCTTCTTTTGATCAATATTTCACTGACATTAAAACCTTAAATAAAAAACAGCACTTACTCCCCCCTCACTGGCATCTGGTCCCAGTGCCTTAACCTTGGCTCCTAACACTTTGGCCGGATTCCTTAACTCCCACCAGGAGTTTCCTTCAGCGTGGCCCCCCTGACCTCTCCTGCTGTTCCTGGATGTCCCCCTCATCTTCTTTTACCTCCAGACCAACTTCTGGGCCAACATCTGCGGTTGGGTTTTTACATGCATACTGACCCCCTTATCTGAATGGGTTTGTATCCTTTCTTCATTCCCATTATAATAACTCTTTAATGCAGTATGTACATTTTCAAACTGATGATGTCACCCACGGAGTGTGCACTTCATATTCTGCTGTCTATTACTATATACTAAATAATGGACTAAATGGTCACTACGATGTCATAGACATGCAACTCCCGATAACAGAGAGTTTCCCAGTCCAGAAAAACAGCACCTGTGTTGGAAGTGGTTAGGAGTCGCGAAACACTGTTCTATTATGGGGTGATGATGATGGGGGCAAAAAATTCTACATGCAACATTGTTAGTTTTCTACAGTGGAGAGATAACCATTTCCCTTGGCCTTCATACGTTTGGCACAGGATTATCAAGGCTACAACAAATTGCTTGAAGACACATGTATCCTGAAAAAAAAAAAAAAAACCTTCACACCTCTACTGCTCCCAGGCCAAACTACCAAGCCTTGGCGCTGGTGTTACAATGGTAAATGGTAAATGGACTGCATTTATATAGCGCTTTTATCCAAAGCGCTTTACAATTGATGCCTCTCATTCGCCAGAGCAGTTAGGGGTTAGGGGTTAGGTGTCTTGCTCAAGGACACTTCGACATGCCCAGGGCGGGGTTTGAACCGGCAACCCTCCGACTGCCAGACAATCGGTCATACCTCCTGAGCTATGTCGCCCCTACAATGAGTAAGAAGTAATTCAAATATTTTTCAGAAAGCCATGGGGACTTACAGCTCAGCTCAAATCCAGACTTGCAGCACTGCCTTTAAGTTTAAGCATAGCATCGTGATCAAGTTTTTAGCATCAAGTCCCTGTGATGCCCACAATAACATCCATTAATGGGAAGGACATAGGGAGCTGTAAATGATTGATTTCCTTTCCCTGCACCACTCATATAGTTGATGTTTATAGCTTTTTGTGTTTGTGGCACAGCCCTGAGATCCCACCACTCCGAGTGTGGCTTTCAGTCAAAGTGAAATGGCTGAGAGAAGGGTGGTAAGGTTATATGGTTTTTACAGATTAGAGATGGCAACCTGAATATCAAGCCGAATGAAAGCCTATAAAATATCAATACGAATGCTTATTTGTGCGGAATAAGCTTTTATAATTAATCTCTATCCTTCTCCTATGCTCATCAAAACCATGATGTGTCAGCACTCTTGATGGAGATATTGTTACATTGATATTCCAGCATAATAAAGTAACTTTCTTGAATAATAATTAGAATATTCTTTCAAGATCATGGCCTTAAATGAGTGTGAGTGGATCAGAGTGATGCAAATGTATGTATCATTTCTCTGCTTCCCATGAAATTGTCTGTGTTGCTGCAGCCCAAAATATTTGCAAACAATTATCTATATTCAGTATGAAAGATAAATTAACACATTTCTTTTGACAAATGTTTCAGAAAGACATGTATAATTTAAGAAGCCACGGGGAAGTTAATTTATTTTTTGTATAATTCATTCGATAGTGGGGTTGGAGCGTAATTTAATTTAATCATAATTTGAATCAGGCAGTCATGAATTCAGAAACTGTAATACAATCTGGGTAACATAGCAATGACAGCCACAACAAATTACCTAGGAAATGTCTTCTGTCTTCATCAAACTGCCATTAGCATGTAACAGTAGCCATTTTCTTGGTTACGTGCGTGCACTGTATAAAGCGTTCTATATATTATGATAAAATGATAGACAGGGTATGTATTAACTTGAGAATGAGAACTTGTTTGAGAAAAATAAGTCAGTGCTTTTTCATTATTTATAAGGCTTTGTGTAAGTACAGCAGTTTTACCAATAGTGGAATGAAGTTACAACAGTTACTTGCATTATATGTCAAAATTTACCTTCCTTTGATAATTTTTTTTCCCCAGCAATGGACTTCATTAACCATCATCCCCCCAACCAATCCACCCTCCCCCTCCCACGCACACAAACACACAAAATGGGCCAGTCCCAGGGTTTCAGTATTTTCATTCTGAAATGAGGTTAGCCTCTCCTTCCACAAGATGTTTGTGTTTGTGCACACGTGAATGTGTGTGTGTGCAAGTAGATATTTACAATACAATACAATACAATACTTTATTGTTCCCTCAGGGGAAGTTTGTTTTCACAATTTTTGCCTTGCATAAATACATAGATAATACAGTACAGTATATACATATAACACACATATAATGAATATATAGATACATACAGTAATAAATACCTAGATACATACATATAATACACCTGACAGAGTGCAACACTGTGTCGTCGCAGCAGAGCATGAGCCGTAGCCTTCCTCACCTCTGTGTGGCGGCATATATTTGCGTATATTTGTGGATGTGTGTAAGTTTGCGTGTGTATGAGTGAACATTTGTGTGCATGCGTGTGTGTGTGCATGCGTGTGTACATGCTTGTGTGTGCACATCTGTGTGTGTGCGTGTGTACGTGTGTGTGCGCGCATATGTGTGTGTGCGTGTGTGTGTGCGTGTGGACGGTGGCTCCATCTGTCAAAGTCGATAGGATTTTAGGCATCCCCTGCCTCTGTGGGGAGCCATTTCTGTTATTAACTGTGCCGCCTCAGTAGCCCCATGAAAGAGGCTGTCTGCTTTTTTAGGCCTCATCAAGTGGCCAGCAACCCGCAGACAGGTGACAGTAGCACAGGGAGGTCAGGCACTCTCTGTGGGGTGGAAGGAGGGGGCGGAGAATTGTTGGGGGCGAAGAAAGTGAGTGTGTGTGTGTGTGTGTGTGTGTGTGTGTGCTTGTGCGTGTATGTGTGTGTACGCACACACAATGTAGGCTATCCACATTAGTTTAAACAGAGAGAGAAATGTTTCTGGGTTAGCACCCTTCAGCCAGCTTGCATGGTGATTGGTGGAGGAAAAAAGCCTTTGGCAACAGTTGTCACAGTGGAATAAAATCCAATGTATTACAGTAATGGTGGAAACTGAAAAGAGGGAAACAGAGGTGCATTAGCAGGGGTGGCTGTGTGGTGTATCCACCCGCATAACACCATCATTTCAGTTTTAGTCTAATGTACTGGAGGTGCCAGGGGAAGTAGTGCTCTTTCTCGACATGACGATGCCCCTTTGGAGCAGAAAGCCACCGCTATATTTCCACAGGCAGATTATGCTGCGGCACCATGGGTATGAATGCTGATGCATTGGCATGGAATAGCCTTTGCGGGCACTCCGCTAAATGATTGCTTGTGACTCCTTGGGAAACCTTGCCCTAGAAGTGATTTATGGGTTTGGGGTTGGGGGTGAGGGAGAGAGAAAGGGATTGACAAACCCATAATGGGGATGTTGCTGTGACTGTGTGATGATGCTAATGAGGTATCAGAAGTACAGAGTGGGGCGATGAGCACTCAGCGGTGGCTGGGTAGCTGCTCTGCTGGGCTGAGCTGAGTAAAAAAAATATGAAAATTATTTATTGATTTCTGGGAACAGCACATTCTGTAAGAGAGGTGAAGTGGCACTAAAGGAGAATTCTGCCAAATATGGACTTAATTTTAAGTGGGGGGGGGGGGGCATTTTGTGACATTTTGTTCTAGGACATATCGTTGTGCTTTCACAACTCATTTGGACTGGCCATGTGCTCCTTTCCCAAGGAAATTCAATCAAAATCTGAAGGAAGATTAAGCCTGCCAATTAAATCTGATTGGCTGACAAGCCTTTACCTCAGTCCGGTGCTGTATTAGGACACATGGGTAGATGAGATCTCATAGCACCGCTGATTATGTAAAGTTCAGGTGAAACTTTGACAACTTTGTTAAGGCAAAATGTCTAAAAATTTTGATGAGTTCGTAATTCTTTCATCTCCTCCTCGTTAAAGCACAGAGGTGTCCAATTTTTATATTGCGAGAGAGATTTGACCGAAATCTTTTCTCTTGTCTTCTCTTGGTTATTGACACCGAAGAATATCATGTGTGGCATAACTGCTAGCTGGATGTCTATGTATGTGTGCCTGCATGCGTGTATTTATGCACATGTTACCAATCTTGTGTGTGTATAGTATATGCTTAAGTAGTTGTGTGCCTCCAGATATTATTCTTTCTTTTTAAAAATACACCCTATATTCACTAGATCAACCATACTAGAGATGTCTAAGGCTCCTGCTGTAACAATGTCAGGTAAAGGTATGATCAGGAAGGCTTTAGGAAGCCTAGGTACTTCTAAGCTATCACTCAACTGCCATCCAAAATAAATGTTTAAAATAAATCTAACAAAGAAGTAAAATAAACAATGACATCTGCCTCCTGTTTAGCACCATGTCTGACCCTTAATTATGAACCAGTCTGCATTTTTCCAACTGTACAAATATTTAATTCGCATGTCCGACCATGCATGAACAAAGAATAAATTAGCGGTTAAAGTGAGCATGTTTGGGAATTAGCAAAGAAATGGATCAGGATCCATTCATGTTAACACAAGATAGGACAGTGTACAAATGTCCTTGTTATGATATTAGAGCATTCAGCACAATGCTACAACAATGACAAGCCTTATACAGGAATAGATTGCTGAAGGCGTTGCTCACCGAGACCCATAAATCCCTTTGAATGACTAATGACTCGTTTAATCATGGTGAATGATGATGCCCTGGTCAAATTCTGAAAAAGGACTCTCTAAATCTGGCTCACTAATCATTTCTAATTCATTTAATACCCACATTGATGCCCCAGGTTGTAAATGTATATCACTGATAAATACACTGTAAGATTTGAATTTCAGTACATGGGCGCACACTGTAAACCCTAATCCACCCACATCATAAATACTCAGTGTGTACTCTGCACAAATATTCGACTGTCAAATTAACATGAAAACGTTACGTTCAATTGAAATACTCATCCCTTGTCAGGTTAGCATTGTTTTCAAGTCAACAAATTTAGATTTTTGAGTTAATGCCACTTAAACTCTTAATATCAATGTAACATAATTTTAATGTTCAATGAACAAAACACACATCATGCACTTAACACATATTTTGTACTCGGATATAAGATAATACATATACAAATTTTTTCATGTTCAAATGACTGCTTCCCCATTACTAGTTATAGATTATATGTAGTTATATATACATATGTTATGTTCAGTTAACATAATTAAAGAGCATAATTACAACTAGAGATGTAGGTATGTTGAACATAAAACATTTATCCTGAAATTTGTAATATTTTCATTGTCTTTATTGACTCATTATTTTTGTGTACACATGATTTTGAAGGTTTAAAATTCATTATGAATTACAGTGAATTTTCCTATATCACTGAAACTATTCATTTTTCAGACAGTAAGGCTGGCATACAGGCACTCACTCTTATTCCAATAAACCAACAAATCCCAATACACTTTTACATGCCAAAAGCTGCCACCCCCCCTCCCAACTTACACTCTCCAATTAACCTAACCTGCATGTCTTCGGACTATAGGAGGAAACCAGAGGAAACCCACGCAGATGAGGGAAGAACATGCAAACTCCACACAGAAAGACCCTGGTCAGGATTTAAACCCGGGTCCTTTTTGCTGTGAAGCAGCAGCAGTGCTACCCACAGCACCACCCACACAAGGCAGATATGACAAAAAGAAAAAAGAAATGCTTGCCTTATTGTACTTATATTGTCCAACTTACACACCCGAGACAAAAGGCATGAAAAATATAGTTTTTAAACACAGAATGATGCATTGTTAGAGAATGTTTTTAAAGGCAAACCACTTGTAACTTTTAAAAAGGCTTATTAGAAATATTATAAATAGTCAAAGCCTGTGCCTCAACAATGAGCAAATCAAATACTCTCACTGGTTACACTCATGTAAGTAATTTTAATTGTGGTAATTGTGTTAATTGTCCATTAACACAATTAACACAATACCACATCTACATTTAGACCGTTAATTTGTATTTGTAAACTTGTAAACTGAGCCTATGAAGCCCTGCATACCTAGGGAACCTAGGTAACCTAGGTATGCAAAGCTGCATAAGCTCAAAAGCCATGCGCTGTGGCGAGATTGCCTATAATGGATAACAAAATGGCTCAAATTTAAGACAGGGAATTTTTTTAAAAATTTGCTTGTTTATGAATAAACACAAATAAGCATGAAAACTACCATTATTTCAGTATGTGAATAATATGCATGAATGAATTTATTAAACCATAATAAAAAGGAGGTTTCTATTACGAACAAATTTGATTTCAGATGTTATAGAGGGAAATCATTATTTTTTAATATAAGCACTGACGTTTGGGAAACAGTAACTCGGATAATATGATATATAAATTCATTTCACTAATCTACAAAAATGTTTCTGAATTAGTCTATTTCAGAGGCAATGAACTGGCAATAGAATGAAGGCTATCACAGTATAGTTATAGTATATGAGATTAATTAGTGCTCTGTATGTTCAGACATCAGCAAATTGGGATTCTTATCAGTCTTACTGGAGCACAGATGGGTCTGCGATTGGTCACGTGGCTTGTTCTTCCGAGGAAACTCTGATCTCTGGATCTCCGATGCACTGTGTGTATAAAAACCGATCTCCATCCTGGGTTTTCTCGTTGAGCCCTCTACCCTTTTGGGAAGTCGTTGCTGGAACTGCGCTGGCTCACTGAAGCAAAGAAAGAAATCCTGCATAGCATGCCTTTAAATGAGCGGACTAAGTGTAATATCTGCGATTGGTTATAAGGGTATTTGTGGGCTAAAATAGTGAAATCAGCTGGCTGTGTTCATGGGTGGAAGAAACACAGGCTTTTATTTTCTGACACCTGGACGTTCCATCACTGAGATACTGCCTGGGTGGCCCTTTTACTTCCACGCATAGGCCATTTCCTATGTCTATATAGAATATTTACATGTATGGATGTACTGTATGAAACCAATGCAACTGGCTGTACTGGTGACCACAGCAGCTGTACCTGATGCAATACCATGGCACTGACAAGCTATTCTCTCAGTAACTGTGAGTTACTGTTGCTTACAGATTTCTGTTGTCGGTTTTACAGGAATATGCATAAATATCATGTCACTGAGAAAATGAAAATTGTTTTTTGAATTGTAGAAATTCTTTTTAAAAAGGCTAGTCCATTATCTGAAACTGTGGACAGAAAAGACAAGGAGGAACAATCTGTCATGGTCCTGTTTTCCTGTCTGTGTTTCCCCTGTTGGGCCGCCAGATGGCGGCACTTCTGTTTGTGTCGCTCCCCTGTTAATTGTATATGTTCATTGTCTCGTTCCTCATGTTCCCACCTGTTCTTTTCCTCCTTCTGGTTGATTGTTTTTGAGTTCACTGTGTCTTGTTATCCTCTTTTGGTTTGATTGTTTTGATTCACCCGTTCTGTTACCTGTCTATTTAAGTTCTCTGTTCCTTGACCGGATGTGGTTCCTGTGTTGTTCCGATGTTGCTGACCGTATTATACTGCTGTTTTGACTGCCTGTGCTCTATTTGACCTGCCTTGTCCTCTACTGCTGTTTCTGCCTGCCATGTTGTGAGTTCTCTGTTTTCTGTTTATTAGATATTTTGAGTTGTGTTTTTGCCTCGTGTCCTTCTGTTCCCTGTTTGTTGCCTATTTAATTTTTGAGTTGTTTGCCCTTCGGTCCTTCTGTTCCGTTGTTTGCCTCTGTAGTAAGTCTTGTAATTTCTCCTTTGAGTTCGTTTTTTTTTTTCCACTTGCGCCTGGGTCCCAGACCCGTACGTCAACAATCTACTGATTAGTGCCACTCATGCCATTCTGTTCCTGAGCATTTAACTATGATACTGTACTTTTCCTGGTGTTTCCAAATTCTGTCATATTCTGAGCATCTTCAGATATGGATTAGACTGTTAATAATGAATTAATGACCCCAATTTTTTTGTTCCAATGATGGATGGCTTTCCGCATTTCTATTCATTATTTTTTGGTTGAAATCATGCATTGTGGAAATAATGCTCGGTACCAAGCTCCGCTAACATTGTGTACTTGTGAATGACAAAGAACAGTTTCCTCTTTCAAAAATTTTTTTTGTTAAAATTCTACCTATCTGAGCAGTGTCATTTCCATAAAAGACTGTCCTTAATCCAAATGTACATAGCTCTCTTTTATTGAATTACAGAGGGCTCTCCCCATTGTTATCTCCCTCTCTAGCGGCAGAACAAACACAATTTCTTCATAGAAGTCTGCACAAGCGATTATTCATGCCCGAGCAGCACTCCACAGGTCATGAATACCAATGGGTATTCATGGCTGGGGAGTTGTGACTTGTCCCCCAACGGTAGAACTTTCTACACTGTTACAGATGGCTAGCTGAGAGACTGTGCAACCACAAATAACCCCCCACCCCCACACATTCCCTCCGATGCACTGCCCTCCTGTGTGGCAATTTAATTTAATCTTGCCCTTGTGTCATAATCATTAACAAGAAAACCATCTGTCTGTCTCTGTTTGTCTGTCACGTATGCTTGGAATATTTTTTTTTTTAAATGACAGAACCTCGTAGTAGAATGTTTCTGCTTAAGGAATCCAACAGTACATTCTGTTCAGTCACATTTATGGATGTTATAGATAACAGTATATATATTCAGCGCAACTTCTCAGTTGCGCAGTATTTGCTTTTGTCACATACACAAAAATTGGTCACCAAACACCCAAACACAGCAGTACATCCCGCTTTAGCACGGTTCAGGCTGGTTTCTGGTCAACACATATCCGTGAGTCTATGGTTATTGGCATGTCTTACGCACATTAAATGCAGGCCGTTACTGAAATGCTAAGAAGGGTTACTGCCACTGCCCTCCCTCCTGGAAAGGGCAAATCGTCTTCCCTTTGAGTGCTCGCAGCAGCACCGACCACCCATCGACCACGCCTCAGCAGGCGAATAAGAAGACGTTGTGAATTTAAGCAATGACACCAGGGCAGAGGTCAGGCGGTTCGGTACCTGTCTCCTTCTGATGATGCTGGTTTGGGTTTTAAACGAAACCAGAATCAACAGCGGTTCATGACATTTACTGTGGAATAAATACACACCCTTATTTCCTCAATGTCAGGAAAGCTGGGAAAAACTCACCTCAAACTAAAGCTACGTAGCAACTTTAGTATCGACCGAAACGTCAATTTGTTGATTTGATTTGCCTTTATAATGAAGAAGTACCATCAATGCTGTGCTACTTATACAAAACTGCAGCCAAGATACAAAGTAAGTTTTCATATTGGCAGCTGAGAAATTTCCCTGGCCTTCATGGCAGTGTTAGGTAAGACTATATTAGATTTAGTACTGTCCTATAATAATTACAGAACCTCCTGCTAAAAATGCTGTTCCAAATTTGTGGAGATTTTTGGGGATGGTAGTCTGGAATTAGGACTGTGAATAGTACAGATGGTATCAATAACATACACGACATGAAGGCAGTCTGTCTAACTTGTGACAGTTAATTATGAATGGAAGTTTTTAACTGACAGGTACCATATACTGTATCTAGTATCTCCGGTAAATACTTCGGATAAATATTTCAAAATATTTTGGTTAATGATTAAAGAAATAAACTTCAAAGAACCAAAAATAGGTGGAGCTACAACAAGCTACCAGAGATCTCACTTATTGAAACTGTGGTCATGGTGGTTTACTGCAGAGAGCAAAACTTTTGATTGGCTAGAATAAGCTAGTGATTGACAGCTCATTGTAACTTTACCCATTATAAGATTCAAGAAACCCAAGTACTGCCATCACAATACGTCCTCCTTATCAAAGCATAGGATGACATGAATGCCATTTTTAGCAAATGTGTAGACATGATGATAATGAGAGAAATGTCATGGTATTATTTGGGCTGAATGTAAAAAGAGCGGCGGATGCAGTGTATTGATACAGCTCTTATTATGTATGACTGAGTCTGAGGAAGAAATGGAAACTGAGGCGATTCAATTGGAGGTTGTCAGAGGTATTTAACAATAAAATATAAATTATTGACTCAGTTATTGCATTTTTTATATGTATTCCTGTTATTGTGTACTACTTCAAAGTGACAGTAATAAATGGCTTGCAAGCTTTTAAGTTTAAAGTAAGACATTTTGTGGATTTATAAGAGGTAAAAGAAT
Source organism: Anguilla rostrata (assembly GCF_018555375.3). Taxonomy (NCBI): domain Eukaryota; kingdom Metazoa; phylum Chordata; class Actinopteri; order Anguilliformes; family Anguillidae; genus Anguilla; species Anguilla rostrata. Next base: position 19,268,999 of record NC_057938.1, on the reverse strand, counting down.
TAATAAATGTGGATGGCAAAAGTTAAAAGCATCAGTTAAAAAAAGAAAATAGCTACAACAACACAAAATTAGCTGAAAGTGAACAATTACACATTACAAGAAGCAGAATCCAGCAAATATTAACACTATGATAAATAATAAAAAGCTATGATAAAGCTCAGTAATAGAGAACTATTTAAACACTGAAAAAAGCAAAAACTGACACTGACCCCGAAGTTCTAATGTTTCGAGGAAGGCTGCATCAGAGTCTAGGGACCTTTACTTGATTTGGAAAAAACCAATAAAGCTTCCTTAGAAGAGGTGATAGCCTGAGATACCTTGAGCCCTGTCCTGTTTACTAAGAGTTAGAGTTTTCTTAAGGCAAATGCCAATGAATTCAGCATCAAAGTGGCCTCAGTTACAAATTACAGACCTTTGTTTTTCCTTCTGTCAAGTGTGTTCAATTTCTTTGCTGAAAAAAAAAAATCAATAAAATGCTATTCTGAATCACTTTAGAACAAACAACTTACTTTTAATAACATTATATTACATTCCGTGTCCTGGAAAAGGAAACCTGCCATTTAATAGGCCCTTTTATCCAATGGCACAATTGTTTGGAGGTGATTTAGAGAAAGTAAATGTGAAAATGGTAAGTACATACATTTGTACAGCCGTGGAGTATGTCGTGCAGTCAGGCACTGGAGCGAATAGGGCTGTTTGAATGCTGCAGTCGCTGCTGCCGTCTGTTCAGTTCAGCACCTCAGATGCCCTATCAGAGGACAGGAGTTCTGCAGGACCATGGACAGCGTCCGCTTCATCGCCATGGCAGCCACCGTAGCTCCTCACTAATTACTGCTGCTTGTTGCCTTATCTCTGGTTCGGCATAAAGAGAGGTTGCCAGTTCTGGCTTTTTCAAACAAATCGGCAGTATTTTCTTTTAATGGGATTAAAAAACACACACGCATTTTGGCTTTTTGTTTTTTTTAAATCACATTAACTTAAAATAAACGCACACTATTTGAATCGCACCAGCAGGCTGGACTGACTCCTGAGCTGAATTGTCCATATTTGTTTAGTTTTTTTGTTGTTGTTGGGGAACAGTTTTCCGAAGGACGCCAGTTGGCAGTTTTACCTCTTTGCTTTCAGCAGGATGAACAGTGTTGTGGGCATTGGCTTATACTAAGCATGCAGCATTGGGGCTTCTTTGGCAGGCAAATTTCACTTTGCCTCAGGATTGAAATTAGCCTGGACGTTCTGGCAGAAGAACACAGCTACAGCATTTCACCTCTCCAGAATTGAAGGCAGCCTTTTTTATTTTGATGTCACCTCCATTTTTGTAGTTAACACCACACATAGACACACACATTTCTCTATGTGGTGCTTTTAGGCTGGAACAGTCTGGCCGGACCCCTGTGACGATCTTACAGAAAAGGACAATCTGTTTAGTTAATGAAACGAAAGATTAGAAGAAAATTAGAAGAATGTGAAATGCTCTCATTACTTGCTTTTTGAGACCCATTCATGGGGGTTTTGATTTTCTACTTTTTCGGCTAATTACAGCGTCCGTATCCCTCAGCAGAAGCTTATGAAGGTCAGATCATGACGGCATTTCAATGGGCAAGAAGTTCTGTAATTTAACTTCACTGGCTGCTCGCCCGTGAGTAATCTTCACGGGGAGGGTCACATGACCACGCTCGAGGCGGGGGAATTGCTCTGTATCCGATCATCGTAATGTCAAGCTGAAGGAGGAATGTTCGCTGCATGGCTAATAGAGCTATGATCGCTGTTGTGAGGGCATGATTAGTAGGTGCAGGCACCTCTCTGAATGGTGCACAGGCTTAATATTTCAAAGGCCATTACATGCCGGTACCGGAATGTATGAACTTCAGCCAGACTAATAACAGCACCCCTGCGAAATCACCAGATGACCCCTTTATTCAGTGTAAACTATTCAGTGTAAATACAGTGTAAATACATTTACTGCAGTGTTTTTCATGGGAAAAAATCAAGACAGAGATGTCTTTATGATCAGAGTTGGTCATCACAGTAAATATTTTCAGTAATCATTTTGGAAACATTTTGACATTACATTTACAGCTTCTGGTAACGTTAGGAGACTGGGGAATAAAAACAAACAAAACACAAAACAATAATTGGCCCACGGCTTTGGAATGAAATGCCAATTGAATGTTTTGTAAATCTGTTTCCCTGATGATGACCCTCTTGCTTTGGCCCATCTGATTCAAATGAAAAAGCGAATTGTTTTCCCTCATGAAACAAATGTTTAAGGCTTAAGCCAATGCACTGTAATTAGGTGAGGCAACCACAAGATGGACAGACTGCAAGGTAATTAGTGCAGCACCTGTGCTGAATTGTGGGAGTTGCACCTTGCAATTTTTATGTATTAATATATTTGTTATCCACATATTCGTATACCTGTGCTGATGTTGCCAGCATTGTATACTGAATACATGTTTTTTCAGTCTTGTGCAACACCAGGACACACTTCTGTCTACTAGGCTGAATGACATTTTGGGTTTCTGATTCTGTTAATAATGTCCTGTACACATTTTCTGTGATTTCTTGATTGAAGTTTCTTATGTCCATTTCTAAATGGCCCTTTTGTAGTCCAGGCTCTGGAATAGTCTGTGCCATTCTGAAGTCCTACAGTAAACTCTTTCCCTTTGCTATGCTCTTGCTCATTTGTAGTAGATTGGCTTATTGGGTGATGGAGCCACTGAGAGATTCCTTGCTCTGTGAAACCCAGAAAAATAGAGGAGTTCTCTGAACCACGCGAATTACATTTATATGCATATGCTTCTTGCTGTATCAAAGAAAAATAATGGATTTAATTGTATACAGCTCTGCAGGTATATGAAAATGTGCATGGGTTGAATACAGTCTGTAACAAACTGCATCAAGAGGTTTGGGTGCGTTAAAAGTCTCACCAAGGACAATATCCCCACAGGGTAAAACTGTGGTAATCTCTAAGCGTACATTTGGACTGACTGTCTCTCTGTATCTGGAAAGGCTTCACCCTTTCCAGTGACACACTGCTGTCATAAACATTTTGTCATAACAGATGACATAATATACAGATGTCAAAAAATACGTGAACAAAAGAGATCAACTCCCCCACCCCCCACCTTATAACAGAATGCAGAGAGATCAACTGACATGGATGACAGGGCGTCGCTGCAAAAGAAAATGTGTGCTCAGTCAACCTACCCTGTATAAATAAAGGTTATATGACATAATAATTCTCTCCATACTAATGCTCTATTGTACGCTATGGTTATAATGTATTCTCTAAATTACAGAAATGTGTGGTCATGTAAACAAGTAATTTGACAGAATGAACAAAACTGGGAAGACTGGAACCTGTACACATTTAGTTGTCAATCACTAATAAATACTTAATCAATCAAACAGCTTCAGCCATCAGCACAATGTGAACTTCCATTTAACAACATTAATAGTAAATTGATGTTGGCACTTTGTCCTTTCTCATAAGACATCATCACAAAGACGGGCACAGTTTGAAACGTCTTTTTTTTTGGATTCTTAGCAATGGAGCAATTAATATAACTTAGGATAATGAGCTGGCTGACAACGTACTATTGACGATGTTACATCCTGAGTGCTTTGATGCACAAAAATAAACATATTAACAGATCGATGATGGACACAGATAGATAGATAGTTAGATAGATAGGTAGGTGTATAAAAGAGGAAATATATTCAGGAAATGATAGAATGCATGTGTCATTCCTCAGTACCTCCAAGTCCATGGGGATTATATGCAGGGAATTAGCAGCCACAGGGAAATGAAGCAGACAGATGAAGAACAAACAAGTTGAAATAGAGAAAGAAAGGAAAAGAAAGATAAAGAAAGACAGAACTTTAATTTCCAGTCGGAATGAGAATGGATGGGAGGGACGGAAGGGTGCAGAGGAGAATTAAATTGCCACTGACAAGAGAACGCACCCCTGAGGTGATGTGTGAATATTCCCCAATCCGTTTCAAATAAGCCCTGTCCGTCAAAGAGTGCAACCTGCACAGCTCACCAACACCCCCACACATGTAGCGTCTCAATTGTCTCTGGGCTCCCTGTCTTGGGAGTGATGGCTGGAAGAGTGAAGTGCAAAGCCTGCTGGGATAGCGGGGACCTCCTTTCCCCCTACACCACAGGGCAACTTCATTACCAGGTGACAGGAACCTGCAGCAGCTGCAGCCTTTATCAGCACAGGACTGATGGAAAACAGAGAGAGAGAGAGAGAGAGAGAGAGAGAGAAAACAGCAAACCTACTTCCCCGACAAACTCAACCACCAGTCACAAATGCAAAAAGTTACTTTTTAAAAATATGTTTTGTCTTCTGCCAAATTTGACTGCGACTGTTTTATATTATTATTTTGGAGTTTTGAGAGAAACAAAAGGAAATGTCCTGGCTTGGGGGCTTTTCCAGGCACACTGTGTCTCAGACCAAAGCAAGCTTTTTCTTCTTTCTTGGCAATTATGCTACTGCTCAAAATTTAATGAGCTACATCTGAGAGGATAGGTCAAAAGGGGAGTCTATCAGCATGTTGCATCAGGTTCCTTTCGCAAAATGGTGCCTAATAGCGGATTTCTCTTAATTGGTACATTTGCTCAATTTGTATTGCTGAAAATCTGTTTGTGCAGGATGGTCCCATGTGCCCTGAAGCTTTTAGAGTTCACCAAGTTGAAAAATGGCCTGTATGGATTTAAATACACAAAACAAGAGATTATAATCAGAATAGATTTTTTAATGTAATATGAAATTCATTAAGGACAAAAAGACTATGCACAATCATGCTTCTCTGTGAGAATAAACAAATCTGATGAATGGAAAAGTAAAACTATTTTGCATGTAGAAAGTCTGGTTTGAGCTTCCCATTGTCATCTACACAATGCTAATTTTTTTGATACACTTTCTGCCAGATGAGGAAATATAATTTTGGCTCAGTGCTACATGCTTTATGGCCATTAGTGACTGATAAAAGCTCTTGCATCAGACAAACATTTCTATGGCACGGCTGTAATACATTACCTATGTAAAATCAACAAGAAAGACGACTGATGGCTTCAGCTTCCATGAAAGTTAATCATCAGTAAGATCTCTGCCCTCACCTCACAAAATCTTGCGGTCTCCATTTAGCCGGAATACAAATGTTCAGTGTGAGTTCTGTGAGCTACAACACGATACAGTCCCCTGAAGGATAGTACCTGATTCAGTGTGGTTATTTGCAGTGTGGTTATTTGCAATTGAGGCCTGAGCCCTTTTTCGGAGGTACCATTACAAATAACCAAGATAAAACAATCCTCAATCAGTCATAGAAAGGGTACACTCTGGCTTGGCACTCATTAAAAGAGAAAGACAGGGTAATGTCCCAGAAGTAGACATGCGTACCTTCCAGGAGCAGGTACTTTCAGCTCTGCTCATACTGTATGAGCCACTCAGTCTTTGTTAAGATTCTTATTTACCATTTCAAGCAAAAGCCTTCAACTGAGAATGGCTTGTGCCCAGAAGCAGGCATGCCACTCAACTGCCTGCTTGCCTTTGGTCTCCACCTGGAAGCTGCAGTCAGGATGTATTCCAGCCATCCACAAAAACAGCTGCCTCAACCGTTCAACATTGACAGAACAATGCCTTTCACAGACCTAAATACTGATGTTTTCCACAATTTCTGACCAATAATTGCAAACACATCATGCGGATAGCTGCTGGACAGCCTTTTAACATTTTTCAATAGCTTGAAATGAATAAAAAGAGAATTGCAGTGTTGTACTACAAAGCAATAAAAAACAGATTTTGACTTTTAAAATATCCCTTTCCTTTCTTTTTCATTTCCTCCCTTTATGGAAATTTCTCTTTGTGCAACTAGGTCCATCCTGTTTCTGTGGCACCCTCTTTTGTAAGGGAATTTTAAAAATTGATGGTGTGTCTGGGTCACGTTGCTTTGAGAGGACTAATTGTTCACCCATGGCACATTGTGTAGCCAGTGTTTACATAGTCCATACACCTTGGTGTGGAGCAGTATACTCATGCCTCAGAGCCTTCTGGCTACCTTCCCTTGGGCCCTGGTGTCAGTGGTTGGGGACTTGCTTTTAACTTGCGAGAAACTCAGAGGTCTAAAACGTGCTATGTGTACAGATGGCGTTGGTCTGAGGACCCAGTTCCAGTATCTCAGAAGACCTATTTCATGATAAGTTGTGCCAGTCTCGGAGGTTTACACATGGGTTCCTCATGTAGCAGATCCCAGACGGACTCTGGCCTTTTTGCAACCTGTGGCTGCACTCTCAGAGAGCTGGAGAATTGTATCTGCTGTGGAACCCATGGATCCTGTCACATTACAACAGGATCATTATTCAGAGGTCTAGTGACCACTGGTACTGGCCACAGTCTCTGAAATTTATAGGCGTGGCTCCCCAAGAGCAGTTTATTAAGACTGTCTGCACTCTCAGTGGACTTGAGACTTGTATCTGCTGTGGAACACAGGAATCTGGTGACCTGCACCAGGTACAGTATCAGCAGTCATGAGACATCTGACTCCATGCTCAGATGTTAAATGACTCGGATTCTACTGCTCACAGCTCAGAGATCTGGAGATCTTACTTAACTCAGTACTCAGAGGTCTCTCATGAACTCTTATGACTCTTTATGAATCTAATACTAGGAGGCTTGCACCCTGCTCTGGGTGAGCAGGGGGGGCTCTGAATCCAAGCATACATACCACAGTGCGCAGTACACTGCAGCTAAGTCTTTATGCACTGGCTCTAGCAGGTTTCATTCAGGGGCCGCAATAGATTGTGGTGCTGTGGACATACTGGGGTTATCAAGCAAGCATTGGGACATGTTAAAATAGTAATGATTTATTATTACATTCTATATAGGTATAGGCATAAACAAAGAAGTGAAATCATACTAGAAGGCTCTAACAAGTTCTAACACCCATAAGTCCTAACACGCAAATGAGTCACAGAGCAACAGAATGATAGACATGCCCAGAAGATTCTGTACGGAAGTGATAATGGCTGCCAGGAGATCTGTTAAGCAGATTGTCCCCAATTGGCCTTTTGAGCTCCCCAGAAACGTCATCCTGACCAAATCTCCCGCATTACAAGTTTCCCTTAATTTGCTCAAATAAGGTCTGGTTAGAAATAGTGCTATAGCACCCCACCACCACCCAGAGACTACCCCCCTCCCATCTCCTGCCTAGTATAATCCCATCATGTAGACTCAGGAGAACCATCAAAATCCAGTGACAGTAATAAGATACTTTGTATGGTGGCATGGGATCTTATGATTTTACTTATAATTTATTAGGTACTTTTATAAGGAGGCCCAAGCTGGTGGTCCTTCTATGATCCAAACACTTGTGTAGGCAACCATGCCTTAGATAATGTAAAAACCTCCTTCTGCACCCATTCCCACATTTATCCCTATCCATATAACTAGTTCACCCCCTCCTATACACTCAGTCCCACATTCATTCACCTTTCTTCATTTCCTTTCCCCACATTCATTATATTTGCCCCCAAGTACAGGGCACATGTTTAAAATCTATTCATTTGATTACAGTCAATGTTATGTCTCTGGGTCATCTGTCTTGAAATGACCTGACCCAGGGATGCCATGTGGAGGTGCTGTGGCACTGTCAATATGGGCAGAGTGGTTTCCTGTCCTTCTGAACCCTCCTCCTCGCAGGTACATTGTAGTTCTCGACAGGCCAGAAAATGCTAGCCCGACCCTACCTGGCCCGAGTGAGTTGAAGCCCGAGCTCGGGCCAGCCTGAGATCACATGCATTTTAGTAAGCCTGAGCCTGGCCTCACCTGAAAAAAAAAAAACACAGTTGGAAATTGCCAGGAAATGGCAACGCAACTTAGATAGGCGGCTCAGACCGCGTGCACACATACAGCATAGCGCAATGGGGAGAGAAAGAGAGCAGAGCAGGAATGCCACAAGATTGACTAAAAACACATACCCATGAACAAAAACTCTTAGTAAAATAAGATGTGTTATATTAAAACATCCACATGGCCTATATTAAATATATTGTGATCTATCTGTTTTGCGGTCATTTAAAACTGATAACTTTTGTTTTTGTTTAACAGATTTGAGCAATCTCAGCCAAGTAAACCCATTTTGTCAAAAGAAAGCAATTGGATTTTAGTTTTAATGTTCCTAAAGTTTGCCATGATGTAATAAAATATTTCAGATGTATATTTTGTTAGAACAGGATTAAAATTGTTTATTGTTGTGGAAGTTGCTTGTTCTTGGTTAATATTTGTATGCATATGGTTATTAATGATATGTTCTCATTATTCATCACAAAACTTATGATGCTTGGCCTGAAACTGACCCAAGGGTCAGGTCTGGTTAGATTTGGGTCCTAATGGGTTCAAGCTGACTTTCAGAACTCAGATGTCCATGGCCTGGTCCTACAAGAGGGTAATCTGTTTGAAAGATTGTTTCACCCCCAGTAAACAGATTCGAAAAACAGTCCCATGCAGGTTTAATGGCCCAATGTCCGGTGGGATTCTTCTTCCAGCCACCCTTCCGACCGCTCATGTCTTGTGGCATTGCCTTTCCAGCTGACGTTTACAACCTGTGGCATTTTACGGCTCCACCCATGTACAGCCGTGGAATTTGAGTGGAGAAAAGGAAAAATTCAACTCGGTGGATTTGTCAGCCACCTTGCATGCCAATTCACTCTGGTTCAGACTAATGTCTGTCAAACACATGTAAACATATGTGAACTACAATCACCAGTGGAGATTCGCTGTCACTGCTCCAGAAGGCCAAGCTACAGTGCATATGCAGCTGTCGCCGGCAGACTGTGGGTACCCGACTGACCGGAGGAGTTGCTCTTCCGTGCTGAGGTGGGGAGCAACATTCCGAATGGAACCTTCTGTTCCCGGGCAACGCTGCGGCCAATTATACACAGTCCTGTGGGGCTGATAGTCAACAGCAGGAGCACTCAACAACAGAATTTAATTCCAGACCTTCGGGTGCATCACAGTACTGAACAGAACTATTATTTCATGAATAATATCCACTTTGGGGACAATATGCTCCGAATATGTAATCCTCTTTACAAACAAGAGAAATACATACATGTGTAAATGATTAATAATGAATGAGAAGAGGAGAAAAGATTGGCTGTTATACTTTGCTTGACTTGTAAGCTTGCAATAATCATGGGACCATAGAACAGTGAACATTAGTTCTGTACAGCAATACTGTGGCCATTGCAATGTGCTATAAAGAGCTATAAAAAGCTATAAAGTGCTTTAAGATATGCTATAAAAATGCCTTTTTAATAATCTGTACCAATGTGGTATGCATTCTGTCTACAATGACAGTTTGCCCTTATCCTTAGGAGAAATGTACTAATTGAATGGAACTACATTTAATTCTTGCACGTTTTTGTAAGTATCATAATGGGTAAAAGAAAAAATTCAATATGAAAGTTTTGCCCTTTCAGTTGTTCAATCAAATGCAAGCAATTAGGGTCACCGTGGGTAGATTGTCCCATCCTGAGTGAATGGCCATCATTTCATATCACATGTGGAGAAGCACAAAAGGTCTGTACATCACCTGTCACTGGAAAACAGAAAGAAAGGCTGGAATGGCCCCCTGGTACCTTGCAAAGATAAAAATTTGCTTTTGGCACTCAAGATTTGTCAGTTGTCAGGTGCCATTTGCGAAGGAGGACTGCTAATCGCGATAACAACAGTAGCAGTTGTCCTGCTGGGAGGTGATCTGAAAACAGCTCGTATTGACACGGGTTGGCGCACACACTGAGCCTTCCTCCAGCCTCGGCCCCGAACAGGCAGGTGTCCAGCCTGTCGACAACGCACCTTGGTGCAGGTCTGTAATTGCTGCTGTTTCCTGAAAGAGCGCAGTGCCGTAATGGGTCCTCGTTTGCCCAGCAGCAGCTGGAGAGCCGCAAATAGGAGAGGCTGAGAAGGTTAATTGACGATTATCCTAAGCCTGTTTTTGATTGTCTTACAGGATTATGAGATTTTAGAATTATGGAGTACTCTCCGCAGATAGTGCAGTTTTGAAATATTGAGCGCAACAATTTTCATGTTCCGCATCATAGCATTGGTTTGCGTTACGTCCATTTTTTTGTTTTTATTGTTTAAAAAAGCAATTTTATCTGCTGTGCACTGGCGTAACACAGCAGAGAGCATTTCAATGTTAATTACTCATTAAAAAAGTCAGATAGAACTCTATTCCTAAGCTCTCAATTACAAACATGCAAACTGATGCAAACATGTACACAGTGTGTTATGTGTATACATTTCAGATTACAGTATGATTGCATAACACGTCTGACAGTGGACGGTGGGACATTTAGAACATCCCATCTGTATGCAAATTTCATCTGCTGACAGAATGAAAATCGTCTAGTATAATGCCCCATCATCCAGCGAACTGATAATTAAAAAACCTTTCAGTTCAAATTTCCACCCCCACTACAATGATAGGAGTCATTAGGAAAATATGGGCAAAATTCTCTGACTGTGGCAGGTTTATTACAACTCTCATCATGATTATGGTGTAGAGGTAAGACTATGGTGCATGTGGGGCCGGAGGATTATATTGATTTTTACTGTATTATCACTCCATCTCCACCTACCTGTTTGCAATTGGTAGTTAATTGAACTTGCAAGAGAAAGAAAGTCTTGTAAGTGAGGTTGACTCCTAAATTGATAAAGTTAGTTCAACATGTGCTTTTTTAAACATACTGTACTCTTTGAACCCTTGTTTTTTTTCAGCATCACAGCCAGCCTCAGTTGTAACCAATACTGGTGCAAAAAGTGAAAGTAAATATTTAAATTTCAAATATTTAAAAAGAAAAAAAGCTAAATCGTTTGTTTTGATATGACACACTGTCTTTGTTAACCCTTCGTCATCTAGGGGCGCTTAGAATGAAAGAGGATTAGTTCATGAGGAAGGGATCAAAGACCTTTGAGTGTCATTTGCAGACAGACTGATGAGGCAAATTACATTCTTTTATTTCTCTAAATCCTTTTTTCCCATGTTTCAGGGTAAGCTACGTTTTTTGTGTGTATTCAACTTCAGTTGCTTGGGAGACTGAGTCAAATATGGGACAAAGTACTTCAAATATAATTATGATCAAGATTACATTTTAAAGAGCTTTTTCTTACATTTAAATTGTTCATTAAGCCATGATAGAAAGATGTATTGGCTATTTTTTTCAAACTTATAAATGTGGAAATAAATTTCCTTATAATGTGGATGTAAAGTCCTTTTTAAATACGAGAGGACTGATGGCACTTGATTGTTCTGTAATGAGTACATTGATAAGTTTCATTACTGATTGGTGACCCACTGTACACATATAATACACACACATTTTAAATGACCTAACAAACTCAAATGACTCTGACAGCAACATAAAGGACAATGAAACCATCTGGCATGGCAGCAGAACTGGATAAATTAAGCCATATACAGTATGTATGAGCCCACTGTTTATTTGAGCTTGTGTCATAGTAATGGGAACCTTGCCACTACTGTTGTGACCGGGGTGAGACCTGAAGACCTGCGAATTGTGGCAAAATGATGAGTGCTGTTATCTTTCTGGCTGGACACTGTTTCATGAAGCAGGATTATTGAGTTAGCTGGATAACTGTGCTGAGTAAAACCCGGAATCCTACCAATTCTGAAACTTGGACTGAAATAAGAAAAGCAGTTCTAGGTTTTACTCAGCGCAGTTATCCAGCTAACTCAGTAATCCTGTTATGTAAAATAGCCCCCTGGCTAGTAAGCTAGATTGTTGTTTCAGGTGAATAATTAAGGTGAATAAACAGCTTTAATGCCAAAGTATTTGCTTTGTTTGGTTCTTTATGTATAAAAAAGGATGCGTTTGATTGCACAGGATCTTTAAAAATAGTGGCAACTTTGTGGTATCAAGGATTATGGAGCATAACTGAATATTTAGAAATGTAAGCTTTGAGCAGGGAAGCAAGCAGGGAAAAAAAGCACTATTCGCAAACCCCTTAATGTGTAAAGGGACCATATTATTTTTGCATCGGTGTTTACTGACGGCATGATTATAAGCGCAGATGGCCTCATTCGGACGTTATGATGCACACATAGTAAAATTGCTTTGAGGGATTTCTTTTTTAATCAAATGTGGGTTTTATGGAGGGTAATATATTTAGTGGAGTAATTTGTTCCCATCCTTCTCTACAAATCTGCGCATCTACTTTTCTTGGAAATCACATAAACTCCCACTCTGCACACGCAGTCAAATAATAAATGGCTCTAAAAAGCGACCCGCCTTGAAAAATTACGGCCTTCTTTGTCTCCAGATGTAATATGAACCCTTTACAGACATTGAGCTGCACTGCTGATGGTTGATACCTGTCTGAACCACCATCTTTGATCTCCAGTTCCTCTCATTCGCCATAAAGCTGCGGTCCCAGTTGGGGGTTTTTTTCCCTCCATAAAAAAAGGGACAAGTGACACCGTCATTTCAGTTATGATTAAGCCACGGGCTCGATCCCTCCGCTTATTCCTGACAGTTATCTCCTAGAGGCCAAAAATAAATCCAGCCAAAGTCTCATCAAAAGATAATGTATCTGCATCATGAAGAGCCAGTGAAATTATACTGCAGCAGCTCAGGGGCGTTTATAAAACCGCACATTTCAGTAAATCTAAAATTTCATTTTCTTAAGCCCACAAATATACTGTCAAGGAGGTTTACATTTAAGGTGCAGAACCTTGGCTTTGACCCTGGCCTCGGGGTAATGTAAACGAAACGTGCACGCCTGCATCTGGTAGCTCCAATGACAACTGACAGTAATGTGTGAAGCTGGAGAAAATGTCAGAAATGAAAGAGCGTCCGACATCTTATTTCATTCTGTAGAAATCCAAGGAATTTCCTTGGATTCCTTCCCTTGAGAAGAAAACTGTCTAGGAGGCCATTGTCCTATCCCCTGGCACTTCTGATAGTTGACGACGGGCCACAGTAGTGTTCCTGTGAGGGGAGACCAGAAGGCGATGGTAACCAGGATAGCGTGATTCACAACTTATTTGGGGATTAATTAGGGTTGTCTGCGACCTGAACCAACCTCCCACTCTTCTCCAGCAACAGCCTGTTAAATACAACTACCCACCAATGTTAAACTCCTCTAGCTTTTATCATTAGGCTTCATTTAGTCTTCAACGGGCCTCTTCTAATTATCTGCCAGCATCTTGTATTATCAGAAATCTGAACACGAGGAGTGAAGAATTGCCAGGCGCAAGCATTCATTCTGATACCTGTGTGGGAACATTTGTTTTTCTTAAGCTGTGTAAAATGCCTCCTTCTTGAAACTTGATAAATTAAATTCAAGGTCTTTGTTTTTATTAATTATGTTTCTCATTTTACATAGGAACATGGACCTTTAGCACATGCAAAGCCTTTTAGCACATGCAAAACCAGTGACACAACCAATGCTTAGTACAAAATAAAAACTGTACCATGACTAATGATTGGTCATGTTATTGGTTTTGCGTGTGCTAAAAGGTTTTGCATGTAGTAATAGATTAAAAAAATAGATATCAGTGCTTGTGAAACCCCACAGGATAACTTTTTACCTCTTAGTTTCTTTGTTTTAACACAAATTAGAATTGTAAACCAGTCCCACTGCTGCAGTGTCTGAATATAAATTTGGGAGAGTGCAGGCTGCCTCTTCTTGCATTTCTGAATGTTGGCAGCAAAGTTATCTGATCAACTCCTAAGTGTTACTCAAATGCGTGCTAACGTATACAAGGTGGGGGCTGTTATTGTGCAACGAGTATTGACAGTAGCCCAAGGATTCCCATCAATTTTAGTGTGGTAGTCAATGCTTTGATTGCAGCCAGGCCATTACAGTCAGTTTTATCCAAGAAAAACTTGATAAGCCACACTGGAGAAACTGTCAGATAGAGCTGTCTGTAAAGAGCATACTGAAATCCACTGAAACCCTGAACTGGCCTGTGATGTCGCAAAATGAGGAAAATCTGAATCGCAATATCTGAATCATGACACTTACACTCACTCTCGGCACGTACAGTACATACATTCTACTGGAGGCGATCACAAGATTAAAGAAATATTTAAATTTTCGTTTTCTGCTTTGACAGAATCATATCAAATGGAAATCACAAAACTATTGAAACCCAAGTGTTCATTTATAGCAAGTCATATTTTAATATTGAACATTGTAACCCAAAACATGTTTTGTCCATATTGTGCAGTCCTTCTCCTGTTGCTTGGCAATATGCTAGAGCAGATAAACTGACATTTTGAATAGTGCAGAAAGCACTCGGGTGCCGCTAAATAATTTGATAATCGAACAGTGACCGATGGAAGGAGAAAATGCCCGATAGAATCCTCTTGCCAAAGTCAGTGAGAGCACTTAGTTGACCTCTTTCATTAACATGACGCTGAAGATGTTGAGTCTTAACTGATAGCTGACCCCTCATGGCTTCCCTCTGGAGTGTGGAAACTCAGCGGGGAGCTTCTGCTCCAGTTTTCCGCTGTAGCTCTCCTCCTTTGATCAGCTGTATCCGCTGCCACCGCGATCGATCCCGCGCTGCCATTAATGTGAACCTCTCGAATAACAGGGAGCCCGGGCGTGAGCAAAATAATAAAGAACGTCTCTAACAGAGAGAAGCAGCGACTAAACTAATCCATAAGCGGACTTCAAAGGCACCGACGGACCGTGCTGAGGTAAAGTAAAACCCTGGGATAAATGTTTGTTTTTTCCCTCTGAGCATTTATAAATTGGCCCTTTATTAAGGGGGCCTTTGACTTAGTCCAGCTAAGCACTTTCATTGTGGTCTTGCATGGCTCATTGTGTTAAATAGTCACTGGATTATAGGGTGTGTACTAGATTGCACTATGAAAAGCAGTAGACGCAGGACAATATAATTTATGTTTTATGTGCGTAGTGGCTTTTGCCTCCTGATAATTGGCGATTTCAAAAAAATTAGAGGAAAAGGAAGGTCGGGTGGGGTGGTAATCCTGTCATTTCCTCATGGCATGACTCCTCATCCCTTATATATTTGTATATAACAAGATTAAGATAATTATGATAACCTTACAGAGAGAGAGAGAGAGAGAGAGCAAGCCTGCATTCCAGCTCTCAAAATAAGGAGGGAACTGGGGAACCTTGGACCTTGCTCATTAAAATTCAGCGGGCTCCCTCCAGTGAGATGTGAACTGAGAATTCATGAGAAACACTTTGGCTCACTGGCAAAAGACCCATGGATGTGATATTTTAGCTATGAAACTGTCAAATTAGCCCCTTGAACAGTACTACAACTTTGAGCCACTATGAGAAGTGTAATTTTTTACAGCACATTACCACAAAGGTGCTCATTGTTTTTCTTTTGTGTTCCTAATTTCACCATTAAGCCTTCCTGTGAGCAGGATGCTAAATGCCAAGCTCAGGTCTAAAGCACAGGATCTAACCACGAAATGTTCATGCATTTTGCCTCTAAAAGGACCAGAAGTGATGAAAACAGGCACTGGTGCATTGTGGGGTGCGGCAATGCAGCGGTAGTCTGAGAATCTACGGCCAATGAACTAACCCTACTCCTGACAGTGCGAAGACAAAATCCTCATAATGGTCAGCTAATGGTATAGCCCTGGCCTGGGCAGGGGTACTACCAAGGATTTTGGGAACCATGAATAGATCACACATTGGTGTCCACCACCCCGGAAAATCCTTCATTCAAATAGTTTTTTTTTTTTGAGGGTCCCTGTCAGTCAGGGGTCTTGGAACCATCCTAGCTTTCACTCCCCTCCTGGCCCTGGACTCAACCCTGTACTGTCTAGGCACTGCTAATGGTATCGCCTTAGACTCAACCCTGTACTGTCTGGGCACTGCTAATGGTATAGCCTTAGACTCAACCCTGTACTGTCTGGGCACTGCTAATGGTATAGCCTTAGACTCAACCCTGTACTGTCTGGGCATGGCACACCATTATGCAATATAAACATCATATTATTATGCAATTATTTTTTATATTGTCCTATATACACACTATATTTTGATATATGCATTTGTTTGCATAAGGGCTTTTGACCCTTTGTTCTCTTGAACAGAACTCTACATAGTGTATATAATGAGAAACTACGTCAAAGCATGCATTTTAATGAAAAGCACAGAACAGCACTAAGGAGAGGATGAAAGGATCAGGGTTATTTCAGGCTATATTCTGGGTAATAACGGAAAAGAAGAGCCTTAAAAGTACAGGATAAAAGGCTGCCAATTTTTAAAAAAAATCATACAGTAATACATAAATATTTAGTCAAAGTTGGATACCAAGCCAGTGTACTACCAAACTAGGTATAGATTTATATAAACTTTGTTTTATAATAATAATAATAATAATCGTAATAATAATACCAAAAGGTTTTTTAAAAGAAACATTTTTTAAAGTTGCAGTTGTTCATTATTGTCATAATCCCTGCTCGCAGTCAGGGGGCAGTCAAGGACTAATCCCTGCTTGTTCTGGATTCAATAATGTAATTATTGTTGTCACCTGTTCCTAGTTGGCTTGTATAATTAAGTTGCCATAGTTATCTCCTTTTTTGCTCTTTCTTAGAGTGTTCTGTCTAGTGGCTGATTGAGTGTCTTGATGCTTGGTATTTGTTTTTCTTGCTCCAATACGTTTGAGGTTTTCTTGTACCTTTGTTTATATTTGCCAAAAAGCCAAGCCTGATGCCACTGGGCACCCAAAGTGACTTAATTTCATGAATATTATGTTCCAGCCAGCAGGAAATCTAGCTGCATACTACATGTCCCATAAATCCTTGGAGGAAGCTGAGGCACTGTCCATGAAGGCACAGCCTGTGTATGTTTAGATTGGTTCAACTGAGTTATTTGTTTGAGGAGGCAAAAGCAAACGGCCTCGACGATAGCGGATCTTTTTGACTTATCTGAATTGTTGATGTCTTTGACATTTGCTTAGGCACCGGCAAGTCAGAGGGTGGCAAATATTTCTCTCGCGTTCAGATAAACACAGCGCTGCCTAAGCGGGTGGAGTAAACCATGTGGTGCCTGTGCCTCTGTCCCATGCCATTGCTTCGTCTTTCCTCCATCTCCTCCCTTTTTCTGTCCATCTCCCTTTCTCTGTATTCTTTCCTCCCTGCTTTTTTTTTATAACACTGCTTTCTTCTTCTCTCCTTGTGCTTCTTTGCGTCCTGGCCCCTTCTCTGTCATGTCGTCTTATCTCTGTCTTTGTTTTTTTCCATCATCCCTGCTCTGCCTCCTCTCTTCCTGGCACCACCTATTTTCTATCTTCCTGCACCCCTTCCTTCTCTCTTTTTTCCTTTCTTCCACCTTCCTCTCTCCATCCCCCTATTTTCCCCCTGCTCTGCCTCCTTTCCTCCTGGCACCATCCATTTCCTCTCACTGCATGAAACATGCCTACGATCACATTTGATTGTTAACTATGTGTAAGAACATTTCCAAGAACATTTCGGCATTCATCATTTTTTAAAAAACATTTTCTTTATTTGTTCATGGCTGTTTCCTTATGCTAATCACATGAACAGGATTGCACATAAAATTCAGCTTTTATCATCTCATGCACTTGGGATATGCTCAAAAACAAAGATCTGCGCATGTCATGAATCCAATATTGGTTTTTCATAGGAAGATTTTTCAGAACAAAAATAAGAATAATTTAAGAAAAGTTTTCTGATTGAGGCCCAAGGCATAGATCATGAAATACGAGTAGGTTTGCTCTTGGGTTTGGGGATTTTGAATTGATTGCCAATGTCTATCGCCCCTGGCTACGTTTGATGTAAAAAGTCAAGGTACTGAACCCGAACCGTCTGTGCACGTGACCGTCACGGTGGGCTGTTCTTATTTTTAAACACTTCAATTTGGTGTGCGCTGCTTGTCCATGAAGAGCCGAGCAAGGCCGAAAGAAGGAATCCTAACGACCGCTTCAATGCCCGCTCCGCACTTGTCCATCACGATATCGGCAAAATGCTTTCCTGAATTAATACCGACTCATTGATTCCCTCCCTGCCTTTTCCCTGTCGTGCCAGACAGACGGAAGCGCGCGGTGCGCTCCGGTGACCTCCCGGGATGGGCGTTCGGGCTGCGGCCGGGCGGGGCTTCGCGCGCGTTAGCTCGGGCGTCGGCGATGCGCTTGGCAGCTGGAGAAAGGACTAGGTTGTCAGCTGTCATATGAAATCATTCACTTTTTTGCCTGCGGAAAAAGAAACAGAAGGCAATAAGAGGAAAAACCGAGAGAGAACCAGTTCCTACACCTGCAAGGAGCCAGAGCACCAGTAACATCCCAACTGAGAATGGTTGGAAGACTGAAGAAATATATTTTTACTTTACATTACATTCGTTTAACAGACACTCTTATCCAGAGATGACACGCCATAACTTACAATGAGATGTAAGAGCTTCCACCGGAGTTCTGTGAGCAACAGTGCTGGAATTCCTGACATTCAGAGGTGTGTAACATCTTAAAAAAACACTGAGGGCTATATTTTAACGATTTAAGCGCACAGTCTAAAGCGCATGGCGCAAGTGCATTTAGGGCGTGTCCAAATCCACTTTTGCTTGGTTAACAGCGGATAATCTGAGCGCAGAGTAAGGCGCATGGTTCAAAGGGGTTGTACTTAGTCTCTTAATTAATCATAGGCGTGTTTTGGGTGTAACATGAAATAATCCAATCAGTGTCATTTCCCATTCCCTTTAAAAGACAGGTGCGCTTGCACCTTAGAGGATTGCTATTATAATGGAAGATTTGCCAAGTATTTATCAGCTAATTCTGATAAATATTATGACTAACCATTATGACATGTATTTTTTTTTAAATATTGCACGTTGTGCACCCGCCTATTACTATCTTAATAATGCGCCCTTAAAATAACAGTAAAATACTGTGCCATTGACTTAAGACCAGGTTTCTGTTGGTCAATCGCGCAATTGCAATCCGCTGCCTCAAGATAGCAATGCGCCAACAATGCGCCTGACCACACCTCATTTTAAGACCAACACCCATGGGCGCTCAGATGGGCGCAAGTACATTTGCTATTTAAACAATGTGGGCGCTGGACGGGAGAATGACAACTGCGTCGGTCTGAAACTAGCAAAGACACTTGAGTTGCGCTTGGCGCCGCTTTGCGCCGGGTGTAAGAGCCCTAAATGTATGAGCAACTAATGGCAATTTAAAACTATTGATGCACAACATAGAAACCAATTACCTGATAATTGTTTGGCCATACTGGTGGGTGCCAATACCTTACTATTTAATCAGAAATACAAACTGAAATTGCAACATGCATGGACTTATTTGATGAGCCTAGATGTAAATGTTTGATGGAAAAAAATGCAACATTTTGTTATTTGTAGAACAAATTATTTCACCTTGCCTTGTTATACATTTCATTTGTATAGAGAATGAGTCTAGAGACCAACTGAGTCTCTGTACAGCATTGCTTGTTCATTTGGCTGGTAAAAATGATGAATTGAAAACAGTGAAAGAGATTCAGATTAGACTACCTTTTGAGCATGACAGTGTGCCTTGATTTACTGCAAAAGTGGCCAATGCATTGCCTCTCTGGCACATGTATGTTGTGTCACCCTATTTTCAGGTCATAGAATCTTAGCATTGGGCCGACACAGACAAGTTTCATGCCACTGTGGTTAATTTTTGCATGGCGTGTCACTCTGTTGTGCATGGCATGTCACTTTGATTAAGTGATTGTTAAGTGTTAACACCTGTTGATCGTTGCAGTTTCTGTCTGGGACTCTAGGGAATCAGAGCCGGGAAGTTGCAGGTGGATGAGCCAATATTGTTGGGTTGGAGGTGTTTCTGTGTCCTTTGGAGAGGAGTAGAAGCCCTAAGGAAATTTTGGGGGTGCTTGGACTCACTCGGGACCATTTAGGGTTTGCCTGGCAATGAAGATGGATAGACAGCAAGGGGAACGTACACAGTAAGATAGCTTGGGGGGTTACTACAGAGGGCCTTTGGACATTTTCAGTGTTGCTCGCTAGTTACTGGCGTACCGGCTGTGTCTTGGGACTTGACGCCAAACTTCTACCTCTACCCCTACCCTGGAAGTGAACGGTGGGCTCTCGTCGGTGAACAGGGAAGTGGGATATTTTACATTATTTATGTAATGTGTTTAGCCTAATGTTTTGTGGGTGTGTGTTGTTTTAAGAAAGCTTTTAAATACGTTGCTGGCAGATAGGCAGTTTAAAGGGTTTCACTGAAAGGGATGGGGTGGGTCGGGTTCTTTTCTTCACATATGTTGCGTAATGAAGGAAAATGGATGTTGCCTGCCTCTGTGTGTTGGGATTGAGATTGTGTGCAGTGTTGTGGTGGTGCAGCTAGTGTGGTGTCTTATATGGCCCTTGTTGGTGTTAGGCACATGCGTTTTGTACCCCCCTCTTCTTAATCATTGTTTGCTCTAAACCCGGAATGACTTTGCCAGGACTGGTTTATGGCTGTAATGAATATACTATGCTGTGGTTGGGTGATTGTGTTCTCTGGGCCCTGATGCTGGACCCGACCAGTTGAAAATAAGGTGGTGGCAGCTTCACGTTTATTTAAAACAATCCAATATTGCTGGCGACGGCCTACGGGCGGTTCTAGGTCCATTACACTATTTTCGGCGAGTACCATCACAAACCTAATATTGTTGTGCATCCCTACCTAAAACTGCAATACAAATTATACAGCTAACATCCATAAAGAATGTTATAAAAATCCTGAAGTGCTTACACAAAGTATTAGGTTGTGGAAATGGGAAGAGGGTGCTTTTGGAGTTTTGTTAAAGATTCTTGTAAAAATATTCACTTCTCTTTGTTATTTAGTTTTCCCAACTGACATTTGCCTTCCTGTTAAGTGCGTGGCAAGCCGGTCATTTGCTTAGCTGAGTCAAGGGATCATGACCCCCATCTTACGATAGTATCCAGGCCACCCCTTCCCCTCCTACACTTGTGTAAATAGGATTTACAAAGAATTTGCCTTCCTCAAAACTGACCTTAAATGGATGGGAGCCCTTTTCAAGTGCAATCTCTGCCTCACTCTATCATGCCTGAATTTAGTGAGACAGTGAAAACACAGCATCTGTAGGAGGAAGAGGAGGAGGAGAAGGAGGCCAGTTTAATCCCGGTCAGACATCTGGCAATCCATCATATCGAAAGTCCTCATACTCTCATTTTGTTTACTCATAGTTTTTTGACACACACTTTCATGCAGAGAGGCTAGTGTGCCATGATATATTAAATGATAAATACGCATCACCGGAGCAACAGTATTGGTGCAAAACATCCCTTATTATAGTAAAGGGGCTTTACACTGAAATGCTGCTACAATGAAAAAAAAAAAACTATAGAATAGCTGTTCTGTTAGACGGAGTGTAGCACAGTGGGTAAGAAACTGGGCTTGTAACCGAAAGGTCGCAGGTTCGATTCCCGGGTAGGACGCTGCCGTTGTACCTTTGAACGAGGTACTTAACTGAAATTGCTTCAGTATATATCCAGCTGTATAAATGGATACAATGTTAAAAAAAAAAAAAAAAATGCTACGTAAGTCGTTCTGGATAAGAGCGTCTGCCAAATGCCTGTAATGTTAATGTAATGTTATCAAATGATGTTCTATATTTATTGATAATCATATAATTAGCAATTATTATGTTATGTTTACAAATTGATCTTATCCCCTAGCCTTTCTTTGACATGCTTCTAAGCAGCTGCAATAATAAGTCAATAACCCCAAAAATGCTAATGTCACAGCGAGAACATAGGCATGCTGGGACAAAGGCCCAGAGGGAATTGTAAAACAGGAGCCCCGGATGACTGATTATTCAAATGAGAGGCTTCACGAGCCTATCGTTAATTAATTTCCCCATCAAAAGTAAATATTATACTAGTATTTCAACCTATGTTGTGGGGGATGAATGTACATTGCACAATAATATATTCTGTGTTTATCAGGGGGCTTGGGTATTGAGCAAAAGAGAAATGCGTACAGGCAATTCAGTCATTACATGATATTACAAATGCAACTGGTGTTCCGTTCCCTATTACAGGAAATTGAGAAGTCTGTTGATATATGATGGTTTGATCAGGTATGCAAATATTTTATTAGATGTGCTTCATTGTATTATACATATGGAATTATCCAGGTCTGTGTGTTTAATAAGTCTAATGTGTACATTTAGAGTGCGGAATTGATTAGCAGATCATGTATATATTACTGTGGATTTCTGTACATGTTACACCGTCTTAACTGTCTTCCCAGCATGGTGTTCATTTAGCTAGTCATTGAATGGCTTCTAAACTTTGACCATTGGTTAGTGAGTCATCCGCCTAACAGTAATTCAATTCAATTTGCTTTATTGGCATGACAAAACACTACATTTTGTATTGCCAAAGCATACAATGTTAAAGAAAACATACATCTAACACTGAACAATACTTATGCGTGGAAGATTAGAAACACATGAACAGCAACTTCAAATGAAATTAAGAACAAAATAATAATGAAAAATAATGACAAATACAATACATACAGTTGACAAATACAGTACATAACAAATAAAAAGAAAAGCAGGGCCATATAATCACCAACAGTAAAGGTATTAAGTACTTTACTACTGAAATGACAGTCTACACGTAAGGTACAGCCAGAGTGTGTGTGTTTGAGTCAAGGAATCGTGTTCAATTTCCATTGGTCAGGTAACATGAAGAAGTGGTGTCTAATCACTATGACTGATCCCAGCTGCGATTAGCATTTGTGTATGTCATATCACCACAGTCCCTTTATGTCTGCGACACAACCAAGAAACATCGCAGTCGAATGTCTGGTGGAATATCTCGCATGACACAGCTTCCTCAATAGGCAACCAAAATCTGTGTGATACCCTCCTTTCACTTTTCTTCAAATGGCTGACCAGTAGGGCCATTTTCAGAGCTCGTGCATCAAACGGCGGAGCTCGAAAGAGAAATGATTAGGACAGTTTGCTTGTGGTGAGCCCCAGCCTCACTGACATCAATGGCCTCGCAGTGGAAATAACAGCAAGATAATATCAGAGCATGGCTCAATAAGCACTTCCTTTGCAATGGGTCATCAACCCCCGGAGCTGGACAGAATGATACTCCGGTCTTCCTGTTTCTGCAACAAAATACGCCCTAAGGTTGGCCCGAAAATTGTTCTTGATGTCGACGACATATGTGCTCCTAGCATCTGTGCAGCAGTGGAGATG
Organism: Anguilla rostrata; assembly: GCF_018555375.3. NCBI lineage: Eukaryota > Metazoa > Chordata > Actinopteri > Anguilliformes > Anguillidae > Anguilla > Anguilla rostrata. Next base: position 19,245,739 of record NC_057938.1, on the reverse strand, counting down.
AGTACTAATGAGCTTGTGCCAGACATGTCATTTTTGTCTTCCCACTGGTGAAAGGTAAAAAATACATAGAAATTTAGTGACCCATCCCTTCGGAATGAGCTGTTCTGCTAAATTGACTTGGCTCAGGTGAAGCATTGACTCTGGGTCTCAAGATTATAATTAAGGCCCAAGAAGTCTAGAGATCGCAAGAGGTGGCCCAAGCCTCTTTGGTAAGACAGATTTCTTTCCTCTCGAAAATGAAAAAGGGTTTTTTCCTGACCAGAGGGGTTTCGCTGTGGAGAATAATTGTAATTGTCTTTGAAAAAATAACAGATGAGAGCATCTTAAGCTAGTTTCACAAAAGATGCATGCAGCGTTTCTCTAAGAAATTACATTAACGCATTTGACAGTGTGAGCATAGTACTGGTGAGAGAAATCGGCTGCTCGGCAGTCATTTCTTCCCCCCTGCGTTGCTCTGATTCAATTGCAAGAAGTGGATGCTCATGTGGACACTCGCTATATCGTGTTCAAATAGAATAAGTCCCAGTGGATAAACATAGATTTCACTGTACTATAAAAGCAATGTAATTTTCGATATGCCAATACATATCCAGTAAAAGACGTTTTAGTGTTTTCTCTTGTACGTGTGATTGCTGAATTCTAGTAGATTAAATATGGAACATTGAAGAGAAGTCAATTTAGCACTCACTTAAGGGTAAATGTACACCTTGTAAATATTTTGCCATAATGCACTTAGCTTTGTGTGCAGTTACTGACAGATTACACACATAAAGACAACAGAACAACATGCATTAAAAGTGACCAATCAGGCTACTAACCATTTAATTGTCCTTCTTTCACATAACACAATATGAATGCCAATTGGAAGTAAATGTATTAAGAGGTATTAAAATGCAATTATTACCTTTACATCTTGCACTAGCTAAAGTAACTACACTATAATCACCAATTAATGTAAGGTGTAAACAATTTGTGTGTTGATAAGAGCATGCAAATGAAAAACTCTGGAAGGTAGAAAATACAATTATATAAACACATCATTTACATTGAATGGATTTGCTTGTCTGTGATATCACACAGTCATCCAATTTGAAAGCTATGAATACCAGAGGTCTGTCTAAGGCCGTGAAGAGAATGAATGTGAGTTTGCCAAGGTTTATGTATAATAGCATTAAAATGGTGTTATTACTTTAAGAAAATTAAATTTTTTATTATTCCAAATTTGAATTCGCATTCAATTTAAATTGGTACGTGTAAAATAATATCCATCTGTCTGTTTTAGCAACTGAAGCCACACAAGCACAAAACAAAATGAGGGCTGTTTCCTAGGGATGTGGAGGCAGCACATCCCAGCCCATAGGGGGCTCTGTCTTCATACAGAGCAATGTTTCAAATCATAACCTGCTCAGCACTCGATCTGTACAAACTGCATCAAAACCACCAAAAAACACATTTTTAATTGAGATGTTTGAGTCATTTGTTCCCTGCTTTGAGGATAATATTATGGGATAAAGCATCACATTGTGTGGTTTACCTCAATGTGTACCCCAAGATAAGCGTTTGAATGAAATAAATATAGCCATACAAATAAAGCTTCCAATACTGAAACCAATTGTTTTTTCCAGATCCCACAATACTGCTTTTTATGCATTGTGATACTGCTGGTGAGGAAGAATAGTCATACCGTACAATCTGCAGAGCACATGTACTCATAAAAGGAAATATGGAGCTGGTATTGCATCTACGCACGACACGCAGTGAATACATAACATCCAGGCAGTGTTGCTGCGGCACAACATTGTATGCCGATAGAGAGAGGGGGGACTTTCAACTCCTCCTTTCAGTATATCTCGCCACCGGGCGGGCGGAAGGGTACTGGCACGGCACAGCCAATGGGCCCTATCTTCTTTGCCTCGAGGGGGTGTCTCTAAACCGGAGCTTTAAAGGTCTTCTGTTTGAGGGACGCCCCCATCATTGCCTTTCTCCACACATTTATCCTGTCACAAATGGGCCTCACTGATAAAAAGGCTGGTCTGTGTTCAGCCCAAAGAGCCTGACGCTGCCTGCAGCAAAGCTTAAAGATTCTGACAGCGTTGCTAGCCACTGGAAGCCACCGGGGTGTATGCAAGCCACACTTGTTTTGTGCTGCTGCTCTGGAGGAAAAAATAGAGAGCAGTATGAAAACTATACCAACAGTTTTACAAATCATTATTTTTGTATTATATTTTTATTTATTATAATGTGTACTTTTTATATCCGGTCCCTCTGTAAATATCAGGTTAAATTCCCGATGGAACTGTCCTCTTGTGAAGTCCTCCCCCCCCCCCCCCCCCTTAGTTACTGTTGCTATCTCAGACAATCTTGCCGCTGGACCCATGCTGCAGTTGTAAACACGGACAAGTTAATGACCTCTGAGCAACCACAAGAGGGTTTAGACAACCTTTGGAAGAACAACTCACTAATGTCATCTAGAAGCCATCAAAGGGGTCTTCAATGTACAATGAAGGGTTACATCCGCGATGTAGGGTTATGTCAAACAAGCACAAATGGAAAAATTAGGTCCAAAACCTCATTCTCCCAATGTGAAAGAGAGAAGCCTCACCAAGATGCCAATCGATGTTCTTGAAGAAAAAAAATATCTTAGAACAATACTGTTCTTGCACTGCAGGGCAGGTTTAATTAACGTTATTGATATATGAAAATAAACCGACAGCAAGGTTAGACTGGTACAGAAAGACAAGACGTGATGCTCAGATGTATCGATAACAGGCATCATTAGCTAGCCCTGAGGTTATATGTAGACACTAATTGGTTTGCACCAATAACATATTTAGCTGACATTATTATTACTATTGGCAATTTTTATTTAAAAAAAAAAAAAAAAACTACATCCAATTCCAAATGTTGCTGAAATGTTTGCTGCTATAACTTCTAGGTCAAAAGTTATTATACCCTGACATTTTGTTAAAGTAAGCACGTTTCACAATCTTGAAAAAGAAGGGCTTTCTGATTTTTATTTGTGGCAAACTTTCAATTCTGCACATTCTCATGGTCATATGGTAATACTTTTGGTCACTTTTATATTTTATCTTCCGAGTGACAATGGGCAAGTATACATTTTCCTACAGACCTTATATGCCACTCCCAGTATGACATGTAAAACTAGTGCTGTATGTCATTTATGCATCTTGTCAAATGCATGTACCATTTAGATGACATGCCTAAGCAGTTGTTGACTGGAAGCCCAGTGTTTTGACATCTTAACTCACAGTATGATTGACAGATCCCTAAATAAAAAAAGTGTGAAATCCTGAGGACATTTGTTCATCAAAACAATTCACCCCCTCAACTTTTAAATACAACATGTATTACATTTAGAGTGAAAAGGTAAATAGACAACCTGCTGTTATTGTTCAGATTTATTATTTCATTTCTCAGTTTAATGCATAGAGATGAGCTTTTCTACAAATTTTCTCTTGGACACTTCTGTTCAAAATATTGTTTTGAAGAAAATCGCTACAACAACCCAATCGGTTAGTGGGGTTTTCAATGCATGCAATATTCACATCAGGTCTGCAATGACAACCGCTGTGCCTATGAGGATTTTTAAAAAAGACGTGTAGGAATTTTTTGGCGATATGTTAAGAAACATGGCCATTGACACTTACCCATTTGAATGATTATTATCAATGTTACACACAGAGCTTAAATGAATCTCCTTAAAAGCTGCTTGGTGTATTGAGATGTTTCACTCAGTTCTGCTTTGAATGTTCTTCTTAAATTTGTTAAAATCAATATTTTCAGTTATTTCATTTCTATTTTCTGAAACTGAGGTATTTTATATTGAAAAACGCTTTGGGTTATGAATGTGGTGGCCATAGTCCTCATGGCGTGGAATTGGTTTCTTCATGTAGGTTGGCCCCGATAATTACAGCTTCTAGCTATGTTTTATGTAATCTTACAATATATATTTTCTTCTATCAGTTAAGGTTTTCAGCTTGGCTCAATAAGTCCCTCCTGGCACATTTCTCAGGACTTCAGAGCATATAGTGTTTATTAATAGTTTTCAAATTGGCATCGCAGCATGAAATTTGGATGATGTCAATTAATTACTGGAGAGCTAACAAAGCCTAGCGCTATCCAGAAGCTGGCAGTCTTCTCTCTGGCTTCAGTCCTTCCAAATATCCCTTGATGATAATGCACTATTCAGTGAGTGGCACCCCTGATTTTATGAAGATAAAACAAGAAGGAAGCTATGCTTTCACAGCAGAAGATTCTACAATTGAATACGGCCCTAAGAGGGAGTTGCAGAATTGTTTGACAGTTCAAACACTTATTTCCTGTTTCTATCTTCCAGTGGTTTAGGAGAATCAGTCAGACATGGCAGAGAAAACGACATGTCCGTGGAGCGCGTTCCGACTCTAAATGTTGGCTCCCTAAGCCGTACAGAGACCCTTCAGCCCAGGTTCCTGCTCGCTGCAACAAAGTTGCCATGGAGATAATTGGCCAATTTAAACAAATTGTGAGAAGGTGGGGCGGGGGGGTTCAACCTTATGTGTGATTTGCTCCCTCTGTTATCCCTTCTCCTCCTCCCCATCATTTGACATTCAAGCTAATGAGGCAGAGAAAACAGCTGCTCTGCGTCGGTGCAAGGTTCCCCGCTCCGTGGTGGCGTACATCAGGAGAGGCAAGGGTGGGGGGGGGTCTCGTTTGTTCTCCACCTTAAATGCTGGTGCTTGCAAATGCAAACATGGCTGTGGATTACTAACGAGCGCTTGCCGTCCATATTAACAGGGAAGAAGCTCTGGAAAGCTCTGACAATGCTAGGGAGGGGTGATGCAATAATTTGAGGTGGATGAGAAGTTTCCATTGACCAGTCTCTCTCAGACTTCTAGACACTTTACACAGGCAACTTTTTTTCTTAAGCATGTGTTGAGGACCTTTGAATAAAAACAGCAATAAGCATTTAATTCTTTTAATTTCGTAAAAACCAACTAGCTGCTCTTTACCATAAGGCAGTAAGGCAATGTGTCGTTGTTACACTATATCAAATCATGCCTACCGTAGGGCCAATGACCATATAAAGAATGCTCTGTTTCAACACGGTAAATAAAGGTGCACTCAAAATCTCATCTATTTATACAGTTTCCCTCTAATATTTGGATTATTGAACATTATGATAAAATCACAGATGTGAAATTAACATTTTTAAGGTAGGTTTTGTGGGACAAATATTATTGTCTTGGAAAACAACAAAAGAAAATAGCATATTTAGTGAAAAATGCATTCAGTATTTCAGCCAAAAATGCTGTGTGGAATTCTCTTTATTTCAAATTGTTCTAGCGTAACTTGATGTCAAAGAAAGAGACATGTAAATGTGACAACTGGCGGAGAGGTACGCTGAGAGAGTGGCTTGGTGACCTGTGGTTTGATCCCACAATATGTCCTGACAACATCATGGTTGCGGGTTCAAACCCCTGTCATCTTACAACAAAGACCTATTCTTTCTGCCTCTCCCATCTCTGTATGTACAATAGGCTGTTGAAATGACTATAGAATGATAATCAATACTATGAGCATTTTGTATCAAATTGAACTAGCTGATTGTGTCTGCTTGCTTGTTATTTTGCTTATTCGTGTCGAAACACACAGCACAGATCAATCTGATGTCTTTATTGTTCCTCTTATGTAGAAGCAGTGAATCTCTTCTCCAAACACACCCAGAAGACCCTTACAATCAGTGGTAAAAATACTCATGATGTATTCCCTCTCAACCAAATGTTTACCAGTTGCTGCCTCATTAATTTTTCACATATAAGTCACATGATCTCACAGATTTCCCTAGGATAGGACACATTTGTATAATGCATATTGGTAATAAATGTGATATGAGGTATAATTAATTAAAGCATGATGGCACTCATATAATGCTGGTATCTTAAAAAAAAGATTTTTTTCTTCCCTTTTCTATCTTTCAAGTTCACAGCCTCCCTCTGACAGAATATGATACCATTTCATATATGAGTGGCCACAAAATTTCTTGCCTCAATAGCATTATCCAAGTTTATTGCTGCTCTGTCCTGCAATTTGATGTAGCCCATTCACTACATCTGTAATTTTGCTGTTGAATAAATGGTTAACAGCAAGTGAAACCGCCTATTTGCCCATTACAGAGATGGATTGTGGGTAATTGCCTTGTGATAGACCAGTGTCCTGTTCAAAGGTGTGCTTTTAGCGGTAAAGAGTGGTGAGTGGTCTGCTGGAACAGAAATAGGGCTGAACTCATGAGCTGCTCTGACACAGTGTGGTAGCAGGGACATTATCCTCCTCAAAGATGCTTCTCTTCTTCATTAGGCACCCACACATGGATTTATCATTCTTGCTGATGACAGTGATGATACTCTTATGTTTAACATTAAAGAGAAGCCAGAAGGAAGAGCCCTGGCTTAATGGTATTTTTTCACTCCAGTGACATTAATTTGCTCTGTGGATCTCAGAGGGCAAGCCGTGGCCCGCGTATCTATCAATGCCTACAGTTCCGTGCGTGCGGTTACCGAGCCTGGACCTCCAGGAGCTCCCGGCATCCTCCGAGCTGCCCTTCGGCCTCGCGCCACCACCCCCCCCCCCCCCCCACACCCCCCCGATGGCACCGCGTGCCCGTCGCAGACCTCCCTCCCGGGGGGGGGCCAGGCGTAATTTACGGCCGTCCTCACACGGGCGCGGTCCTGTCGAGGGCGGCCGTCCCTCGCGGAGCGCGGATGACGGAGGGCCCCGTCGGCCCCTCTAATGATCCGGGGGACGCGCGGTACGGTCTCCTCCAGCCTGGCCCCACGCGTGTCGAATGGGAGCGATTCGTAATTAGAGTGGTGGTGTGCGCAGGAGTGTGGGAATCTCTGAAGGGATTAATGTTCCAGTGCGGCTCCACCATTTCCCCCCATAAACTGTACAGTAATGACCATCCATTAATGTACATATAACATTTTGGCACTCGGCGCCAATTACATATCAAGGGCACTGGGCAGTTCAACAGTGAAGGAAATGGTAGTGATGTTAGAGATGCTATCGTTGTGAGTTTTTAAAAATTATTTTTTAAATCTAAATAAGAATTTACATTTGTGTTGAATCCAACTAATCTGTTCTCTCTATAAAAAGCAGAAAAAGATTTGGAGGGCAGTTTGTCATTATCTATTCTGAAAGATATGGTGACACTGCCAGCAAGTGAGATACATTGACTCACAAGCTTTGTTTACACAGTGCATGATCATTCATCACAACGCAGAAAATCATTCTGTCCCAAAAAATTTAACACACAGTTCCATTTTATTTCAGTCATTTCAGGAAATGTCCATAATGTTTATTGAGGATTTTACAATTGAACAACTGAATTTCAGCTCAGTTCATGAATATAGACATATATATGTGGGCATTGTTCTATTGTCAAATCATTTGCTCATTCCCCTACCTGCAGATATCCTGGGGTATCTCAAGCGAGGGTTTAATTGAAATAATCCACTGCAGTGCTGAAACATTCAAACGCTCCATTGGTGCTGCTGTCTAATGGCCTGCAGTTTGAGATGTCAAGATGCAGGAATGGGGCAGCATAATTCTGTGTCTAGGTGATCATAGAGTCTTTGGAGAGAAGGTTCCTATTCTCTATGCTGTAGACTTGCATGGAAAATCTAGTTCTGAACCATTTCCAAGAAATCGCTGAAACAGGCAACTGTTCTTAACTCTTGGGTAGGCAGTATTAATTGGAGCCTCCATGCTTGTCAGCAAACCCTGAAATCTAATTTAAAACTAGAGCTATTAATAGGCTAATAAGTAAAGCGTGCCTTTCCTATCCACACAAACACACATTTGGCCACTGACTCACTATATATTACAAATGGTTGAACTTCAATTAAGAAAGAATTGGCAATGGATTAGATGTGGTGCCATTGTTTACAATTATAAACTAAGTTATTGTTTATTGTTTCTCAAGGTCTGGGAAATCTGCAACCTCCCTGCTTCTTTTCAAGCAAGTACATTGTTTATGAGACCTAAAAAAATCTTTTAAAAAACCTTGAAATAGTTTTTTAGGAAGCAAACTGAACTCTCCCCTCATTACATGAAATGGACAGAATGGATATTGTGGCAAACGTACGTATTCTTAGGAAACGAAGTTAATCTAATGAAATCTTTATCACGATTGCAGCTTCCCTCATGTTAAAGTTAGCTGGCAGTTCCCTGCATGTCTGTTCTCGAGTCATCCAGCTGTGCAAGTGCCAATTAATTCACTTGGAAAAGAGACAATTTTGCTTATTCCCTAGAGCCATTTCTCCTACAGGCTAGAATTATTTTCAACAGAAAAGCATACCATTTTGTGATTCAAAAAATATTCTGAATATTAACTCTGGAAAAATGTGCCCCTTGAAGAAATTATAAGCCTACAGTATGTCTGTACTGTAATTATTCATAACCAAATAATATTCCATCAAACAGAAGCAAGGTGTATGGCTCCAAAACTGTGCTTTATCTGAGTTTTCTCATCGGCATTTATAAATGCATTGGGCACATGCAATATAGTTTTCTATTTCAAGGGGAAAAGCAAAGCGCCGTTTAACGATTTATCCTGACGGAGCTTCACAAATATTACCCTATACTGACATACCTCTCAGGTTGGCTAATTGCTGAATCAAAATAAATTTATTAATATCGAGCCAGACCAGCAACTTAATTTCGCTGTTTGTCAGATGAAATAGCGTGCCTCCGGGCTCAATTCAAACCAAATAATTATTGTATCACACCATTTATTTTCCCATAACGGGACAAAAAAAAAACATTCATTCATACATGAAACTAAATATGAAGATGAACTTTTTAATGTATTTATCCCATGGCACTGCACTGCAATGACAGAAAGGAAAAAGAATATTGGAAAATTACTTGACAGCGAGCCGTCAGACGCTCATCAGGGTAGCGCCACGTGGCACCTCCCTCTTTGGGTAGGCCTTGAACGCTAACCTTGCCCACGCAGGTTCTGTGCTGCTCGCTGAGTTTCAGTCAGCGGGTCATTCCTGTCATGTGACACCTGTGGTTGATGCACACTAGCTACTTCACTGCGCATCTGTAAAAATGTACCGCTCTAATGTAACTGCTGCACAGCTCAGCGGGTGGGTGGCTGCGTGAAAAGAAGCGACGGGTGGCTGCACAGTTGCCTGATTCAATAAAATCTAGTGAGACATAAATATTAATATACAGACTGCATTATGTGGCACAACACAGTGCGTATCAGTCTGTGTTCGACGCCTTATATTGACTTGTTAAAAAAGTCATCATAGTCCCCTTTAACAAGTTGCTCAAGATATATTTATAGTTGCTGAAACAGGCGTCGCGGATGGCATTGACGGTTTAATTTCATACTTGTAAAATATAAAAGATCTGAGACTGAATTAATTAAACAGATGGTATTTAAACTTAATGTACATTGACATGCAAAGACGGCGGGTGAGAGAAATTCACTTTTAAAAAATAAAATGCAATCATGCTGTGTTCAGCCTACCAGCTATTATTTCACAGTGCCATTTTCACAGGATGATCGGTGGTAGAGATTAAGTCTGAACGCAGATCTGACCCAAGTTGTGCAGTAAGGTCCACCCACGACAACGCTATTAATGTGATGAAAGTGGCGAGATTTATGTAAAGTTTTTATTTTCCATTATACATACAGTACAAAGACTTGTAGCGATAGAATCAGGCACACTATATTTCATTTGTTTGCTTCTACCTTTTACACACATCTGTCTATGGTGAGTAGGAGGGGTGTAAAGGTACACACATCCATTTGGCATGTGCTGCCAAACGACCTTACTTTAACACATGGGCAGAACTTCAAAACATTCAAAACTCAGAGTTCCCCTGATGACTTAGTATTAACGTGCTCTATTTTGTTCGACAAGAAATAATGCCCAGTTAGCCAATATACATTTTCATAATAAATAAGCAATTTTATATTTTGCTTTTTATATATTTTCTTTTTCTGTTGTACTGAAAATGTACCAAACCAAGTACATAGAGAACTGAGATTTACCAGTAATGTACCATTACACAGTGTGTAGTGATGATCGAGGTGCCTCAGACATAACCTCTCATCCATGTTATGGCAGAAAATGAACCCAAAATTTTCATGATAGCTCTTGTCATAGTATACTTCATAAGAGCATCATAAAATGATGGGATCAGTTGTTGCTCAGTGCTTCACTGATAAATTAAAGCAGTTTAGGAGTTTAGTCACCTCACCTGGTTCCTTGACTCCACACCGGTTGCTGTGAAATTGAAAATGAGCAGAGCCTGTGGCTCACCAGCACCTGGTGACACCCTGTCATGACATAAAGCGCTCATATGAGAGAAAAAAGAGAAGGGGGGGGGGGGGGGTGCTCGTGTTTGCATTGCATTGATTTCATGTGTTCACAGACATGACGGAGAGAGAGAGAGGGAGAGAGACATGTTCATTGAAAACCTTGTTTGGATGAATAACTCCAATCACTGGACCCAGTGACCCAGGCAGAGGCACATCTTTTCCCATGAAAGAAAACATGATTAGGCCTTTCAGGAGGCTGTGTGTCAGTCATCTGTGTCATTTTCAACCTGTAAAGACTAAAGGTTTCCGCTTGCCAGCTAAGGATTTAACGCAGACTTGCTGTCTTGACATATTTATCGCTTGCCAAACCGTTGTATCTATAAGAGACTTCTCAAAACAGCTGTATCTGTAAGAGCCTCTAAATGAAAGCTTAAAGCTTTTTTTGCAGAATGACAGCTCTGTGAAAGTAATCTTTTCACAGACCTATCAATCATAAGAATTCATATGCGAGGAAAGGCAAATGTTGCTTCTCTATCAATAGTGCAGCTGCTGAGATAGTAGGGATTGGAGACGCACGAGAAATGGTCTCGGACACTTCTGCTGCTGCAGCGCTGGTGGCAGGATGGGGAAAATTACCCTCATCCACTGAAAATTGAGTAGTTCATTGGCTTTCACCCCAGGCCCTAGCTGACTCGTACCAAAGACGGAATTGATAGATTCGATGTCCGCTGCCTCTCTGCTGGACAATCAACAGAAAATAGAGGGATTACTGGTAAATAATGACCATGTGACAGCCTGGTTTCCTGTTCAAGGGGAGGTACTTGTGCATCAAGCTGCATAATGTCAGAGAAATCAGGATAAGCACTCAGACCATGAGTTACCAAGGGTGCGAGACAATGGTTACTCACTAAACATTTCCGAGACCTTGAATCTAAATAATACCTCCCATTTGACAGTCTTTTTTGGACAAACACTGCTGAATATCAGAAACATCTTATCAAAGCCTCACATTCAAATAACATGCTTTCTTTTCTCCTTTCCATGACAAATAACTGGGGAAAACAGTTGGATGCACACAAATAATATATTTGTTAAATTTGTATATATTAAAAAATTATTATCATTATCAGCTTTGTATGTCCCTACTGTAATTAAAAAGGCACGTTACAGCTCTTAAAAAAGGCACTTCCTTAAGCTGGTTTGTGGTACCTGGCTCTAATGTGTAGATGAGTCAAATATACATTTTTAAAATTAGTTTTAAGCAAAGAAATCTGTTTCTGCAGTGAAGTCATCCTTAGTGACCCCCTTTCCACAACAGAAATGCTATTATAGTACAGAGGTAGGCAACGAGGGCCGTATCTGTTTCTGGTTTGCATGCCAACTTCTGGCCTTAATTACTTAATCAGTCCAAACAATTATACCATCTGGCACTTTAGCTACATATCTTGGTAAGTGTATGAATGACAGCCTAATACTGTTCTTGTGTCCCTATATGAAGTTTTTCTGTGATCTAATCCATGAGTGAACCAGTGTTGGTGTATACAGCCGGTTAGCTCAACGTAGCCAAGGTAATCGGTGGAGACAAAAACCTGCATGCACAGGACAAGCCCTCTAGGACAAGAATTGCCCTCCCCTGTTGTTGTATGTAGCGCCCTGCCAGGACCTTGTGACTTTCCTCTAGAGATGGCGGAAATGGTTTGTGACTTGTCCACCTGTTAATGTGACTCATTCGCTATTCCTCCCACTCCGTTTCTGTGTAGTAATTTACATTTCACTGATATGCGCACTGCTTATCAAAGATGGCAATCTTTTCCATAGAATTAAAACTATAAGGAATGCTTATAGGAATGTAAGCCAGTAAACATTTGCTCGGTTTAAAAAAAAAAATGATGGACAGCTTGTCTATCCACAGCAAAAAATACTGCTGTCTGACAAAGGTAAAGTGGCCATAGAAAACCCTCTTTTCCACTGGCAGTGATTTAAAAAAAAAAAAAAAAAAAAATGAAATAAACCAATAGACAACATATTTTTAAAGTGACCAAAAAAGGGAAACTGGGTTGAACATTGCTTCACCTTGTTGCTATGACCGAATACAAATTATTGTTGGTGAAAGAATATTCTTGCGGACTTCCAGATGGACCCTGTTGTTCAGTGTATCATGCTTGGAGAGTATAGTTGCAGATTAGCTTGCGGGGAGGGCGGTGCTTGTTAAATGGATGAGCTACGCCACAATGGTGGCTCTTTAAAACTCTGTATTCAACATTGATGTCGTGGATCATGTACTAATAAGGATAAAATGCAGTTTGTTATTTCCACTCATAGTTGCAGGAGCAATGAATGTCTGAGCTGAGCAATCTCTGCACAGCCGGCAACTAGGGGGCTTGTGCAAAGGGGTTGAAACCACAGGTAGCCTAACACCTTTGGCTTGTAGTGTGAGTATAATAGGCACTAAGGTTGCAAGAAATATGGCAATGAAGGAGTTAGGCTTAGATGTGTGGGTCTGTTATTCAAAACATGCACTTAATTTAACAGAATTTGTCTATACCATTTTTTTTTTAAACCACAGGTTTACTTTTGTTAGTAAACTGTGCCTGAGTACTGGTCTAGGATCAGTTCCCCTCTGTTCATGGCCAAACCTTATCCATTATGAGCGAAAGAGATGAAACTGATCAAATAACTTCTACTCTGAGGCACTTTCTGTTTTTGTTGAAGATAAGCTGATCTCCAATAAGAGGTTGTCTTATGTTGAAGCCAGGGACGCTTGTGCTCCAAGCTCTGAATTGAGGATGCATAGGGCGATTCGGATGGTTGGTCTCTCCACAACAAATTTTGGTATTTGGAACAAACACCCTATGAGTTGGAATCAATTCCATTTGAGTGTACATACATGACCATCAAATAGACTCTAGTCCAGAGTTAAATGAACTCTTTTCTGGGAGTTGTTTTTAAAATTCTTTCCAAGAGTTGAACCTGAACTCTTGTGGAAGTTAAAATATTATATTTTAGAATCCATTCCATCCTTCCATCTAAACTGCTTATTCCTGGTCAGGGTCGCAGGGGAGCTGGAGCCTATCCCAGCCTACCCCATTGGGCAAGAGGCAGGAATACACCCTGGACAAGCTGCCAGTCCATCGCAGTGCACACACTCCATTCACTCGCACCTACGGCTTAGCCTAACCTGCATGTCTTTGGACTGTGGGAGTATCTGGAGGAAACTTGACTTTCCTTAACTTTCAACTGGTCCTCATGGTGACAGACATCAATAACAGACTCCAAAGGCAATCAAAAGGCTAAAACAAAACTAGACTCAGGCTCCATAATATTTAGAACAAAGGCATTTATTCTTGATTTTGCTCTGTACAATTTTAGATTTGTAATCAAACAATTCACACGTGGTTAAAGTGGTTAAAGGTTAAAGGGTCTCATAACTGCATTAAAGAAGCAATTGAACATACCTGAATAATCTGAAAAAACTGTGACGCCATTTGTCCTAAACATTATAATGCCCGGAAATGGGGAGACTATTTATAAAATGTACTTCAATTTGTACATGGTGAAACCAGTTGTATGAAAAATACCCCCTGTTAAAAGCTGAGCACTTTAACCACACGTGAATTGTTTGATTACAAATCTAAAATTGTACAGAGTCAAATCAAGAAAAAATATGTCTGTCATAAATATCATGGAGTTCACTGTATATGTATGAAAACCAGGGTCAGCCTACTGAGTAATACAGGGTTAATTGTTATGCAAATCATGGAGAAGAAAATGCGAGATCAAAGTGTCTGCTAGCAAACATGACACTCAAAGTGTAAATTTGGCACAATTGTGTGCCTGATGTTACAAAGTAGATGGCTAATTGCTCAATGAAAAAAAAAAAAAAAAAAAAGTTATATTAGCATGAAAGAAGTCAACATAAGCAGTACAAAAATATGAATTTTCACTTTTACTTGCCTCACAACATGAAGACCACTTGACATTCAATGGACGCAGCACAGCATGACGTGTGTAATGGAGTTGAATCAGGCTTACATATGGCTAATAAACGGGCACAAAGATAATACACTGCAAAGGATGACCCCTGAGCAAAAGCTGACGTACAGATTTTGTCAACCTCCAGATTCCTTATATTTACTGTGCACCCTCATTATAGTTGGCTCCTGAAATGCAGAGATATCATAATGCTCTTCTAGCACTGGAGTTCCATTCCCCAGCATGATCAAATGGAGGTTTCTCCACACAACCTGGCAGAGAGTAAATCATGGGCAGCAAAGTCTCATAGCTTTTCTGTACCAAAAAGAAACCTAAACACATTTATTTAGTATTTCATATAAAGTATACAGAGAAGGACCATACAAGTACCTAAAAGACAACACATTTCCTGAAGTGAAATATAACATAAATGCATTGTTGCAATGGATATATGTAATTTCATTTTACTGGTTATAAGGTTTTTGTTTTTGTATGGGCTATCCCCAACACACATGGTCCCGTTTCCTTACAAAACTTCTCTGCACTGCTGGACAGTCAGACAGTCAGTTTCCACTAAGCCACCTCTGCAGTGGTGCAGGTGCACCAGATTAGTGCAATCACATTGGCAGAACAGTGTTTATATTAAAATTGCTAAATAATCTAATAGACTCAAAGGGCAAGGCTCCTGGATTCAGGAAGAACTGGGCACATGGTTTTTGCTCTGTCCACTGTTGTCCTTTTTGTTGCCATTTTGTATTTTTTGCCCGTTTCTCGTCTTTGTGACTTCCTGAAACCATCTCTTTCCAGGCAATGCTTCGGCCAATTATGCGCTGCCCCGCAGCCGGTAGCGAAGCGGTTTGCTTCTGGCCCGCGAGGTACGCCGCTGCACAGGAAATTAGCGCTACAGCTGGACGCGGAACCTCTCCGGTCCCCCAGCCTCCGCTCCTAATTTCCTAATTAGCCTAATCAGTCATTTATTTGGTTTCCCATTTTTCTTTGACAAAGTGATGTATTGTTACAGTTGCCGATCGCACGTGCCCCATGGTTGAGCATTCCACCGCAGTGCATTTTGGGGAAGTGCCTCAGCTTATGCAGAGTTAGCGAACTAATTGGATCTAATTTCAGCAAGTGTACAGATTATTAACTAATTGAACCAAGGTAATTGCTTGGAACGAAAACCTGTTCTGCCCTGGGGTTATTTTCCCATAATGCCACCCCATTCGCAGGGGAAAACTGCTTTAGCAGTGGAGCTGCAATACTACGGGAAGGCAAACTTGCTCTCATCCCTGCGTATCTCCTCATTCCCCAGTCACTGAATAGTTTGACACAATATATTTATTACAATATACATATACTGTATGTACTTTGTATGTTCTCTTAGCTGTAATTACACCCTATTTATTCTGTATGATGGGCTATTTAACTAGGAATGGCCATTCTGTTATTCTGATGGGCTATTATTCATCTTGTTCTCCCCTGTTTGTGCAAACAACATTGTGACATCACTCATAATTGAATAGCTGAATAACACAAGTACAAATCCAGGAACTTAATGTTCAGTCCCATTATGAGAGTACTGAGACAGCAAATGAGAGACTGGCTGTTCATAATATGGACAAGTGCTATTCAACTAATCAGCTTGCTTGTTTGGTGTCCTGACATGGAATCTTCTCCACAGAGGGTCTGTATGGAAAACAGACCCCAGACAGGTTGTTCAGCTGGCCAACCCCCTTTCATTTTGTTAAAGTGAAAGTTTTCCAGCCAACTAAGATGTAGCCAGGCTATATCTGGGTAAAACATGAGCTATATTGGGGTTAACCCAGTCTGTTTATGTCAAAACTGCAATTCCCAAAAAGCTCACGCATGTACGCACGTGTGCACACACACATACCCACACACACACGTGCACACACACATTCACACCCGCACACGCACACACACACACACACACACACACACACACACACAGGCCTCCCTCTCTTGTGTATTGACTCATTTACAGTTTTCTGTAACCTAATGTGCAATTTAAAACAAGTAGCTCAAATGAGGTCACACCACCAAGGCCCTCATTTGTCTTTGCATTGTATGTGCGCAGCACTAACGTTAATTATAGCTGCAAGGAAAAAAAGAGAGATAAATACTTCTCCACCCACTAATAAAACATCTTTTTTGTTGTTTAATTCATGGAGCGCAAATGAGTTTATTCAATATTAAATTTTCAAATGCACGCACAGCGTTCTTATGAGAGAGGAGACATTATGCTCTGTGTTCAACAAGGTATTGCCTGTTACTGTACTACCGCTCCCTTGTCCCACTTTCTAGCATAACAGAGTGTGATAATCATGCATCGTCATGTTATAACATACAATTCCTACCCACATGGTGAGATCTGAACTAAGAGAGTTTATGCAAAGTTTCATGGGAGTTAAAGACCAAGGCTAGGTTAAACAGAATTTCTGTGAACTTGCTTGTGTCTGATTGTAAGTTGCACCTTTACCACTGACCATTATACTCAGGAGGACATTCAGTTTTATGTTTCCAAATATATTTCAATAATATTTTCTCCCTTCATTTTTAAAGTTCAGGTTTATAGACACTATGAGAATTGCACATTCTCAAAGTACACGTAATGGAATATGGACTTGAACTATGGAATATGGACTATAGTCTTTGAATACAGTTGTATTGAATTATTATAATATGATTAATATTATAGGATTATGGGACAAGCCTGTCTCTCAGTGAATACTGGTTCCTAGTTGGGTTTAACGTGAACCTCCAGCATTTCACGGAAAGTTTATGGCGGAGGTGGGTACTGGGGGGGGGGGGGGGCTTAGCTAGAATTGGCAAAAAAATGTTCTCTCCCTTCAGTGGAGCTGCTCAGTGGCCAACAATAGAGGATTGTGGTTGTACTGGGCAGCTCTCAGGTGTGAATGTGTATGAGTGTGAAGCAGGGTTTTCCTGCAAAAGATCATCCGTGCTCAGTGAGCCTACCCTGGATTAATAAAAGGTTAAATAAAGTTATCAGTCACCTTTTCCCTCTTTCGTTCTTCACGCCCTAGAATAAGCTTCTAAAACGCTTCAGAAACACTCTAATGTCTAATGGAATGAAGTAATGCATAGTTATGCATTGTTTATGTGCCATTTACTTCAGCTTTTAGGTCTATCAACTTTATGGATTTTTATGATAGCATGAATATTGCTAAAGGCTACAAATTCACCTTGAATTTTCTTATTTGTTGTGAAGTTTAAGCTATTACATTTATTTGCAGTGTTGTACTGCAGGGTTTAGACAGTGACTATGCAATATGTAAACATTACCTTTCCAGTAAGTGTATGCTATTTTCAATAACACAGGCAGAGAGAAACACTGTATTTGATTGTGCGTTGGAGTACAGATACGTTGTTGTTAATGAGAGTCGGCGAAGCCTGGAGGACCCAGCCAAGATTGTTGAGAGCTGGCAAACCGATATGCCGGTGGGACAGTGTCACGAGGAGTGGGGATAATCCTGTTACATTCTGTTTGCATTGTTAGCAGATATCTGATTCTACCGATCCATTGAGAACTGTTTTTTTTTTTTTTTTTTGGTACAGTGCCATTCTGCAGAACTGGACTTTTGCACCAAGTGATATATTGACTGGAGCAGGCTGTTTTCCCGGACACTTGCCAGATGCTGTCATATTTGTCATGATTACATTTTTTCTGTAGGCTAGAGGGCGTTATTGTCATTACAGTCGAGAGTTTATAAATTCGTTTTTTATTGCTTTATTTTATTGTAGGTGCTTGAAAGAGAAAGGTGTGTACAGATAGTGACCGCTGTCTGATCCACTGCATACACTCCCCTGCTTGCTTTAATTTCACGCGTTTTCTCTTGAGAATTATCAAAAAAGAAATTCAGAACCTGTCTAAAAATATTATTATAAATCTGGAGGCAAGTTGAGGTAACAGCTCTGCAATGGCTACTTGAAAAATGTATTACAAACTCAAAACGTTGTGCAATTACGTAAATAAAACCATGCAATGCACTTATATTGAGTGATGTGTTATATTACTTATTCAAAAAAGAGGTCTGTGGTGAGTCTAAAACAAGAGCAAAGCTTGCAATCCCGTCAATATTTTTGGATTGACTGGTGCACTTGGCAATTAATGCATTGTGTCCTGAAACCTTGACTTTTAATCATTGATAGTTAAAGACTGATCACGAAACGCTATTTCTTTTTCTGACTAATTGCATGAATCATTTATAGCAAGACAACTTGAAAACTGTGGGCCACATTTGGCAAATAACGCTGCTGTCATCCTTCTAGCAGACAAAAAAGTCTTGATTCTCAGGCAAAAGTACTGAATATGATATAAAAATTGGATCAGATGAACACTGTAAACCTGCAGTGGAGGATGAACTTCTCAGAGATTTCCGTGCTGCTGCTTTTAGCACAGTGGAGCAAGAGCCCAGCTACAGTAGCTACACAGGCAGTGAACCTGTAAACTTCTGGAAAGCGAGAGACAAAAAGCAGCTATCTGGGTGTGCCAATGTTCAGCTAGCCAATGAAAAGTAAAAGTAGTCAGAAAGTGAAAGCCTATCACATTTATTTCAGCTAATTTAATCAAACATTAAGTGGAGATGATGCTCACTGAAGACACATTTGCAGCATGTGCCTTGCGTATCTACACTGGTTCCTTTTGCTTCAAGTCGTATTTTGCTTCAATCATGAGGAAGACATCATTTCTGTTCATAAATCCCGAAATATGTAATGATTTTGTTGTTGATACTGCTTATTGGACTTACATTTTGTTGCAAAATGACTTACAAGATGCAAGGATGCCATTTAAAAACTGTCCTTATTGAATAGTTTTTGTGGATGTTTCAGCTCCTTGCATCTCTTCCCTCCTCACCATTTTTGTCACACTCAATTCCCCTGCACAGTGGTGTTCGGGCTATTTTCAGAGTTGGCTCTCTCTCTCCCCTCTCCCAGGTAGGCCCACTTTAGCCCCCTCTGTTCTTTGAGAATTATCAATAACCTCCATAACACAGTTTCTTTTTGTGCAACCATGTGGTAAAATGGCCCTCACCACAAACGTATTATTGCTTTGGAAAACAAATTACTGGCTTTAAACATTATTCTGCAAAACACTGTGCTCAGGGAACTATTTACACAGCTCTTGTTAATGTTTACGGTAGCTTGTGAACTTGAAATTGCTAGGGTAGAACAAATCGTTGCAGCCAATATTAACTATTGGAAATTCCCCTTTGTCTCTGGAAGTTCTGTCTTTATTTTTATTTTTCATAATTTAGCATATTAGCTCAGAGTCAGATTTAGTAAAACCAGTTTAATCATCATAAAGACAGAGATGATATTGTGAAGGGGTAAATTAACATCCCTCAGCATTTATTCTGTGTATTTTCAAAATCACCCTGCTCCCTCCACCCCACCCTTTTCTCGAGGATTTAGGGCTCTATTTTAACAATCTCAGCGCGTGGTATAAAGTGGCAAACACAGGAACATTTAGGGTGTGGCCAGACCCACTTTTGCTAGTTTAACAACGCAAAGCGCAAGATTAAAAAGGGCTGGACATAATGGCTTAATTAATTAATAAGCGTGTCTTGGGTGTAACATGGAATAAAACAGAGTGTCCTCTTCCATATTTCTTTTTTAGTATTTTTTATAGACACAATAATAATCTTTTTGCATCCCCCTGTGTGTGTAACAGACAGGAGGGTGTACGCAAGTTGTGCACCTGCCTGAGCTGGTGCAAATTTCCATCTGAATGATGCACCTTTAAAATAGCAATGATTAAATATGATTTAAGACCAGGTTTTGGTTGGTCATAACAGAAACGCTTTCAGCTGCTTCAAAATAGCAATACGCCAATAATTACCATGGCCACACCTCATTTTAAGACCAACCTGCTCACATGGGCACAAGGTGATTTGCTATTGGTCGATGGACGGGAAAATGACAACTGTTTCAAATTCTAGGTTACCTCATGCCAAACAATAAGCCGTGATTTAAAAAAAAAAAATCTTTTTCATTTTGAAAGCCATGTGTTTTCAAGGAGGGGCTGTCTGCGATCGGCCTTTACGGACTCTGGAGAATACCTAGTAAAATATTGTGAATGCCTTCACAATGCTGAAAACTGAAGAACGGTCAGGGTGAGGCACCATTTTCTGGGCATTGAAAACGGCATTCTGAGAGGGAGAGGAGAGCGGGAACAGGCAGACACGTGAGATGGTTTCATTGGCAGGGTGACGAGGAGCCCACTTGGAAGTCTGAAATGACACTTTGCATTTGGGTTGCCGCCATATTGTGCCAGGTGTAAGACAACCATTAATTTTATTGATTTTCTGCCAGGTCAGTATGAAAATAAAATGGTATGTACTCATAACAGTATTTTAGCTGTTTATTGAAATGTTTTCTCCACTGGCACGCAAGGGAACAAGGGAGGCACATAGAACAATTCAATTTACATTGGACAGTATGTACTGTATGCAGCATTTTTATGTATGTAAACATTTTGCTATGTCCTGCAGCAAGCTGAAAATGTAGCAAAAATTTAACTTCAAAGCTGTTCTGCAGCAGGTCTGCACCTCGTTTGCACCATGGTCACTGCTGGTGTTGACCACCCCACCTACTGCCATTACTTTAAGTACTCATCTTTGATGGACACAGCATTAGTAGCTTTGCTATGTGTGTGGTGGTGATGAGAACTGAGAATGAGACTAAGTGCTACTGATAAGAAACTGTTGACACTTTTCTTTTAGCAAAAGTGGACATTAGACTGGAAACCTATGGACTGGCAGCTAAAATGAACCCCAATAAAGGGCCTGATTGAATGTGGTAACTTTGCATATTTCCAGAACGGGGAAAAAATTAAATCCTGTTTTTTTTGTGCACTGTTGTCTGCAGTGTGGTCAGAGAGCAGACACTCTTGCAAGAGTTTGCCTGTGTTTTTCTTCCATTAGTGACTGTGACAGGTCAGTCAAATGCAGCAGCGAGTGGCTGTCATTTCTGACAAAAAGCAGAGCTTCTTAATTTGCCTCCAAATTCTCCCTGCCTTCCTCACTTTGAATGATTGAGTAATTGGTGTCTTTTAATGCGACTGCATTGTTCCTGGATTGTGAGCAATCTGCCATTTTCTCTGGCTAGTGTGAATGCTAGGTTACCTCATGCCAAACAATATGCCTTGATTTTTAAAAATCTTTTTCATTTTGAAAGCCATGTGTTTTCAAGGAGGGACTGTCTGCGATCAGCCTTTACAGACTCTGGAGAATACCTAGTAAAATATTGTGAATGCCTTCACAATGCTGAAAACTGAAGGATGAACGGTCAGGGTGAGGCACCGTTTTCTGGGCATTGAAAACGCCATTCTGAGAGGGAGAAGAGAGCGGGAACAGGCAGACACGTGAGATGGTTTTATTGGCAGGGAGACGAGGAGCCCACTTGGATGGGATTCCTCTGTGTGCTATGCTCAGCTTGTCCAGACAGAGCGCTGGCACACAATAAGTTATGGTCCCCATCAGACCTGATGGCTTGTGATAGCTGCAGGTGCTAACACATATACACACACACACACAAACACACCTAAGAATTTATTGCTATACCTGAGGACTTCCCATTGACTACATTCATTCCGTGAGCTCTAACCCTAACCACTAGATGCCTAACCCTAACCCTAACCTTAACCCAATTCTAACCCTAACCCTCCGTCTTAACCCTAAAACAGCCTCTTGAACTTGTGGGAACCAGCAAAAGGTGGTAAAAAGGTTGCGTAATTTTCCTCATCTTACTATCCTTGTGGGGACATTTGGTTCTCACAAAGATAGTAATACATGTCCACCCACACACACACACACACACACACACACACACAAACAAATGAAACATCCAAAACACACAATTCACAACATTTACAATATTTGAAGCAGTCATGCATGATTATAGAGTTAATGGAATTATGAGGTTATCAGAATCACTTTGGATACACTACGCAAGATCATTAAATAGTCACGCGCGACATTTATTCACACTGGAGTTTATTCAGATCAGATATGCTGTGCATACATGCGAAGCCAACTTAATTCCCAAAACTGTGCCCCTCAGCAGTTTAATCAATTCAGAGTTGCGTGCTTAACTAGAGCATACATGCTTGGGGTGGAGTTTGAGGGTGTTTTTCCTGTTATGACTGCCATCCATCCATCCATCTATTTTCTCTTTTCTTTCCTGCATTGTTTACTTTCTAATTATGGGATGATTACACATTTACAGGAGATGGTTGGTAGCCATAGCTGTAGACATACTCATTGCATGTTGCTAGATTTATTTGAACATTTTTGAACAAGTGGCAGATATACATTTTCAATCCATATCCAATGACAAAATGGCAGAGAGAACATGATGGCGAAATTAAAATGTAGTTGTGCTGGGGTGTGTACGCTGTAGCTGGTTTCTTGCTGTAGTAACAGGGGCGCATTTGTTTCTAGCAATAATTAGCCAGTTATTTGTTAGCGGCCTAGAGGTTTGCATTTCTGGCGCATATAAATTAGGAATAATCCACAATGAGGTGTGCATTAAAGGGTTTTTATGCATAACGATGAGCGTGTTCAAACCCTTTAATGCGCACCTCGGTGTAGATTATTCAGTTTATACCATGCTCATTTACCAAAGATTTAAATATAAGGAGGGGCATTTTGTAATCAGAATGTAAGCTTTTTTTCTGGCACTAACTGCTTGAAGCCTAGTGTGTACTATCTACAGTGTACATGGTGGTATCTGCCTTTCAGTAGTCCCTGAGGGAAAGAGTGTACCTGCCTGCATTATAACATTAGCTCAAGCAATGTAGTATGTGGCTAGCTAACCTCAGAAATAAGAGCATTCACTTACTTTGTTGAACATTTTGGACTCAAATTTAAACGAAATTCCTATGATATAATCAAGTATATATATATATATATATTTTATATAATTTTTTTTTTATATAAAAAAGATTAAATATTGTACATATACACACCAGTCCCCAACTCCCTTAATCTCTGTCCATGTCTCAATGTTATACTTTGCATCCTCTATCACAATCCGTGCTTTGGCGGCTGTTTATTCAGCTTTCAGGGAAATGCACTCAATATAAAAAGAACAGCAATGGTTGCAATGTGCTTTCAGAGCAACTTGTGACTTAGTGTCATGAATGATATTTGCGTGGTGACATTGTAAAGGGCATGAAGTGAAAAGTGCTGTAATATCCTGGTGATGTGTTGTTTTTCTATTGGGTGCACTTCCTCTATACTTACTGATGTCTATTTGTGCATTTTATAAGGACTTGTGCGATATTTCATTGTCTTGTTTGCAGTTTCACTTGTAATCACTTGGGGTAACAAACCAATTTGTATAGGGACATAATTTGATTAATTGCAAACTGATAGGGGAAAGCTAATACCTGAATCCTGATGAATATTTCTTGCAGGTGCCATGCTCTATAAAACTGTTGTGTTCTCTACCAGAAGAGCACAGTTGGGTCTTGGCACAGGGGAAGAACCTGATTGCAAATGTGGTTTCTCGTTATATCTCAAGTTTCAAGTTAAATGCTAAAGTTAAAGTTCTCCGCTTAATTTGTGTAGATCATTGAGATTATTGATAAGACCTTTCTGTCTTCTGTTCTTGTAAATTTGGCAGCCGCAGGATGGAGTTAGCTGTAAAGAGAAACGCATAAATTTTAGATTCTGTAACTGCTAGTACCTGAGCTGCTCCAAAGTAAGTTTAGTAACTTTAACCCTCTGATGTTTTATTTGGCTTTTACTGGCTTGTATTTTACTCTGAGATGCATCTCTTAAATTTTATTGTTGAGCCACAACTGTTTTATACCAGTATTTAAGGATATAAAGGATACTGATCCGTTTAATAGCATCCCTGTTTTATGTGTTTTGGCTGGTTATCTTGTCCAATGGCAATGCTATATTTTCCTTTTTTCTCACCTATTTTAATTCCTGCAGAAGAACCTTGTGTAAAACCTCCTTTAGTATTTAGAGGGATCTCGCCTCGGACTGGGAATGGCACCCCCTATGGCCCAGGAGGTTATCTACCCCAGTATCCAGGGGTTACATATACACCTAATGCATTTATTCTAATAGCACAGATGTGCCTTCCGGAATCAAATCTATACTGTGTTAGTGCTGACTATGGCTGTGGGTCCCATGGGACTGTGCATGATTGGCCACCCAAAGATGGAGGGTTCAGCGGGGTATTCCTAGGGGGGGTATTTTGAAGACGCAGCATTCCATGGGCTAGCGTGATGACTGCATCAGAGATATAAATGCCTTGCATCTATGAAAAATGGCTTGGAAGACATTCAAATATACAAAACATAAATTGGCGCAAATATTGCACATAGGGCAAAGACCATTTATGAGAAATTATGACGTTTATATTTGATGATGTATTATAATTAAAATTATATGCAAAAGCTGCATTCTTAATGTTGTCACTGAACTTTTGCCATGGAATGTAATGTTTATATCTAAAGAATAACAGTACAAACGAATATTTCTTTATGGCACAAACCAGCATAAACAAACGAGACCATTTGAAGCAATTCTGTGAAGGTTGGGGGCTGGGTGACAGAAATAGAATGTTGATCTAACATCCAGGCCATAAAATGTAATTTGTTATAGCTAAGAAACCATAGCAGTACAAACAAAAAAATAATAATGGCACAAACTGGCCACAAACAGTATACACTAACAGGAATAGAATTGGTGGAGATATGAACCTCATTAAGGTGGACATAATTAATCAGTTGATACAACGGTTATTTGCATTTAAATTGATGCATACAAGTGTTTCCTGTAGTCTGGGTAAGATCCACTGCCCAGTATACCATCACAGAAAACCAGTTCATTGTCCTTTGGTATTAAAACTCTGCCAGCAAGAAAAGGTCACTTTCATCAATTTTCTACAAAACTGCATTTACAGTGAATTCCTGTCTGGCACAAACCTTTCGACTGGGGCTTAAGTAAAAAAAAAAAAATAAAAAACTGTTATTCATCATCCTAATAACTGTGAAATCATGATTTGTGAAATCCTGGTGGAGTTGAACATAACACCCCTGAGCCCTCTGACATCCACTGATTTCCTTTCTTAGACCTTCTGAAGATCCCCCCTCATTAGCCAATTGCAGCTCATTTTGTGTACGTATAATCCTGTCACATTGAATGGAATGGGAATGGGAACAGAATAGAACAGACTTTGGGCCTATCTGTGCAAGACTGCTTTTCAGACAATTTGTTCTGTCATGTTTAGTGGAGAGTGTGTATGCAGAAATGATGAAGGGCTAATGATGGGCTTAGAAGTGTATGGGTGGTGGGGGGGAGGGGGGTGGTGTGCGTGTGGAGGAGGGGTATAATGAGTGCCTTCTATGAAAGCTGTGGCCATTAGTGGATTATTTTAAATGGGTGGGTTAGATTATTATTGGTTTGTATAGTTTTTTTTTTTTGTGGTTTGTAGTTGGCTTGGAGTGAGTTTTATTTTTTTGTGAGCACATTTTTAAACTTTTTGTTTTTCTTTGGGTGTGTGTTTTTATTTTTTAGGTGTTGCGGGCTTTTAATTGTGTTTCTGTTTTCTTATTTTGCTACTCTTGGTTTTCTTATGTTTTAAATCAGGGAGAGCAAGGGCCTGTAATTGCTTGTGTGGTACTTGTTCTAATCTGGTTAAGCAAGAGGCCAGACGAGGGCAGAGTTGGTAAGAGGCTCTGATATACAACAAAATTAAAGTGCGAGTTGCTGATGTCAGCACAGGCCTTTCCCTGAGTTCATAGCAACACGGCTGTTGTGAACACCGTGCTCGAGGAGGTCACTGAGAGGACACAAGTTCAAACAAAAACTGTGGCTAGCCTCAGATCATGGCCTATTTAGATCCCATAAAATATTTAGCAGCTCTTGTCTGGGTTAACCTTGAGGGAATGGTTGCGTATTCCAGGGCCAAACCCCCATGAAAACTGTCCCCCTTGCCTCCAAAGCATAAAACGCTGCCATTTTCTTCACTGAAGTACTGTATCCTACCATCTAAGATCCTGATTCCTTTTAACACCACGTGGAATGCAGGCCTTAAGTGCTCTGTTTCTGTCTCATTTTAGCCCACCGAAAAGGTCAGGGGGACTTGCTTTGAATAATGAGAAGATTTATGAACCAGGGTGATTTCGATAGACCCAGCAGCCAGGACCCTGGAAGGAAATGGTCGCGTGGTGGAGCGGTAACATCCACAATGGGGATAAATCATTAACAGTACTGACGCCCGGTAAATAACATGGGAACCCTGGCTAAAAATGCAAAGCAGGAAATAGAGCCTGTCACCGTCAGTCATCATTACCTGTCAAATATTTCATTAGAGGCTTGCACTCGTGAAAGTAAATTATGGCCACTACCGCGCATGTAATCTAGTGTGGTTTTAAAGAGTCCTTTTAAATAAGAGCAAGCCTCTGCTTCTGGATATTTTCTGTTGTATGCTTTCACTTTCAGAAAATAATGAGGGTACAGTGGCGTGTGTGTGTGTGTGTGTGTGTATGCATGCGCATGTATGTGTGGGAAGGTGTGGGGGTGGATAGTCAGCAGCAGTACTATTGCTAATTTTCTTTGTTTATACAAAACTTCGATATCTGGGTTGTTGTGCCGTGCTGAAGAAAATATTCTAAATCCTGTTGCGCACATATTGTGGTGGGACACACAACCTATGTATGATATGTTTTTTTAAGGAGAGGTACCACAGGTGAATAGGTAAAAATAATTTGGTTAGGAAGTTAAACAGCTAGCTATATCTGCTTCTGATATGTGGCGCAAGCCAGCTTGCTACACTGGGTAAAAAAGCTATGTAAAACTGGAAGAGCCTAATGGATATTTACCAGGGAGTACTGTATAGCACACATGCAATTTGTATAGGCAATGATGACTGTTTTGCAATGGTGTTTTTACAATAGACAAAGCCATGTGTAAAGTCCCATATTTGAGCAAGAATTAGAAGTATTCATTAAAGAAATTGTGGCAGAAACAAAAGGCCTTATGAAAAAATGTCATGACCTTTTGTGCTTCTTCCAGGAATGTTGCTGCTTTTGTTCGCACTAGAGTTGTGAAAGCTTTTGGTCACACGAGTTGTGGAAGATTTCCATAAATCTTACTAGATTCTTACCCAGCAAATTATAGGAATGTCATACACAGAAAATCAATGACACCAGCACAGAAGATTGCTGGAACATTTACAGGTTGGGATGTATTTGTGAAAGGGGCTATAGTTATTACAGGCACACACTAAAACTAGCTTGTTTTGTGCCTTATGAAAACAGTCCATATTAATCGTCCCAAAATGTTCCCATGACCTAATTTTCCTGGAATCAAAAGTGTCGCCATAGCATCAGTCTCCATCAGACATCTACTCCTGACCTTGATGCTAATCCCTCAGTTTTAAAGGCTGATCCTGCGAGGCAGGTCATCATGTTGACATCTCCACACTCTTACTGCAGAACATTCCTCTGTACAGGGATGATCAATTGCCAGCACAGGTCATAAGAGCCAGTGGCCACCCCTGCACTTGCATGATTATGAATCATCCTGCCTCTTCATACAGAACCAAAACTGCCCATGCAGCAGTGTCTGTGTAATGTTACAAAGACATCATGGTCGAAAGAATGTGACCTTGACTTTAAAGGAAGGGGGGTTTTATTTTTAATATTGAGGAATGAGGAAGGAATTGGAAATAGAAAATTGCAGTTGGGACTGAGTGAGGCCCAGGCAGGATTCAGAGCTCCTGCTCCCACCAGTGTAGCTCCACGTGGCAGCACAGCACAAATGGGGGCGACTGAGCCGGAGGTGAGGGCGAGGGACTTTAAGATGTTTCTGTCTTTTTGTGGAAAACATGATGAATTACATTTATGTGGGTGTTCTTCAAGGACCTGGTTATAGCGGGGGTGTTGGTAATTTACCAGTTCTGCCATTTTGCACAGCTGAGATGGATAGACAGGGATTATTTAGCCAGCAAAGCTGGGTGTGATTAGATAAGCATATTGTGCATTCTTGAGGAATTTGCATTTATACCTAACTGACCTTTTTGATGTCATTTAAGTTGTCAACTTTGACCTTTTGACTTTGAGACCAGCTTTGTTTCTTTTGACAATATTTGTTGTTGAAAATAGCTTAGATTGAAACATGTCTGTTTTTCACTGTGGTAAAAAGAATGCGAAAATGCAGAAAGTGTAATTTTGCAAAATTGTTTGCGATTTAAACCATTTTAGAGTCCAGGCTTCCAGCTTTCCTTTTCTTTTGAAATTATTTCAAGAAGCCGATGCACAAATCTGCTTATATTTTTTTAGTGCCAGGGTTAACGAAGTTTAAGGTCATGAACCAGTAAAAATTAAGCTAAATATTTAGATTTTAATATATTGTCACAGTAACATTAGCAACAAACACACTTTCTGCTACAGATCAGATCAAGAATACACCTTGCATTGTGTGTGGAGTCCTCTTCTTCACTGCATAAATTAAAAGAAGCCTTGTGAATTCTCTCTCATCACTCACCCCCCCAGGCTGACAGAGGTGCTAACCCTTCAGGGAGCTTTCACATTACAGAGCAGTGGCAGAAGCATTGACGCCGGTAATTAAACTTTATTATCTGTGGCTTGACAAATAGAAATGACTACTTTGATGCACAGCAATCTTCTTTCATAATATATTCAGAGCTTCTCCTTTTCTTTCCGATGTACTTTTCTGTTTCACTCCATCACATAGGAGGTATTGTGACACATTTCTGTGTCACAATACCCCCATAACCACCCACTCCCCCCAAAAATAATAATAAAAAAATAAATAAATAAAATAAAACGCATCGCCCAACTTTTGCCCATGCAACCAATAAGGTGAATGAGGAAGCTGCTCCACTGCACCCCCACTGCACCCCCCCCCCCCCCCCACCACCACACACACACACACACACACACACACTGGAGAAGCCATCCCATGTTGTGAGCCCTGCTTATACTGTTCCCACCCCCAGCCCCCCTAAGAAGTAATCAGTTTGTAGAATTATAATGAGACAAAGTCACCTTTCATATCAAGCGAGTATTTTTGGAGGAATTAACATGCTGCAGTGACTCTCTGGAATTCATTCGTATGCAGCTCGACGGCACAGTTGCCCAAGCTGGTAATGACATAATGAATAATGGATGCTACAGCTCAATAAAACATTTGGCTGGATTTAAACCAGATGCATTTTTAGTGCACACTGCTTTGATCTGATGATATATGGCATCAGCTCCCAAAGAACCAGCCATTCGATAGGATTTAACAAATTTTCTCTTTTTGTAGCATGTGGTCAAAACTGGAGATTCGCGATGCTGCTCCGTTTCAAAGCTGAAAGATAAAATATGGAGAAACTGGGGTCTGTTTTGGGTCAAAGTATATCCGCAGAGTAAACTGTCATCCCCACAGAAAATAACAGGTCTATTACTTAGTAATTCAGCCTCAGTAAGGCTATGGCAGTTCTTTAGTTGTGTTTAGTAAAACTATTTCCGGAATACCCTTCCTTGGCCCAAAGAAGATACTGTTAATTGTGTATCACATATAGGGCTATCTGAAGTCACCGTGTGCCATTTTAAGTTGTCAGTAAGTTGTCTCTGACTGGTTAATTCAATTAGCATTGAACAGAGATGACACGATGCATGGTTAGTCAACACATTTTGACATCACGGTCTTACTGTCACACTGAAGCAACGTTATCACTTTGCTACACCGTTGCTACCGGCTTTGTGTAAATGCCATGCTGTGTGTGCGAAGGGCAGTTGCAGACATTTATGGCAAACATCAAATGGTGCTATGCTCTGATTATGAGCCAATGTCAGTGTCGCATGTTGATTTTTCAAATATTCCCACTGAAGGCAAATATTGAAAGTAATAAGCCTACATATCACGCCCACCGCTGCCATCTTCTGTCTTGTGGGATTTATATTTCAGCTCGCCTTCAGCATATTAATTGAAAATGGAACACAACATAATAAAACCCTGTTGAAACGAAATTGAGTAGTGGTAACTTTGACTCACTTGTTTATTAACCATTGCTTAACCAAGTAACTCAAAGATTTTAATACAGTATGATTTGCTTCTTGTCAGTCACCATGACTGCTTTCACCTTGAGTTCCCTGGGTATCTCATCCAGCTAAAATCAAAGGCATGGGGTATGACCCAAAACAGGAGGTAGTCCAATACAGAGCCTTTACCCTGTAACAAACCCTCCTATCCCCCCTCCACCCCACCAGCTGATTAAATTCCTGGTTGCAGATGAGGGGGAGGGGGGGGAGCGTGTAGTTCATTGCGGGGTCAGTTTGAGTCAAACCGTTAGAATTAAAATTTCAGAGGAGACTGATGTATATTTAATGTTTCCTGTTCCCTCTAGTCCCAGGGATTACGCACACTTCGGCTTTCTCCTCTTTGCGGCCCCCTGGTCTCACATTTAAAGCAAACATGCCAGCCGCTGACTTCTGTTACAACTAAAGCCTTATGACAGAACAGCGCTCAGGAGATATATGGGTCAAGTCTAACTTCTGTCGAAGCTCCAGATGAATGCAACGCGTCTCCTGAATGCACGGAATCCGCTCTGTCTCAAAGCACTGCGAATGGAGATCGCACAGCTGCTTCAGAAAGCTGAGTCTCCCTCACGCCGGACCAGAGATCCCAGGTAGTCTTAAGATTTCATGTGCAACGCCATGTGCTCTTCAAATTGAAAATTCCCCTCTTGCTACCAAACTTTCAACCCAGTCTTTAATCAACGGAACTCTTCTCTATCTCTAGGTCGACTACAACTTCAACAGCAGCCCTAAGCCAATCCACGGTAGAAAACTGAACAGTAGGGATCAACTCTATCTAACAGTCACAAAATACCTCACAACTCCTGCAGTCCTTCACTTCTCTCTGCGTCTTAGGTCATTGATGTGGTCCAGTTTCTCTTGGAGTCATGTGTACAGTATATAGAGGTTGAGGGTAGGGCTTTGCCAAGACCTTTTGAGGGGCACGTGCTCAAAGTGAGAAAAGGGCAGACCAAGAAAAACTGTTTTATGACACCCAGTTAATTGTACAGAATCTACATACCCTAAAATGAATGAAAATAAATGACACCTACAATAATATAAAATTAGTGTTTCCCCACAAGGTTTTTGGAAACTGTGGCGGGGGGACCCCAAACCCTCTGGGAAGGTCCAGGGCATGTCCCCCTCCCCCCAAGGAAAATATTTTGCACATTTGAGCCTACACTGGAGCCATCAAACAAATTAAGTGAAAGCTGTCAAGTGTTGTCCTGGTTTATTTAAAGTGCTTGGAATCACACTCCAATGCTGGAGTAAAAATATGGCACTGTGTGCTACATCAGATTTACAGATAAACTAAACATTCAACAACTAAAATTTTGATGATGAAAGTTAACATATCAAGGAAAAAAAAAAAGAATTATTTGAAATCACTTTGCCGACTTGCTGGTTGTTGTTTTAACTTGAAATACCTTTGGGACCACTTTGTTCATGCTGATGTAAATGCAGTGAGAGTTGCCTCAGGGAATAGGCTGCTATATCAAACTAGGCTAGCCGATAATTATTCATATCGTAGTGCCAATACCCACAGTATCACTCCCTCATGTAATCAACATAAAGTTAGGCTTCACAGTTGGGATACAGATAGCTTTGCTAACTTGATGATAGAAATGTTTTAAACCGTTGTAACCACATTCATGCCGATGTAGCTGGTAAGTAGATGTTGTCTCCTCAAAATGTGTTCTGGACTGATGGCTTGCGGAAGAGACTGCAGTCAGAGCCCGAACGCCCATTCTCATCTTGTCCGCATGTACAGCAAATGCAGGCGAGTAGGGAGCTGACCAATCGCAAGTGAGAGGTACTTTGCTGAAATGACAATGAAAAGCAAATGACGATCTGTTTCATTTATGATGCAAGTAAAGTAAAATATTTTGGCTTCATTCACTGAAACTGATGGGACAGATGAAACTGTGGTAGGCCACCACAGTTCAGTTCAAGGGAAACGATGCAAAT
The DNA here is from genome assembly GCF_018555375.3 of Anguilla rostrata. Taxonomy (NCBI): domain Eukaryota; kingdom Metazoa; phylum Chordata; class Actinopteri; order Anguilliformes; family Anguillidae; genus Anguilla; species Anguilla rostrata. The sequence continues at coordinate 19,213,370 of NC_057938.1, read as the reverse complement.
ATAGATTTTTAAAAATAAAAAAAAAATAAACGTTGGGCAATTGTGCCAAAAGGCACTGCACATGCCTGGTGAGAGGTAATGGCCACGCTACATAACCAGGTCTCACGATACTGTCAAAGTTCAAATCAAATCAGTTTTCATGAATCAAAGTTTCATGATACTAATAAGAAACGTGTTCACTTTGTGAACATTTTGGCCCAAGACTCCAAGTATTACTTTAAAATGGCAAAATCTCTGAAACCAGAATTTCTGAAACCAGAAACAGATTAACGGATTGTGGAATGAACTAATGTTGAATGCCTCATTTTAATTCCTCCCTTTGGCCCTTCCTCTTTATTTTAACAGATCTGGTTTTATTAATCTTCTTCCTGCTTGCTCTTATTTTCATTTGTTTGATAGCTCCTCTTAGGACAGAAGATGGATATAGAACTAATGTAGGGATCAACTCTATCTATCTTAATTGATCTTTCCTCTTCTGTTCCAAATAGAGCTATTTCTCCCTTGACAACTACTCCCACTACAGCGAAAGCTTCAAAACAATACACATGAACTGTTACATTAACTGTGAATGACACTTTTGTATCAAAAGGAAAGTATTGCCATCAACTGAAAAGCCATGTTATAGTCTTAGTTCTGAAACAAATGTCAAACAATGTCAACAATTCAAAATAATCAGTATTTATTAAATATAGCTACATTGCAGGTTCCATGAAACACAGGTTATGGAACAGATGGAAGAACATGATTTAATTATACAGGCTATGCAATATAACACTTTTTATGACTTGCTTCTTGATTTGTTACCATGGGATTTGGGGATTTAATGTACAAAGTGTAGGTAGCTGGTTATCTGCCAGTTCATATTTATGTATGCAAGATTACCATTGGCTTGAAATTGCAATTAATGTAAAATGAATGCCATGTAAAATCTAATCTTATCAACAAAGAAATGCTCAGCAGTTTCCAGAATTTGCTTACATCTGGTGCTTCAGGGCAGCAAAAGCTATATATTGCTACAGTATGTGAACAGCTGCTATTTTCTCCCTCACACAATAGTAGGGTCACTGTTACAGCTGGTCAGCTACATGTTCTGTGCCCAATTTGTCCGAAAGAGAAGATGCTTTTGCAAATGTAATTGTAACAAATTTTAAGCTGATCCTTGGAGTGTGTGTGTTTGTATATGAAATGCCAGGAAGATTACAGATGTGTTGCTCCCTGCCTCCCAGTCATGTCTGTCATGTTTTGCATAATCAAGGTCAAGAGGTTTGACTGCTGACTATTGAATTTCTAATCAGTCGAATGGCAAAGTCTTCTGGCCTGTGTTGTGAACAGATTTAGCTGGTTACATTCTGCTATGTATTGCAGGGTAGTTTTTGTAGAAGCATTGGGCAGATTTTTGGCTGCGTGAAAGACAGAAGAAGATGAGTACTCGCTTAAAATTATTACTTGACCCAGATCATTCTTGAATACCGCTTATTTGATTTGATGTATTGTTCATTAATATTTGGCCCTCAAATTGCAATTATTAACTTGTAATTGGCCACCTTTGTGATGTTTGGGGGGTGGGGGGTTGGGTGTGGCTACAGAGCCTGTGGGGTGGGATCAGGCTTCAGCAGGGCGTTTGTAGCTAGCTACTGCAATGGAAGAGGAAGCACAAGTATAGTTGAAGTCGGAGTGAGGACGGAGTGTGGCACAGTGGGTAAGGAACTGCGCTTGTAACCGAAAGGTCGTAGGTTCGAATCCCGGGTAAGGACACTGCCGTTGTACCCTTGAGCAAGGTACTTAACCTGCATTGCTTCAGTATATATCCAGCTGTATAAATGGATACAATGTAAAGTGCTAAGTAAAAGTTGTGTAAGTCGCTCTGGATAAGAGCGTCTGCTAAATGCCTGTAATGTAATGTAAAGTCAGGTACTCGGGGTGAGTGGGTGGGGTTGATGATCGAGGAGGTGACTTAGATTGTAAACACAGGACTACAGCAAAGCTAAAAAGTCGAGCATAGTATGCTTTTAAGTGTAGAGGATACGCGTTTGAACTGTGTTTTATTTGCAGTTGAAGCTTCCACATTTACCACCACTTCTGGAGGTAATAAAAACGTTCAGTCTATGTTTAGTCTGTGTATACCTATGTGTTTATGTTTGATGTTCAAAGAGGGTAACAGAGGGCATTCTGTCAGGAGTGCTTTTTTAGTAGGCACTGATTAGTTTTATTTTAGATTGCTTTGTGATTGTTAGTATTAAACAGTTCTGGTGGCATAAACCGCATTGAAACCCAATCCATTGAGTTTTGGTACTATTTATTTGTACTGTACATGTAGTAGTGTGTGGCAAAGCATAGCCAGTCTTGGTGGGTATAGAGAGAAAAATCTGAAGATTAGTCTCACTGATTAGATTCTTGTGAATTTTGGGGGCCACACTTGGAAGTGGTGGGAACATTTACCTGGCCCTTTGTTTTATTTTGAGGTTGTATCATATTTAATAATTGGTTCCTCAGTCTCCATACAACCATAACCATTGTTTCTGTGATATGCAGCATTTTTAAAGTGCTAACCCATTTGTTGTGAGGTGGTCTTGCATTGAGCTGCTTGGTCTCCGGTGTCATTGTTTATCTGCATGCATAAAAGCTTGATTTGTGTCCTTTATGCTATTCAACCGTGTATAGTGAACATGTTGGAAGCATTCTTTTATGTGATCAGTGTATTCACTTGTGTTCAGACATAATTGACCATTCTGAAGTCAACACAGTTTGATGGTGGTAATCAGGAACTGCCAAGATAAAAAATAACAGCAGTCCACTGACTTTGTATCTACGTTTTTTTTATGCTGTTTGTTTGTTTGTCATTACTGTACCAATACAATTTTGCCAGAAGGCTTGGGAAACTGCACCGGTTCATTATTTAATTTAATTTAAAAGCTTGCACACAGACCCCTTACCTATACGTGTCCATTGTACAAAACTGATCATTGGTTGAGGTCCCCGTCCTCAGGTTAAATGGTGGTGTAATTGGTGTAATAGTGCCCCTAGTGGCAGATGCCACATATTGTACAATTAAAGTAGTGCATTTAGTGTTTTGACCAAATTTTCAACATGTACTGAGGGAGAATGTATGTTTCCTTCTAAGGTGTAAAATTAAACCTTTCAAATGGTACAAAAAGAAGACATTTCTGTGGCATTGAACATTCAAAATAAAGACACTGGCATATTAACAATGACTGCGATGTTGTCATTGGCAGCATGCCATAGAGTTTCCTTCATCTGTGTGACAGAGGGACAGATGGTAAGTTAGGTTTCTGCCACAACTCTCTGGAAGGCATCAGCCACGCGTGCATGATGTTTACAATAATCTGTTTTTCAAGCGGTGCTTACAACGTACCAGCAGTTTCTGAAAGTTAATGGGAAATGGGTTCCACAAAATGAATGTGGTACTGCTCAAACTCTCAGCTGTTGGTCTGTGTCTGTGTCTGTATGTACATACACACACACACACACACATGCATGCACACGCACCTAATTAAAAAAAAATATAAATGGTATGATATATTAGTAACTATAGACATAGTAACTTACAATGATTAAATTATGTCTCATATCTATAAACTGTCTGGATAGTTATCTAATAATTTTTGCAATCAAAGTATTCTTGTATAAAGTCTACAGTGAATCAAGTCAATATAAAAGGTTAAAAAGACAGAATGAAATTATTCAGAAGTTTTAATAATTCAGTAAATGCAAATTGGTTCTAGGTTTCTTCTTTCGGTAAGGACCAATTAGAATGATAGCCAAAGATCTGACAGGGTCATGTGAAGGGCACCCACATTGTCATAGAATTGTTGAAGTCTAAAGCCAAGCCATGAGACAATGTTTACAAAAACATACTTAACATATTTCATTATCTCATTCTTAATATGCATTTACTCTACAGCTTATAATGTAATAGTAGTTTGTAGATACAGAGTAGGGCAAGGACTCTGTATCTACAGAATTTCAAATTAGGAAAGGTGGGCTCTACCAACCTTGTAATAATTCCTCAAAAATAAAATTAAACTGTGTATTACTGTTTACTATCTTCTTCTTTCACAGTATATCTTACCCAGTAATTCTTCAGGAAATGCCTAAGTATTAGCCATTATAAAATTCTCAGGTTGCCAGAAACTTTAAATATCGAAAACATCCTTCATTGCTTACAAAAACTGTTTGGGTCAATCAATTAACATACGCAAAAGCTATCACTTTATAAAACTTGACAAAGTGTGTACGCTCATGGAGTCAGAATCAGTTCTGCACAACATATCCTTGAATAGCTATCATCTTCAAAAACTGGCCAGGTCTCTCATACTTGGTTATTTTGGATGCCTTTGATTTTCAAGGTTAGCCAAATGCATTGTAGAGAGAACCTCAATTTCTCTCAACACTCCAACGTTTGACTAGATGCAACAAACGATGCTTAAATGAAGATGTTTTTCTTTTTGGTCTGAATGGGTGGATGGGAGATTTGATGCCTAGAAAGTAGAGTACTGCCACAATGACTTTGAAGGATGAGCTATGCCATGCAATATTTTATGATCTCACAAACATGACACTTTGTGATGAAAGTGTCATGTTTTATTCACTATGACGAGAAATCCACGGTTGCTTTAATAATTAACAAGTAATATGTTATTTTTTGCTAACCAAAAAGTTATCGCTGTCTAGCAGGCTAGTTCTAATTTGTAATCAATGCATAATGGCTCTCTTGTATTAAAAGCAACACTGACTGGTCATAACATACATTGATAGCTCTTCCAAATTAGAGCAAATGCAACAACTCCAAAATACATATTTGTCAAGATGCTATCAGCCCTAAGAGCACAACAGGGATTAGTGTCACAGAGACTGTCTTGAAGTAAGTCTGCCTGTCATCATAGGTAAGGTGTTTGGACAGTAAGTTGTTTAGATTTCCATACAAGCTTTTGGGTTAACACCACCATTGTAACGTTGGTATTTTCCCATTTAAAAATTGAAGGGGCAAGCCAAACAAGTGTTTATACATCAACCTTTTTTAATAGCTAGAATTATTTGAGTACTATCTTTTTTGTATTTGTCCAACACATTTATCCTCACAGTCATCTTCAAAATATAGTTAAAGTATCTGAACTCTACCCCCATCTCCTTGATCCATACCCAATATAAATCTCTATCCCTTTCTTCAGCTACACAATATCCAGATCACTCTATTCAAAATTTGACAAAAAAGTCATGAGGTCCATGCTTTCTGTTTTTCTTTTTTGGTTTTATCTTTACAATTTTCAGAAGCAAATTATTCATTCTTTCATAGAATACCACCCCTCACAGCCTTGGTTAGTGGGTGGCCCTCACACTCCAAATTCACATCCGCCAATTTCAGTCCAGATATAATGTTTTCCAGGAATAATTCCGACGTGACATTATCAAAGCCAGCAAAAGAGGTGCTCTTTACACTTACACTGCAATGATCACTTGTCCCTAATGCTAATTCTGTCAGGATTATTGCACAAAGACAGATTTAAATGGATTTACCTAAAAAAAAAAAAAAAATCTTTTACACCCAAATGTCATATTTTCTCAGTCTTGATGCTGTAGGTAGTATATTATGATGATTATATTTTGAAAAAATTTGCCATTTTCTTTTTTTAGAATAGACAGGATGTGTTGCTTGGAATAATCTCCAGTGTTCTGCATATGCTGTTTTGTGTGTTATATTTGATAAGACGTTGTTGAACAGGAATTATTCCCTATGGGAAACTCTACAATATGGCAGTGTCCCACAGCATTTGGATAATGTCATATTTATTTGTTCATTTTTTTTGCTTGTGGCTTTATCTTAATGGATACGCTCTACTATGTTTCCCCTGTTCACAAGCCTTTCCTATCAATGTCCACTGACAAAATTATGTTCTCTAAGGCTTATAAATAGCTAATGCATGTGTGCTCTATTTCCTATCTGGAATAGATATATTTTAGTAAACATTTTTTAGTAAACAAGCTAGAAATGTGTACAGATTTGTGTGCAGTGCACAGTCCAACAGCATGCACTGCGATTGGATATTTTTTAGTGCAGATATAAACTAATCCATAATCATTTTACAAAAGATACAAAATGATTCCTGGACATTTGTGACACTTTATCATAGATTAGTACTCTGCACTCCCATTTTAAGTAGAGCCCTACCTTTCTGATGATGTTTTGTAGCCTGTTAGTTGCAGCAACATGGTAACACAGCTTTACAGTCCCTGAATATGCAATTCGATTTTTACAAATTAAATACAATTGCCTTTTGATTAACGGAGCAGTAATAATGGCTACCTGCTCAAATTTGTCCAAATGTATTTCATTTTGACTCGTTATAAACGTTCCTCCCCCCCAACTGCGCCACCTCCAGTCGAGCCTCAAGCTTAAGAACCTGATTGGCTAAAGTATACGGATCACACAATATATTTGCTTTTTTGTTTTATTTAGTATATTTACTTTCTTATCTACTTTTTTATTTAAAAAGATTTTGTTTAAAAAAATGAAACTTGTATTGACATAACAGAATATAGTGCTACCATTTTGAGTATAGCTCATTACCTGTATTGTTTATTTTATACAGCCTTTAACAAGGTCATTAATGATTCCACTGCATGTATATAAAACTTCTGACGTGAGACCTAACTGCATTGTGGTGGAGCACCATATTACGTGCCACATCTCGCCTTCAAAACAAATGTTGGAATATTGGTCAGGGAACCACACTTAACCTCAAGGTCTTATGTTAAGATAGTCATAACCCAAAATATGGCATTTAACCTGAACAGCTGCTGTGGCCTGGATTTACAAACTTAAAATATGTCAGGTCTTCTTCTTTATCCTCTTGCACAGAATGCATTATCTTACCTTCAGATTTAGTACTCCAGATAATAGGTGTGAACTAACTCCCTGTATACATTTTTATGTATGAAATCAAATCAAGTTAAGCATGAGAGAAGCAAGCAAGATTTCATGAATGTTAAGTTTTATTTTTTATTCAAATGGAAACATGCAATGTGCTTTATATGTATATAAACAATGTGTAGTAATAAATAATTTCTCCCATTAAATCAATGGAACATTATTTTTTGTATATAGCCTAGTTTTTTACTTTTCAAAACGGTTTTTGGTTTTGGCATGTTAAATGGACTATTGATACAAACCTTTGGCATGTTGGAAATTTGACCGAGTGGACCATCACAAATCATAAGTGAGTCCTCCTATGCTTGATGGTTTAAATCTTATATCAAACTGAAATAAACTGTGTGGAAATATAGAACATTTTTTAAAAGTGTCTTTCTTATAGCTGAGTTTTGAACCAGACCATAGAGCAGAAAGAAGGGCTCCTGAGTGCCTTATCAAAGCTGGAGGAGGAAACAAGATGGACATGGTATAATTTAAGCCAACAATTTGGTGTCTGCAATCTGTTGGGTGATTTTAGTATATCAGGGAACCTTCTTGAGGTCAAACAATCTTAAAATCAGAATATTTACATGAGCATTCAAGCAGCACACAGACATTATCAAAAACAAGGATCATTTTTTCTACATGGATATTTAGAAACTCTGAACATATAAACAAATTAATTAAGTTTTTAAATCTGGCAAGGTAACGTCCAGAAAAAATGTCAAGGCTGCTTTATAAATATGTACAAGAACACCAGGTAAAACAGTGGTAGTGTCAAAATGATTATTATTATTTTTCACAAAATTATAATACTTTTTTCATTTTCATTTTCATCAAAGTTCTACAGAATGTGACAGGAAGTCCCATAGGGCAACAAATAAATGGTCTAAGGAGGGCTTCAATCAGGGGGTGGGTTCCCCTGCCTCAAGGAAGAGAACCTGCTGCGGTCAATTAAGTGCCAGCCGTCTACCCGTGCTGCCGCAGTGCAGACTCTGCCGTTCTCTGTTTCCAAGACCACGTAGCTCAGCTGATTTCACATGGACGGATGCATTCAGTATTGATGAAGTTTGATGTAGCGGATGTTGTTGCAATCATGACTGGCCATTCCAGACTTGGGGAATGAAAGAAAAACAGTTTTAAAATAACACAAGGGGAGGTACTGTTTTATATTCATAAGGAGGTCAAACAAGTCAATGACAGTCCTTAATTCAAATGCAGATCAGAGATCAGCAGCTCCTGGGGGATTTCAGAAAAGTGAAACAAATTAAATACAGCCCGTCAGAGACAATCCTTTTTTAGACATAATATTCCCAAGTCATTATACAGTATGTTAAAGTTCATATCATGCACTTCTTTGCTTTTGTATTAGTTAAACTTTATTTTCCAATTATTCTAAATGTAATTACACTGAGCACTGTATGTTTGCATTGCATCATCGACTCTCCTATGAAAAACAGTGATTTTTGAACCTTGATATCTCTGTCGTTTAAAAATCGATCTCAACGGCATTTCACAACTGGACTACAATCACCATTGGCTTACCAAATACAGATCTTGGTATAGCTATGTTACACCATTATTGTGTTGTGGATGCCCATAAAAATTAGCATAAAATTAAGAAATTTTTGCGCATGCATAACTCAATTTAAACCCAACGGATCCTGACACAATGACCTCACAATGACCCTCACTCTATAGCTATGAGGTGGTTTGCAGGTGGGAAATGGTTTGTTCTGGGGTATGAAAGTTGAAATGGCATTTTCTTCACCTGAGAATGAGGGAGCCTCTACTGCCAGTCCCTGTGCATCAGTCAGATGAAAATAAATTCTATTTTATCCGTTCTTACACCAAACAAATGTGGAGTGGAGGTGGCAATAATTTATGGGGGCTGAACCATGGAGTCTAGTCTACTCACAGGTTAGCAAGAGGTAGTCCTGAAATCATCGATGATTACATAAGGTGTTTGTGGTACAAAAAGCAGCGTCTTACAGATGTCTGAAACAGCAGAAAGAGAGGAAGAACTGTCAAAACATCAGTACCAGACCAAGAGCCTGTACAGTACTACAGCCATCAGAGACTGCCTGAGTGTTATACTGTAACTCCACTGATAAACCGCTTCTCTCAGCCAACCCACTGTCTGTACCTGACATGTACTTGCAGAGTACATCTTCAAATGGTGCGCTGAACATGTCTTCCACAGTGTCTTTAGACTGTTTGACATTTGTGTAAAGTTTGAGTTCTGGCAAGTTTGAAGGGAAAGATGTTTCAAACTGTCATACTCCAATGATTCCTTGTGAGATTTTCAATGTTACCAACCAGCAGTGTTGGGGAGTAGTTTAACTACATATAGTTAAACTAGCAGTTTAATTACATTTTGCCGCAGTTTGCTGGTAGTTCAACTACTCTTAAATTTGTGTAGTGGTTATAGTAGTTAATTACTTATTTTGTTTTTGCCATTTTGAGGTGTAGTTATCTACATGAAGTACTACTAGTACTACTGCTCTAGGCCTAAAATATTTTTTCCAGCCCCTTTGAGCAGATACCTTTTGTCTCTCTTTCCCCTGTTGGTTGGTGAGAAGCACTCTGCTCCACTATAGTGGCCAACGGTCAACTGCCTACTGCCACACATTACTGGTTCTCCCGATTGAATGTTTCTTCCCGTGTGCTAAAAGAAGACGTTGCTCATATGTGCATCATGTCTGGGGAACATCATAATTATATTACACAACACAAACATTATAATAACACAAACCCTTTTCAAAATAGTTGAAAATGTAAGACGTGTGAGCATACAGATTTTTGCTTGCTTTCCCTGATGATGATTAATGTACAGTTTACCTTAAGTCAACTGGAGTTGGTTGGCCCAATTGATAATTGATCATTGTTGTGATCAGAAAGTCCCCCTTGTAAAGTATGCATCATGTTTCAGTTCTTTCTTGTATGACTTACTATTGTAGGCTGACATTCTGCTCTTTCAGGAATCAGTGCTCTGAATCTCCCTGTGGATTTCCTGGCACTGGTTCATTTCTTCTCTATTGATAAAATGGAATTTCTGTCAGCTGGGCATATATGCCAGACTGCCCCTGGGGTATAGTAGTACCACTGTGCACACCCCTTGACAGTGACATTCAAAAGTTGTGATGTAAAAATATGGGATTTGGACACTCCTTTAAAAGGCCCTACTGTTTTAGCCTCAAGAGAAAGTGGTAATCAAGGTTTGACCCCTCCTACCTCTGGCCAACCTTTGACCCCTTTGACCTCCCCCTCAAACTGTAATGAATGCTCACATACATTACTTTACAGTAACTGAATCTTAATTTTAATTTAGGTGTGTGTATGTAAGGGTGCCTGGAATAGATAATTTAACAAATTGTAAATAGATTACCTTTCGCAGGTAATTAAAGTTGCATATATTGGGGGAATTTACTAATAGTTGCTAGAAGCTACAAATTACTGAAGTTAAAAAAAAAAAAAAAAAAACGTTATCTTAGCTATTTATGAAAGCAGACAGACAGACAATCACTGTAAGTATGTATGGCAGCAATTAATGGCTCCTTCACCAATGAGCCTGGGTTCTAAATATTGCATGGACACATTGCATGAGAAAAATGAATGAAACTATCAACAATATAGACAATATTTATAAGAACACACACAACTATTTTCCATTCAGCTCTAACCTACTGCAGCCACCAATCTTATCTATTTCCCCAGTCTCTCAACTTTGCAAATAATGGTTGTTATAGATGACACAGCTATGGAACAGCCTTACATTAGAACCACAGGGACATTGCACATGTAACATTTATTAGACTGAACGCACCTCAGCCTTTCCCAAAATATCTGCCATCCTTCATATGCAGTGTGAGGCATTCATTCTTACCAATATTTCGCATGTTAGCAATAAAACTCTGGAAATACATGCATCCAGTTTCAAAGCTATTCTCAAAAATAATTTACCCCACCCTTTATCACATTTGTTACAAAGCATTCTCAGTGAGACAGTGTAGTAAATGCATTATTTATAACTTTGTATTCCCTCTAGTGCCTACTATGGCACTTAATGTGTTGTAGGTTTGCATAATGGCACTATAAGTTGTGACCTTAATAACGGTATTGTTCCTACTCTCTGGCAAATCTTTTATGCACTTAAGCACATCTGTTAGCAAATGAGTACATGTACAGTACATGCAATTAATGTGAATAATGGTTATACTTGTTACTCATAAATTATTAATGGATAAATAGTGCTGCAAAGTATTTAAACATTAAGACCATTGTAAATCCTATGTGTATGCGTTTTTCATGCATTTTTATATTTTAATACAATACCATTTCTGCGGGCCCATAGCTTATTCTTTTTTTAAAGAGAGCTGACAGACCACCATCCTATTTTATTTTTTCTTCATACAAACAAGAGGAAAGTAGAGAGGGCTTTCCCACAATCCCCTGGGTTAAAGCTTCCTCCATGTGAAAGGTTGCCACCAGACAACTTTCCAAGTTGCATTGTTTTATACATTAAGCTTCATTTATCTGTGAATTCTCATTAAGATTAACTTTACCTTGGAAAAGAGACCTGGGAAATTTGGATGTGCAAAAATAGTGGCTAAAACTGAAATGTTGAATTGTAAACCACAAATAAACTCAAAATATTAACATAAAAATGTTCTACAATGCATGAATACCACTATATATATGTGTGTGTGTGTGTGTGTGTGTGTGTGTGAATATAGGATGTACGTGAATTAAATTATAGTCAAAATGGAAATCCTGGAATCGAAATCTGAACACAAATTGACAAATCAGACAAGGCCCAGTAATTGGCAGAGGTAAAATCAGAGAGGCACATAAAAATGACTCAAAAATCAATTTCACAATCAGACGTTGAGATAAAAGGCAGGAAGCAAGTGATAAAACAGAATGAAAAGACAGGCCAGAGGAGGCCAGCTTGAAAATGAAAGAAAAAGAAAACAAAATGAAAACCATTAAATGTGCCTCTGGTCTCACCTTCAGACAGCTGAGATCAATAATTCTGGGGCATTACAAGAGTTGAAATGTGGGGGGTTGCCAGTTTCACATGGTGGAATGACTTCTTTCCAACGTACAACGTACATAGAAGTATTAATGACAGCTCCCCGCTGATGGGCAAGATTGTATATTAAGAGTTATAAAAATCTTACACAAGCACAGTACAGAATTCTTAAGCCTAAAAGAGGTAGGCAGGAGTTTGTCTTTAAGATAAGTGAAGCTTTAACAGATCCATCTTAACAACAATAAAGAGTGCGTACCATGCATTATAAGCATATAAGCATCTTATCTTTGTGACCCTCTTTGTTATCAGTACGTCTTCACACCCTTGTTGATCCCCAACATATTTAATATCACATCTGTCACAGGATTAGTATTTCCCTTCTGAATCTATGAGGACTTATATGTTTCTTAATGCAACAAAAATAGTTGCTTTGTCCTCGTGAAGTCAATATTAGATGCTTCATTTGACATTATTTTTGAAGGGCAGCATGCAGTAGTTATATTTCATGAGGTGAGAAATATTTTAGGAAGCTTTAACTGGCTTCTTTAACAGTCTGTTGGTCTTATGGTTCAAAAAGTCCCGTCTTCACAGATGGGCAGTGAATAAATTGGGTGAAGAATGGAGCAATGGCAAAGAAACTGGACCTGGGCTTTTGGGTTGCAGGTGAACATGGTGTGAAATACTACTCTTTGCACACGACCCCTATCCAATGTGCTCAGACGGCCTGTGTTAACATCTGGCCTGAAATTCAGCGCTAAGTAAGCTAGCCTAGCTATAGTCATCTGCTGATCAAACATTAATGGTTTCAGTAATCTGGCACAGGCGGGGACATGAATAATATGATTTGCGCTCTTGGCTTACTCAAGGGTTTGATTGCCTGCCCGCCAGCCAAGTTCATTCCTTGCACGCACGCTTTTCGAGAAGACAGCTTGGCTCTTTGTTGCCGCCTCAGATTACTTTGTGTCTGGTTTTCCCTCAGATCTTGGAGGACCCGGCGGCAACAATGGATGTGCTGCGAGCTGTGACTGCGCGTGTGGGAGCGCTTGTGCGTGCAAGCGTGCTAGTGTGTTAGCGTGAATGAATGCGCGCATGTCTGGGTAAATATGTGTGTGTGTGTGTATGTGTGAACATGTGCCTGTGTGCGTACGAGTGTGAATGTGTGTGGGTATAGGTGGGAACGGGCAAAGGAAGGGGGGTATTGCTGCCTGCCTGCCTGCTCCACATTGTTAGCCACCGCTGCTGCAGGCGGCCACATGAAGGGACTGAGCACAAATCATTTGTCTCTGCCTTTTTTTCTTTTTCTTTCCCCCCGATGGTTCAATGTCCTCCTTTGTAGGTTGGCTGAAACAGAAGCTGGATACAGCAGAATTGCTTTTTATAACCACGGGTTTGATTGAGGCCTGACTCACCAGATCTATCCAAGCCCTGTTTTTTTTTTTTTTTTTTGTACAGAAATTCCATTTATTGTGCTTCAGACACCAGACTCCCACGATGTTATCGACTCTGAAGTGAAAGCGCGCCAGATGGACTGATTTAGGATTTCGTAGCGTAGGGGCTGGGGAACAGAAAATCTTTTTATCGCCGGACAGTAAGCAGAGCATCCAGAACGCGCTCGGTGTTCACAGCCATTTCCACGGTCGGCTTGTAATTAAGATACTGTGTTCAATGACATTTAAAATTATTAATGGACGTTTAGGAACCGCCGTTCTTCACCCCCCAACTCGAATGCGAATGTTCACGCACCGCATGAGTTACAGGGCAGAACGCATGCTGCCAAAGATCCTTCTGAAATATCTCGCATGCTACCCCCACCTCTTTAAACTCCAACAGGAGTGAGTAAAGTATTTGCCATATTTCAGTGATGGTGCAGTGAGCTTGATGCAGAAATGGTGGTCAGGGCAGGATTTACAGCCCTTCAGTTTCCCAGTTTGGGGTAGTGGGGTGTTTGGTTGTTCCCTTGAGTAAGATATTTAACCTGGATTGCTTTGGTATATATATCCTGTGCCTCTTAATTGTTTCCCCACTACAGTAAATAATGTGAAATATAGACTGCTAAGTACTGGAGTGTCCAAGCCCGGAGAAGCACATGGTCTACTGGCTTTTGTTTTTACTTGGCACTTGTCATTGCTCCCCTTGTTTCAATAACGTCTGCAACTTATTTTCAAGCCATTATGTCAGGAAGTGGACATGATTGCATTCTAGGGAACTGAAAATTTGTATTTTTAAGGGGAAGACTGGTACTAATCAGATCGAGCTGTAATTGTACACAGGTGAGTTGTCTGGTATTTTGTGTCTTATTGCAAACAACCCTATCATTTTGTGATATTTTATAGAGCACATTCCATCTTCTCTCTCTGAATGATAAAACCTTTCTGCCGGTGCAGGCACAGAAACTTATAGGAATGAAAGTTTTGCACTCATAATCACAAAAGTTCACAATGTTTGCACTTCTCACATCTGAGAATTACTGCTGCACTCTTTACAACAGTAACAACTTGCATAATTTACATATATGCATTTTTTTAATGTATTGTGGTAATTATTTATGTATGTTTTCTGGTAACATATCTTTGTGGTGATCCCTGGGCCGACTAATGGTGGGGTGGGGGCTATCACGTAACAGGAGCCCCTGAGGAAGAGCAAGAATCATCTCCTCTACTTCGAGTTTCAGTTGGGTGGCCTCCATTTGCCGAGCTCCGTCTTCAATCTAGATGGCGCTCGGCTCGGTTCCGCCGTCTTGGTCTGGCTTTTGGGCGTCTGTGTCACTTACTCTGTGGACACGGCTTTCGGGTCTCACGGACTTGCCAACTTGCATCCTCCATTGTGCTGCACCCGCCATCATGCCCCACGTTGCCCCCCCCCCCCAGTATTCCAAGTAGTTTTCCAGCCAAATAGCTTATCTTGTTTATCTGATTCAGACTTTACCCTTGTCTGCACAAGTGGGGCCCCAGCTGCCTAACAGATAAAATCTGAAGAATTCTGATACTGTAAAAAAAAAAAAAAAACTGAGAGTAGGCCTTGGATTGATCCTTTAATGGCCACTACAAGATGTGGGAATACCGTTTGGTGCATCAAGGGTGAAATGTGATCTTGTGTTCACATTAAAAACAAGGGCCAGCATAGTTGGTTACAGCCAAAATGCCTTGAGAATCAATGGCAAGGGCGGCTCAATTACGGAAGCGAGGCTAAAAACAATGTAGAGGCCGTGGCACAGATGGATCCTTTTTCCCGTCTGAAAGCCTTCGCTAAATTGGAAGGACAGTAGCCCCTCCCCCTGGGGAGCAGCAAATCAAATTACTCGCTCACGGAGGAGACAAAGAAAGATGTTCTCTCAAACGTCATCATATCACATCTTTTAATGTGTTTGGCTGAGTGGCTCTGGGCTCATCCTTAGCCTTGTTTGCAGTGAAGGCCTAATATCATTTAATGGAGACATGTTTGCTTTACTGCTGTAGCAGGTGTTTCTGTGTTGGCAGTATTTCTTTTATAACATAAAGAAGGTTAATGCATCCATTTTAAAATGCTGAGCATTTAACGTTTGCATGAAAAGACACGCGTGAAAAGGTGCACACATTAAGTAACCAGGCATGCATTAAGCGAAATTGAATAGTCCTTTTAAGAAAACGTCTTCTTTGTGCATTTGCTATAATGTTCATTTGTGGAGATGTTGCAATAGTTGCAGGGGTAAAAAACCTCCATTCCTAAAAATGTAAATAGTCCTGGGTCGGTTTTCCCCAGATGGACTGAATGATTCCACTTTATTTATTCCTGTTCAGAATTTAGCAGCATCTATTTTAATCTCTATTCCTTTCAAATACAAATTCAAAGCATATGCCACTCCATTAAATAAAATGGCCTTCCTTGCAGATCTGTTTTGGACCGATTTGACTTCAGCGAAAGAAACACACTGCAGTCAGAAACCAGCTAACAATCTATCTTTATAAATTTTTTCTTCCAAATTTTTCATAATTATGGCACTGCAAAAAAACGAAATTTTTTATTCCCCAACCTTTAAGTTAAACTATTAGCTTGTGATTTAAAAAGTAGCCTTTTGTGTACAATGTTCGAGAAAGATATCATAATATTCACAAATGAGTAAAGACACATGCAACTGAATGTAATGCTGAATAGTGCAGTCCTGAGAAGTGCAAAGGCTCTGTGCTCTGTTGTGTAATTAAACAGACCATAACACAAAAACTGTAAGCAATTCCATTGTGATTAAAATGAGACATGAAATTCATGGAGGATAGAGGATTCATGTATGCATGTATGCAATATATTGTAAAATATTGTAGGTAGTGCTCCCCTTGGTAAGACAAATACTGTATCCCTTTGGTAACACTGAGCTGATCCTTGCAAACCCATAGCAGTTATTGTGCTCGAATGTGCATTAGTGGAAATGAATGTTTGATTTTCCAATCCCTTCAGCAGTAATGCAAAATGGTGAGCTGAAATACAACAGCATTGACCACAGAAGACCACAGGCCCCAACGGCATGCCGCAATTCTTATGTATGTATGGTCTGTGGCACACATACAGTACTTGCATACACACAGACATGGCAGCTGCAGCCATGATTGAAAAAGTGATCTGTTGGGATTTTGTCATTTTCTCATCAATAGACCAACGCCATTTCTTGAGGAACCTAAATGAACTGGAAAAAAACACAGACAGGCAGGATCAAATTCAATACAGATTTCAGGGGATTCCCCTCGTTGATTCCTGAAAATGGATCTTCTACCTTTTCCATTTAGCATCTGGATTGTTCTGTCAACACATAATACAGTTTTGAACTCTGTTTCTGCGCATTGCAAAAAGTAGTATAAACAAGTTTAAGCATATAAAGTTCATTTTCAAGTGTATTTTTAACTAAACTGACCCATTTTATGTATACTTGAAGTATACAGTACTTCCAGGAAATACTTTAAGTATACCATTTACGAACTACATCTAAACTTGGTAGAATTTATGTATTTGTAACCGTGATGTAAGTTTACGTCTGCGAAGTAAAATGAAAGTGCACTTTAAGTACACTACCTATGATTTGATTCAGAAAAAGTACGTACGTAAGGCATAATTTTATGAATGTCTTTTTTGTAAGGGAGATCAACTCTTCCTTTGTTTTTGAGGGACAATAAACTAAATACACATATTGGTTCAAGCTTATATTGCTTCTCCCAATAGATTTTTAATCACTGTGCAACTCTACATTGCATTAATCTGCTGTCCATACATAGAGAGTGTGTCATAGAGGGCACTATTGTATCATACTTGATACCAGGGACGTCTCTTAAAGCTAATGTCCTATACATTTTTCCATACAAACATGCAATGGTTTGCAATATCTCTGGAGTGAGGGTGTGGTCAGGAGAGAAGACTAGTTTGTGTGTCATTGGATCCTGCTGAACTTCCACAGATGTACAGAAACTAACTACAATGATACTGCTCTTGCCGTATGTCAGACGACACTGACTGTGATAGCATGTCAATGATCCCCTGCAAAGAGGACACACATGATTAATAGAGAACAACCAGAGTGAGCACTCATGTAGAACATTAACTTGTGAAGGTGAAACTTGGAACAAATTAACATCTTTTTCTCTCCTCCTCATTTTTACTTGATTTCAAGGTGTTAATGAAATTTTCCCACTTTCTTTCTCCCTCACTCTCTCGCCCTGTGGTGAGATATCACCATGGAGATTTGTCTGCATCTAACAATATTCATCGATTCATCACTGTGGAGATTTCTGTCTGCATCTTAGAGTATTGATTAGTGAGGAGAGAAAAAATGTCATTGCCAAAACCAATCAGGGCTGGGCCTCTGAGAGCAATAACAGTGCCAGAGAGGCCTATTTCTGATTGGAGGAATAATTGGACCATCGGGAGATTACTCCTCCCCCTTAAACCTTGAGTGATTAATGTCCACATTGCAATACAGAAAGGCTGAAAGAAAGTTGTCGCATATATAAATGGATTCTGAGAATTGTGTCATTTGGTAGTCCATCATCTGCAGAAAAAATGAGGCTAAGCACAACTTCCTGCTGGACTTAATGGAGAAACATTTTTGCCATCTGTTCCTGGTTTTGGTCATACACTTTGTTGTACGTCGCTCTGGATAAGAGCATCTGCCAAATGCTTGTAATGTAATGTAATGCCATCAACATATGAACAACTTTGAACACTGGCAAAATTCATGCCAGGGAAAATGCTCAGTTCCTCAGCTGTACACAGCCTATAGATATTCCATCAGGAGTTACCAATTCTTGGTTCTGGAGGGTCACAGGGTCTGTTAGCTGTTTTACATCAGGTTTCTTGGGTTTTAATAAGTTGCAGACCCTGTGACTCTTCAAACCAGGGTTGAAGATATGTCTATCACAGCTGGTTAGTCTTAAGTTTAATCAAAATACTTATATAGTAAACTCCCACATAACAGTAATCCAATATGTAACCTTGTGGATTATCCAAGCCCTAATTCAAATGTGAACGTAAATTTACAATTGAGATTGACAGCCTGCCGAAGTGCCAACTTTTATGAGAGTACAGTACACGGTATCTCCATACCAGACCTGGGTCAAATACGTATTTGTTTTGGATTCAAATACTTTTCTATGCTTTACTGATCTTGTCTGGTGTATTGGAACCAATGAAATACTCTCAAAAAGTGCAAACCCTACATTCTGGTCATATTGGCAAGCTCAGTTACACTAGGCAAGATCAATTGAGCGCAGAAAAGTATTTGAATCCAAAACAAATACGTATTTGACCCAGATCTGCTCCATACCTGGGCTTTTAGTACAAGCTAGGACTACTGGTCCTCCCCTGCCATTAGTGATTTGTTGTATATATGTTTACGGCAAATTAAAAAAAAGAAACAGAATTATTTGTCAAATGAATTCATTTTAGCATATTCATATTTATAATTTGCATCAGATCAGAATTTTATCCAGACCACACCTTTCATGTGTCTACCTCCCTTGTGGACCCATTGAGGCCAATTAGGTGGGAGATTGCTGTACAGATATTGCACTTTTGCTGTGGCAAATCCGATCCAGAAATTCCTACAGGAACTGGCCCTTTGCCACTCTGCTTTTTGAGTTCAGAAGCTTTCACTGCGAGACCCTGATGCAATAGCCATTTGGCTGGCAGCGCACCAAGAAGGGAAAATAATCTGTTGCTTTCAAAGTATTCAGCACAGCAAGAATGAAGTAAAAAGGCTTTCATGTGGCATTTCAACATACTTATGTACAGAGTCATGTTGGAACCACGTGATCAAAGACCACAGTCAGATCTTTTTAATAATGTGCATGGACTGTTATAATCCTGATAAATTGTCCTCTTGTCATCTGCTCTTATGGAAGGAGTCTTGCTATGTTTTTTATGCTGACGTTCAGAGCCCACATCCAATTTATCGATGGGGATATCCTCTTACTGTTGTGGTGATTCGTGCCAATTCATATCCACTGATCCAGCTGGCCAGAATCTTCACTTTCACTTGGCAGAGAGGGTCCTCAGAAGCAGTAGTATTGCATATTTTAAGTCCATACCAGCATTGCTGCATGTTTTTTGAACTTGTTGGAGCTCATGCAGTATTTCATACTTTTCCCACAATTCCTGTGGAGTGTTAATTAGGTGTGCTTTCAGAAGAGATGGCAAATGTATATTTATAGTAACTAATGTTCCTTCCATGGACAGGTTTAACCTTTCCTGAGACTGACAAAGTTTACAAGTGTCATTTATCTAACCAGAGTCTCAAAATCGTCCTCCATGCTGAGTGTGATTAAAGAGTATAATTACTAGTGAAAAAATAAAAAAGATGTTCTATCCTCTCCTAATCAAATTAGCAAATAATCAAATAGAATGCTATTAGCCATTGAACTTGCTTTTAAATTAATCTAGGCATTTATTCCATCTTATTTCATTTAAATAAAGATAAATGATGTCATTAAAAAGCTCTTTCCAATTTGGTGGACAGTTTATTCACTTCAGTTCATTCATCAGGAGCTTTGTAGGTATTTCAAAACTTTGCTTGAATGAAACCTTTAATGAAGTGAGGATTCGGAACGATAATTGGAATAATCATACAATGTTTATTTTTAATCAAAAATTTTATTTCTACAATTTTGCATCTGCTCATAATGACATAAGGAACGAGCCTGTTGATAAGAATTTTTCATGGAAACAGGCTTGTCGGCCCATAATGAACCAATTAAATAACCCCCCCCCCCACTCCTACAAAACATAATGTTTGAACGATTGAATAACAACTCCCCACTACCCCCCCTAAATGTTCCCTGACTCCAGCCTCCCTTTACTACCACTCTCACAAACCATGAATTAAAAAAATCGAACCACCCATGGTCCTAGCGTCCCTAAATGGCTTCAAGCTGCAGTATTTGCAAATGAAATGTATGGATACCATATTCTGTTATATTTGTCAAAGGACCCTTTAATGGAGTATGTATATTGCATGGCTGAAAGTATGTGGACACCTGAAATCCAACATCTCATCCAAATTTATGGGCATTAATATTGAGTTGGTCAACCCTTTGCAGCTATAACAGCCTCCGCTCTTTTAGAAAGGCTTTATACTACTACTTACTTTCAATCAGCCAGAAGCGCATTAGTGAGGTTGGGTACTGATTGGGAAATTAGTCCAGGGTGTAGCTTTGTCAATGTTCATGTTGATGAAATTAATGGCAGCTAAGTGACATTCCTAAGGTGGAGGCTCAGATCATGAGCAGGACCAGCTGGTGAGGGTGGGGAGCAGCAGGGGGCGACAAAAGTGGACAGGGGGAATGTGACAACCGCAGCGGCAGGAGACAACAACATTCTCGAGATTTGGGGCAAAAGCCCTGTAGGCAGCATGGGGAAGAAAATGGAAAAGGCCATTAGGGAATGTGCAGTAGAACAATAGTATTATAAGCCTGAGAATAAAGGTGCGTTTTTAAATCTAGATTTAAATATTGAGACTGTGTCTGATTCCCTTATAAATTTTGGACAGGTGTTCCACAGTAGTGGGGCTCTGTAGGAGAAAGCTCTACCACCCTACAGGTTTTTAGATATTCTTGGGACTACCAAGTAGCCTGCATCTTGAGAACAGAGTGACCTTGTGGGATAATAAGTTAAAAGCAGGTTAGCTTTGCACACTGGTGCAAGTCAATGCAGAGCTTTACAAGTCAGGAGCAAGACTTTGAAATCTTTCCTATACTTAATGGGTAGCCAGTGAAGTGATGCTAACACCGGGGTAATATACTCATACTTCGTAGTTGTAGTTAAGTCAATGTTGCCAAATGTTGGATGCACTTCCAAGTGCACTCTGTGAACTCTATGGATTCCCACAATTCAAATGGAAGTGCCATTTTATGGTCTTGCGCCAATGCAATTCTTGCAGCAGACAAGGCTGGACAATCCATATTAGAAATACAATTATACAGCCTAGATATTGCACCTGCCACTTCTACATCAGCCCTGAGAAACGCATTGACAGGATTGTTGAGAAGTAGCTGAGGGGATTGTGGTATTTGACGACACGTTTAGTGTATAACTTGTAAGAACCTGAAGAAATAAAATAAAGAAAAACATTCTCTTATCTGACATCCTTGACTTGTGTGACCTTGCTTGAATCAAATATCGACTGAAAGAAATCAATGGAGATGAACAATTTTCAGAAGAGGCAACACAGTTGTTTGCAGA
Organism: Anguilla rostrata; assembly: GCF_018555375.3. Classification (NCBI taxonomy): domain Eukaryota; kingdom Metazoa; phylum Chordata; class Actinopteri; order Anguilliformes; family Anguillidae; genus Anguilla; species Anguilla rostrata. Next base: position 19,191,714 of record NC_057938.1, on the reverse strand, counting down.
CAATAAGGCCAAGAGAATACACTGGGAAATATGGGAAATGTACAGACATTGCAAGGCCGGACCAAAGAGGCACATAATTCATCAGTCACTCAATGGCAGCCATTCCTATTGCAACACCAAAATAAAAGTCTCAACTGAAACAGGATGTGGAAGGGATAACTGGAAGTCCCAATGTGATTTATACTGAACAAATTTATTCTGAAGTGACAGTGTAATGCTCACTGCTGTCACTGGAGCCACAGGCTGAGTTACAGTCAACATTTGTCCCAAAGTTTTGGCCTTCACCAACACAGTTTGGCAAGTTCAGAAATTAAACTGTTCGATATTGAAAATAAAATATTGAACAGTTTAACATAATGTAGAATAAAGTAATCGTTTTTAATATTTGGTTGCATATCCTTTGCATGCAATGACTGCTTGAAGTTTGTGACGCATAGACATCACCAGACACTGGATATCTTCCCTGGTGATGCTCTGCCCCATATAAATGGTTTTTCTCTCGCCCTGTTCTATGCAAGCTTAGCTGTAGTATGCGGTGTGGAAAGAAGCAGATTGGCGATACCTCTGTATCAGAGGAGAACCGTGGATATCTATACTTTCCTGAATCGAGAGTGAATCCGTTTCAGGAGAGTGTAGGTATCCACAATTCATGGTTGTGGCTGCAGACAATTGGCCATTCCAAATTAAGGTAGGAATAAAATAAACTGTGACATGAGAGTTCTATCCACAATGTTATATAGTATATGTAGCAGGCACATTGTAATCAAGAGTACATATTAATATTACTCCCGTGTGCAAAGTCTTATAGAACATGGTTCTTCACCAGTGCTGCTTTATGCTGGAATGGTACATGCATTTAAATTACCATGTTATTTGCACTTTAAGTTCTGTATCATATTAGTTGTGTCATATTAAAATATCCTTGGGTCATTTAGAAGCATTTTTTTAAACACTTTTCCTTGTCTTTGACTTGATTTCGATAAGTTTTGACTTTTGCCATTCTTTCAAGCGTGTATTAGTTGAGTGCAGCTCTTTCATATTTTTAATTTACGAGCGTGACTTTCTCATTAATAATGTATGGATATTCTAATTAAAATCTGCCTCGGTCCTTTTACAGTGTAAACACAATTGATCTTCTGTTAATTAAGTTTTAAGCAACATCGATAGAATACAAAATTAGTAGTGAATAAAATGTTTTTTAAACCTTGTCAATGCCTTCCAAAGCAATCAGAAATACAAACAAAACATTTTGTGAATTAAATGCCTGTTCAATTTCACAGTTTCAGTTTCCATCAGTCCACACATTTTTCTGACACCACTGCAATTATCTGCATTTTACAGGCAGCTTGGGCAAAGTGAGACGTGGGAGTCTTCACATTCGTTAGTCACTCGAAACCCCTAAAGGAAGCCTTTATTATTCAAATGTACAGTTTTCATAGGACTACTGGCGAGGTGAATGATGTATGTGCTTCATCTCTTAAGCATACAGGTGGGCTTATGGATGGCAACAAAGCTTGACAATAAAGCCGTCATGCAATTTGAAGGGGCAGTTCATCCAAAAATGGAATTATGGTATGTTTCCACTTAACCGGAGTAGCGCTTTGAGGCCACATGAAAATAGGCCCATGAGGCACGTTTTATCAGATTGAGCTGTGGCGGATATCCAGAAAACTTGTCACATAATTTCAGCGAATCCAAACTCTGGATTGGCTGATACTGCTCCGAGTAAGTGGAAACATACATTCATTTCATTTTTGGGTGAACTGCCCCTTTAACACAAAGAGATTAAAGATTGGACTCAATCAATCAGCATTTATTTTGGTGATTATTGACCTTGCCAAGCTTTTAAGGAAAAAAAAATAACTTTGTCATTTATTCAGTCATATATCAAAGACAGTTACTGATTCCGTCTCGGCCTCAACCAATAGCACTGTTTTTAGCGTGAATATTTACTTTGCTATTTATCTAGTAGTCTAGTAGTATCAGAAAACTAGTAAAGGAGAAATTTTTCTCCCTGTTGCCATGATTACGGTGTGACTTGAAATGCAGGCACCTTCACCCTCAACCACTGGAAGGCAGACCCACAACTCATCCCTCTGACACCATCTTCACAGGCCTGTTTCATATTCATTCGAAGCCTACACACAGGGCACCATCTCTGTCTCCCAGCTCACCATAACCTGTCATTTGTTGTGATGGCAACCTCCCTGCTCTCCTCTTGATGTGAAAGGCCAGCACTGTTGCCAAGGGGAGTGGGTCCCTCTATCGCTCTCTACATTTCTCTGTATTTCTGCATCCCTCTTCTTGTCTGTTTGTACTCTCCCAAAGGATTCAAACTGGCTTTTGATATCGCATGGCAGGAGCTGTGCAGTGTTGCCAAATAACTTTGTGACATGAACATATACTGTAATACAAATAGAAAGGAAGAGGAAGGAAGTGTATAGTAGAGGTAGTAGAGGAAAAGTGTGTATAAAATAAAAATTTGTAAAATAGTTTTTTTTTTTACAAAGTTAAATATTCTATATCAAAATATATCAAAACAACCATATGGGCAACATATTATTTTTCTTTGCATCAGTTTTCATTTGAAGTACTGTACTCACCCTTTACCCCTTAAGAGTGGGAGAGCAGTAAATGCACCTCCACGTTAACTTGGCTGAGCTCACAGTGGTGGTTTTGCCCATTTTCCCAGGTAAACTGACTGCTACTACATACCATCATATTGTGCTTGGGTTTAGATTTGGTTTTGTATGGGTAGTCTAAGCAGCAAGTGGATCACCCCAACAGCACCCTCACATACCTTCCCTCTGGATTTCCACAAGCCTTCATTGGCTAAAACGTGAGAAGTCTTATTCAGCATTGGCTTTCCCATTGTGCCCTCATAAAATGGATTACTTACAATTCCATTAAATGAGACTGAGGGTATGAATGCCCTTTAAAGGAAAACTGAAGGAATTAACTGGAAGTTAACATGGATTGCAGCTAATTACATTTTAAATGAGCCCAATCTAGTTATACTCAAGAAACACGCCGATATTTCAGCTCTCTTGTCAAAAAGGGAGGTCTTTGTTCTGCGGTAATGCTGGTCTCAAGGTCGGGTATAGACCAGCGAACGTGCCATTCAATTACTCTCTCTGACAACGCGCACTGAGTTTGGCTCTGCCAGCCGACGCTGCTGATGCTGATGCCTGCTGCATTCCAAGAGAGGCCGACAGTGCCGTTATGGTAATGAGACCGTGCCGTGCGCTACACCGAATGTAGCTTTCCAGTCCCTGTGACAGAAAAGAAAATGACAAAGACAAGAAAACCACTACACTTAAAAAAAGAGAATTGGTGAATTAAACCATAGATACGAAAGTAAGAAATGGTGTACGTTTCTTATTGAAAATTTATTTTCATCACATTGTATTCTTTATTAATGTACTACAGCAGACACAAAATGGGAATTATGGTATTTGGGTCAATGTCAAATGAAAAAAAAAGTTGTCATGTTTTCAGCTTTGCTTTACAGGTAAGGCTGCACAAAATCAATCACTAATCAAAACACAATATTGTGATGATGATGATGATGATAATAATAATATAAAATATATTGCACAATTTTCATTGAGTTGAAGTGCTACATAAATGAATTTAAAAGGATTTAAAAAAAGATGATCAGAAAGATAAAGAGAATAAAAGGAAAAAAGGATAAAAAAATAAGATAGAAGGATAAAAACATAAATTGGAGCAATAAAATACTTTGGCAGACAGAAATAAAACTGTTCAAATAAAACACATTCCTAAAAAGATGCATATTATGTCCATACTTGAGTCTGAAGGGCTCTCATATGGTCAGGGAGAACATTCCACAGACTGGGGGCAGCTGATCCCCCATTGAGGAGAGCTTAGTCTTTGGGGTAAAAACCAAACAGACTTGTTGGTTGGACCGGAGATGGAAAGAGGAGTTTTGTGGTGTAAGAAGTTCTTGAAGCTATGTAGGAACACTGCCATGGAGACACTTGAGGGTGAGGAGAAGGGTTTTTAATTCAACAGGGAGTCAGTGCCGGGAAGCCAGAATGGGAGTGATGCGTTGGTATTTCCACACTCTCAACAGGAACCTGGCAGCACTGTTCTGAATGTACTGGAGCCAGACCTGGGTCAAATACGTATTTGTTTTGGATTCAAATACTTTTCTGTGCTCTATTGATCTTGCCTGGTGTCAGAAGGTGGGGTTTGCACTTTGAGAGTATTTCATTGGTTCCAATACACCAGACAAGATCAGTAAAGCGTAGAAAAGTATTTGAATCCAAAACAAATATGTATTTGACCCAGGTCTGACTGGAGCCTGTGGAGGCTCTTAACAGGAATCCCATAGAAGAGCACGGCAAAGGCATGGACAAGCTTCTGGACATCTGACAGGGTTAGGGTGGGACGGAGCTTGGCAGCATTTTTAAGGTGGAAAAAGTGATGGCTTTTGAATATAGTTGATGTGAGAATTGAAAGACGGAGATGAATAAAATTTCAGTTGGTGACTGATGTGTCGAGCGGCGTGACTTGGCCTGCGGTGGTGAGGTGGGTTATGGGAGAGTGCTGGACCTGATGCGGCGTGCCAATGAGGAGAGAGCCTCAGTTTTTCTGAGCGTTCGTAGAGGTAGTTACGGTTGAGATGTTTCTGGAGCTGAGAAGCGGCCACTTTTTCAAACCATCTGCACAGGCCTGTTTCATATTCATTCGAAGCCGGAGGAGAAGAGGAATGGCAGCCAGTGTGCCCTATTATGAAGATCAATATTACATTGTTCTTTTTATGTTGTGATAGGCATCATATACTGTACAGCATATAACATACTGTATGATGTGTCATATTCAGTGTCTGCTTCCCCATTATAACCACAGAAAAGGTCACAATACAATCTATTTCACTGTCATGAAAAGAAGCAATGGATTCAGTCAATATAATATTATCATAAACTACGTTTTAACTTCACTAACTGAGGTCTGTGGATGAGTGTTCTCTTATATTAAGAGAAGAAAGCTTCAGTCTTCAAACTAAATAAAGTGACACTTGGATTTAAGTACAGGCCAAAAATAAGTATTAATTCTTTTCTATGAAAAAGCATGGTTTAATGATTTAATATGCTTGGAAAAAAGCAGCTCTGATGACTGTTAATATAACGGAAGCTCTTACTGGAGTCAGTGGTCCTCTGTGTTTCATATATTTGGCTTCTGGATGGTACTATTCCTTTTTCTGTTTTCTGTTACCATCACCATTTAGACTGCCAGGGTAATGGATTAGCAGCAAGAGATGCAGGGGAACTGGTAAGCCAGCTTCAGCACTTCTGCTTTATGTGCGTGCGCATGCTGTGTGTGTTTGCGCCTACATACGAGCCTGTGTTTGCGTGTTTATGCACACGTGCATGTGTCTGGCTGTCCGTGTCTATCTGCATACGTGGAACGTACCTGCGCGAGTATTTACGTGCGTGCACATTTTGTGTATACGTGTGCGTTCGTGTCTGTGTGCACGTTTACGTGAGCAAGTGATGACCAGAGAACGAGGGAACTCAGGACGTACAGAAGGGAGAGATTACTTGTGATGTGTTTATGAGCATTACGGTACACCGTGCAATCCCCATTTCAGCTGTGGGATGTTGTACAGTAAAGTGCATAATTAGAATAAATGTTTGCTTTAAGGGAGATGAAGTGCTATATGTACTTGGTGACCATCCATGAGGTTTCATCCACTCTGGAATTACTGACTTGTCATTTTGAAAGCTTTCAGAGCTTCCCAGGCAATTATCCATGTTCCGTAACTCTGTACAGACATTAACCAGCAGAAAATAACAGGCGGTAGAAAATGTCAAAGATGCTCGTAGGCAAATGAATCAACAAAAACGGGAGAGAGCTTTGTCATGGGAAATATGATTTTATTGATTTTTTTTGGAGGTGCAAAACACTTTCTTGAAAATCACGAAATAAATAAATATATGTGACAGCATATTGCAGTGACTTGTCTTCAACCTGCATTCAACTGTGTGATGAATTTGGACTTTTCAGACTACATTGTTGGAGTCTGTATTATAGCCATGATTGACATGGATTTCAGCCAATGATGGTTATAATGGCCAATAAACAAAGATAAACCAGAAAATATCCTTTACTTGAAATAAAGATAAAAATGCTTCTGAATTAACAGGGAAATATTAGTTTAGATGAATTAGCATCATCCAATCATAGCCATTCTTCCATCCACTTCATTTGAAATCAGTCCAATCAATATTGTCAATCATCACAAGAGACATTCCTTCTGAAACCCAGTTATTGATACAAATTGATATGGGTTATTCTACTAAGTAGTTCATGCCTTGACCTCATATGTGAATAAATAAGGACGGACACGGAGAAGGCTGTGACATCAACAGTTCATTGACTGGACCCGTAACTACAAGGTGGCAAGTTCAAACCCCAGATGGCATACCACTGAATTTCCATTCTGCATGGTAATTGACCTGACTTGCTTCAATCAATATCCAGCTGTGAGTTTACAAATAGAACGGTACACATGTGCGTTGTTTATAAGTGGATTTCAACATACGGATTCTATTTCTAAGGTCGGGCAATGTCTGGGATTCATTGACACAGGGTGGAGGGATGTTGTGGAGACAGATGGAGTGAAGGCTCATCTGCTACCCTTGTTAAAGAAAGAAGGGCAGTTGAGGGTCTCTGTCATTTCTGTCAGAGTATCTGACCACAGCTGTGGTCCTCTCTCAATCTTGTACATTTATCAAACAAATGGAGCCAGTCATGTTGAAATACGGAATTAAAATTAAGATGTTCTGCATACGAATATACACGTTCACTGTACACTTTATGCATGTAACAGGTCCTTCATTTTGCTCCTTATAATCCTTAACTTTGCTGTAATGGTGTAGTGAATACTTTGTTTTATTTTGTCAGTGTCAACTGTATCATAGTTATTTCTTTCATGTGTCATCTGGTGACCCATCACTTGGGTCTTGACCCATGTGTTGAGGAAAAGTGGCTTGGATCTGGAAGTCTCCATGTTCAGCTCCCAGGTGTTTTGCAGTTGCAGCCCTGAGCGATGTGCTTAATTTGTACTGTAAGTTTCAGTAAGAATCCACCGCTATAAATGTACATTGTGAGAGAAGCGTGGGCTGCAGTACGTGTCACGTTCCGCTATGCAAATAAATAATGCTGTCAAGCGCTGGGTCCTTTATCAAACGTGCCCTCTCGCTATCACATTTTGTTTTGCCTGCTGTCGCATTAAATTGCATTCATCTCAAAGGAACGGAATAATTAAATGTCATTTTAATAACCGAGCTCCCCCCTTCCTGTCTCACTTTTATCTTTGTATTGTTATTCTCATTCCTTTTCTTCTGGATGATGCGCAATTTCCGAGTAAGAGCATTTAGCAGCGTGGCTACAGTGCGTCCATTACGGTCGTGAGCCGAATGAATAAACGGAGGTCGCGTCGGCGGTTTAATGTATTTTAAAAAGTCCTCAGCTCCACGCTGCGCTTCAATTAATCAACTTGCCAGGAGCCCCGGCTCGGCCTGGTGGTATCTGTGGCCAGATGCGGGCAAAGAGAGTGACCTGATTAATTTCCTCCCTAATTTCCCCCGTAATTAACACCCTGCTTTTTGATTCCGTTTTAAATGCCCTCTCACTGGGAGGCTGATTGGACTTTAAACAGCCATACTGGGGTACACAGACCTTTCTGAAAAAAAAAAAAAGTACAGCCTTGTGAGTCATCAAGGATTGGCAGTTTGAAAAAGTGCATTTTTAAACTCCATTGGAGTCCCACTGGGATATTAAACAACTGAGGCATAGGATCCAGCACCTGTTATTAACCTGGAAATGTTCAAAATCAAAGCAAAAATAAATCAATAAATACATTTTAAAAAACATAAAATAACCACCCCATCACATCTAGAAGGAAATGTTCAGTAGTAATCTGATGTAATATTCTATTACAGTTTTACTCAAGACAAGCTGAAAAATATTCCACAATACTTTTTGTGATTATCATCTTGGTTTGATTTCACGCCAGAACTATTGTGGGTCTATTTCATATTTTACTTCAAAGCCTGCATTGCATGTTTATTTGAAGTCATGCAGCTACCTCCTGACCACCAGGGGCCGCTATTGCAGTGTTCAGCATTGCAGAAGCCAAAATGAGCCTATACTGTATTTCTGCAGTTATCAAAGCCTACCTGAGGAAACCCAGGATGGTTTAGACTTGGAATCATCTTCTGTCAATTGCTACTCAGTACCTCAGCCTTTAGGTGTTAGATATCAGACTTTTCATTTTACATTACATTACATTAATTTGGCAGACACTTTTATCTAAAGCGACGTACAAAAAGTGCATTCCATGGTCATAGACAACTGCTAAACACAGGTTCAGTAAGGTACAATACTTATTTTGTACAGCTATTTCTAGCCAAGAACACAGTTTAGTTCACACAGTGAACACTATTCAGACCTAATAGTTGACTGTTGATAGCTGAATAGTTGAATAATTGTTGACTTAAAGTACCATCTGACATTTTTACCTTATTACAGCTAATATATCTATGTTTTAGGTATTTTTAGGTAGGTCTTATATCGCGATGTATGACATATATACAGTCCATGATATTAAGGCATCAGATATTGTATGGAACTGTCAGAAACAACAAGTCGTGTGTAACTGATTAAAAGTGATCAGATGAATCTAGGTAAATCCTGTGATGGTTAAACAAAATCTGTTTAATGCTTGGTCAAGCAGTACCACGAAACAGATCCTGACAACAATGTTTGTAAATAACTGTCAAAGTGAAAGCATAAAATATTGGTCCTCAACCAGGGATTGGCTTGACAGATTTCCACCAACATTAATGTAGTCATTCTAGCAATGGGTGATGGAAATTCACTTTGGGTTGATTTAAATAGGCTGTGTAAAGTTGTCCATGTGCGGATGCAAAGGGTATTTGATCTGGCTGACTAGTCAAATAAAAAGCCATCTAATTTAATGGTACAAATGCAATGGATTAGCCCAGGTCCAGTACTTGCTGCGTGCCTGAAATGTGAATTATATGATTTTTTTTCTTAAAAATTATATAATGTAAACATACTATATTATAATATAGCTGCAAGTGGCAATACTTGGTATATTTGCCCATTGGTTGTGATGTGCTACTATACTTTATTGTATTAAAATTTATATATAAATTTATTTTCAGTATATTCCATTCCATAATGGCTAATGGGTGGAGCTATATTGAGCTGTCAGGCACTGACCAATCAAAAGAATTTGCTCTCCAAATCAAATCCCTGATTGGATTTTGCTCTCCAAATCAAATCCATGATTGGAATTTGCTCTCCAAATCAAAACAATGATTGGTTCACATTAGTGAGCACATGACAGCTCCACCCATTTTGGGCTTCTTCACTCTGCAATCACTGCCTGTAATTCATCATTGTTTTGTATGGCATGTCACTCAGTAAAGAAGAGCGATGGCAGAAGTGAGCCTCCCCCACGTCGCAGAAATTCTTCAGTGTAGTCTTTTTTGAAGGAAGTGCCAGACCAGCCTTCAGTCAGGAAGTGCCTCTGCGCCAACCGCGCGGTCCAGACAACGGCCCTCTCGGGTGCAGAGATGGCAGCCGCCGCTTAAAAGAACGCCGGGGGAGTGATTCCCGGAGTGTGTCGCTCCGGTCAATGAGACAGAGGGGACGGGAACATTCGTCCCCGCCGGTGTCCTTCCGACCGGCTCCCACGCCGACCGCCGTGCTACTGATCCGGAGTGTCCGATAGCGCCATACGTCAATAAGGCGGCAGATCGAATGCTGACATGCTTGCGACTGCTGCTTGGGTTAGCATATCCTGCCTGTTGTACCACAGCAGACAGTCCCTATTATAGCCGCCTTCTCTTTTGTCAGATGCAATATCGATGCTAACGGCTCCACCGCACCATGCAGTATGGTATTGACTCGGGTTGTGTCACATTGACCGCCATCACACAAAATATTTTCTATCCGAAGCCATGTCACGCATTAAGAATGTCTTCAGGTCAATGTCACAGAGTTCCCGTTGAGACATTTGAGCTTTTAGAGGAGGGGGAAATGTACCCTTATGCCATTAATTGTCTTGGGCCTACTCTGATTATTTTAAGTACCTTTCATTTCACCTTTACTGCAACCACTAAGTGTATTTTGTAGAGAAACCTCTGGTCTATAATCATCCTATACTTTTCCCATCCGATGTGTTCAGTATAGGCTTTCAAAAATTGTGATTGGGTAGATAACAATTGGGATTGGGAAGAGGGTAAGAAGAATTGACCAGATATAATTGTTTTGTCCACTCAATCGGCATGGATGGCACAACTACTGTGTGGAGCTGCAAGAACACCAGTCCAATGCAAATCTTTGGCAGCTCCACGTAATAGTACCAATTGACGCAGAAACTGAGGATTGCAAATTTGGGTTTGCATAGAGTCTGTTGCACCTCACCCAGCAATAAAAAAACAGCCACATGGAGGACAGTCCCAGTGTTTGTGGGTTTGAGGTGACTGACTAAGCAGCTGAGCAAATGACCTCAAAAATCCTCACAGGATGATTACTGGAGGAATATTATCTATGAAATATTACCCTTGTCTGAAATTCACCCTTTTCCTTTTGCTATCAAGGGCACCTGATTTTTTTTGTGTCAGTACTTCCTCTCATTGTCATCGGTTATCTCGAAGAAGCCGTAAGCCTTTTGAGCATGAAATCAAAGAAACGTTTGGTTGGGCAAACCACTTGCAGAGTGAACGGACTCCCATTACCAAACTGACGAACAAATCCTTGGCACGTGCGCCGAAATGCTGTACACCCGCGTTCATTTATTCCATTCAAAGAACAAGCTGAAGCCATCTCGAAACATCTAAAAAAAAAAAAAAAAATTAAAAAAGGAAGCGAAGCTGCAAAAACGTCATTTCACACATCCAGGATACTTCTTTGTTAATTGAAAAACAACAGAAGGTGTTTACTTTTCTACCATTGCAAGTTGAGACCCTTCTTGTCAGAACAGGTGGTAAATAAAACACTAGGCTTCGACGCTTTGCGAGTAAGCGCACATTCCCGACCGAGTGAGAGGGAGACTGCAGGGAGGGTATTGTCAGGGAAATGTGCGTCTCTCGGCTGTTTCTATATTTATCAGGACCTGCGCTTCCTCCTCCCTCCCGTGTCACGTGTCTGTCACATCCTTGCCCCGCCGGCGTTTCGGAGCAAACCGGAGAAGACAAGCTCGCGTCCGGTAATTGTCTACCAGAAGGCGCGGCCCTTCCCCATCTGTCTCTAAGTTGGCAGCGGCTGTTTTTTTTTTTTGTTTTTTTTTGGTCGACGACGAGCTGCAAGTTGTCGTCCCACTTTCACAAAAGAAAAACCCTCTCCAAACCCCAAACAACCCATCTGTAACCCCCTCACCTCACCCCAGACGCCCCTCTCTGTGACCACAACCCCCCCCTAACACACACACACACATACTCACCCTCACGGTTGACGTCCACTGGGCGACATCGCCACCACCAATAACAACACGGTCTGGCTCCGCGCCGGCTGTGTGTTGATACGGAAAAACAGCTTGCGCAGAGGGCTTGCGTGTAATCCTCTGTACAAACAGCCGCTTTTGGCAGGTGGCTGTTTGCAGTTTTTGCAATCTGCTGAGTGCTTGAGATGTGCGGGGCTTTGTTTATGCGGGGGGACGTTTCTGCCAGCTCAGGAGAGCGAGGGCGCGATGCGTTCTGACAGGGGGTGATCACAGACACAAAACGCCCGGCTCAGGCCTTTCCCCGGGCTCCCAGAGCCCAGAGGCTCGCTAGCACGCACAGCAGCAGTTAGCTTTCTCAAATGCAAAAGGCACATTTTCTGAATCTTTTATCGTCATTGCTGCTTCTTCATAGTAGAAAGTTAAGCATGTTAACCCTCCTGAAATAAAATATGCTAACTGAATTATATTTACACAAAATAAATAAAAGAAAGGTCACTTGTACTTGTTTTTTCAGTCGTTGTCCAACTATTAGAGTTCACGAAGAGGCTGGTATCTTTAAACATTTTTGTCATGGATTAAGAACAAAATCAAAGTGTTTCCCATTTTTCTTTTAAAACTACAGGAAATTGAGAATGCTGATTCTGAACAGGGCAGGAGAGATAATGGCTGGGGCCAATGTAGTTTTTCCGAATTTTCACACTCCCTACAACAAACAAGGTCCCCTAAGTCCAAAGTTTACTTCTTTCTTTTTATTTTTGAAAAAGTTTGTTGATATCCCCCTGCCTCTCATACCACCGGCTCATAAATGGCTCGGTTATGAATATGAAGGAGGTCAGCAGCGGGAATGTTGAGCGACCGGCTCTAATAAGAATGAAGAATGACACTTAGGATTCAGAGATTAATGGATCATTTTGGAGGTGCTGTCATGCAGCCACAGCCAATGACCTTTTCAGATTGACGGATGGTTCCATTTTGGCTCTAAAGGCGGAAAAACAAAGGGCGGGTCCCCTTTATCCAAAAAAATAAAAAAAACTATGAAAAAAGCAGGTGTAGTGTATGGACAGCGGTCCCTTTGCTCAGTAATGCGGAGGTGGAGGTGGAGGAGGGGGCGTAACCCGGCAATCTGCAGTCTCGCAGCCAGCATCGCAGGACATCATCTCAACAAGCCCACTGTGCGCATCTGTGCCCGTGAGCTAAAGGACGAAGCGAGCAAACCCCCCGCCAGGCTGTGGGCTCGGGCCTACACTTCCATTAGCATTGCCCTCGTAAGTCCTAGGGAACAGAGAACAGAAACAGTACTGTCCATCCGTCTGTCTCTGTATTTTCAACTGTCTGTTTATTCATTTGTCTGTTCTATCTGTCTGTTCATCTGTCTATTCAACTGTTTTTAAAGTCATCTGTCGCTACAGTTGATATGTTCGAATGCCTTTCTATTCAGCTATCTGTCAGTTGGTATAAGAGATGTTTTGGCGGTAAAACGACCATAATGGCGCCTTTTCCTCTGGCGGGTGATCGGGCACCAGCACTGATTTGGCAGGATCCAAGAAGGAGCAAATGGGTAAAAATGGCAGCGTGTCCATAAACCCACACAGTTTTCACACAGCAGCCGAACATAACACACGTGGGCAAACCCTTGCTCACATACCAGTCAAGCACACTGCCATGGCAACGCCTGAATCTGGAGTGATAACCTTGGATCAGGCGGCTGTCAGCCCTCACCCGTACTCACGCTCCTATAGGGAACGCGCTGATCGGGCTGGAATAGATTTTCACTAGTTTCTACAATGAGCAGGTCGAAAGACAAGGGGCCATGTTTTCCCAGTCAAAGCACGGCTGTTAAGCTCGTAATGGTAACGCTGGCATATCAACTTGTGACTAGAAGTGGTAGCAGACATGCAGCGGTTTAAAAGAGATTATTTAAAAAAGAATGAATTACCTGTGGGTGTGGTGGAGATTTTGTTTTCACCGAGGCCAATCAGATTGGCCGCTTTCTCAGAAATACCTCTGTGTTACGGCCGCATGTGAGCTGGCAGTTTCATCACGCATGACAACTCGTCACATGCATTTACGGCACTTCAAAAACAATGTTCTCAAACTGGGAGGCTTTTTGATCTTAGCTGGATATAAACCTAAATTAATGATTTATTATTTGTCATTTGTCCTTTATTATAATTTGTAGTAGTAAAACCTATTTCTAGGCCACAGTTGGGGCTGGAATGATCAGAATTTGATATCGGACCAGCATCCATGGTCCTTGCTTCGAGCAACCTTTATGTCTTGCAGGTATATTCAGAATTTCTGCTCGTAATTTCGGTGCACTGTACACACACAGTGAAGGATTTCTCATTCCCCGCAGACTTGTCTGTGTGTGTACTGGCAGCCAGTAATCTGTGCCCTACAGCGCATAAATACATAGAGAATTAGTTTTTATCATCCTGTCCCCCAGAATGATATTTGTCTCCCGCGCAGCCTGTCTTTGATAATGCCTTCCAGTGATACTCTAAATGCAGGCCGCATTAGCATACCCCTTTTCCTGGCCAATCTTGACTCACAGTGTATTAATTTCTAGTCCGCGAGTCCCCTCAAGGTTAATGGTTAATTGAAAGCCTTAATTTACCTGATGGTGGGGACCTGCTGTCCGCAGAGCAGATGGAAAACCTGTGTGTGTGTGTGTTTGTGTGTGTACGTGTGTGTGTGAGTGAGAAAGTGAAAATGTTGACGCGTGTGTGAACGAACCACCGTCTGTATACATCCACACAAATGTAAGGCATAAAAAATGCATACCTTAAACAGGAACCCTTTCTCTTTACCGCAGCGATGCTATCGCCGGTTTCGTTTGCGGCCTGGGGCTTCGCCGCCGTTTCCTGTTGCCGTTCGGCATGTTTTATTCACCAAGCCCTTTGAAGCTCAGGCGACAGGGACGAGAGCATTGGCGGAGTCGCGGAGAGTGGTATGCGGGGATTTATTTCCCGCAAAAAAAAACGACAAGGACTGATGAAAAAATCCCGAGCAATTTGGAAGAGCTATGGAAATGCAAATGCGGCGGGCTTCATCTCTCAGCGGTGTCAACTGAAATTTGCCCCGTAACACGCGTGCATCTCCTCTCCATGATGGAGTGGAGCTATGACAGCATGACATCAAGAACTAATTCTAAATGCAAACGGCACAACTTCTAATATATCATTCTTCCTGATAGCTCATTTGTCGGGGGTGGAGGTGTGGTTTCTGGTTCGAAGTGTGAAATTATCATTAAAATATCATAGGGGAGGATGTATTGTTTGAACCAAGATTTTCATAAATATTTGCTTAATGTGTAAAGTAATGTCCTCATTCTCAAGCGGTTAAACCTACGTCGGAAGTTAAGTTATGCTGCAATTGATGCCTTTCCATAAAGCAGCCTGAAATGACCTTGAAGTGCTAAAGGGAGACATTTGCAGTAGGTGTACTGAAGAGAATGAAAATGGTGTACAGTAGGGTTTTCTTCAAACTGTTGTTAATCGCCCAACGAAGGCCTGAGAACCGGCAGCCTTCTCCGTGTGCTTCCTTCATGAGATGGGCTCAGAAAGCGACTGGACTGTGCTTTCCATAAGCGGTGAATTTAGTTAACCTCTTAGCTCTTCTTCATACAACTCCTATGACAAATACACTGTCCAGCTGCAATGCTTTCTGGGGGCAAGTATGAGAGTACGGCTGCTGTTCTATAGCTTCAGTGCAAAGGTTGGTGTGTTCCTCCAGTCATATTCCTCATTCCCACCGAGGCTGGAGTGGACCTTGACCCTGTTCACAATTCATGTGCAGCTCCAAAGTCATTCTAGATAGATCCCTGAGGGATAGGCATTATGGAGTAGTGGTTAGGCCTTGTGTGATGAAATTTGCTGGTTGAATTCTCAGATGACCCACTACTGTCCTGGCCTTGAACAAGGAGACTTTCCTTTTCACTTGCTTTAATTGGAACGTATCCATCTCTGTGAATGGCTGAGATGTAGCATGTAAGCTATATAGCTCACCCTGTACAAGCACAACATTGAGGAAATAAATAATGCAATGCAACATTGCCAAGGCTGAATAAAGAGCCAGCATGAGCCGTAAGTACCAGAAGGAAGCCTTGGCTGAGCCAGGGTCGCTAACGTGCATTCTTCGGTCTTGTGGTTACAGAGCCTGCCCTAATCCCAGAGGGTTGCGAGTTTGTTTCCTAGCCTGAGCACGGCCATGCCCCGTACAGGCAGATGCTTGTACATCGAGCTGCTTGGGTTACACCACAGAAATGGGCGACCCGGAGAGGAAAAACCAATAGATTTATTTCTGAAGGTCCAGGCCGAGGTGGAGGAATGTGACTCGGAGGCCTCCTGAGGGAAGAACATTACAGGCAATAAAAGGCGACCACAATCACAAAAGATTTCTCAACCGGCGCTCTCCACTGACCTTAAATGCGGTCTGCCCTTATCAGAAATGTGCTGAACCTGATGGCTCCTATTGGAATTGCTAAACCTGACCTTCAGAAGACATTCAAAACACAGAGAGAGATTTCCTAGTTGTGCATTGGTTCTGAATAAGTAACACAGGGAAGCTGGTGCTCATCAAATTTAGGATAATAATACCAGAGAGCTACATTTAAGTACCTTATTTTGGAGATGATGTTATTATTGGGCTAACTGGTATCCACCTTGTCCACAGCATGAATCAAAATAAGTTATTCTGCCACATGCTTGTGTTTAAACACCAGGACTGTAGTAAAGAACTCCTCAATCGAGTCCAAGTGAAAATAGTTGTTGTTGGTAAATTGAGTCAGATTCAAGACCAAGACCGCAGGTCGAGACTATCACAGCATGTTTCCCCAAGGCAGCCAATCATATTTATTGCCCAAATGTAAATGATTATTTTTCTAAAGGCATTTTTTTATAGCAAAACTAGAACGTTTTGAGGATAAACTTAATCATATTAATACTACTATATACTACTTTGCCAGAGCCAAAACTAAAGATACATGACTGTAAATATTTTTATGATAAGTGTTTATAATCTAACTTATCAACAATTCCAAACAAACACCCATTCTAACCCTTCACCATAGAGGTAGCCAAGGACAGGTGTCACTATAAATATTGATATGTAATAAACCAATAATTCATAAATTATTGATCAATTATTATGACAACAGTGCTTGCATTTTCACAGGTTTCCTTTTCTTTCAGGTTCAAACTGTGTGAAAAAGAAAATTCAACACTACAGACACACAATTGAAAAGTAATGTCACATATACAAAATTAAATAAAATACCTGTAAAGAGTCATCACACAAGACAACGACAACACAACCTGTACATGTGCATTTAGCCTACATGACCATACCATGACTGATTTGGAAAACAATGAAATGTGATGTCTCACAACCTGTCATTTCCACCTCTGCAGGGCATTCAGGTTACAGAGCACCATCTGGTCTGAGCTTTAGCATGACAGTGATAACTGTTATTGTGATAGGGGAGTAATTGAGTTACTATGGGTGGACCATTACAGATGGTCCTGCAAAATATAAAAACACACATTGTAACAAATTCTTGGTATTTGCCCTGACTTGCTTTTCCCATAATCATCATTCACTATTAATGACATTTGCATGGATCGTTTCTTACAAACACCACTTAAGTAAGATTATCCCTTGTATCTTTAAACTAATTTTATAACTACCAAGTAGATTCTAGATAATATTATATTAGAGCTAGATTATAACTGATAATAAAGATCTCCTTCTGTAATGTTACCACAGCTGATGTGTTGACATACTGTTTGTGTAATGTTGCACGTTCTGTAACAGTTCTCAATTTTTGCACATTTAGCATCGTCAAGTGTAAAAAAAAAAAAAATGCAGTACAATTTTCAAATATAACTTTTAAAAAAGGAATTTGTCCGAAACATTGCTTTTCCTCGAGAAATGTTACAGAATGCATTAAAGCAAGATTGAAAAAAGTATATTATTCTGTATATAAATGTAAATGTTTAATGTGAATGTTAAAGGAGGTTCAAAAGGCCTGGACATAGTGCCTTAATTATTTAATATGTGTTTCTCGCGATAAAACAATCAGTGTCTTCCATTTCCTGTAAAGCCACCCGCATCTGCCTTAAAGTGCTGTAATGTGTCTTCGTTTATGTATGAGACACCCCTGACTTTTGGCAATGTTATGCAACACACAAGACAACATGCCACAAAGAGTATTCAGGCCATCTGAGGGCTGTATTGTACTCTTCGACCTTACTTATTCAAACATCTAAAGTGCATTTTCAGTACTCCAAACACCTCTCTATTAGGCTACAGTGTGTGTTTTTGTGAGTTTTCCACTGAATGACAATTCACACTCTATATATACGTCATCGGATGCTTCTTTAACACATAGCCATTGTCCCAAAAAACTGGCCATTCGCCAATTTTATTTGTCATTACTGCGACTGTCTAAATCAATCATAACGCAAACGCTTTTTGTTGCGTCACATTGGCAATACGCCGACAATTTCCATGACCACACCTCATTTTAACTGCGTCAGTCTGAAACCAGCAAAGAGACTTGCGTTTGGGTTACTGCTGCGTTGTGCCAAGTTCAAGACGGAGCCCTAACACTGGATGCGCAAGAAATCTTGTCAGTATAACAGCTCAATAGGTAAGGCTGCTGCCTACAGCCTACAAAGTCCAAAGTCTCAGTTAATGTCTTTATAGAGACATATGTTCTACAATGTTTTATGCACATTTGTCTTCCCATTGGGTTGGTTTGCTTGCTTAGAAATATTAATATATTCCTGAAATTTTTTTCTATCTGCAAGAAAATTCCCCAAAATTGGTACCGTACAAAGAATTATGATTATTTTTTTTGGTGATCTCACGCAAGCCCTCAAAGCAATTGCTTTTGTTTTCCCTATCCTCTGAATGGAGGCTTTGGCTGTGGAAAGTTAAGTCTACATTGTAGTGTCAGTAAAGAAGATTACTCTGATGGCAGCAAATTAACTCTACTGAAACCTGAGCTTTTCTTATGCGTGGGTAAAAAAGAAAAAATAGAATACGGTCTGAACCCTTTTCCATGTGACAATGCTCATTAAGATGCTAGAATAAAGCATGAACCCTTTTCCATGTGACAGTGCCTGTTAAGAGGCTTCTACGTGCTTTCTCGAGATTGGAAGGATGTGGATTATGTATAAGTGCTGAAGTCAAATGGCATGCGCATCATTCTAAGCCATCATGGGTTAAGGTCAAAACTGAAATATCACAACATGCACTGAGCCCCTCATCATAAATATATGATGATCTGCAGAAGACGAGAAGTGGATTGCCTCTGCGCGTGGTATTGAGGCCTTTCCCAGGCACGTGTCCGCATTGACATGTGGAGCAATAAGGAGTTAACATTTCCCTCATCAGGAACGAAGCAAGACACAAACACGGGTTAGCACAGGTCAGCAATATGTTTGTTATGTGTACGTGAACGTGTGCATGCATGCATGTGTAGTTTTCTGCTGAGGCCATGTTTTTCACAGTGGGCTTACAAAAAGTTTATCTGACTAATCGTAGTTGGACAGTTCCTGTTGAACAGTACTGACTATTGAATTAAGATGAAAGTGACTGATTTGTATCTCTGTGAGAAGATGTACTCTACTGATTAATCTGTTATTCTAGACTTTGGTCATGCTATGAGTCCTGTGGTAAATGTGCCCCACAGTGTGATGACTGATTCATAGCTTTGTGTTAGGCATCTGTTACACTTATGGTTACGTTTGGGCACATCATGGCACAGAATTAAAGAAACAAAGGTTCAGTGATCTTCACAGCTTGACGATGGCCTAATATTTTGTCAAAATGTTAAAAGGGACGGGCTTTTAGATCCAGGATCTGTGAAGCCCCCAGACCTGTCCTGTGAAAGAATTGGCAGTTTAGCCTGGGTCCTTAATTTAGAGGGAAGGTAATCAGGTAATATGCCATCTCTCTTGCTTAAGTGCAAGATATTCTTCAGAGTTTAACAGCAGATTTGTAAGGCAATTGATAGCCAAAAATCAATTGGCTAATGCATCCATATACAGATGGATTTTTGTGTAATGAAACAAAAGCCACAATGTTCTGACATCACATGACAAATGCAGACGTTCTGTGCACTTGCTTATTGTTCCTGTTTCTTGAATCAGCAAATTTACTATCTTCCTGTCTTCACACAACATCACCCTTGGGGTGAAAAGTAAGAATTCTGTCCCCAAATAATGTTTTCAAAGAGCTTCTCCTGAAGTTATTACAAAGACCTCATTACACACTAAACCACCATTTACTTTAATTAATTGGATGTCTATTTTTGCTATACACTTGTTGGTGCTGCCTACGTCCAATTAAACACAGGTTAATATAGCGATGTTTTGATGAACACATTCTGAAGTAGTTTCCACCAGATTAGTTGTGTGTGCAACATCAAATGATCAATGCAACAGAAAAATACATTGGTCAAATTTTCTGGCAACTGATTGATCTTGTTGTGGAGATTATGGGTGGAAAATGAACATTTTCATAGAGAGGAAATGGAATTTTCTACTGAGAACTGTTCCTAGTGGGGGAAAAAACATTAGTTACCATATGCACCCTGTACCCTGCACTTTTATAAAATATTCATTGTGGAAAAATAATAAAAAATAAATGAAACATACTATGTGTGATCACATTATAGATTGACTTACTGGATCAAGTTTAAGTCATAAGCGAAAACTTCAACAGCAATTTGTCATAATACTTTTTTCTTGTTATGTACTTCCCCTCTATACTTCTCCACTCCCCATTCCTCTCTTCACATCTTCTCCCTGCTTCTTTCCTCTGTTTGTGAACCTTGACATTTCATACACTAAAATCAACTGCCAGAGAATGGGACACCTGTTCAATTACACATGTAAATGTAAATGCCTGCTTCCTTTTTTGCAATTTATTTCATTAAATGAATTGTTAATTAATCCCATATCTCTAAAAACATTTTTTGGAGAATTATCTTTACCATTAGGCTTGATATAGTTTCTTCATCTCCTGAAATGTGAGAGAGAAACTAAGGGCGCTGTTTTTGCAGTCAAGGTGTAATTGTCAAACTCTAGTGGTAACTTGTAGTGGTGGTAAATGAAGGCATGTCAATCAATCAATGTGCATCTTGTTGTTAGAGCACAGTTGTTAAAGAGGCTAGTTTAAGAGGAAAAAATGACATAGGTTTGGTGGATGTTTGAATATTACGTGCCAGCACGTGTGTGTTGTAGATGTTACAAGTAGTGATGGGACGTTCGATTCTTTTTCCTGACTTGTTTGTGAAAAATTTGTTCAGTGAAAAGAACTATTCTTTCAATTTGTTCACTGGATTCAGTGATTCCCACATCCCCAGAGCGCATAGGAACCCCCCAACCAGTGAACAAAGACTTGAAAATGTAGTGATTGTTGTTCAGAGCCGGCTTTACCATTTGCAAACGATTCATTCAGACACGTCTAATTTGTTCAGTGGAGTGGAGTTCAATGGAGTTGGTTCTGTGCTAAACCATTTCAATGCTTCGGTCTGATAGCAAACACAACTAGATAAATGTACCTGATTCGAAAAACTGAAAAGAGTTGTTATTCTCGAGCACCGAAAGAGTTGTGATTATTATTCATTTCGTAGCCTAGGATAATGCCCAAAAGAGTCGTTCAATTTGCATACCACTAGTTGCAGGTGCAGAATGAAACACACAGTCCAATCTGGTGCAACACATTTGATTTGGAAGAATCTGATGAAATATCAAAACATACAAGTCAGGAGCATGTTTCTGCTTCCTCAAAATTATTCAGTCACATACGCTATTGATATTTCCATCTACCTTATCTCATGTAACAATCCCCCACCATGGATAAGGCAGTGAGCAACCCCCTGCTGACCAAGCTGAGCAGGAATAAATTAGACAATACATCCCTACATGTACTGTATATACTAACAAAGAAATAAAATGAGAAAAATTCTTCGGTCTTCTGTTTAGGAGAGGAAATTCACTACATGTGCCAAACAGATGTTTAGCCACACCACTGAACTACATTATTGAATTAATATTGACAGATCACTTGCAACACACACACGCCCACTTTGCCAGCAGGGGATTGGTAACTAACGTTAGTTTAGTGCATTGTATAGTACATATCTGTTGTCAGCTACATATGTGCCTTCTTGGGTAATATACATACTAATATACCAACTAATATCCAAACTCTGACTGGGACATATTGCACAAATATATGTAAAATACATACATTTACATGATCACACAGGTACACAAAAGTTGCTTGACTAGCTAGCTAAGAAGCTGAACACTATTGTAGCTACAAGGCAAAGGTTGATGTAGCCAGCTAGCAGATAGAACTAGCTTGCTAGAAAGTAATCATTTCACACAAACATTTGATGAATATGAAAAATGAAATATTTTAAGGAAGCTGATGGACTATCTAGCTAATTGACTCAGTGACTCTGTTTAACTACATTAAAATAGCTTAAGGCATTGAATGCATGGTACTGTACATGCTATACTATGTACTATGAATGTACATACTGACACAATACTTTTTTAATCTTAGGTGGAAAGTCCATTCATATTGCTCTATTCATCACCCCTGCAAATCTCAAAATTGAGTGCTGGCAGGAAATTAATTTTTACTGTAAATGCAAGCCATTGACTAATATGTGACCGGTATGACACTGAAGCAATGACTCACCCCTAACTTTTTGGTCACCATGGGTTTTGCTTGATTCCCTGGGACTATGCGATGTGTTATGGAAACAGAAACTGTAACAGCTGCACATATGATGGAAAAATAATAATAATTTAAAAAATGAAAAAAAATGTCATTCCTCACACGTTAGCTGAAAAAATATCCTCCCTCAATCTTCAAAGCATCAATCATGCACTGTAATCCAGTTCAGCCTTCATCCTTAAAACAAAGAGGCTTTATGCCTCACTTGTCAGACAGGACAACATCAGTGCTCTGTTTACAGCTGAGATTTTGATACTGTACATTTCAGGACACTGTCTCCTCCACGGGAGTCAGTGAAACGTGATCAGTTCTTTGTCATCAGACCAACTTTGACTAAGATTTGTCAACGACCTAAAATGGATTCCGTTGTTATGCCCTTCTCAATCATCAAGATAGATAAACAATAATTCTTGAAAATGTACAGCAATTGTAAGAGTTTGGTATGTAATTCGGTTGTTCACAGTCAAAATATAACTAACATGTAAATATAAATGTGAGTATATTATTATTATTATTATTATTATTATTAATAATAATAATAATAATAATAATTACATTTATATAACACTTTTCCAGATTCTCAAAGTGCTTTACAGTGAAGGGGAACTCACCTCACCCACCACCAATGTGTAGTACCCACCTGGGTGATGCACGGCAGCCATTTTGCGCCAGAATGCTCACCACACATTAGCAAAGGTAGAGAGGGAGAGAACATTTATTTAGCCAATTAAATCTGGGGATGATTTTTAGTGGCAAGTTTGCGAAAGCCAGATCTGGGATTTGACCAGGACACCGGGGAACCCCCTACTCTTAGCGATAAGTGTCATGGGATCTTTAATGACCACAGGACCTCTGTTTAACGTCTCATCCGAAAGATGGCATCTCCTACAGCGCAGTGTCCCCGTCACTGCACTGGGGCATTGGGGTTTATTTGTACCAGAGGGAAGATTGCCCCCTGCTGGCCCACCTTACTGCATGTGTAAGCTAATAAATGGTATGCTAGTATTTTACCAACAGCAGATTGATTTTAAAGATGCACCACAATTAAAATGCACGACAGGCATTGCCGGCAGGCAAACAAGCACAGATGTGTTTTTGCATCCCCAACCTCTTTACCGTTTCAGTGGAAAACAAATTAGTGCCAATGAAATAAAATGTAAAAAAAAAAAAATTATAATAATGAAGAAAGAAAATGTGCAGGAGGATTGGTACCATTTATACATTCAGAAAGCTTCGTCCAATTACAAACTGCCCCGGGGAGGAAGGCATTCTGGGATGCTCACTGTAACAGCCAACTAATGGGCTGTAGCATTTAGAGTGATTGAATGATCGCGTTGTTTATTGGGGGTTGATTGCGCTGTGGTAACTGGGATGGCAGACTTGCCACGCTTGCTGCCAGACTTCGCCCGCTCCCCGAATGCTCGGTCTGTTGCCTTCCTTCTTCATTTCCTTGATTTCCCCTGGAATCGAGAGAACTCGCAGCCATCCAAGGCCCCTGCTTCACTGCCTGTGAAATCCCATCATTTTCACAGGCGAGACTGAGACATTTGGATGCGGGAAAGCCCTAATATGGTAATTGGGATATTTGCCCATCCAACGCTTTGAGATTCACCTCAAAACTTATCATTGGATGTTTATAAAGACACTTCATGGTCCCACAAGTACTTCAGCACTTCAGTTCATCTGTGCAATTTCAGCTTTCACAAAATTAATAGAGAAGTGAGCATATTCTAATATTTTCCGCTCTCTTCCGTCCATTATATGTATATCGATTGGCCGTGGATCAGAACCCGACTAGTTTTCACTCCATATCACGCAATCGGTGACCAGCAGGTTTATTTTTATTTTGGCTGATCTGTCTGGAAACAATACAAAGTGTGTGAAGCAGACATTAACGGTCTGTTTTTTTCAACCTGGGTCATATTTTCCTAATATTTTTCATCAATCCTATTAGCAACTGCTTCAATGTCAAGCTTTGGCTTTTTAGACATTTTTTTCTCTATGCCAGTAGCTTCACCAAGGTGTCTAAGAGACAAGGCAGGCTACAGATTCACTGTACCTTCAAGCAAGTCCAGTTTATCTAAACCTGTTATTGGGAAGTGAAATTGAATATGGATGTTGAAATTTTTGGTCAAAATGAAAAATAATTCCATCTGAACTTGCACAACTGACCATAAGCTACACTATCCTGTGTGCACACAAATTTAAGTTTGTCTGTGTATTCTGTTTCAAATAAATGTAGTGAAGTATAGCCATGAAAGTGAAGAGTCACAACGACGTCCTCAGAATAGTCAGATGAATAATTAGCTAGTGCACAAATGTTCAGGATTTTTATTTTCAACATTATCTTATGAAGGTAATGTACGTTAATGCAAGGTAAAACATGTGAACTCTACTCGCACCTTTTGAGGAGCTTACTAGAGAAATCAACTCTTCCGCAGTTCAGAAAAGATTCAGCCACATTGAATCAGAACTCCTTCACTGTGTCGCTAGGACAACAGTATAACAATAATGCTGTTAATAGTAATAATTATAATAATAATAATGAAAAGTATCAGAATGTATTGGTAACCTATTGAGCAAATAAACAATCTTATGTTTTCTCTTAAAAAAAAAAAAACTTTAAAAAACGCCTATCGGAAGTGGAATCAGCTGATTTAGCATAAAAATTCATGATCGCTGCACCCCTAATAATTATATATATGGTGAGCTGGTATGAGGCGGGCAGAGAAGGTGGAGGACACAATTGTGGGGGGGAGGTGTGGGTTCGGAGGGGCGTATTTACATAGCGAAGTCCTCAGAAGCTGGGGGTGGGCTTGGAGCTGAAAGGTGAAAGAGACGGTGTCACCATTTCTAGCTGTTTTCAAAGCGGCTGTGCAGCAGAAAGTGACCGCGTGTGCAGCCTCACTGTCTGAGCGTTTCAGAGGGGTCAAACAGCACACGGAGGGGAAAGGCTCAGAGGAACAGGACTCAGGGGTCTGCCATTGTGAACGTTTCTCTCTTTACCTCCCTCTCTCTTTACTTTTTCCTTTTTTTTTACCACTCTCTGATCCAAAGACCACCTGTTCGTATTGATGAACAGCTGCAGTTACACGCTGTGTTTGCATGGTGTTTAATATTGCACCATCAAACCACGCTGAGTTCTGCCAAGGCAAATGCCTTCTCCTACACACCAGCGCAAGCGGCTTCTCTGAACCATAGTGGGTTTCCTTGATTTTCATTTGCAGTTCTGCGGCGTGTCAAATTAATGGCATTAGAACACGCAACCCTCAGGTTCATTGGTGGTTCAGCGCTCAAAATATGTCTGCACACTGCTTGCTACCGGTACCACCGAGACCACGGGCAGTTTCCCCCAGGTGCTTGGTTAACAAGGTTTCCGTGTTACAGGACAAGGCTGTTTGTTTGTCACCATTTTTGTCACTGACAGTCACAGAACGCTACGTGTGTGTAGCTTGTAAAATCAAATCTCAACAGACATTCATAGGTCTATATATGAGAACCCGCTCACTAGGTTCAGCAAAATTAATGAATTTACCTCCATCGTATTTACTGAATGTTGCTACCTAGTTAAATAAACCAATTAAATATGTGACCTCCTTAAAATTGCTTCAGTTGACCATTTTCTTTTCACACAAACGCCTCTGCAGTGGAAGTTTGGATAGAATTGAATTCTCTCCTATGAAACGTTGTGGCACAGTATGTGTTGTGTTTCCCAGATGAGACGGCTCACACAGTGATATCACCTTGCCGGCACTCGTGGCCCAGACTGCATCAGGAGCAACGCGGCGGCTGACATTGGTGGTGATGGCGCCCGAGAGGTCAGCCTGACCGTCCAGCTGGCTCCCCCCCCGGAGGAAAGCGCTGGAATTCATTGTCCTTCTGATACCTCTTAGACGAAACCCATCCGAAGTTCCCTTCTCTCGACCTTTCACAGGGTTCCCAAATGTCTGAACCTGTCTGTCCAGTGCATGCTTAGCTCTGCCCCATTCCTGGAAGGTCACTGCTCTTTCTTTATTTTTACCCAATCCTTTTTTTTTTCTTTTGTGTGCCTGCTCAATTTGATGTCTTTATCTGCAAAAATCTTGCCATCAGTGAACTGTCAGAACATCACAGTTAGCTCTGTTGCTTGCGAAAGTTGCGGTGACGCTCCTGGTTGGATGCGCAAAACGAATACTGGACGTTTCTGTCTCTTTGCAGTAATGCAGCATGTCTGTCATGTTGGCCGAGATCACAATTCATTCCAAAGGGCAGGTAGGCAGAAAAGAATCCATTTTTATTAACTCATAAGCAGAGCTTTAGAAAAGCAATTTCATGCTTGAGGGAATGGACCTGGAATCTGGCATTGTCCCGGTGATTAATTCCGCTTTTTCAAGAACAAAAGAGGAACAGGTAAGGAAATTAATTATCCAGCCAAAATGTAAATGCAGCAATGTCTGCTGGGCAGCGGTTAGCATGGATAGTAGGTCTGCCCGAGATAGCTTTGGCTTTTGTGAGAAAAGGCCATTTGGCTGTGGAGAGTGAGAGAGAGAGATTCAGACAGAGAGAGAGAGAGAGAGAGGGAGTGAGAGAGAGATACAAAGAGACAGATACAGATACAGAGAGAGGGAGGCAGTACAAAGGCATCTGCTGGTCCAAAGTAATGAAGAAATTATTATTCTCTCTCTGGCCATGATGAATTTTTCACAAAAATCCTGAAATGAAATATGGATCCTGTGCATCTTAGCCAAAACAGTTTTATTTGCTTTTATCTTGTCACTTGTACATTTATAAAGATGTACTAGTATTTATAAATGAATACATTTGCTCTTCATTTCATCAATCTAGATATTCAACCTCGTGTCTAACTCTAGTGAATTAATGTTCTTTGTTATCAAACCACCATATGCTTGTCTCCATACCACTGAGTACAATGCATGCAAAACTTATTTTGTTTTGTACACTTCATGACTTCATTGAATGTTGAAATTAAGGGAAAAGATGCATGAGCAGCAGATAAATATCTTTAACTTGAAGACTGTAAAGTACTCTAAAGTACATTGCAAGCACTCCAGCGAGCTCTTTGTCAGCAGTGGAGTATGGGGTGGAATACATGCATCTGCACTATAAGTGGGGTAAATGCTTGTTGAATTATTTTTAATGCCATGACATGATGAGAAAACGGCCACATAAGGACATACTAAAATACATTTTCAATTTTTTCTCTAATTTATGTGTGTTGACAGTATCATACAGTATTTTGTCAATATACTATTCAAAATGTGTTATGTTTGTGGAAATGTAATTTTTTTCTAAAAGGTTTTGTTAAATATTTTATATTTGTCATTTACCAGAGGAACTGGGTAGATGGCTTTGCAAATTAGATTTTTGTTCAAGTCCAATCTTCTTATGTTCTTCTGGTGTTCTCTAAAACAGCTGTCGTAGTGCAGCTTTGTCTTTTTGCTGTGGAAAAAGGTGTGTTTGAGGATGATTAAAGTAAATCATGAAAATGATAAAATAAATAATCTGATTGCCATTCTCGCGATGAAACTATTGTCACTGGCTCTGTAATTAGTGGTAGGAATTAGTTTGGATTTCTTGTCTATGTCAATGTTATCAATATCTTATCATCAATCATCTCACAAGCTGATTGATAATAAATTACTTTAAAGGGATAGTTCAAAAAGTTGAGGTTCAGTGTATGTTTTTAATTGGACCAGATCATTTTTATGTGTATCGAAGGATAATTTGCATACGAACAGAGGTTTCTGATAACCTGCTGGCTTTACAATGTCCGGTATATTGGACTTCAGGAGTTTATGGTTTTAACTCCAGATCAGCTTGTATAGTGATACTGTTTCCATGTGCATATGAACAGATTCATTTTATAGTGTTTATTCACAATTACTAACAAAATATCTTTCGGTGGCAGTTTTAGGTTATATTTGCCATGGGAAAATTTCCAACTGAAAATACGATTAAATATAATTTTGTGAAGAATAATTAGCTAATATACAGTACACACATACAGACTCTGGAGGCCTAAATTTGCTGTACAAGCTACTCTGGAATTACTTGACTGTCTTCTTGCTTTAGACTGCAAACCCCAGAATGGCCCAATACCAGCCATTCTGAAGCCAGCAGATCATCACAAACGTATATAAACGTGTCAGCTATACTTAATTTAACACAAACACTGGGCCAAACAGAAACATACACCAAAACTGAAATGATAAAATTTACCATTTTCACAAACTCACAAAACTGAATCAGATCATACATCGTTTTTTTTTGTTGTTTTTTTTCCTATTGCCTGTGCGGCATAAAGTAACAACTGGAGGAAATTTCAGGGAGTTAAAGCCTTGATCAGTGTGGTATAATTACTTTGTACTCTCATCGTCAAGCATGGAACTCAAGAGTACGCTGCAAACTTGTTATGAGGAAACCTCTCCTAGGAACATGAAGGACTTTCAGTGCAACATTCGTAAATGAAAATACAATGAAAGTCTGTGAGAACACAGCCTATTCTGCAGATTGAAAATATAATAAATGATGTCCTGCTTGTACAAAATAATGGATTTGTCAAAGTTAATAATGTAATGCGCACAAAAAAAATCTAAAACTACAATTAAAAATAATCTGAGTAATTGGCTGCAATGCTATAAGTGGTATTGTTCCCTTGATGCGTGATTTGAGTCTTCCAGCTTGGACAATTCATTGACCAAGTCACTTTCATTAAGATATCAAAATGGTCCAGGCTATTAAAAGCTCAATTAAGGAAGACTTCTGTAATCCGTTCCACTGAAAATCATTGATAAGTTTTGAATGAACTGAAATTGACTCGGCCTTTTAGCAGAAATAATTATTACAGCATTACTGTTCAGCCTATAACGTGCAAAACTCCTATTTGATGTCAGTTTAATAATACTGACTCCACTCTGCCCCCTTGGAACTTTGCCAGTGTCTGTCATTTTTGTACTCGATTCTCCTTTGAAATTTGACCATACCCAATCACTCATAATTATCTTTTGACTTCAATGAAAAGTACTTTCATGGGGGATAGTGCAAATATTCTGAAAGCCACTCTCAAATTCAAGTTCAGATGTTTTTTGTACTTTAATTTACTCCACGGTATATATTTTTCAGTCAAACACGGCCAGATCAATGAGGACAAATGAATGGTTGTCAAGTGAAGGGAATGGTATTGTGACAGACCCAGAGGTGTGGTACAGGGTTCTGAAATAAAATGATCAAAAACAAGAAGATATGCCATTTAAAAAAAAAAAAAAAAAAAGAAAGAAAGAAATAAAGAAATATATATATTTTGACGGTCCAAGCAGGAATTCTGGTTTTAAAAAACTGGGAAAGGAAAACAACCATACTAGTTCCTTTGGGGAGCCTACTTGCATGGTAAATTCACTCCCTAAACTGGCCAGTTAAACTGGTTCCCAGTGCCGGCAAATAAACCAATTCAAGGCCAAAATGTAGTTCATGAGCCAAAAATTAAGTGCAGATCACAGCAGTTATCAGGGCCCCGTTTGATGAAGCAGGATTACTGAGTTAGCTGTATAACTGCATTAATTAAAACCCAGATCCCTCCTGAATCTGAAACATGGACTTAAGTAAAAACAACTGTTCTGGATTTAAACTCAGTAATCCTGCTTTGAGAAATACCCCCCAGGTCCTCATCCAAAAATAGGTTGGTATGCATGCAAAGTTAGTCCTCCAAACCAGGTCAAGTTCACCAGAAATCAATGCAACACTGCTCTTAGTCGCTCCACATTCACCCTCCACACTTTTCTCACATGGCGACCCTAACCTTACTTCACCCCAGCTGGGGGGGGGGCTTAAGTTCTCTCTCTACTACTGATATCATGCAGGTGTTTTACTTTGGGCTTTATCAAAACTGGACAAGCTCTGGACTTCCAGGGAATGGAGCCATACCTTGACAAACACACACACTGCAGACACACACACACACACACACCCCTTTGATAACCTCAATAACTTTGGTATTGTACTAGAAAAGTTGTAAAATGAATGACATTTCAAGCTCGAGAAGACATAGCGCTCCACTGGGTGTCCCCACTGAGGGTCATTGCTTGATGTTATCAAGAGTGAAAGGAAATAAAATGGCTCCCTTTTCACCTCCCAGATCCTTCTCACCCCCCTGTGCCCTGTCACCACGGTAATTCAGACAATCCAGTCTGTTGTTTTCACCTCTTTAAGGAACTCGGCAGCAATAAGCCTACATTATTTCACGTGCTTTCGAGAACTTTATATTTCCTGTAATACATTTTTTTATTTTATTTCTACTGGCAATTTATTCTTATTAAGTAGGCGTATTCAACTGACTACCTCCTCTGTCAATATAAAAATACATTGCTTGACATTTCAAATTCGTCATGCATGGAGTATTGCGCTAATGGAAATTTTCGAGTCTTTGTAGCAATACTTTATGGAACAGTAGACTTTGTGAGTGAGCTCCTCGCAATGTCATGTCAACCAAAATTTTATGCCAACTACTCCATTAGTCAGTTAATTTACAGAATTTCTTGTTATGACATCAATCATAAACACTAGACGCCCAACCATCAGCCTAGCAGTCAAGGTCTGGTCTGATCTGAGACCAAACAGTATATTGTAGGATGTTCTGCCAAATGCACTGAACTGAACTACAGTGCCGGCAATGGACTGTCTCCCTTGCAAACATACAATACAATTACTGCACAGACGCGCACACGTAAAGCGTTTTCTCTCAAACATAAAACATACATATGCTTGTGTACCTACAGCACTGTAAACAGGAACATGCACACATGCACGCTCTCCCCCTCCCCACTCACACAAATGCACCTGTGCCCAAACAAATGCAGACACACACACACACACGCACGCATACAAACCCACACATGCACATACACACACACACACTAACACACACACACAGGCACACACATCCCATGCGCAAGCTCTCATTAGACTGGATCCCGAGGTTTCCTCTGTGCGTTGCAGATATGACTCCAGAGTGCCAGATGGCCCTTATTTGTGCAGAAAACAGCTTTTCCCCTCATCTCAGTGTGACTTGATTTTAAAGGAGCTGATGGCCATCGATCACCAGCAGAACTCCTGACGCCAGCATCTTTAGCCCTAGCAGGAATTCTGCAGGGCTCTGCCACTTCTGCACAGTGTCTCTCTGTCCCTTCAAACTCAGTTTATCGCCACACCTTGTACATTTACTCTTTTCTTCTCTGTCCCAATTTGACTCTAATTCAAGCAAACAAAATAAATTTGGCCTGTTTTTTTTAGTTGGTTGACTTGCACATGGCAGTGGCTGTGACAGCACTGTTTGACATTGTGTTACCGTTATGATACGGTTTTAAAAAAATTGCCTTTGAGTGGAGAGAAATATATTTTATATAACATTTACAGTAATGCAAATTTAATGCTATATTACATCACTTTGCATCCCATATTTTGGGGAATCAGAGCTATAATACAAGTACACTCTGTAGATCCACTTCAACATAATTTGCACAGCTTTCAGTTTTATTTTTTAATGTAAAATGTCAGTTGGGTCCTGGTAAACGGCGGCAGCCTGTCATTGAGATAAAAGTCCATGAATTATATAATTGTCCCAAAAAACTTAAACTCTTCTGAGCTATTACACTCTAGTTTTATGTACTGTGTATGGTAAAAGTTTCACCAGAGGGGAATGACATCATCGGATTATAATTTGTGTGCTCTGGTGCTCTTCAAGAACAAATGCTCTTTTACTATAGTGTGCTAAACCCATCTGTGTGGCCTCTTGGCAATAAATTAAGTACTGACAGGCTGCTTATTGATGAGATCTGACAGCCCCCAAGGCTCACCCTTCAGATTCTTCAGATTCAGCTCTCATAATCGTTCTGGTCTGGACTTCAATGTATTTTTAAGCTTCTTTGAATTCTCTGGCTCTCCGTTCAAAAGATCATTGAAGAATGCACTGCGTCTTATAACCAGTGCAGCAGAGTCACCAATTAACATACGCGTGGTCTCAAAAGTCAATGGTGACGTTTGGTGAAGAATGACACTTTTCCACTCTTTTGGTTGGAGGAAGACAGTGGAGAGGCACTCCAGCTCATTATCTGTAGTTGGTCTGAAGTGTTACAGAGAGTCCCTTTGTTTTACGCGAAGTCCCCTTATTACGGGAAGCAAGTCCCCTTGTTTTACTGGAATACAGTAGTACCGATGTCTTGTTTGGATGGCATACCTAGCACGAAGAAGTCACAGCAAGTATACAGATGAAAAATAAGCCCTTTAATGTTGCAAAATGAAACGCATTCTGGCGCTACTGGGTCTTCATCAGAGTCATATTTTTAGGTGACTCTGATTACGATGCAGCGGCATCGAAACGCATCTGTTTTATTTTGCACCATCAAAGGGCTTATTTTGCTTATTTGCCTTACATTGCTTATTTTGTGTGCTCCATACTTTTTCCTTTTGCAATCTTATATTGCCCTTTATCTGAGAAGCACCGAATTGGCCTTTTGACTGGCCGATTCACGATGACCTCCTTTCAGGTCATCATGAAAGTCACAAAGTATTTTACTTCAAAATAAAGAATGCATAACTTTGTATCACAGAGGTTTTGGCTGTCTAGCGTATGAACTGTAATAAGTCCCTATCAGGAACACACAAATAAGCACACACTCATACACACAACTGCTCACAAACCAGAATACACACACGTACACACACAATTTCTCTGGAACACGTGCAAACACAGCTACTGAAATAAGTGAACACGCACACACACAGTTTTATGAGTTTTATTATTTCCCTTTTCCGGCTCAGAGTACCTCCACATAACCTTGCGAACAGCAAACTGTGTAAAGTAGATGCAGATACACACAGGAGCAGTTTTTCTCTTATCCATTTCCTCATTTTAAGACTCCCCAACACACACACACACACACACTCACAAACACACAGGAACACATACAGGCAATTGCATGCATGCATACATACTCTCTACTGTATACACTCAGTCTCCATCATCCAACCAGTTAGATAAGCTGTGTCACAACTGTGACTCCTTAACATTTGAAGGTGAGAAAATATGAACTAATTTACATTATTAGCTTCTTATTATAGACTATGTTGCAACATGATTTAGAAACCTCAGTTTTAAGAAACATTCTGCAACAAGTTAGAGAAGGAGCGCTACACAGACAAAGAGAATGTCCAAAAAGGTGCTCTTTGGAACAAGGAGGAAATATTTGACCACTTGTACTTTTTTTCACAATTTCGACTGCCAAACTAAACCCCTTTTTGATGCATTTAAGGTGCATTGTTGGGTGGAATTACAGCACGGATTTTCATTTACCTTAGCTCGAACAAACACATCTTTAAGCAGAAATGCCTGCTGTCGGCTCCTGGGGAGTGAAGAGACACTATCTGTATCTGTTCACACAACAAAATGATCTGTGTTTGGAAAAGGGGGTGCTGTCCTAGATTAGGAGGGGGGGGGGGGGTAGTAGGGGGGCGGGAGCTGCCCTGGGAGGGTTTCTGTGTCGTCTTGAACTTTTGTTTAATAAGTGCATCTGTCAATGTGTTGATAACTGCACTGCGATTTGTGTTTTATTGAGCGCGACCATTGTTTCATTTTCCATTTAATGCTCACTTTAGCTGTGAAGATGGTTTGAAGGGTAGAAGTGTGCCCATATATGGAAATAAAAATAAAAAAGCTGGAGAGCTGAGTCCTGAAGAGGAAGAGTGAAATACAGCATAGTGCCATCCGAGGGGGGGGGGGGGGGGTCTGGGTTGGGGATTGAGTGAGGCATGATGGGAGACATTAATTAAAGCCAGGGGCTACTTAAAGGGGAGCTGTTTTAAGGAAGAACCCAACCCCTCCAGACACGTAGGTAAAAGAGAGAGGGACTTCCGAACGCGTGGCCAGCCTCAGGAGCCTTACGCTGTACAAGACCCCTTTTCTCCCTTCCCTTCTTTGGGTTTTTCTGCCCCCCCAGGCAAGATGGGGGGTCCTGCCCCTGGCGCCCCCTGGCTGTTTGGTGCAACGGGCCCCTTGATTGCGTTTCCCCT
Organism: Anguilla rostrata; assembly: GCF_018555375.3. NCBI lineage: Eukaryota > Metazoa > Chordata > Actinopteri > Anguilliformes > Anguillidae > Anguilla > Anguilla rostrata. Next base: position 19,157,384 of record NC_057938.1, on the reverse strand, counting down.
CCGATGTTTTCGTAGGGGGCTCCGTTAAATCAGCCGTGCTCCCCTCCGCCGCCCCTCTCGCCCGCCCAGGTCTCGGCTTCGGGGGAAAATGCAATCTATCATCCACATGACAAACAGCACATGCTTCCTCAGTGGAACCTGTGATTCGGGAGCAGGGGGGTGGTGATGTATTTCACTGCTGATTTTGAGCTCCAAATGAAAAAAGTGTGTGTGTGTGTGTGTGTGGTGGGGGAAGGGGGTGTCCAAAGAAAAGGCCTGAAAAAGGAATTAAGGTTTTTTTTTTTTTTTAAATGGCCACACCACCTTTCCTTATGTTCTGTGTTCTTTTACCAGATGGATAATTGCATCAGCAGTGGTTGCTGCACCGTGTTAATGCCATACGACTGGTACATCTCAGTTGATGGAAAATGACAGCGAAGGCTATTTTTGCTTATTTATATGCTCTTGTGGATTGGTCAGAGCACTGCGCCACAAGGTTGCTGGGTCAAATCCCCAGTGCCACACTGCTGTACTCTTGAGTAAATTTGCTAAATTGCTCCTGAAGAAACCACTGCTGTTAAATAGATTGGGAGACTAGGGGCTCTATTTTTCTGAATCAATGTCACACAGAGCATGTGCGCAGTCAATGACGCATTTAGTGGGTGGGGCGTGGCTATTGAATGTTGGTATTTTTGTGACCGGGGAGCGCAGAGCTCAAAGCGTGTGGTGCAGGTGGAAAATCGCCTGGATTATGCTGAATCAGTGGGTGTGTTGCTACTGGCTTCATTCATAGCCAATCAAATGACCTGTTTCCTCTCAGGGCTGTGCACATTGTACAGGATGTACTGTCAATTTCCATAGTCTACCACTGCAATGAAGCATAAGGATAAGGATGTACTAATCAGGAATTTCTCCCGAGATGATCATTTGAGGGAGTTAGGCTGTCACATGAGTTTAAATGACTCTCATGAATGAAATAAATTCATTCAAATTTTCTTCCATCAGAATTTCAAGTAAAAATTTCCAAAATGTTTATGATGGCCCAGTTTAATTTCCCATTAAACCTGTAGATAAATAATGTAAATGTGCTATACCACAACTAAGAAATAATTTAAACAAAATCAAACCAGGGAAGATCATAACAATTCCAGAGATGTCATTCACAGCTGTTAAATGACTTGGTATGAACTGTTGCTCAAACGAAAAAAAAAAATGAGGCATAATTCCATCATTAATTCACAACGATGGCATGACTTACTTATACTAAACTGAACTGATAAATTAACTTTAGAGGGGGAGAAGTATGACTTTGGGGAGGGCAGCTACAACGCGCATACCTTGCAGACTTTCTCCTTGGTTATAATTTTGTCTCCATGGATACCATAACCCGCATATGAGCTTTACATTTAGGCTACCGAAATGATATACCCTCTGGACAAAACAATAACATGACTTGTAATTTATTGGTCTCTTTGATATTGAGCACTACCTGAAGATGTTAAATTAGCTTGGGACGAGATGACTAATGCATGTAGCTTGCATATACAGTACTGGCACCAGTTATGGAAACATTGCAGTTTAGTTTTGTAAAATGTATTTGAAGCTGTTATCTTCTTGACCATGAGTGGTAATGCCATTTGTGATCATCAGTGGTTTTAAATAAAGTATACAAGCCAAAAAATGGTTTTCTTTCTTTGCATGAATATTATCATCTTATGTAGAATAATATTGGATGAAGAAATACGTGTTCAAGTTGATTATAAAATTTCCTACAGTAAAATGCATTAGAATGCTCTGTTATGCTGGTATGAACTAATACAAATAGAAAGGTGTAATGATTATTATTTTTCTTAACACAAATGGTTATTTTTTATTTTAGTTTGACAGTATATTGATATAAAATTTCTTACATATTACATTTATTATGCCAAAAAGGTAAATTGTTGTTAAATATTGCATTAATCATCAAACTCTGTTTATGAATGCAGTCTATCCATAATTTGTGCCAGTACTGTAGCTGTCATTCTAACTACAATTCTAGCATTTTAACTTAATTAAAACGTAATTAAAAAGAAAAGATTGTTCCAGTATTGTCATACTTCTCATTGCAGATGAGAAGAAAAAGAATGAAATATAATACCCCAAGTACGACAGTGCAATATAAGAACAGCCATAAACACGTAAACAATTAATGACAGTAATAAATAGAGCAATTAGAATTATAAAAAAGAAAAAAGACAACGAGCACTAAAAGTAAAGCATGCAAAGAAAATTGCAACATCAGATGATCCACAAAAACCATTGATTGGCTTCTGAATAAGAGATGATGATGCATGTAACGGAGGAAAAGCCCCAAAAATTAGCAAGCCGCCATACGCTGGGCTGCGTCTTGGGGTGTGGGCATTGTGTGAGCTGGCAGATAGCAAGGGTGTAGATTGCAGACTAGACTGACACCAATATTGCAATGAGCCGCATCAAAATTGAAGTGCACTGCTCGATCTTGACCGACACGCCCTCAGCAGTGGCTCTCCTCCCACTTCTCCTCACTTGATGAGTCACAAAATTGCAGAATGGCTCTGGTTCTTCAAAATCCGTGACAAAAATACCATTTGCCAGTGTGACAACTCACAACATGCCATACGCCAGCTGGAAAGTATAGCCCTACAGCTATGTTTAACCAACTCTAAACATTTGTCAGGCACCGCTTGGTCACTAAGCAAATGCTCAGTAGTAATCTCGGGTCAACAGTGAAAATGGCTACTTTGATCTGATTTGTTTTTTTACATGTAGACCTTGAATGAAAACTAATTTATTATTCTGAAAAGCATCAGTTGATTAGAGAAAAGGCCAGCCTTGAATGTGATCCATAGATTCATTATTTATCTGAGGTTAGATGAACAGATGGGACTGATCTCACCAAAGATTATTGCAGAGAAACAATCAGAAAAACACAAAACAATTAACATTTCCATATCACAGTGATGTTCCTTTTCCAAATTGTATGCTTGCATTAACAAAATAAGTGTGCAAGGTAATTTAACTAAAAGGCAGTGTGGCACAGCCTGAATACCTTTCATTAAACACTGCCGTTCAGGGATGCTACTGATGATAACAAGCTAACATTGATAATCAGCTAACGCAAAATGTTGCGGCAGCACCTTACAACAATGCAGTACAATAACAGGATTGCAAAAACACCATGGTCCTGATCACACATCGCTTTTCTTCCTGCAGAGAACAGGTTTAAGTATGTGTTTCTGAGAGCACACAATATTTGCGACTTACCGCAACGTTACAAAAAAAAGTTCTCGAAATATTGTTTGGCCAGCTGGGTGGATGTCGACGTGCACCAATGCGTTCCTGAGCCTCGGCCATCTGGTTGTCCCGGCCACGCCTATAACACCAGGTGCAGGATAATGTGGGGTTTCCCAAAGGTGTGTAAGCGCAGATGAAACAATTTAGATGTTGGCTGGAAAGGAATTTCAGTACTGCAGTTATGGGAACCATCTGCATAGAAACACAGAGAGAAAGGGAGAAAGAAAGAGACAGAATGGAGAAGGGAACAGAAATGAGTGTAATCATAGAAAGAGAGAAAGGGGGAAGAGTGATAGAGAACGAAGAAAGCATGGGAGGGAGATAAAAAACTAGGAGAACAGAGAGGAAAAGATCACAGAAAAAAGAACGAGAAGTTTTTCTTTACAAACAGAGACAGATTATTAAAGAGCCCTCCAATTAAGGGCTCTTTAATATTCTTATTGTGTTGTGTGCCATTCAGAAAAAGGAGTGCCCAGTGATGAAGAAGTGACAAGAGGAAGAGGCTGATGCAATTTCCCCCCAGAGGGAAGACTAGCCTTTACTGAGAACTCCAGAGCACATTACACTTGACGGCCCACCTGCCTAGGGTCACATGACTCTAAAGAGGGTCCACACCCCCAGATCTTATTACATTTCATTGCGAGGGCTGGAAGGCCTGCTGGGACTCTCATGAGTTATTTTATCGAACACTCGCACAAGAAAATGGCGGCCAGAGAAGGAAACTGAGGCTTGTTCATTGCAATCTGCCAAAAGCATTTTCTTTTTTTTATTCTGAGTTTATCCCAGATTTTTCCAAACCCAGACACAACCAAACTTCTTGGTCTCCTGCTGCAACCCTTCCTGCCAACTTCACTCCTCCAAGTCTATGCCTATTCTTGCACCTTTTTCCACACTGAAGACGCACCACAAATTATATACTGCCAATGTCATATTTTTTGTGTGTGCGTCCGCAGGCACCTAGCCTGACCAAGAGTGGATGTTAGAGAGTGATGAGACTAATAAAACTAGCTGGGCTGGGCTAATTGTTGCCTTGCCAATGCTGACCGCTGGCCATAACCGGCAATGAGGCAACTGAGAATCGAACACCCAGTCACAGGGCACACACTTTGCTTTCAGAAAGAGCCACCGGAGTCAAGCCTAAAAGCATCCATCCATTCATTATCTATACCCACTGATCCTGGAGGTGCTGGAGCCTATCCCAGCATGCATTGGGCGAGAGGCCGGAAAACACTCTGGACAGGTCACCAATCTATTATAGGGCACACACCATTCACTCTCACACTCATATCTATGGGCATGATGACCTATGACCTAATTTAGAGTCTCGAATTAGCCTCCCTGTAGGTCTTTGGACTGGGAGAACATGCAACCTCCACACAGAAAGGCCCAGGCCAGGACTTGAACCCAGGACCTTCTTGCTGTGAAGCGACAGTACAACCCACTGCACTACCGTGCCACCCACCTGAAAGCATTTTTCATTCATTCATAACAGCTTTCTCCATCTTTACACCTTTCATGGAAGAAACAGCCTCGGAGTCTGTAGATTTACATCACGTACACTTACACTGTTTGTGTGTTCACACTGTACCTAGCTGAAATGGCGCTTGCTTTGGTGTGAAAAAGGTTTTCATGGGGCTGGTGCTTAGACAAGACGATCGAATTCTATGAATCATACAGGATGTGCAATCTTTCCACCCACTACTGATGGAGACATATCATCTCTGTGTTGAAGAAATTGTATTTACTATGCTACACTTTCTGCTTTTAGCTTATAGTTCAATATGTAGCTTTCAGCTCAAAGTCTATCCACTACTTAAAAAGCCTACCCTCCAGGTAAACAGTATAACCTCAGAGTTTAAATCATATCAAATAGTAGTAGCATGCCCAACTACTCCTCAATATCAAGCAAATTTTTTGTTTACTGACACAAAAAACATTGTATGGAAAAGAGTGATATTTTCAATAAAATATATATATTGTCAAATTAGAAAAAAGGGGATTCATACTATTGCTAAAGAGAACCATGTAAGATTTGAACAATGTTTAATTCAAAAACAGGACGAGACAAAGCCAAACAAGTGGCAAAGGTAACAGGTCTTTGAAAAAGGAGATGCATCATTTGAAAAGCCTTTTTTTCAGAAAAGATAACTATGTTCAAATGAGATTATGATTACTGATTCATATAAACTAAGGTTTATAGTTACAAAATAAAAGTATATTCAATAAAATAATGCTATATGTAAGTAATGAGCCCCACTACGAAGGATTCACATTGTTAAAAAGAGTATTTTGATGTCACATTCAGTTCCGAACTTTCATTCTGAAGTATTTTTGTCTCAGAATCTGCTGTAAATGAGAATCTGATGCATCAGGTAGTGCTGTACTCTACATTTTACAAACAAGCATTATCATCCTAAAAATCAACATCATCACCCCCATCATAGCTGACATCTGCACCCCATCATCGTTATCATAATTATCATCGCCAACATCATTGTTACCTTCAATACGATTGCTGCCCATTGTGCCCTTAGAAAGATTGACCCCCTGGCTGTGATGTGCTGGACTGATCAAATGTGTTTAGCTGCAGTATCTTTGCAAGAGGCACAGCTCATTTACACGTGAACAACACTAGCAAATTTTCAAATAACTACCTATTTACACAGTCTGACTGGTGGTACACATTCTTGTGACATTGTGTATTCAGCTTTTTCAGATTTTTGTGGCATCCTCACAGCACAAGGGAATGTTTACCCCCAGAATTTCCAGCACAAAGGTACGACTGCTTTCACAGCAGATTATATCAGTACTCACCTGTCTGAGCCCTGCTTTCCCTCGCAGGTGTGTTTGCTTACTCGGCAAGGAAAGTTCCCCAGACAAGCGGGTAAGCGGGGAATTTAGCATTCCCATAAAATGTTACCCACAGTGAAAATACAATCTTCTGTAACAATCAGATTAGGCTATCAGTAAGACAGTGTAATATAACAGACTGCACAATCTGTTTTATTTCACAAATTCAGAGCACAATGCACTTTTCTCCAGTATTATAAACCTAGACGTAGCTGTGGTCATGGTTTGCAGCTTAAGTGTTGTAGGCCTATTATTACGGAACTTGACATGGTTTATTTCTACAGGGCAGAAAAATACTTCTGAGAATCCATTCAAAGGTATTCAACGCTACCAACCTCTCTCTTGCTGGTAAACTTAATGCTCTATTCTTTTATAAACCACTCTTGCATGCCTTTGGCGTGTTGTTGGAAAATAAAATTCTATTACTGGTATTCACATGTAGATACGCACAACATCTCTTTCTAGGAAATTTGTTTCAAAATTGCTTGAGTGTCCAAATGCCCTCACACGGTCAATTATAATTTTTTTTCATGTTTCTTGCCATATCTTGCAGTCGCACAATCAGTACCCCATCTGCTGTATTATCTATTTATCTGCAGATTAACAAAATTAAGACAGAAATGGTCAGATTCGGTTTGCCAATTGACAAGCAGTAGGCACTACAACCCTCTTCCAGTTCACCACTCATTCGAGTGACTGCACGATGACACCAACCCCTTTGCACACATCGCAGACGCTCCGCTCTGTCACCATTTGTGTAAATGCACAATCAGACCCTCTGGGGTCCCACCTTCTCTCTCTCTTTCTCATGCTGTAGGTGGTCCAAGTGGGCGGCTTAGCCTGTGAACACCAGATTCTCCCTCACACTCGCGTATTTTTAGCCCCCTGAGGGACTCGGCCAGCACGGATGGTGCTATGTTAACACCTTCAGCTCTCCGAGTTCACGGAGAGTAGCCCCTCCAATCTGGCTGTTCTTTTCCTCCGTTATATTTATACATTTACGTCACAGGCTGAAAAGACCTTTGGAATATTTTAGGAAGGTTTTTTTTCTTTTCTTCTTATATTATAAAAATACAAACTTAGACTCTGTAAGCAGACCCAGGTGTTCAGGAAAAGTGTCATTGCTATTCCAAATGGCCGAGCATTACTGTAAATCTAATCCAAAGAATTATTTTTGTGTGTTGCCACACTTTGCTCTCCCATTCTCCCTTGACAGAAACTCTCTGCCAACCCAAACTCTGACCTTTCTCCTCTGGCCACCATCCGCAGATCACTTTTCCTCCGAAACATTCTCCTCCTCGTGGGCTAATCCTCATCTTTCTCTCATGCCGCTTCCCAACATATAGTCTCAGCCTGTCGTAAAAAAATAATTTTAGTCAATCATCTTAGAATTTGAGTTAAGCAATATTTATTGAGATTAATATGAATGCAACTTTGGCATCAAGTCTCCACCTCTAATCACCCCCTGTTGCACAAGTCAGCCAAAATGATAACAGGGAGTGACCTCTACAAACCCCCCCGTGGAGACAATATGAGAAGCAGAGCCCACTGGAGGATGCTGGGTTGGTAGGAGCATGAAAACCTTTCTGAAAGGCATAAATTCTGAGGTAGCAGAGCGAGCCAAGCATGGATAGCAGCAGCACGGCAGAATGAGCAAAGGCATGAGCAGGTGAGGTTGGTGATTTAAATAGCCCTCCAATCAGGGAGTAAGCAACATGTCACCTGATGGTGATTTGGCACACATCTAGAGTTGTCTGCCTGAACTAGCTCTGCAAGCTTTCCATCATTCGCATCATTTGTGATGACTTATGATGTGTAAATGAATTCATTATTTTTTTTGTTATGATAAAATTCAGATTGTGATTATGGTAATAACTATTATGTGTCCTAAGAATATTTTCAAAACATTAAAGCCTTAGAAATGGCATGTACTGTATAGAACAAGAAAAGCATAAACAGAAACCAATTTTTGGCACGGTCAGATTCAATTTGTGAATTACTGAGTGCCAGACTCTGGACATCTCTCAATTTCAACAGCCATTCACATCACCACAGAACAATATGATGGCTCTACAAATGTCACACATGGTGACTGTTTTTTTAAATTACACCATTTGTGTTAAAAGATCCCCAGGTTCTATCCTCTCTCTCTTTCTTTCTCTCCCCTTGTCTGTAATTACATTATTATTATTATTATTATTATTATTATTATTATTATTATTATTATTGTTACTACTATTATTATTATTGGTATTATTATTATTATTCATCACACACAGGAACAGTAAATCTGGAAATGTACAGTATATGCGGCATATGCTGGATTTCTCCATCTCTTTCTCTCTCTCTCACTCTCTCTCTCTCTCTCACACACACTCAAACACTCACTGAAACTGTGAAACACTCCAGTAGGTGGCCTGAGTAGACAGCTTGCCCTGTGAATACTACCAGATTTTCCTGCACTCTTTTGTATTTTTAGCCCTCAGAAACTAACATTGCTGTTTCCATTTTCTGAATAACTCCCCTCCCTGAAATCTCAACCAGTAACCCACACCACAGTCCACGATTGTAATCTGCCGACCCCAACCCCCCCCCCCCCCCCCCCCCCCAAACTGGCCCAACCCCCTGCATCTGCAATGTTTAGGGCCACTGGGATGATAGCCATGGAAAGAAAAGGCCATTACTGTCAGTGATCTTTTTCCATTTATTGTAAAAATCCGTATGTTAATCAAGTCTGGTCATTTTTTCCAGTGAAATTATGACATCTTCCATTACATGAGAACGAGCATGTGGAAATGTTCAATGTCCTGCAGGAGCTTGGAGGATTACAATTTCCTGGCTTTCCTCCGCTATTGTCAGTGTCTCAGTGAAAAGTGATGGGGATGATTTGCATTTCTATTCAAACGTCCCTCCTGTGATAGGCAATGGCTACACTCACTCATTAGATCTGTCAGAGTGGCAGAAATGTGCGGCACTAAGTGTGTGGAGATCTGGCTTAATTGTCGGCTTTGTTTCAGTCTCCACTGCTAGACCGGCTGGCTTTGTTACTTCCTTCAAACAGCCACTGCCATTCAGTTTTCCCTCCCTGCACATCGGACATACCTGTTTCCTGTGCTGGTGGTTGTGGTGGTGGTGGTGGTGTGTGTGTGTGTGTGTGCGCGCATGTATGTGTGTGTGTGCTTTTGTGTGTGTGTGTGTGCTTTTGTGTGAGTGTGTGTGTGTTCTTGTGTGTGCTTTTGTGTGTGTGTGTGTGTTCTTGTGTGTGCTTTTGTGTGTGTGTGTGTTGGGGAGTCTTAAAATGAGGAAATGGGTAAGAGAAAAACTGCTCCTGTGTGTATTTGCATCTACTTTACACAATCTTTTGTTGTTCACAAGGCTATGGGGATGTGCTCTGGTCCATAAAAGAGAAAGAATGAAACTCGTAAAGCTCTGTAAGACTGATTGTCTTCACAAAGCTTGAATGGTACAAATGCAGCACAACGCCGGGATATGGTATAAAAATGCAAACCCATTTCTAAGATCCACTTATCTTCCTGAGATTTCTTTCCCTTGTGATCTTTTTCAGCTCTTTGGATTCTCAAGTGAGGATCTCCTACATGAAGCTAATTTCTGACACAAGGTTCTGCATACAAGGCACAAAAACATTTAACGAAACAAAACTGCTGACCATGCCACTCAGATACTGTATTGCAGTTTGATCCATATGTCAAAAGCTAAATGTTGGTCATCCGTCCATCAGTAATACAGTGCACTGCCATCATATCTGGTCAACCGTGTTTTGTGCTGTGTTCACAGAGTGCGAACATGAGTGTAAGGTCAGCCCTCAATGAATTAATGATGGACTCGGACTCCTGCCAATCAAAGAGATGGGAATCAGATATTCCCCATTCAATTCGCCACCCATCAGGGATAATGACCGCTATCGCTCAGCGGAGGTGCGGTCTACAGGAACTGAGCGTGACAGGTAATGACAGTCGTGGAAAAAAGGTAACATAGACCGTGAGTGGCAGGGAAGGTCACAGCGGGACATGCCAGCGAATCCGGCCCAAAAAAAGAGAGACAAAAATCGATCTCCCATTCCCACACTTCATGGTCCCGCCCCCAACACACACATCCCAACCTTGACCAAAAAAGGAAAAAGGCTGTGAACCAGGGAAAGTAGGACCCGTGAAATCAAAGATGAATCACCGCAGTGCCCTGGAAATCCCCCGGCCGCCAGGGCCGCGATCCAAACGACATAGCGCTGCTCGTCTCCGAATGTTTGTCTCCGAGGAACACTTTAATTCTGGATAGCAACAGTCTGTGGCATTTCACATTCAATAACGCTCCTGTTCTTGAAAAAACCTGTGAGGACAGACATCTTTAAGGTGTAGGTATTATACTGGTTGGGTTTGATTGAATGTCAGTGGTTATAATAATGGCTCATCATCAAGCCATATTCAGTTAAGTACAAAGGCAGGTTTTCTTGGTAGTATTGCTGAAGATGGTTAAACATGGTCTTGCAGGGCTATACTCTATGGCTCTGAAGGGAAGCATATAATATCCCGTGTTAAGACATTATATGCAGTATTGCATGGCACTGCAGCTGTTTAAGAACACTTTATAAAATAGTAATGACATAATTGCATTGAAGTGCATGCTTTACGAAAAGCTAGTGAAATAATGCTCAACAGAAAGTTTGACCCATTTCATGGTGTATAAACAAATTAGGCAAACAGTACAGGATTATATCACCATGCACTCAGACCCTGAATCTCAGAGGAACCACAGTGGTTTCAAAGACAGAACAAAAGTGACGGTGACAGTAGGCATCATTACATTAAAGCTCTGGAGAGTCCCGTGAACTCCAGAGGATCAGGTGTCAGCCTCCACCTGCAAGAGATAGTTGGCATTGAAGCATGAAACTTTAGGCGTCCTAGTTTCAGGAAAAGGAACATTTTTTGTCCCCTGTGGTAGCTTTGTGTCAGTGGGAAAGGGGGAGATAGACAAAAAATTGCAACAGTGCAGAAGAAAAGTCATCTTAACCATTTGGGGAGAAGGGTAACTAAGCCATGGATATAATGATAGCCTGAAGAAGAAAACCTTGCCCATTGTTGTCACTGCATGTGATTCTCTTCACAATGCATCCCATATAACATTCAGACATCTGTTAATGCTTGTTCCTCCGACAAAAGAAAACATAACACCCAAGGATTACAATGCATTAATGCTGACACGTGTATGTATCTCATTGTATTCACTGCAGTGTCTCCACAGATGTTTATTCCAGACCATTTAAGTCTTACGATCTAATCCCCCTCCCCTTGAGGTGGATGATAAGTCCTGGTTTGCATTGCTTCCGCAGACGGTCTGTACTAAAGCAGCCCCTGAGCTTTTTATCAGTTAAAGGAGAAAACCGAGACATGTTTGTGCTTTCAGAGTGAAGTAGGGATGGACTAAGAGACTACATTCTTTCTGCTTTAGCAGGAGCCTCTCCTGACACCCCCCCCCCTCCCCCCAGCTCCCCCAAACACACACGCACACACACACACGCAATCCTCATGCTCATTACTCTAAAACAGGCAAATTCCCACTGTATTCAGCAGAGAGAGGAGAACTAATAGAAAACAGAACCAAACCAACCCTCTGCCGCTTTCCAGCTGTAGAGATGTGTGCTCTCTTTCAGTGAATTCCTCCATATGACACCAGCTGTAATAATAGGCGAACACTTACAGGAGTTTGTTTTTGGACACGCTGATACCAGTTTAGACTTGATACATTCCCATTTGTGTTTCATTTAAAAAATGTGTCATCTTAAGTTAGCCAGAAAAATTTTAGGATGCATTATTCTACCAGTTTTTTACATCAACAACTATGTATATATGAAAATCCGATTTTACTTATTCCATTTTTTGACATCATTGTTCCTTATTACCCTGAACTGGAGTGGCAATTGTAAATGCAAGGACACACCATTACTGCAACATCCAATGTCATGAAGAGAAGGTGCAAGTTAGCTGACACATCTTGGGAAACTCATACAACTTCCTGCCCCTTCTTTTCCTTCCACGGTTCACCAACTGAGCTCCGCAGTTATTGCACCAGAGAAATGAACAAGTAGCACAGCATCTAATTCACCAGAGGAGTCACTATAGCGCAATGAGGATTTGACTTGGCTCATGGAAAGAATTGCAGTACAGAGGACCACAGCAGTTCTTTGGCACAAGGGCTTTCAACTTTTTCTAATCCAGGGAACCCCATCCCAGCTCAAAGGCATTCAGAGGATCCCATCCCATCATAAATTAAACAGGATTATATTACAAAAAATTTTATTCTTATATTTTAAAATATTTTCCCAAATCAATGAATAGTCATTGCATATCAAGTCTCTCCAGGTATCGCCTATAGTACCTTCAAGAATCCCCAGGGGTCCATGGACCCCCTGTTGAACTCAGGCTTTAGGCACAATTATCTATATGAGCCCTCATTCTGTTTAATTTATAATGACTGTTATGTTTTTCCTTCCCAACTATTTCAATAGTACCTGTAGTCATTCCATTGAAAATGATCAATATTTCACCTTTATATTAATTGCATAATAAAACCTTTTCTAATTGCAGTATGTAATTAAGATACCAGGACAAATAGATTAACTAAAGATTTAATCTATGGAATCTATGGGTTTACTTAACCAAAGAGCCATTAAAATCATTTGCTTTTATTTTCTTTTTTGTCAGCTATGACTACTGAAAACTTAGTTTGCCAAACAAAATGCTTTCTCTGGATTTTATTTACAGTACAGCCCTAGATGCTCAAGACAACAGATGGGTTGGTTTAACAAGCAGGTTCAAACCACGCACAAATACAGGTGCAAAGTCACGCCTAGTAACAAATGTAAGGACATCTATGGAACTCCTAACACTGCCACCGAGCACAAGATAATGCCTGAGTACATTTGCTGCTCACACGTAACTATATTTGCAAACATTAAGGAGAACATTAACGAGATGCGGGGTAATACTGAATGCTCATTGTTTAATTGGTTTCAAAGACAGTTAATTGGACACAAATTCTAATTGCTTTGTATTTTTAAAAATGTCTCAAAATACTTCAATAACACTTCTAATGAAGGACCATAGAATAGAGTCTTACCAATTAATCCATGCTGTAATATAAACATAATTATTAATAGTCCTATTACTAATTGTGGAATTAACTCACCCAAATTATTGTCAAATAAATAAATGAAAGGGTCATTTGATTGTGGTGGGTTTGTATTTGCCAACTGACTTTCACACAGACATTTGCTTACTAGCGTCTGTTGGTTTGCCACCTTTGAATGGATTTTAATTGACTAGCACAGCATACTAGTGAAGTAATTCCTTACTGCTGTACTAGACTCTCAATATAACGTGTCAGTTAATTCTGTGACAGAGAAAACAGATGTCGGAGTTAAGAATTTACGAATGGAACAGACTTGCTCATTGATTTCTTCCAGGTGGAAAAACAACACCGTAAATTTCAACATCTGAGGGGAATGTCCCATAGCTGGATAAAAAGCTTATTTCCACAAGATAGGGTACATGACAGAGTTTTATAACAGTGCAGGTGTGCTCTGGAAAAATTCAGTTCTGGTCAGTTTTTTCCCCTTCCCAAATCATCTATTATAACTCTCAAAGTACTGTTAGGTAAACAGCACAGAGGCAATATTTCACCTGAAGCATAGACTTCCCTGTGATTCATTTTACATCCTACAGTTCATACCATACTACAAGAAAACTAACACTGACTGGATAAAAGGCATTGTCTCTTATTGACTGTAAGAAAAAATTCAGTTTGTAGATGGAGCTGGATCAGGGCTACAGCCCTCCCCCCCGTTTCCCTACTGTCCCAGGTACTTTTGTGCAGCAAATTGTATATTGCCTACTGTTCTGTTTAGTTGAATATACTGCCATTTGGTACAATCAATTTTACAATATTGAGAAATTGTCAGTGGGGGTCTAGATTTTGTTATTATATTGTACATTTTGTTTTCATGCTGTATACATTTCTAGTCATATCCTCTTGTGCCGATCACCTTTTGTCATCGTATCATAGTTTCTGACGCAAAGGACACCTTCACAACTAACACAAATAACAGAACAGCAGACATCAAACCCAATTAAGTGAGCTAATACAAATAACTGAACAGGACAGTTCAATAGTCATGTGACACTGATTGAGTTGTATTTGTAATTTAAAACAAAAAAACCACAGAGTGCATGCCTTTAAGAGCAGCGTTAAATAAGTACACCCCTGTACCAGGAGAAAATGCAATGCATATAACAACCTCAGTTTCAATACATTCCATTATACAGCAAATAAAGAATTAGCTAAATATATTTTGCAACATTATGTAAGAGCTTATGTAAGAGCTTATGTAAGAGCTACAATCTTCCAGCTCTGAACGATAGAGCTACTATGTATTTGCTTTTATTGTGTGCATGTAATTTCATTTATCGGATAGATTTATTCTATGTACCAAACTCTGCTAAATTCATCATAGCTAAATTTAGATGTTGAAGTTAGACACTCATTCTGATGATTAATAAGGCTCCTGGAAATTTTGCATAATTTAAAAATGGCACAGTACTCTGAAAAAGTTGACTGTAGCTTTCTCTCGATGGAACTAGATGAATGAACTTAGCAGAACGTGCTCTTTGGAATGGGGTATCTAAGAGTTACAGAATGGAGGAAACCAAGGTACTTTTGAAATGAAATTAAACTGCCTCCCTTTCACTCCCAATCTGGAAAGCCTCGTCATATTCAGCTGCCACGCTCATTACTGCAGAAATAACTGCATCGGTGCACTGTGCTCAGTATGAATTAAGCATGTAATGCATTGCGGGTCAACATGTTAATGTGTCAACTCATGACACAGCTCAACCCCTCCCACGACACGTGAGTGGGCAACCCACAGTTTGGGACAGCATGGATAAAAAAAGCTATTGATTCTGTGCTATTGCACCCAAGAACAAGGTAGTGATTCTGAATTGCGTAGGTGAATATCCAGCTCAATAAATGAATTGTTTGTGAAAGCTATGTAAGGCTAGCCGAGTGAAGGCATCTTTTAAAGAAAGCTTTGATGTGATACGATAGTAACTAAGGGTCCAGTGAACTCAGCTTGCTGCATCTATGCCTACAGACCCCTTTCTTGTTCAGTGCTCAGAAAGAAAGGCATTCATTCAAAGTTGTACTTGTCTGAGTTTAAATGGTATACTTTTCTTTATGAATATGAGGTTAAAGTGCAGACCATCAGCTTTCATTAGCAGGTATTTACATCCATATCAGGTGAGCCATTTTGGAATTACAGCCTGCTTTATACACAGTTCCCCCATTTCATGTATAAAAAGGGATTTAATTCCTAAGTGGAGCATTGAATGTGAATCTTAAAAACCCTGAAATTAAAGCTGTCAGTCTGCTCTGTAACCTCAAATTCATTGTTTTGTTTTAAATGTGCTGGAGTACAGAGCCAAAAAATAAATAAATAAATAGTTTCACTGTCTGAATACTTAGAGATTACACTCAGTATATGTGTGTTACAGCATTATAATGGGCACACACTTATATGATATTTATCAAAGAGAAATTGTTCATATATTATATTTATCTTGTCTGGAATGATGATGGCTATGAAAGGAGACCTTTGTTCATTGGTATAATTCTTTCTCTGCATTTAATTGCATTTTGATCTGTTCACTTGAAAGTGTTTTTCTTTCTGGTGCCAAGCCTAGTTTCAACCATCTTTGTTCTATCAAATAGATAATAATTGTGGTCGGTTTTAAGAGACACTGGCTTGAACCATGCTAGTCTGGGTTTCGTCAGACGAGAATGTTAAATTAAAATTTATGTGCTTTGTGTTTCGATATTGGCAGGCACCTGTTTGGGCATGTGCTCCACTGAAATTGTAATTATGATGGTAATTTGTTATCAATTATATTAAATTATATTTGGCAAAGCAAAGAGACAACATAAACATCAGAGAATGGGTTCTAAGAAGCATGAAAAATATATTCCTCTTTCTTTCAAATCTTAACATCACAGTAAGGATCTATAAATTAAAAGAACATTAATAAAACGTGATCATGAGAAAATCTGACTGGGCTGATATACATCTCTAGCTTTTGCTTTTTAAATTAATTTAATTTAAATGCTTTGTTAAATATTTATGAGCTGAACCTACCCATTTTTGTAGACAAAATGCCAGCCTGCCTGTCAAAGCACTTTCTAACTTCCTCAAGCTCATAGCTATTCCTCAGATGCTCTCTTTTATGTTTTTAGATAATGTCAGTTTTTTCGCGTTATTTTAAATTAGTAGACAATAACATAACCCCCCCCAAAATGACAGCTGTCACACTGCATAATGCGTTGGTGGAAGGTCACCTTGAGAGCAGGCGCCAGAGGGCATCCATGGCTCTACAAATTAGAATGTCAGCTATTGTACTTAATTCTGTCCCATTGGGGGGGGCGGGAGTTGGGGGGTGTTGATTGGGTGACATTCTGCCTAGCACTGCAGTGAAGGAAGAATGTGAATTGACCCCTGATTATGGCAAAAGGTCAAAGGTCAGTGCAGGGGGAGCAAGGACCCAGCAGAGCTTGTTCTAAAATATACTGCGCTACAGTCTCTGTCTCGACTACGAAAAGGAAGCAGCAAAGGAATGTGCGCGTGTACACGCGTCTGTGACAGGGAGATTTCAAACGGAAATCTTCCGTTTTGCCGCTTGCGGGGTGAGCGATAATTAGAATGAACGCACCATGTTAAGGACGGTCGTGGTCATGTGGGATATTCATTAAGACACGAGAGGCTTCCTCCATCACACAAGTTATGATTGCTCGTGATACACGTGAGTGTGATTAATCTTCAGCTCATTGGCCTCAATGGCTCACTACAGCTGAACGCCACGCACACATTCTAATTAACGTCTGACACATTTCAGCAATCTTGCTTGTTTTGCATTGGCACCTCCATAGCTCAAGGCAAAGGGATCTATAAAAGGAGCACGTTTCTTTATGTGAAGCAGAGAGCGTCTGCCTCCCATGAAGAAACAAAAGTTCATCTGAGGTGGTTTTTTCTTCTTCTGCTCTACACACAACCCAACTAAAGAGGAAAGACAGCGCTGACATGCAGCATTTCTCCCATCCTCCTCCTCGTATCCAGATCAAACTTCACTTCCTCCAGCGATCAAATGCTTTCTGACCACCCTGGACGTGTCCTGAAATACGAGAAAGCACATCTCAGGTTCTGGATCAAGCATTCTTGTCTGTTCTCCTGTTGTCAGAGCAGTTCCTCTAGGCAAAATATCACTAGCCTGGCAGCCACACACTTAGCTATACTGCTAGCAAGCTCAGGATCTATAACTGGTCTATAACTACAGGATCTATTCATTGTCCAATGCTCTGGTCATGCTAATGATCAAGGGGCTGGTCTAATTATCCATTTTGTTGTAACAAACATATTGAATCATAACATAATTAAATTTGTCTTGAAAAATCATCCCTCATATTTCTTGTATCTGAGGGGCCTCATCCTTCCTGGAAAGAAAATTGTTGCCACCAAATCAACTTGCCCCACTACCTTTTTGGTGAATACTGCTATTTACAGTGGTTTTCAACAAGATCCAGTCAAATCGGTACTTAGTTATCATAATGTTACTGTCAGACTCGATCCCTCAGAACTTTTTTCACCAACCTCTATTCTTAATTTACCATTTTTTAAATCAAATATCAAAGCTAGAGAGTGCTTCTTCAGGTCAGTATAAAAAATCATTTTTTGTTATCATTTTTTTTATTTTATTTCTTTGGGAAATGGGACAGTACACCACAATATAACTAATTGGTGAACTGGATCAGTGAGTAATTTGTTCAGCAGGCCTCCTGGGACTGAGTATTGCACTCCCGCTCTCCTCTCTATCCAGGGCCCTATGATCATGGCCAAAAGTGGAGGAGTGGTCACTTGTGCTTCAGGAGGTCCTTAGGCCTGCAAACTGCCTACAGTTGTCTTTGAGTGACTAACAGACCAGAACTGATAAGAGTCATTTTAATGCTTCATTAACACAATAATGTATTGAGAACAGTGTGTGAAAAGCCTGGACTGAGGCTGTATTGCACATCCCTGATTTAAATTGTGGGTTCTGGGATTCTGCATACTGCATTTAATTTTATTATTATTATTATTATTATTATTATTATTAATAATAATAATAATAATAATAATAATAATAATAATAATAATAATATTAATTAATGTTAGCTTGGATAAATGATGCTTCTTTTAACTTCTAAATATGAATAAGTTGTCGTAAATTAGCTTTCAATTATTTAGCCAAATGCAAAGCCACTGTTTTGAAATGGAGAAATTTAAATTCTCAGGAGCAAGAGTCAGCAAGAGTATATGATCTCCAGACAGCCTTCTTTCAAGCCATTCTGGCCCGCTAGACCCACTGTGAACATGCAAAACTAGCCCCCGTACCAGCCAGGGTGATCTGTGTAAACTCAAAAAAACGGTTCCATGCTTCACAGGAGACTGAAACACTATGAATGCAGCGCAACACAAATTTTCTGTAAAAACAGCACCAGAAAAGGTTAACTCTGAGAAGTCAAAGCAGTTTTTGAAGGCCTGTGCTTTTGGGCTTTAGTTAATGAAGTTGGCAGAGGAGGATATAAGTCTTAGTGATTTCCCACACGCTCTGTAAAAAAAAAAAAAAAAGAAATGCTCCCCGTCTGTTTATCCTTTCCTCGGACGCTGCGCTGTCTCTCCAACTCTCTGACGGCTTCATCCCGGAGTTTCACAGGAAAAGACAGGAAGGCCGGCAGGTCACATTTCCCATGAGTCTCATGTCAGCCATAATGTCCGTGAACTGAGGAACTCTTTTTTTTTTAAATGCGAGTGCAGCAGCATTGGTGCTGCTTGTACCCACTGTACACCAGCGAAAGGATGAACCTGTATTGACTAACAGTCTGTCAAACCCAACAGGATTCATTTACATAGAGCAGATGGTGGAGATTTAAAGTGTCAGATTTCTTGTAAATGTGCCAAAGATGCTGTCTCACCCTCCCTTTTAAATACGATTACCACACATTTGTGTACTTTCATGTGAAAAGCACAGCAGGCCTCTGCGACAAACAAACAAAGTCAAAAGAAAAAAAAAATCTCCAAAGTTATCTCTGTGTGAAGGACAACCCGTACTGGTTCATTTAAAGGGCCCAGTGGACCTTCCTTGTTTAATTTTTGTATTAATCATTTCCTTGCCAACTGTCCTCATTGAACTTAGATAGCAGACATTGCTGCACATTATCCAGTTATCGTAAAAGCACATTTTCTGTTGTGTAAGCAGGCCATACCACTTCCCCTTTCAGAAAACAAATATGTGTGGGATGTTCCAAATCTAAAACAAATATAAATAACATATACTGTAGAATGTATCGGTCCAAAAAAAGTTAAGAGAAGCGACATGTTAGAAATATATGAGATACATAAGTACATGACACAAAAACATTTGGAAAACATGCATGCATGCATATACATATAAGAATATACTAAAGCTATAATTATGCAATACATATATAATGTGATTTTTTGTAATATGTTAGTTCGTGCATTAGAAAGATAACATTTTCTGTATGGGGTGATGGGAGACAGAGAGAAAACTGATTTTTCAAAAGCAACATGAGATCAGGTTGCAGTGCTTGCCTGGATAGCCTTAGTGGTTGTAATGGGGTGGTTCAGTGCTTCCCAAACTTTTTGAGCCCACAGCCCACTTTAAAGGTTAAACACCACATAATGACATCCTCCAAAGATATTAGACCAATTTGTTTTATTCTAGTGGTTTTCCATTAAATTAAGCTGAAATCGTTGTTGGTGCGGCTTAAAATTTTGCAAATTGATCGCTGCAGACGAAGCACCTGAAGTCAGGTCGGAAAATGATTTCTCTGATGCGTGATGTCACAGGTGGAACACAAACAGCTCTGCTGTAATTCCATTTGGCTAGTGTAGTGCTGGTGCTTAGCCATTAAGGATGAATTCATTAACTGTGGGCCATCAAAATGGAGCCTGTCACATTGCTTGTGCAAAAAAAAATTTTGTGTGTGAAAGGTAAAGGAACTACATATATACTGTCACAAGTTGGGCATGTGCATGTGCCACACCAGTAGTGCTCCATTTGACTGGTGTTAAGTAAAGTGCGGAATACATAAATGTTTTCCATGTCTTATCGCAGTCCAATTTGCCAATATCTCAATGCCACCGATGTCTTATCAGTTGGTCACACCGCACAGTTTGGGGATCACTATGGATTATTACAGCAGTTCTTTTCTTCCCACCTTCACCTTCATTGTGCTTGGTTTTGGCACCAGTAAGCAGAGGATTCCCAGTCAACCACTGCCTAATTTCAGCAAAACAACAGACAACATTCAGTACACTTGACATGCCTGCAGTTCAAGCCGGGAGAAGACATGAAAGTGGAATGCATCATGTAAATACGTTGCCAGAAGGCCTTATGCTAGCAAAAAGACAATAACAATAATTACGTTACATTATATTAGAGCCATTTAACCAATGCTATTATCCAAAGTGTGTTACACAGCTTTTTACATTGTATCTACTGAATCAGCTGGATATATATACTGAAGCAATCTAGGTTAAGTGCCTTGCTCAAGAGTTCCTACCTGGGAATTGAACCTGCGAACTTGGTTTTGAAATCATTGACTCGAAACCCAGTGCAAACTCATTTTGCGATGTTTTTTTTTAACACAGAGACATTGCGAGAACGCCCTCCTCAACCCACCTGTGACCCCAGGCGCTCTGTGGCACAGGGCTACTGAGGATGTGAGTCACACGCCATGCAATCAGCGGGGTGTTTTCCCCACCAACCACAGTTTTCCCTCCGCCTCGTAATAACCCGCTCTGAGCTGTCCGGGTCACGTGACCCCCCCCCCCCCCCAGAACGGCTTCATCCCCGCTGGAGACCGAAAGAAGCGAGCACGTTTACGCGTTCGCATTCGTAAAGCGGTGACAGCGTCGCCTACGTTCCCCAGCAGGCCTCGCAGGCTACGCTACGCTAGAAGAACAACAGGAAAAAACCGCCCCCAACAGGGAAAGTTGCGGTGTGACTGATTAGGGCTGCCCACCCAGTGCTCTTTGGGGATGAAATTAAACCATAGGTTAATTTCCATTTAAATGCCAGAATACACTGTCACACTTAAGATGTATTTTTTTTTAGGTTGAATTAATTGATATAAAGGAAGTCAACACAGACAGTGTTATTCTGACAAGGCGGTTACCCATAGAAACATGTCTCAGTCTTTCCTGTGAAAGATTTGATTGGGTCTCTGGGGAAATGAAGAAAAAAAAAAAAAAACTAGCGTCCCCTCCCCTCTCTTCCAGAAAAAGGGATAAAAGCCGATTCTGATGAACTCGGTTACGCCGGCATTAATAAGCGTAGGTGCCTTGGCGCGTGTCTCTGCTGCTCTGGCTGCTTGGCGTCTGTCCCCACTCGCCGTGCGCTCAGTGTGATTCCTGTGAAGTTCATGTCCTATGAACGGGAGAGGGTGTCTGCGACTCTGGAGCTGAGCGAAAGCGTCATGTAGGGACACAGGTAAGATAAGACACCGGTATAAAGAAACAGGGTGAATTCATATACTTTGAAGTCCCATTCAGCCTGATTATTGAAGCAATTATTTTTATTTTTAAAGGAAGCAACTCCTGTGCAGACCATTATGATATGCTTCCTTGTGAAGGTAATTAGCCCCTTATTTCTTCACCTGATCACTGCTCTGTCCAGTTTGATATGATTGTGACAAGGCGTTTCACCATTTTAAACTGCTCTGCTATAGTAAATCTCAAATGACAGAATTAATGTTTATTCTCACATTCAAATGGGTAATATTCATAAATATGTGTTCTAAAATGACTGTCAATATGGGAGCAATTGTAGTATTTTGTTAAGTATGTTATTGGTCCATACATGTTGATTGGCAGCTCATGGTAGCCACGCCCATGTTAGCATTTCAAAAAGCCTCATTTTCCTATTAATATCTGTAAGACTGAGACCGTGCCGGAAGACGAGCGACCAGGGAATTCACGCTGGTCTGCTGTCACCAGAACTAATAAAGCTCTCCACACTACCACGGCCTCTGCCAGACTCTATGAGTACATGATTGATTTGATTCATTTTGGTGGCCCAACCTCTTGGTTCCTCTGTGCCGCAGTGACTCTAATCTCATCATGTTTCCAATAAAATCAGACCTCTGTCTTCTTTTATCCACCCCTTCATAACTTCTCTCGCTCAATCTCTCGCTCTCCTGTCTCTCTCTCTCAACAAGAAAAGCGCAAATTCTTGTACAGCAGGTAAACTGGATTCTTCTACAGGCATTTGTCTAATGGGCTTTGATTCTGGAATATTATGGTTAGATTCCCGTCTTGTTGTGACTTAACTTCATTATGGGAATGTGTTTATTTTTTCCAAAAAATTCTGTCATTTGTTTATCATAAACCACATAAAAATGTTTCAGGATTAATGTTACTTGTAACAAATGTAACAAATTTAGTCATAAAAAAGCAGTATGGAGAAACACTTAGAGAATGTTCTCAGTGTGAGTATTAAAATGGCAGATTCCATGAGCCTGCCTCATAAAATTAACATTAATAACCAACCTCACTTCCATCAATTCAGTTATTTTTAGCAGGGATAATAAAACTGAATGAAGTTCTGATCTCTATGATCTCCAGTCTGGTGACAAAAAATACTGTTGAAGGGACATCCAGGAAACCTGTCTCTGTATGTGTTGTGAATGTTTGCTCCATCTTTTCTGCTAGCTGGGAGGTTCATTCTTGCTGGTGAAGGTACTGTTTCGATGGTGGCCCCACCCCTGCCTGTCCCTATGTGAACAATTTGACCGAAGGCCCATGACAGGGACTTCAGTGCTTCACAAAAAAATGAGCTCCTTTATGAAGTGAAGGTTTGTTTACCTTTTCATCTGACTTGGTGTGAGCTGCAGATTAACTTGTGAAATGACTGATCTTCTGAGAGTCTGAACACATTGAGTGTACAGCATTCTCGCTATCTATCTATATTGTCTGTTAATCCTGTGATTCCTCTTCCTTTTTTCCGACTGTTTTTCTCTTTCTTCTCTCCAAGTCCCTTCTATCTGTCACTCTCTCATTCAAATGTGAACTTGCTTTAAAATTAAAATAAATAATTTAGGACCACAACCCCGTATTAAACCAAAGCTTCAAAGCTTAGAAAATTTCTGAGATAACCTCCTTTGCCAGAGCTGTCAAATATGCTCTATTTAAATGAAAAAAATAAATCAAATCTGTGTTGCTAAGAGAGCAAATACGCTGGTAATGATATTAACATTTGGCCTTTAAAAAATAGTGACCATTCCCTTCCCTTTCCCTTGCTACACACACCTCATCAGTAAGACTATAATTTCAATGAACTAAATAATTAAGCTCAACCCCAGAATGACTGGGGATATGGATTATAACATCTTTCTGCTTGACCCTCTTCTTCTGCCTTGATGTTCAGTGTTTGCCTGTCCGCTATGTTATTCTACTTCTGGTACTGTGGCATGCTGATGTAGTCATTAATTATTTATCCAAGGTCAGGTCTATGACTAAATGCATGTCTTGCCAGTGGCTTGTAGGGAATTCTTCTACAGTGGTAGGGCATCAAAATCCAGAGTCAAGGTGCAGTCAACACGTACAGTATGCTTAACTTGTGAAAGTTACACAGTTAAGAAAATGAAATCAATTTAGTCTACACTGGGAAAAGGTAACACATCCAGATATTAGTAAGTCAAAGTTGAGGAAGAATATTAAATGTTTACATGACCATGCTTACTTCTCACTGATGTGCTAAGCTTGATATGCTAATTGGTTGTGCTCTGATGAGGCTCTTTTAGCTACAGATGTGTTTGTTCTCAGTTTTGAGACAGCTAGTGTATTTGCCCAATGCCACTGAGGGCAGAAAGCACTGCTGCTCTCGCACTCCGAGGCTAGCTAAATAAGGACCCATGTTTTACGGCGATAAAACTCAAAGCAAACCAAGATGAATGCCGGGTGGGTTCCGTTGTTTAAACCATTCACCCAAACAATTTCTTTCTCTTTCCTTTAAAAACGATTTTCGACTTCAAATATCATCTGCCGAGGGGTCTGCAGCACAGGAGCTTTTATCTTGTTGTTTTTCTGTCCTTTGAATTGTTTACTCCTAGTCAATTCATATAGTTGGCTGCCATCCAGTGCAAAGTTTGTGATAGCTTACAAGCTGACACAATCCCATAAGTAACTTTGATCCTTTTTTTTCTGTGGTAGAATATGGGCTCACCATAAAGGTATCAAAGTTATCTGAGCATAACAAAGATACAAGCATTACTTTTGTTAAACTTGCTGTTGCTGACATTTGCAGACATGATTTTGTTGAACCGTGCTTTTTTATTTTTCTTTCTTGCGATATGAGAACATCCCCGCATTTTAACACAGTGTGAGTGTGATTCTCACCATGTTCGTGCCTTGCACATGACCTGCAAATGTTTTTGCAAATTCTATGGTGTGAAGAGGCACAGACAAAGCTCACCTCCCCCCCTCGAAGTGAATAAACCTTTCGTCATAAAACACCACGGTCAGCGATCTTCAGTTCAGGGAAAAAGCCTTAATATTATCAGGGAACCAGGCATTAATTACTCAGAAATAACCCTGAAGCCTCCGTGGGTTTAATTTGTGTGGCCACACTAGGGTGGGACTGCAGTTTGCGACATGGCGGATGTTCGGCTTTCTAGTGTGACCAGCCTCGCCTCTGGGGACCGTGGATACACGGGTTGACTCTGGAGGATGGGACGAGGAAAAACGAGAACTGACAAGTGTTCAATTAAGGGGAGGACCAAAGTGTGATTAGGGAGGTGGCGGAGGGTGATGACAGCGAGGACGAAGATGTAGTGAGTAATTAAGCCTCGGGTACACGTTGAGCAAGGCGGGACGAGGGAGGGGGTCCTGGAAAGTCGGCCGAGTTCACTCGGCAACAACAAACGACTGACAGGTGCGCGGCGAATAAATGAAATCCTCTTTCGTCTAATCTCGTGTGCGACTGCAATGCGCGTTACGTGTGTCCCCATTGGCCTGCCGCTGTGGCATTTTCATGGATATTGATTGATGCTACATGCTCGCTGTGTTTGCGCGTGACAAACTTAGGGAAAGCTAACACACACACACACTGCAACTGTTCATGTGCTCACATAAAGCTAGCAAGACCAAAATATAAGACCTGGCCTACATCCCTACATCACTAGCTGTATATGTAGTTTTGGGTGTGACGTGGATAAAAATGGAGAAAGGTCAAACAGCTGGTCTAAATTTGGGTGGGTGGGGGCGGGTTGGGCTCGAGGGCAGACTCTTTCACTCCTCAGAGAGGGAGAAGGTCAAACACAGGAGGCGAGGAGGTGGATAAAACAGCCCCGGAGGCTGTGATTTCTTTAAAGAAAAGCGAAAGTGAAAACTAATTAAGGAGGAGGAGAGCGCGAACAGAGTGCGGTCTCGCCATCAACTGCACTGACAGGCGGGGTTCAGCGAGAGGTCAGGCTTTTTATTTCAAAGAGAGGAAGTGGAACAAAAATATGTCCTGTGTAGAAGACACTGTGTTAACATGGACGCGTGGCGGAGGAAAACAAATTCGAATGAGAATTGTGATGTGGCGGCAAAGCCTTTTCACCAGGAACAGCGGTTAAATATAAATTGAATTTGAGTCATCGCTTGAAACCTGTTTGCCTGACTCTGAAGGTCACTGAGTAGAACTCTGTTCCCCCTCCTCCCCTCCCTCCCCCCACTTCCAGATGGGGCAAATGACCAGCAGTGGCAGGCCATGAGCATTTTGAAATGTACAGATCTGGTCGTGTTTCACATTGGCTGGATTTTAATGCTTGAATAGGGACAATCCCCAGAATGCAGCCTCAATATGAATTCAACACTCACGACTCACTCCTCCTGACCCAATACTTCTGAATTAGGTGGTTTTATGTGCATCGTAGGGTGGCAAGGTGGTACAATGAGTAGCGCTGTCACCTCACAGCAAGAAGGTACCGAGCTTGAATCCCTACCAAGGGCCTTTCCTGTGACCCTGACCAGGAGTAAACAGTTTAGAAAAAGGGTGGATGATTATTATTATTATTATTATTATTATTGTAGTGGTCATCATCAATATCTCATTTTCTTTCCTAAGTGCAACTCAGAAAGACTATTAAATAATTAAGTAAACTATGGCAGTTGTTGTCCCGCGGAGGCTCTAAGGTGTGAAAAATCAAGGGCCCGGTGTCTTCCGGGACGACGGCAGCTTTCTTATTTTCTCTCCGTGAAAGAGCCTCCGAAGCAAGGCGGCATCCGGAGAGCAGCGACCGATCCGCGTCCATCGATTCGGCTAATCGCATTGTCCGAGCCACCTGGCTCTTTGACTGAAAATAAAAGCCGACGGTACGGCCGAGTTTTCGCCGGCGAATTAATCAAGCCAGGCTTGGCCTCCCTGACGCCGCAGCTCCTGGAGAGGATCAAACGTTCGGTTTGTCTGTGTGTTGTTCCATCTCAAATGAACATCGATTTACACTTAATGTGAGGCCCTGCGGGGACCAGAAAAATAAATAAATAGTTACACTGTCCAAATTTAGAATCCCTCCCCAAAAAGCTAAAAAAAAATTATTAAATAAATTTAAAATAAATACAAGAAACAAGAATTTCAGGCAATATGCATTGTTGTGAAAATGGATTTTGTTAATGCAATAATGATGTCTTGATGTGTGTGTCTGGTGTCTAAATTAATTTGTCTGAATGAGAGAAGCCAGTTTCAGGTCCTCGCGCAGTGAATGTAATAGTCAAATTTTAATTTTGGGACTGTTAATTGCTGTTCAAATAAATGATTTATATATGTAAATGATTAAAATAATAATAATATATGATAATGATTGATAATTTATCATTAAAATAAGACATACTGTCATGCTCACATATCCAAATCAGACTTTTATCTACAATACAAATGCTAAAAACAAACCACAACATCGTACTGTCATTGTGATACAGAGATAAGAAATTATTGTTTACATGATCACATAAAAATGTTATATATGCAATAATGTGTTTCATTTAATTTTCAGTGGCACCTTTGATAATTGATGTTCTTTGTTACCTGAGCGAAAATTTCTCATGCATGAATGAATTTCTGCATTTTTTATACCAACAACCACAACCCCCCTGCCCCCCTTCCTCCCTTGAAAATAATATGTGTAGTTTATTCCTCTTATTTTTGGAGGACAATCATCCTTATTCTCATGACGAAGTGATTCACAAAGATTAATGTGAATTTCAAGGATGTTTAATATAAGTATGCCTCAAAAAATATGCCGATTACTCATTCTGTTTGATGTTATACTATTATTTTCATAATGAGTCAGGACTACAGTCATTTAATGTGGTGAAGACATCAGGCACTGAGCTTTGAATGGTAAATGTCATCGTTCTTTGAACTTTTGCCGATTACGGTAATTCACATGCTAATGTTAGCGCGTGTGGGCAGATCGCTGCTTAGCCGAGGGCGACGGTAGCACGCCGGCTTCTAAGGGAACTCCAAGTCCGAATCTTGGATTTATTTATTCATTTTGCTGCGATTCCATTATGCAGAATGTAGCACAAACCAGATCTGTCACCCAAAAGAAGTGCAGAGAAACCAAATATTTTTCCTTAGTTCGATATAAGTACACCTATTTCTCTTTTGCCGGCGGTTTCCATGCACTTTCACTGGGCCGTAGCCAGAACTTTAGAGACAGGACGATGTAGATTACTTATTTCATTAAAGCCATTAAGTGCCGAGTAAGCAAGAATAAGAGAATTTGTTGTCCACTGGCAATATAAAACATATGCCACTGACTTCCTGAAATATTATTTCAATTATAGTTCTGCTAGGGCATCATAAAAAAAAGAGGAAGGCATTGTTTTCTTGTTTTGAACAACATGTGAAAAAGGCACTTCCGCAGAGGAGAGGAAATATAACACATAGCAAAGTCATTACGCCAGACGAGCGGAATCAGATCCAAAGGTTTATGGTCGTCATTTTTCTTTCTCCCTCTCTTATTCCCCCTCTTTTCCTTTGTGTCGTACTAAACAGTTGGTTCAGAACAAACTGAACAGCAATGCCTGTGACATATACCTGGGCATACTAGTGTTTGTGTGTGGGTTTATAAGTGTGTGTGCATGTGAGTGTGACCGTGTGTTGTTAATATTGTCTCTGTGCTTGGGTATTTGTGTGCAGTTGTGTGGATACATGTATTTGTGCACACTCGTGTGTGCATGGCTGCACATGTGTTAATGATTTTCTCTGTGCGTGTGGGTATTTGTGTGTGCATGTGTGGATGTGTGTGTGTTTGGTCACACGTGTGTGTGTGCATGGTTGCACATATGTTAATAATTTTCTCTCTGTGTGTGGTTATTTGTATGTGCATGTGTGGATATATGTGTGCTTGTGCACACTCCTGTATGTGTGGCTGCACGTGTTGATTTTCTCTGTGTGTGGTATTTGTGTGCATTTCTGATGTCTGCACATGTGTTATTGATTTTGTCTGTGTGTGGGCGTTTGTTTGTGTGCGCGCGCGTGTGTATATATGCATATTTGTGACATTCATGATTGATTTTGGAGAAAAAGACTGATTGACTAGAGACTGGTGATTGACTGGAGAAAAAGACCAGGTCCATAGGACGATCGAGGATCAGATTTCTGTTCGCAAGATCTAGTCCAATGGACACCACTGGAACATCCTTTCTCCACACCTTACAATAAACGGTGAAGGACTTTCAGGACTTTCTCGATGTGTGTGGGCAGGTATGCATGCGTGTGAGTGTGTACATATATGAGTGTACCTTTGAGCAAGGTATGTAACCTGCATTGCTTCAGTAAATATCCTGCTGTATAAATGGATGCAATGCAAATGCTTTGTAAAAAAAAGTTTTATCTGTCGCTCTGGATAAGAGCGTCTGCTAAATGCCTGTAATGTAATGCATGCATACACGCATGCCTGCATACCTGGCTACACACATTGTGAAAGTCATATTGCTAGGTGTGGAATAGGGGTGGACATTTCTCCCAAATATGGACCATTTTCAATTCCCAATAATCTTTGGCAGGAGAATCCTGAGATTCCCACACATGTAAATACATGAATAAGAAGCAGCTCTGCAACAAGAACAGTTAGAGATCAAACTCATTCATCTGACTGGATTTTTATTTTGAAAAAAAACAATAGGCCTATCAGAAGGGATTTTTTCATGAGATTGTGTGGAAAAAAAAAAAAAAGAACCAGCCTATTTTATTGCCAAACACACTGGAAAACGAATACAGGGCCGTTTAAATGTGGTTCACATGAGGGAAAATTTCACACACAATTAAAAAAAAATATATATTGTGTCTTTGTTCATTAACTATGCATTGGATATTAAGATTTCTCCAATTTCTCTCCAATTCCGGGTCATCATATTATTTTCTCGGGAAACAAGATTGAAAATGATCCAGGGAATACCGAAATTTCGGGTCCCGTGTTCCAACACTAGTGTTGAATCGGGAGATGACAGCAGTCGCGGTATACAAGCTGTACACTGATTCCATACAGTGGGTAATGATTTAGCGACTTCCTGTCGTGTAACTCATCAAATAACCCAGGCATTTATCACACTCGTAACTAAGGTGGTCAAGGGGAAGAAGAACATTCTCCTCTCCAGATGAGCTGAACACACAGAGTGACACTCCATGTGTCAAATCATGACCAAGCCTCTTGGCTCCTGCAGAAGAGAGAAATATATTTCAAGATACTTGCCAATAAAGTGAGGTTGATTAAGCTCAAGCGGTCCTGAGGCACTCAGTTATCTGAGGTGTGTGAAGTCACCGATGCGGCTAATTCCGCTCTTCGTGACGGCGCCCCACGGGACTCCTCCCCCCCCCCGGAGCCGTGACCAGCCACACGGCAAACATCCGGCCTCGTTCAACTGTAAGATCTCACCTGCCACACTGGGCCATGCGGTGCCATTTTTTTTTCTCGTACACAACTGTGTTCAAGAGGAAAGCAGTTCTCCTCTTGCCACTGAAACTCTTAATCTCAAGAAACATCTCCGCTCCATGCCAGTGTTTCCCTTGCTGCGGTATTCCTTCCACCGAAAGCAGCAACACTGGGGCTGGAGACCAGACCTGGGTCACAAACTGTATTACATATACTTGAGATTTAGATTCTCGTTAGATTCTAGTAGAATTCTTCAGATTACTGACATTTCCCCAATATTTTGAATAACTGTATTCATTCATATGATTGCACACATTGGTAAGTATCAGTTTTCAGTGAAAAATCTCAGGGAATGTGTTTTTTTTTTACCATCTAAAAAGGTAAAATATTTAAACTATATATTTGACCATGATGTTGACCCACAGCGCTCGCGTTTTCAGTTGAAATTACAGGAACTACTTCATACTTTCAGCTGCTCAAATGCACATCCTGGCAACCAAAACCTCAGATCAAGATGTGAAACTACACCCCAGTTTAGTTTCCATATCATGTTCTTCTTTGGGGCTCAGACGTATGCTGGTTTGGACATGCGGTCTATAGTTTCTAAATGGTTCAGAACCGCTGCCCCAGCCAAGATGGTCCATGTCATGGCATTGTGGGTGTCATTACTGGACATGGATATTGTCCTTATCTGTGAACTTCCTGCGAGGGCTCAATTAATGTACAGTAATTTATGGACCCTTTTAGATCCGACCATAATTTTGAACCCTCATGATAAAAATGATTATTTTTTTGGCCGCACGCTGCAAGTATCAGCAAGAGGAGACAGTAAGGAAATGTGTCTTGAACATTTGTTACTATCCTGGTCAAATTTATGAGATAATCACAGCCTGAATTAAAAGCCATTTTATTCATTTATATTACCCTGCCCTCCGTTAGAACCTCGGGAAATATTTACTGGAGATAAGAGTGATGCCCGGAGAAAGTTCATGCATGCTGAAGATGCAATCTACTAATGTGCTCTATATTAACTTATGGAAATCAATCTCTCTCTCTCTCTCGCCCTCTCTCTCTCTCTCACACACACACACACTTCCAGTCTTTACTTGAGCTCATATCCCTGTGCCATAGACCCTTCTCCCTTCTGTATTGTAGACCTACAGATTACTGTGATCAGCGAAAGTTTGCCAAATTATTGCTTGCATTCCATCTAAGCAAACACCTCTATTTTTGGCACAGCGCAATTGTTTTGCAATGTGTGCTCATTGAATAGAACAGAGCCCCCTGAGTCTTGCATCATTGTGAAGTAATGTCGGAATTATGGCTATACTCATTTACATCAAACAATACAGCACATCCCATTTTTGTTTTTGTGTGAGGAAGCACAGCAGCCTGTATTAAAATCAGACCCAGGGTTTGCGGTTTACTAGTGAATGATATCATATATGTACAACCTTGAATATAGAAATATGTGTTTTTGGTCATGATGATCCAGATTGGCCATATAATCCCTACTGCTGTCTCTTGCTCAGGTTTATTTTGCTGTGAACAAAACTAACCATAGACCTCATTCGCAATCAGTGTTTTTTTTTTTTTAGCCCATTTATTTTCAATAACAGCTCTACTCGACATTGACGTTACGGCTCTGCAACAGAGAGAAAGTGAGGAAAACTAAGTATGTGACTGGTGAGGTCAAGCCGGGTTTGGCTGTGGGAATTAACCGCATAACACGTATGCGCTCTTCACGCTTGATGGAAATAGGACCCGATTGGCTGTTTTAGCAACGCGCTAGATGGATGTGTAACCGGGCACTGCTTGAGCCTTTTCCAAGGTATGCGGTGCAGCCTTCCTCCCGCTGTCGAATCATTCTTTCCATTACTTTGTCTGCATAGATATCAAGTTTGCCAGTAATTTCAAGACACTGAGTGAACCATTCCCATGATGATTCTAAACGGGGTTAACACACATTCCAGCCGAGGAGCAGGATGACCCTTCCTCCTGTTTTTTAATCTTTAATGGCGAGCCTTCCCCTTCCACAATTCCAGTCAGATCAGCAGTCCTTGCCTTCCGGAACGTTCTGTAATTATCATGTTGGTGGGTTTCGATAAATGGATTAAAATAAAGGCATCCATCACGGTGGAAACACTGATAACAAAAAAGAAAAAAAATCCAATATATGCTGAGCCGAGCAAATGATGTCATGGATATGGTGGGAGAGCCAATGACTGGAATGTTCACATAAATCATGCAGGCATAGATTATGAATGCACACGGAGAGGCATGAAAATGAATGAAAACTTTTGTTGTCATCTCTATTGACTGCTCGGAAACTCTGATATCGGAGATAATGCCCCTGAGCATGCTTTAAAGGGCAGTTGAGGGGCTGATGTTGTCTTCTGCAAGCGGTAGTATTTGGCTCACCTTTTACAAGTTGTAATAGTAATACCCTCCAGAGCTGAAAGATTGATAGCTATTGATTTTGCCTCTGGCAGGACTGTCAGCTCCCACAATGACCTGATATCCCATACCATACATCAAATGTACTGTATGTCAAAATGCCTGTGGTGATTTGCCATGCATTTTCCTCCTGTTAATTTCTTTGGCTAACCTCTACTCTGTCTCAGGATGTCCATAATATTTAATACTGGAGTTCTGTACGAACAAAATAGTTTTTTCATTTTGAGCATGCAGCTTCTTTGAAAAAGTCCTATCTTTTCCGAATAGAGAATGATAAACCTGTCTGCAAAACAGATGACAAATGCTGTGACAATGAAGTGTCAGATATTGTTGCATTCGTGTAGATGACAATGTTAGATTCTTGGTTTTCTATCTCATAGCTTCCAGTTGGAAGGTGTCATATGGTTGCTTTCAAATTCAGCATTCTGTGACAGGTTTTAGAGACAGGCTTGGTTACCATCTTCACTGCTGCTGCCATAATTTGCATCTGCTAATTCCAGTCGGCACTGGAGGCCCGGAGGCGGTGCTTCTGGGGATGGCGACTGGCGTTATCTCCTCAGCTTCAGGTGCGTCAGGCCGCAGGTGGGGCACGTGAGCGGAGCGGGCGGGGCCCCGCCTTCCATGCGACGGGCGGAATTTAAGTCCACGAACCCAAAGAGCGAGGGCCTCAGGCTCAACCTCAAGTTTCGGGTTTCAGTGCGGAAATGAGTTCTGCGCCTCGCGGCTACGTTCAGATTAGCGGTGGCCGCGTATCTGGCTGAGCAGAAGAGAAATTCAGGCCCGGTTTCACATAAACAAGGAGAGAACTGCACCTGTTTGATTCGGTTCCCTGTCACACAGCCGCCGTAAAAACCGAATGTTTAAAATCTGTTTAAAATGTTAAACATATTTGTTTGTACCTGCAGAAACACCAAATTCCCCCAATAAAATGACAGGCCAAGTAATCATTTATAGATACAGGCATATCTGTTAATGACTCGGGGGTGATAAAACATCACAGAGATAAATAGGTGATATATTTGGCGGCAGTTTGGTAAACACAGAGTCCAAAGTCATTAACAATCACTGTGTGTGGAGAGAGCCTTCTAACACAATGTAAGCAAACCTTCCTGAGCCTCTCTCTCACTGTTTGTCCCTCTCTACCACCCCCCACCTACCCACCCAACATGGTATTCCATTGCCAAAGCAAATTTGTTACGATAATGAAATAATAGATCACAAATTTGCCTTGTCAATAGAATGTGCCCACTCAGCATGTCCCACAGCTTATGCCAACTGCAATATACTGATCAGATAATGGTGCTACCTGTCCATCCCCTAGCAATGCTGACAGTTTATGTGTTTATGTCACTCTCTCTCTCTTTCATTCATGCTGTGATCAATCTCCATGTATTCTTACAGCAAATGTCACCTCCACAGCCCTCCCACACACACACACACACACACACATGCGCGCGCGCATACGTACGCACACACACACTCCTCACACCATTATCAGCCCCTGTCCAGAGATTCAATTACAACCACCAGGGTAGAGCAAACATCAATATTAAACAATTGTAAACAGATGCAATCACAAAGAATTCAGTTTACTTCTTTAGAAACTCCTCTCCAGCGGATTGCAGTCATTGTTATGGTCTGCTATTAGCACAGTGACATTAGCTATCTGACAAAATCATAATTAAAACAAGACAAACTCTAAAAAATAACAATGGGCTTGCCATTTAAAAAATGAGTGTTTGTGTGTTCTTGTGTTTGCAAGTGTGTGCGTTCACATGTGCATGTCCCAAGTTTCAATGTGCCAGCTTTTGCCGACTCTCAACTATTGAAAAAGTAATTTATTTTATGACAGAGGATATATTAAAACCGAAATTATAAGTTGTATATTTGCAAGAAAAAGTTTCACTGGATTAATCAGAAAACATTTCATGAATGCCACTCACCAAGCAATCATTGGTAAGGCAGCGCAAATAAGTGATGCACATGAAATGTTCGGTCAGGAAACTATTGCTGCAGGAGCCGACCATTGGTTGGCCTTAGCAACCACATGCCCATACTCAACCAATCACATGCACACATCACTACATGTTCTCATACTCAACCAATCACATGCACACATCACTACATGTTCTGAGCTGTACACAAGATGCGTGCACAGAAATACCTAAAGCAGATCCATTCAGCGCCAAAACCAAACTAAAATAATTGCGAAGCATATTCATTAATATATTTAATTTAAATATGAGTTGTCCAGACTGAAATTGCAACATTTTTATTTGTCATCTGTCACTTTCTCACACACACACACACACACAATAAGATAAGAACATCTGACAAAACCAGTAAGTGAAGAGATCATTCCTTATTTTTTCACAATTGTCAAAATTGCATTTTTGCATTTATGGAATTGTCAGTCCAAAAGCCAATAAAATTAGGACAGTAACATACAAACATATGATGAGCTCTCTTGCCATTATACATGCCTTAGTTCCTTAGATATACTGTGTATATTGTACTGCACTTGGTCAGTCTCCATCGATTAAAATCTATGTGGTGGACTTCTGTATGAGATGAATGAGAATGAAATGAAATGCTAACTTAAAGCTCTGTTTTTTCTTGTTTATTCTAACATCTGTGATACGTGTCCTAGATATGTCACTCCCTGGTATTTCCTAAAACTTACATTCATAAACCATTAAGTGACTTTTATCCACAACGCTGTACAAAAACATTCTAAAGGCTAACCAAAATCCTGGTTTATGTTATGTGCCCCACCCTGCAACCTTGGATGGATAACACTTTTTGAAAGCCTGCTGCTTATATCACCAACAGAATGGCCCCTTTAGATGCAATTTTCAGTCTGATGTGTGACAGGTCCTTTCTTGTGAGGACATTTCGAAGGACATGAACTTGAGCGACCATGCTGATTTGCATATTATTGTGCTTTAATCACCCAATAGCTGAAGAATGAGCCTCAGAGCTCTGGAATTTTCTAAACCTTGCTGCTTGCTGAAGACCTGTATTCTCGCTGCTGACACATTGAGCTGTCGTTTGTTTTCTCATCTGATTGCACCCACTATCATTCAAGGTCTCTCCATCACACTCATGCCCACTCATGCTCAGTTTTCTCCATGGGGCCCAAGATATATTGGTGTGGTGACACATCCACAGTGACAATGGTCATTCCTCCAATTTTGATCTCTCAAAGACAAGGTTAACTGGGATGCATGCCTTTAATTAATAATGGAGGAAGTCCCTGAAGAGGAAACCCCTGCTCCTGAGGAAAGTCAAGAAGATTGCCTGAAAGCAGAGACCAGCAGGGCCTGATCTATTGACCTTTCCCTGAGAGATAAACCAATCTCATATTACTGCAAGGTACAGATGGGAGAAGGCTAGGTACGCCAGCCAAATAGGACCAACAAAACATAACAGCCAAGATTTAATTCATTGGTAATGTAAATACAACCCTTCCTGCAAAAGCACATGTGTTTGTGCTTGTGGAGCAAGTTCACAATGAAATCCATGTGGGTCAGTGCCATAACTCCTGATTAAAGGAGGGCTTTTTGAAGAATGAAATGGCTATGCCTTGCTCAAGCCTGGCTTGTTTTTAGTTTCTGTTCTCAAACATGGCTCGTACACACACATGCACACGCACACATACACACCCAAGCACACGCACACACACACACACACACGCACACACTGAAGCACACACAGAGCTTCCCATGTGGCACTGATTTCTCACTCAGGTTAATAATGTGAACTCCAGTCTCTCCCTGTATGTGATCACTGCTTGCTAGTATCAATAATAATCATCCATAATAATAATAATAATAGTCATCATCATCATCAACATCGTTCATTCATTCACAGGGTGGTATGGCTTTGGTAATTGAATGGATCATTGATAGTTATAGGAGTTTGAGTCAATTAATCTAATAAAGGGTGGAGCTACCAAACGCTGTCAATCACTGACTAAATGTGATCCAATCAGTGTCGCACAATGATTTGTTAAAATCACAGACTTACAGGTAAGAAATGATAGCTCCATTTTGTGTCAATAAAGGATCACTCAGTTCTAGTAACAGAATAAAAATAGGATAGAATTACGAGCACTTTAGACTGACCTAGAAAAGGGCATCAGTTAAGAAATTGAATGATGTAAAGACTCTGAAAGACTATATCCCTAAAGTGGATGTTCTTAATGCATGGATATACCCTTATCTAATAGCAGAGCATTCTCTGTTGCATTTGTTTTCAGGGTGAGAAATTTGTCTATCAATGTTTCTTTCGTGGAAAGAGATTTAAACAGAATACATTTAAGAGTTCTTCCAGTCTTTTAAGAGGTAAAGTCCACTGGTTCTTGCTCACTTACTGTAGGCAGGATTAAATGCTGTTGTTGTTGCTGATTTGTCAGATATACATTTCAATTTTCTTTGGTTCTTTTTTATATTGAGAAAAGGTGAGGAGAACTGTAAACAGAGTGTTATCCTTGAATCACTTCCAGGTCAAAGCAACATGAAGGAAGCTTACACTGTCCCAAATTATGACATTGGCTGCTCTGGGTCTCCTGGTTCTCTCGGCTCTGGTGGGATGAGGACAGTGTGTGTCAAAAAACGTGAACAGCCGAGTTCTATGGTCCCATTATGGCATTACAATGGAGGACCCTCAGTGGATGGATAGCTGGAGCATTCATCTCTGATTGGCTCGGACATCTGTGATGACACAGTAGTGGATGAGCTCACCTGTCCTACCTGGGAAAGAATTGTGCTGAAGTATACTTTAGTGTATGGGAACAGTTGAAGTATAAGACCAGTTTATACAATCGTACTGACATGCTAAAGTATACCATTTCATGGGGCAGGCCTTTTATCTGATCTAAAGCTCTGATTACTGATTGAACTATTTAGGAAAGTAGTGTTTACATCTGAGAGGATTGAGTGCTTCATGTTTTTATCATTGAAAAACAATAGTGAAAACAATTGAGAGAACTGTAATATGTGTTAAAATATGCTATATATTCCAATAACTATTACTTTCAAAATGCCCGTGGAACCATATAGTATATTGCACGCCATTTGGGTAGGTACCAGGGGTGTGGAAGGGGGGGGGGGATATTAATGCAGAAGTTCTGTGTAGCGGTGCATCGTAATAAATGCCATATTAATGACTCTGCTCTGATATTACGCACATTGCACCAGTGGTAATGACTGTTCTTGATAAATGTGGTCAATATGGTTCTTGTTAGGATTTAAATCAAAGGCAGTGAGGAAACATGACATGGGCCTTTATTCAATATTAGTCCTGAATGTTGACTGACAATTAAAGTCAAATTTCCTCACAAATCACGCTTTGGTGTGGTCAACAGTCGGCTCTACAATCTGTGTTTATGAAGACAAAATACAATAACACTTCATCTGCCAAATTTAAGGAAAAATGTTGATTGAATCCAGGTCTTGGTCTCATCTTTATTGTTGTTTAGTTTTAAAGTGAGGGTCCGTGGCAGAGGCTAGCTGGGTTGGTCCCCTGTGCAATATTTTTTTACGGGCCCCCTCTCAACCTGAGACGCACCCAAACACATGCATGCTGTTCTTCATCTGTGTCACTCTAGCTAAGGCTATCACTATTAGTACGTGGTGTTAGAAGTGAACGTGAGTTCGGAAGAATTTGCCGCCAGCATCCATAACCTAAACTATGGTGTATCGCGGGTAATGCAAAGATTGCCAGGTTTTTTCTTTCGTTGGGGAAAAAGAAACCAGGACATATGCTATCAGGGCTTAGAATACCACAGATGGAAGAAGAGGCAGAATAAAAGAAAATGGGGAGGACGTTTTGTCTTGAAACTGCATGGAGATGGAAGTACAGAAAAAAACTAAATCAAAAACAAGTGAAATGTCACGAGTTTGTGAACATTATACGTGAGCCAATCAGGGTGTGTCTGAGACTGATAGTGACTGTGAAAGCATAGAACAAACATCAGCCAGTGATGAAATAAAAAGTACACCAGAAAACACAAACGTGCATTATTATTGCAGTACGGATTGTTTCCTCGAATTGTTTTGATTTCTCGTTCAAGGGTAACTGTCAAAAGTGGATAAGCAGGTTTGAATCTGGCCTTAATGACAAATCTAGAGAAAAAGTTAACTCTCTGTTTTACACATTATGTGATGATGCGGATGATATTTTGATTGCGTTGCCACTGTCAGAAACTGACAAAAAGAACTGTGAAAAAGTGAAGGAGGCTTTTGAAAAACACTGTGTGGGGAAAGCACAATGTCACATATGAAAGGGCAAAATTCAGCATGCGACACCAAGAACAAGGGGAAAGTGTTGCATCCTTTATTACATCAATACACACTCTGGCAGAACACTGTCAATTTGGGGCTCTTCATGAGGAACCCACTGGAGACAGGTTTGTGGTGGGGATTCTGAACAGAAGGCTGTCCGAATGCCTACAGTGAGACCCAGAATTAGACCTAGCCGAAGCAATACAGACTGTGCATCAAAATGAAATGCCAAAAAGCAACAGTCATTGCTGCGTGGTGACAGCAAAGGGAAGAATCTGCACAACGTAGACATATTTAGGTCCGAATTTAATAAGGAACAGAAATTTCAGTGGAGCCAGGGGAAAAATATTAAAGCAGAAAAGCACAAACATGTCCCCAGTGCAGAGAGGGAGTGTAAGAGGTATGGCAGGGGAAGGTGCCACAAATGGCAGAGTGCTGGAAGTGCAATAAAAAGGGCCACTACGCTGCAGCTTGCCGCTCCACAGGGGCCGTCCACACAGTCACACAGCAAGGTCCAACGTGAGACGGAGTCGAAGAAATTTAGTCCTTCTTGGGGGGATGAGAACACCCTCAGTGACAGAGCGGACAGTACCCAACAATGGAAAAGTGGTTGAATTTAATCTTGGCACAGGAACAGCAGTGACTGCCATTCCAAATGAGAAATTCAACCCAGAACGAGACGGAACACTTATAAAACCGACTAGAACCCTATATAGCTGATGTAACAACTTCTTAAACATTGAAGGCTGCCTTAGTAGGACACTTCCAGCAAAAAGCCACAAAGCCATACATGGTGGCTGGTCTTTCTAAGTCCCTCCAAGGCTTACCAGCAATTGAGGAATTGCACCTGGTCCACAGAATCCATGAAGTGAGAGTGCTTCTGGAGGATTTCCTCACTGTGCATTGGGACAGCTCAAGGAGCACTACACAGTTTAACTGGGGCTGGACACCACTCCGTATGCCCAGTCCACACCACGGTGTGTTTCCATTCCACTGAGAGTTAAAGTCCATGATGACCCAGATCACATGGAGGCCATGCTAGTCACGTCTAGATGCGCAGCCCACAGCATGGTGCTCAGGCATGGTCGTGGCCCCAAAGACGCATGGAAACATTAGGATCTCTGTTGACCTTATCCACTTGAACAAATAGGCACAGAAGGAGCAGCACATCCTGCAATCTGAGGACCAGACACTAGCGCTACTTTCAGGGGCAAAGGTTTTTCTTCTAAGCTCGACGCCTGTTCCGGATTTTGGCAGATTCCTTTAGCCCATGAATAACCTCTGCTGACAACCTTTATGGCTCCCTTCGGCAGGTACTGCTTTAACAGGCCTCCTTCTGGGATTTCCTCAGCTCCAGAACATTTTCAGCTGAGGATGACACAGATGTTTGAGAACTCTGGATGGAGCGCTCTGCTATGCTGATGATATCCTGGTGCTCGGGCGAGACAAACAGGAACGTGACAAGCGCCTACTGTACATCAGGTCCTACGGACACTGCGAAAGCAAAGGCCCGATGCTCAGTGAGAAGTGTGAATTTGCCAAAGACAGCATACTCTTTGTGGGGCACAAGGTAACTGCACCAGGAATTTCACCTGTCAAGGTCACTATGCAAATGCCTGACTAAGTGAATGAACAAACTCCGTATGCAAATTCCTGCAAAAGGGGTTTCCCACAAATAGTGGGAGGTGTCCTGTTTGGGGTTTATGAGTGACGGCTGCTCGTGTAAAATACATTTGTGATGCACATCCTGTAAGAGATATTAAAAGTTCATCAAAAGTTTTCCTTCCTGCCTACATGCTGTTCTTCATCTGTGTCATAGCAAAGGCTATAATTAATATCACACATGCTCATCCAGTAACTGGAGTATGGCATGATTTGGGA
The DNA here is from genome assembly GCF_018555375.3 of Anguilla rostrata. Lineage (NCBI taxonomy): Eukaryota > Metazoa > Chordata > Actinopteri > Anguilliformes > Anguillidae > Anguilla > Anguilla rostrata. The sequence continues at coordinate 19,116,576 of NC_057938.1, read as the reverse complement.
GCCTGTTGGTTATTCTCACATTCTCCGCAGACATGCCAAAAAGTGATACTCGATTTAGAACGATTCTCCTTTCGTAAAAGCACCCCACCACACTGACGATGTCCCTTTCTAAGAATGGTAATACCGATCTTGTGCTGGAAAGAAGTTAACACCTACTTTTCCCAGACATTAAAATAACAGGCGCTGTTAACTTTGTCACAACAGCCACCAGCTATTATGAATCAGGTTTAACAGGTAATATTCATAAATTCCCATCACTCCTGCCATGTTTTTGTGGTCCAACATCAGAACGCCCAAAAATACATATGCATTAGTGCTAACATGCAAATCTTTAGGAATACCTCTTTTCCCTCATTTCACCAGCACAAATCTCTGGCGCGACACCTTAGTAAATACGGAGAGAAGCTATTTGTCCAGTTAGCATCCATTAAATCCCTGCAAATCCTTAGTAAGTATGGCTCTGAGTCTTACAAACAGCAATTTTGAAAATATTTTAAACATGCATCTCAGTGCAACATTATCACGATCAGCATAGCGCATTCTCCCAGACACAAAATCTGCTTTTAAGCCTCCCCCCTTTGGCATAAGCTAAAATACTGTTGTAATTGCTGGTATTAATGTGTTTTTAGGTATGTTAAGTATGAGCTATGTTATTTTTGCAGAAGATAATGGTACATACTGTTACTGAGGTGGGATGTGACAAATGACTGGTGATTTTTAAACAGAGGGGATCACTGTAATGGGAGGAAGCTTTATTTGTTTATCAGATGGATGTGTAACTGAAACCCCAATTTCCACGTTCTGTGGTTCACAGAATTGTTAAGGTTGCAAGTGAGTACTGGTTTTTGCCTGCACCTATTCATTCACTGCCAGTTATTTTCTAATACCCTAGCATTAAATACATAGCAACCACTGAGTACAGTCTTGGAATGAAACAGAAACAAAAACATGATCTGGAAGAGGTCTAATTATAAAGCTTAACACCTCGGGGACAAGTAGAACACATTTTTTGTTTTAAGGTTGAGATGTGTGTGTATGTGAGGTGAGGGTGTGTGGGGGGTGCGGGGGTGGGGCTCCGTTGAAGGCTATGTGTTTGAAAGAGCCCACATTTGAGAAATGTCAAATTTGCCAGTTGCATAGCTGGTGACACTCCATATATTATGTATGTAGTGTCTGCCAATGTGAAAATGTATCACTTTCTTGAAAGGGAAAATCTCACTTTAATTCCAGGAGGTTGATTTACATTTTCATCTCATTGTCCCAAACCCCCCCTGCCAGATTGACACGTGAGATGGTTTCAAACAAACTTCAGTGGAATTGCGGCTGGCATCTGATTTCCTGGGGGAAGGCGAGGTGGATCTGGGCTCTCAGGCTTTTTCTCCTGTCCAACAGGGTTTGGCTGCTCTTCGCACCAAAATGACAGATTACCGCGCGCGGTGCCAGTGCTTTCCCTGACAGGTGAATCAGCGGCCATTTTTGCACAGGGTTGCCTGTATATAAAAGCCAAATTCTGGATATTAAACGGGTTGAATGCTGGCCTCCTGCTCTGAGCTGTAATTTGCATGTAGAATGACAGCTTCATGAATGCCACCTAGTCCTACTGATGCAGTATCAGCAGACACTTCAGTAGAAAATAAAAGCCTGTTACTCTCTGTGTGAGTGTGTGTGTGTATGTGTAAATATCTAACATTATTTCCACCTGCACATTTCACTTGTGGCTCAAAAAGTGTATAATATAATGTATAGACAGGTCTAGTGAAGTACTGTACACTTTGAGGTCAGGTAATTTAAAGTTTGACTTGTTCCTGCCTTGTCCAAAATGATAGCTAGCAATACGTTGTTTTATTAAACCAAGCACAGCCTGGAACAACCCCTGACAATTTTTTAATGCAGAATTGAGTGGTTGTGGTTGATTGTGGGTGAGTCCCTGATATTTCTAACTTACTGAAAACGCCAGTGTGTTTGTGTGTGTGTGTGTGTGTGTGTGTGTGTGTGTGTGTGCACATGTCTCTGTTCTCTCTCTGTATGTTGTGCCCAATTTGAAGCGGTGGTTATGCCATACAGCTATCAAAGAATATCAAGGTGCAAGCAATGAGAGGATGTTTTTTTTTGCAAGAGTACTGCAATTTAAGACCCAGCCTAAAATACCCTGAAACCAGATGTTGCACTCCACCCCACCGCCCCCTTCTCCGTGACACGATACGGACGACGCTTCCCTTAATCTGTTCGCTTGTAGAGACCTGGCTCTGATTTTCCCTCTGCGGTGTTCACAGCCGATTGCAAGCCGACATCATGACTGATTGATATTAAGAGGTAATCATATTAAGCAGCTCCAGGAAAACACGCTCCGTGCCAGTGAAAATGTATTTGCTGCCTTCGGCCTCTTGTGTCAGCCCGCCTCCACAAATGCTAATGTACCCCCCCCACCTCCAATCCTGAATGGCACCTGTCCACCATTTCCACGAAATTCTGCCTCGCAGAATTGCTTTGTAAAACGATTCTAGTCGCAAGCTCAGAATGACGTCTTGTGGCTTCCTGTATAAAAGTACTGAAGGAGTTCAAGGTTGGCGATAAGATTAGAATCAGCAGTGTGTCACTAATTAATTGATGCAAATGAAGGCTGTTATTTCAAGTCCATGGGCTCTCTTTTGAAGATTAAAAAGCACCTCTCTAGTGCATGTTCTCTTTGCTTATGTTATTGAAAACTTGGTTAAATGCTTAAGATGCTTTTAGACATCTGAATACATCAGGTGCCATACTAAAATACTTAAGAATAGCTGTATTATTATTATTATTATTATTATTATTATTATTATAATAGTTTAATCAGCCTTTGAGTCCCCAAAAAGTGTTAGAAAGGAACACTTTCGGGAAGCCCCCAAACCCCTGACATCACTCCAACCCCCTTTGACACTTTGGGAGGGTACGGGGAAAAGCACAGGGTATGTCTCTCTTCATTTTTTTCTCACTGCATCAGCAAATGCAGAGACTGTGTTCAGTAGTTCCACAACCAAACCATATGCGCACACATTTCCCAGCATATGCCAGCCCAGATAGCCTATGGCTTCCCCCCTGCTGCACGCTGCCTGGGGGAACTCCGCCACTGCCGCCATCCGTAACCCAGGGCGATCCGCGCCAGTCAGTCCACGTGGCGTGAGAGGCAGGCCCACCTCCCGTAAAGCATCGTGGAACCGTGTTCTTCTTCCATCGCTGCCGCCTGGCGTTTATTTAAAACTGCGCTTGGCTCACGGGAGAGGAGTCCAACGGGGGTGCACTTCCCCAAAGGTTAACAGGGGAGAACGTGGCAGTCTTGAGATGAAACTCCTTAAGCTGATGCAAGCATTTCTCCCGGCTGTGTTACTGAAGCGCTAATGTCCCCCCCCGGCCGTCCGATCAATGGTTCGACTGAAAGTCGTTAAACGATGCCGCCAACTCCGGAAAGTGCCGTAAGTGGCAATTTCTGCAGCCGCGCACATTCTAGATTGGTCTCAATTACAGTGGAGCTGATGGAACTGATTCATGCAATCATTTGCCAAGTTTCCATATGTATGCAGCTAGGTCGTCTGCGTATCGCATTTCAAGAAGAGATGCTGGAGACAATGACAAGGAAATGACCATTACAATTTGCACAGGAATGCATAAAAAATATATCAGTATGTCTGGGGTATCATTCACGACCGTGAAAACACCATAATAAACAAAGTTTGGTATGCAAGGACTGCAAACTTGTGATTCATATTCTGCTAATGATTTCTGGCAGGCTGACCTTGGAGCAGACGTACACTTTCTACCTAATAAAAGCTATCTGCAGCTCGTAATAATGACATCTTTTATTTAATGGCATTATAAATAAGGCCTTGTGAAGTAGCTCAGTTCAGTTATTTTTCTCTCATTAGTTCTAGACTGGCCTGCTTTAACTGGGGTCCCCAGCATAGTGATGGTCATACGTTTTATTTTACGGTTCCAGATGGAGGACATGAATAATTTATGAAATTTAATCAAGTTGGTAATGGCCAAGAGTAAAAACTGTTGCTAACTCAATGGTATAAGGCTTAGTAATGAGGGATATGTTCATATTTTACCATGGAACATTCAGTGTATTACCAGAATAACATTTGCAGGCCTGATGAATATTTAATCAATTAACACTTGTGAGCTTTAAATAGCTTCCCCAAATCAGAAACGATCCTTTGCAATATCACATTGGCAACAGTGTATAGAGATAAACACTATGCACCCACTGACGTAGCTAAGGGTTCAGGGAGGGGGCATAAATTCTGCCAGGGCAGGAGCGCACAGTCACTGAGGGGCAAGCTAAGGAGGTGCTGGATGTCTTTTGTGCAAAGACCAGTGGGCTAGGCTTAGTTTCTTGGAAGTAGGAAGTATTTTTTTTTAATTGTACCAAGTTAGATTTTTAATCATTTTAATGGAATATAATAACATGATATTTAAGTGTGAGTGTGTGTGTCCTGGTTACTTCACTGCAACCCATATTTTTGCATTTCATTGCTGGTCAGAATTGGTCAGATTTCTTCAGTTGATTTTCAGACCTGTACTCAAGCTTGTGTTCAGGATTAATCCTTTGCGGTGCATTACTTTGGGAGTATGATAGCGTTATTGACCCAAGTGAATAACCAGCGTGGGGCGCAGTGGTGCTGTGAATGACACTGTTGCCTTCCAGCACGAAGGTCACGGGTTCGAATCCTGGCCAGACCTTTCTGTGTGGTGTTTTCGTGTTCTCCTTGTGTGCTTGGGCTTCCTCCAGGCAGTCCAAGGACTGGTAGGCTAGGATAATTGGCTCTGAAAAAGAGTTCAGTTAAAAGATCAACTCCCAGAAAAGAGTTAGTTTAACTCTGGAAATACAAGAAATACATGTTGAAGCTGATTATAAAATTTCCAACTGTAGGAATTAGACTGCTCAATTATGTAAGTGTGGTACATGTCAGAAGGTGTAAGGATTATTACTTGTCAAACAAGTAACACAAATGTTAATTATTTTTTCACTTTCGTTTTATGTTGATATTACATTTATAATGCCAAACTGTCACAAAATATTGCATATCGTCAAATTCTGTTCATAACTTGTTTTGGTACTGTATGTGTGTGGAAAATCAATTTAAGTTGGAGATGTCTCACTTACAGTTTAAGCACATTTAGACTGTGTGCTTAGCTGGTAGGTTAATGAAGGGTAGTGAGATATGTGCGTGGAGCGGAGTTTGAGGGTGTGTCCCACATTAGACAGAGATGAGGGCATTCAGACTGAGATAAGTGCCTCTCCTACATGTTTGTACAGGTTCAGAAACAAGGGAGATTTGTTAGATCATTATCATGAATTGTCCAATTACAGGATTGTAATGTTTGTTTTCACACATTATTTACCCTCTAGAATGGAATTGCATTCTTCTGCTCTAGAATCCCAGGATGATTCTGAGACAACAGCTGCAAACCAAAAGTCCAGTAAAATAAAATGAAACTCAAGAAAAAAGCAAAAATATGTGTGTGTCTGTGTGTGTGTGTGTGTGTTACCTAAAACCCTTATCTACAATAATGTTGGCTGGACTTGCTACTGAGATGGGGAATGTGTCATATTTCATGGTTATGGTCATAGTTTTTATTATTTTAGCTTTTTGCCAGTCTGCTGCTGTCAGTGATGTATACAGCAGCCAGTGCTGCCAAGCTGACTTATGTTGAGGGCCAACAACAAATAAATTATTCGTTTTATGGTTCTCTTTATTTTCCTCACAATTCACCCACACTTCCTCAACAGCTTTTGCTTCAGCTTGTTGGATAGTTCTTTTGTGTGCAGTTGTGTCGCAGGTAAGCCCTTTTACTCACGGCAGATAGACTTTTGGTTCTTATGGCAAATAGTTCGCTACTGAAGATACTAATGCCTCTCCGCACCCCTCAGGCTTGACGACCTGAGCACAGTGCTCAATCACATCTTGCCCTAGCACCGGCCTCGTAGCATACAAAGCAATGAACAATGTCACGAAAATGATTTGACCATTGGAGCCCCCTTCAGATGCCTAGAGTATAATGAACATCAGAATACTTTTCACAGATCTCAGTATTACATTTGAAGGGGGGTCCAATGGTCAAATCATTTTAGTGACACAGTTCATGCTGCCTGTCGTATGTCACGAGCCGGGAGTTATTCGTTACGGCCTCCCTCCCGACCGTTCCCCCATTCTCCCCCCTTCCGCTTTGCGCTTTCATGCCTGGGTCAGCATCTTTATGACACCGAGTATTCAGGAGCTAATGGCGGGAGTCGAGGCTCGGGAGGGCAGAGACACGGGTTTCATCGATCCGCTCGCTTTCGCGGTTCCCGCCGGCGCAAGCCGCTGCCCTTTGACAGAGCGCTTCCAGCAGGGAGAGCGCGCCGGCTTTTTGATTTTCCTGAGGTGCTCCCCCCCCCCCCCCTTTAACATGGCCCTTCCTCGCCTCCCCTCACGCGAACGGCTCTGGCAACCGTGCCGTTTCCGGGGGAGATGAAGGCCGGGATGCCGCCTCGCTGGGCCGCCGCGCCTCGCTCCCTGCGTTCCGTAAAAAAAAGGGCAACGGCATCTGCGCCGCAAATCTCTCTCCTGCGGCTCAGCTGCGCGCACTGAGTCAGGGACTGAGTCAGTAGATCCCCGTTCCTTCCCCCGTTTTTTATGTCCCATAAAACCTGTCATTTTTCCACACTTTTTACAGCTGAGTGTGGCAGGAATTTTCATCCCGGTTAGATCATCGTGCCTCCCTGACGTTTCCCAGCCTCCACCAAAACAAGGGGGGCGACAGGTCTCCCCATCCAGAGCCTTAACTCCTGGCCCCTTGCTCCTGAGGTCCAAAGCATCCCAGTCAGCAGTCAGTGATTGGGCACACAGGTTCATGGGTGATTCACCCACACCAAGGCTGGTTTAGCAGTGACTGAAAATAAAGGTCACAGAAGGTGCTAACTTCATCAGAGGATGGATGAGATGGACTCAAGTAAAAGCTGAACTTACCAAAGTGATACAAACAAGGGGCTTTTGTCCTTTTGGTGAGGTAATTCTGAGAGAAGAGCAGAGGTGGCTGAGAGAGGCCACTAAAGAAGGTAGACAGGTGAAAAAGAGCCAGATCAGGGAGGATAGGTAAAAGAAGAGAGAGATAGAAGAGAAGCAAAGGAGAAAAGAGACGTAAGGGAGGAAATATAGGACTTGTCAGGAAGCGAGTAGCAAGTATGTGGGGAAGATAAGGGGTAAGACAGAACCAGGAAAAATAATAATAAAGTATTTTCTTCAAGAACATTAATTGGTGACATATACAAGAGAAACATGAAGAGGAAAAAAGCCCGGGGCATCTCCTACAGGATTCACTTAGCAGCTGAGACAAACCAGGGTCTGGAAAAATTCCAAGAATATCTCGTCACTATCAGGTCAAAAAATATTTCTGGGAATTGTTGGTGATAAGCTTGGAATTCAGCTCAGCCGGTTTTGGATGATTCGGGAGAAAAGGGGAGGGAGAATTCCGAAACAAACCAGTTTGTTTCTCTCAGGAGAAACAGAAGAAGCATTGAGATGTAATCACTCTGACAAAGTGTCACATAAGGACACGGGCCAGCAGATGTGAAACAGCACATATGACATAGATTCGCAAATATGAACTTCATCAGTCAGCCACTCCTCAAGGAAATGAGGATCGCCATGAAGTCAAACAATTCTTTAACTAACACTCCAGCAGCGTAGCCAGAAATGTTAATGGAGTTTGGCCTGCATAGAACGAAGTGTGCCAGTACTACTAATGTAGCCATTCACGGTTGGGTGCACTGGTTCTGCCAACATAAACAGGTGGGCCGGGATACTATTTAGGTGGCAGAGGCCCACCCATCCCTATGCAGTCATAATACTCAGCTGTAATCTGTGCCAAATTCATTCTGGAATTTATATTAATCTCAGGTAGCATGCGGTATTGGCATTATGATATAATTTCAGATTTTAAACCGCTTAGCCTTAAATTCACTCGCCGGTGATCAGCTGCGCCTGCGTGGCTGTTCAGTTTCGAAGAAAACAGCTGGGGCTGGGATTACTGCTCTTGGCTGATCTTGATGGGTGCTCCCCTATGCCAAAGCAACATGTGTTGCTCTAAGAGGTGCGGCCATTTCCAGAGACAGGATTTGGTGTACTGTATGCATTTAAATTACATTCTTCATAGCAGAATAGTATGTACTGACAAAATACAAAGTGGGTGTTTACCCTATTGCAGTGAAGGCACCTGCCAAGATGTTTCCATGCAAACCAAGTGTCTCCATTCTTGATTTCACTTGGTTCCATGGAGCAGCTGTTTTTTTTTTTTGTTTGTTTTTTTTGAGCCCTTTAGTTTTCACATTTTAACTGCATTGCTTAGCAACTGTGGCAGTTTCTTATGGCTGTTACAGTCTCTTCCCCAGCAACTGAGGCCACCTATGACATAATTGTAGAATCCACTGCTTCCACTTCAAAGTGGAGCATTTTGTCCACTGTCTCTTATGAAATCGCTGTTGAGGAAGGTGGGGTGCCCAGAAGTCTTTAGGGCTTGCCTCTCACGTACAACCTGAGAGACACAGACAGATTTTTACAATATGTTCTTGGGACAACATAATTAGACGTCATTCTCATTTTTATTTATTTTTTTAACCAGAAAGGAGGTACCTAATCAATTCATAAACACAGACACACGCACGCACGCACACGCACACACACACACACACACACACACACATTCACAGTAGTAGAAATTAGTCTACTCAATAAACCCCAAATAATAGGCAGACTAGGCAGTAGTAGAAAGTTCCTGTTCCTGCTGTTGTTGGATCCAGTGTCTGTATGTACTTTTTCCATGCAAAATTATTATTTAAATCTTGACAGGACTGAATTTTTTTTGTTTTTGTGTTTACTGTCATTGAAAGGACCATGGTCTGATTTGAAGGTTTATCATCTGTGTTTGGCATTCATTTATGTAAAATGAGCCATTATGTAGATGTCCACATATTAATTATTTATGGTGCATAGTGTTAAACCACCAAGACATAAATTGTACATTTATACATAATAACTAGAAATACACATATACAATATTCTCAGAGAATAATGTCGCAAACAACTTCCGGATAAGACACTTCAATCATCTCGTATTCTATCCTTCAATTGTAAGGCAGCAAAAGCTCCAAAGAATTTCACATTCCACTTTTTTGTTCTGTTTCGTATCACAGTTTTAATTGTGCCTGAGCCAGATCCATGATAATGAGACGCCAGAGGAGCGTAAGCTTTAATTAATGTTCAACAGGCAGACTGTGTTCCGGCCTCTCCTGGATAGGGTTTGAAATGAACAGGAACCCGGTGAAAGATTCATGGGCGCGGAACAGAGAGGGTTCCTCATGGGCCCATGCCAGGGACACCTGCGCGCTGACAGAAAGTACAGATCAGCTCGGGGTTTTCTTCACGACTGCGGGCAGCTTTCCCACTCCACCGCATCAAGCCGGCTTAAAATAAAAAACCCTTCTCTCCAGTGTCAGCCCCAAGATGTACTGGGCTCTTCTCTTCTTCTCTGTTGGTTTTTGAAGGTTGAGAACAAGGAAATGCAATGGTTGTCCTTTTTTTTTTAACTTAAACCTACCTGCTTCCTGATTAGGATTTATGAGGGGGAGGAATCTGCTTTGAGAGCACCTCTAACACAGGAGACAAAGACGGTCTCCCTTGTGCTCTTTGGAAAGATTACTTCATTTGATATCTAAATATTACAGAGAAAGATTTTTATTGTGGAAGACAGCTAATTGCTTTTTGTTATATTGCTATATTATTACCATTGCAGCAATCAATTTGATGAGATCACTTCACCTGCTTGTTCCAGTTTAAAATCATTGATTAATTCAATTTTAACTACAGAAAATCCAACAGGGATCTGGCCCAAGAGGACTGGAATTGACCTTCACTACCTTAAAATATTTGACTTGACTTTTAAAAGTCATTTTAATTTTCCTCAGGCTATTACTAATAAGAATCATTAAAATAGCCATTATTTATGACATGCTATAGGCTTCTTTTCCTGCAAACCACGATCATGGTCATCATGGTCTTCTTACTTAGGGTTTTCACCAAGCACAATAAACAATGGCAAAAAAATAGAAGTATGGCAATACTGCTTATAACACTGGCAATGGTGTGTACCTTAGGTAGATGCAAAGTAGCCCATTTGAAGATTTTTTAACGTCTGTTAACCTTTGCAATGACCAGCCAGCAAGCCAACCGGTCATGACTTCTCATGACTTCAAGATAACAGGGAGAGAACAGAGCTGCTGAGTGGTTCAGTCGGTTATGGGTCTCATCATCACAAGTTTGAGCCTGGGCTGTATATCATCAGCTGACAGCCTTATCATTAGCATTAGCCGATTAGCTGTTCCTTTGGCAGGAAACACTATGCCTGGGGAATGGTGTGTTACATCTGTGCAGTTTCCTTCCTTCCTCACTGATATTAGCCTCTCCCAATCATGCAGCAGTTGCCCACAGACTGCTAGTTTACATGAATAGTTCAAATGTATTGAGCAGAGGCTCCACCCAGGACAACTTACAACATCACATTCAAAATGGTGACAGATATGCTTCTCTGATTATCACTTGATCTCCTGCATCACTGTATGCCTGTAGCTCAGACAATTGCCAAGGTCAAGTGCATAGTGCCCACGGACTTACTGCAGTACTCCTTGATGGGTACAGATGGCACAATGGTGACTCAAAATTAACATTTGAACAATTTTACTTGGTTTTCTCACACTGCAGAGAAAAATTGCATAAGAAATTTCAAGAAGGTGTTGTTCACATATTAACAGCGCATGGATAATTTTTTAAACTGCATGAAATCTTAAACTATGACACAGACTTTTTATACATTGTATGGGGAGGTTTGGTGAGAACGCTTTGGTGAGAAGACTTTGACTCCAGCATAGGAACATTTCCTTGAGGTGCAAAGGAAAAACTTTGCAAGCAATGATATAGTTATATATATTTATAAATTTAAAAAATAAATAAAATATTAATATAAAAAATTATCCAGTTATCAACTGGATATCAACTTCCTCAACTCAAGAATCCAGTTAAAGTCCCAAATATTTTCCAGCTAGACGATCTGAATTTGACTTGAATTGCCATTCCATTGATAACACAAGCAAACAAACTCAACGTTACAGATTTATCATGAGTATCTTATCAATTTATGATACAAAATGCATCCATGCATTTTGACAAATTGCAGGTGACAACACATGCGGATTGCTTTAAATGTTTGTATTTTTTGTTGTTGTTATTTTTTGGCTATGGGGCCTAAAGGCTAAAAGCTTAAATACAATAAACGAATTGTTGATTAGAAAAGGAAGGGTTCATGTTTCCCACTGGCCTTTGCTCGAATTAAGATTCATATTGTTCTTTCTCGGCATGGATTTCCAAAGTAAAGCTCTGCCAAACCCTCATTACAAATATGAAGTTCTTCTTATTTAGAATGCTATGTTTGTGGAGCAATGAAAGCGAGACTGGTTTTTGGGCCCTGTGGCACTGTGGTGAAGGGTGTAAATAACAAAGCGGGGTCTACGGAGGATTTTGTTTGCCGCCGTACAGGGGGAACAGAGGTAATTTACCATAAACACACCGTCTCTAAAAGCCTTCTTTCCGGCGCAGCTGAAGTTTTTCTCAGCACCACCAATCCAAAGTTACGTTGCGTCACCCGCCGAACGTTGTCCCTTGACTCCTCACGATAAAGATCGGCAGCGTTTAGCAAACGCGCATTATTTTCAGGTAATAAAAGCTCTCCAGTACGCTTATTAGTCAAGCTCCTGAGAGTCCTGCATAAATCAGAGGGGCTTTTAAAAAAAAATCGAGTCATTGCTCAACCTTATTTTTCAAACTGTAAACACATTTTCGCCACCCTCCCAAATGGTTTTCATTAGCATTTCTTAAACAAACAACGCGCTGACATTTGATATGAGATCAATAACGGCAGCATCTCATCTCCACCCCTGGAATTCAAATGGCGTGTTTTCCCCACAACGGAACCCTCTCTCGCAGCCCCCTGTTCCCCGTGGCCCGCGTGCACAGTGAAAGATGTCATAGGAAAATCGCTACGCTCCTAGCGCTGGAATGCGGTCGGTTTTTAAAGACCCTTCCCTGCCGTACGCCTGCTGTTGCATCCAAAGAAAATATTTGAACTCGGAAAAAAAAAAAAAAAAACTGTTCCCAATAATTATCGTTCCCCTTTTGTAAGATATATGATGTGTTCCTCATCCTCTTGTGGGTTTTTATATATACTCGGAGAATAATTAGATGACGTAAGGGGGGGGACGATGAATGCCTTCTTGCACAATATGGGAACTGTTTACAATAAAGACAAAGGAACCTAGATTTTGCTTTGTTGAAAATAATGGCAACAAGGTGGCGAGACTCATTTGCGTATTTAGACGCTAATATTGTTATTCAGCCACTATAATGGATTGTAACACATGTTACTTTACAATGTAGCTAGTTTTTTTTTTTTTCAAAGGTCCAGGAAAATAAGTTTCATATCACTACCATTGTGCATTGTGCTGAGTACCAGATATCCAGCATTAATATTAATGTTTACCCATGTGCACAGAACAAGTCAAGAGTTTTTGAAGATTTTATGAGAAATTTGGATAATGTCACTCGATGCTATTGCCAGTTATTGCTGGAATCAAACCCACAACCACAGCTATTATTTTGTTCCCCACGGAACAACTGTTTCAGCTAATTCAAATTTAAAGTGTATTTAAATTATAATACAAAATGAAAGTGTGTTGTTTGAATAGATTAAAAAATATAAACTGCCATGAAACTAAACGGGCTTGTAAGAGTTATATCGTTTTTTGAAGATGGCTTTACAGAGATGAAAAAGATAATCACATTTTACAATCGCTCTGTATCTGAATATTTGGCTGAGCCAGGACAGATGCTCTTCAGTGTATTCTAATTAAGAACCATTTCATTTTGAGATTAATTGCTCAAAATTCCATGTGATGTGTCTCACGCTCTTGCCCTATCACAAACAGTATCAGCTGGTATGACTTGGGCAACTGTCATATTGCCTCTATTATTCTCTTGTCAGACATGGGTCACCTGTTGTCTTTCTTACCAATGTTTTGGGCAGCAGTTGGATGCTATTCTCAAACAAGGCATCGTTCTTCTCCGGCCTGTGATTCTCTTCCAACCGACAGTTAATTTGTACACGCTGCCACAAATGCACTTTCTAAAGATGTTTTAGCATAAAGTTTCTGCTAAATTGACTAAATTGTAAATTGCGAGAACGCTCTGTTCTGTCCCTTCATGTAAAAATATAGTGACTGTCCTTATGTCTAAATTTAAATTAGATATTGATCCAGATTCCAGTTTTTCCATCCTAAGTCATGGCCCCGGGTGATCATTCTAAGCTCATTTTATCCCCTTTTCTTCAAACTCAATGCCTTCTGCATGGTATAGAGAAAACATGAGGAAAGCCAGGATATAGCTGCAAAGTTTTTTATTTTTTATTTTTTTCCCTCCAAATGCCACATTGGTGCTTTCAGAGCATCTGTCTTCCAACCTGAGCTGTAATCAAAACCAGCAGGGCCTGTTTGTCAGTGTATTTGTGCAAGGGGTCATTTTCATTGCATTCTGACTGCTTCTAAGATTGAAGCCAGTCATGACAGAAGCTCTCCAATAAAAACTGTTTTCATGAGAAACTGATGGCACAAAATGAACCTCCTGGCACAACACATTCACCCTATATCACCACAGCCCCCCCTATAGCCCTGTATGTTAAATTTGCATATATGAATACACAGCGACTGGAAAATTTATTTTTCGTATATATATTCTCCATGTTTTTCATTTCAGATTTACCATCAACTGTAATGACATACTCAGTTTTTTGAAGGGAAGACTCGGTGACTTCTCAAGATATCATTATCATTTTTTTGTTGTACTAAAGTATTGCTCCTGAAGTGCCTGTTGAGATATGAAAGATCCCTTGATTTCCATGGAAAAAACTGAGCGTAAAATGTAGTCTATCTACAGGAATCTGTTTTGCTAACATACAAAATGTCCACAGTAAAAAGGGCTTTGGCGCTACTTACCAAAAAAATCAGGAAAAGAAAGAAACGACAGGTTAAAACTACTGTGAAAAATGAAGTAATAGCAAGTAAAGCCTTGCGACCAGAGCAACGATCCAACCACTTCCAAGTGCGACACCAAAAGCTGGCCAAGATACAGTGCACCTTGTGAAGCTAATCTCCATATCTCTCCTACCACACCCACTAAGGCTAAAGTCCCAGGTAACGAAGCCAATCTTGCAAAACAATATTACTTTAACCACTAGGTTAACAGTGCCAACAAGTTATACGTTCAAATAAAATCAAATATTAACAAAAGCAAAGAGGATAAAATCTCCACAAAGTAAACCATAGTTAATATTGATGTTCACTGTAAGCCAGTAGATACCAATAGTATAAAACAGTCTAAAATGAACAGTGATGGACACTCATTTAAAAAGAGAAGGTACACAGCAGTGAGCACCTGCATGCTTGTGCCAAAGATGCCAATACCTGCGTAGAGAAGTTAAAATATCTGTCTTAGTTTCGAAATTATGGTACATCGAATTCAACTTGCTATGCTAATCAAAGCATTTGAATAATCAATCAATGCATTTGCCTTGGTTCTATCTTGCACAGGTCTGCCACTTGATGCATTTCATCGGCAATGCTAAAAGGGGTCAAGTTCAAATTCTTGCTGTGAAACGAAATCGCACTGGTGCTTTTATCATGTTAAAATGATTCGCTCCTGTTTTCAAAGTTGTGCATTGTAATGAGATGATACTCAGAGGAAGCCATTGTGTTTCATCTGTCCTTGGAGAGCAGTGCGTGTAATTTCTGGGTACTATTGTGTCTATGATGATACTACTGACTATAGAACATCTGCAACCTCTGCCTGCAGGGTTACTAGTTTTGAGTGGATGCTATGCATTTTCTATGTAATTCCAAATCTGGAGTCAACAGTAAACAGGCATATAGGCTAATGTTATTTCAGAAAGACTATTAAAAACACGGAATGCAAATTCCTCTCAAAGCCAATGGAATTATAATGAGTGGAAACGTAGCAAAATACCATCAAATCTGACATTGATAATGATAATATAATCAAATCAGTCTTCAGCTTTATACCACCAAGTCTTTCGTTTAATAATAGGCTTCTTGCCTTGAATGGCCAGACAACCAGGATGACACCTACTGTATGCCCAGTTTTTTATGTTGTGAAAACTCTAAAAAGAAAAAAATAAACTACAGCTGGCTGACAGAGATAGCTGAAAGGCAGCTGGTCTCTTTCATAATGTTTTCTTCCTTAAGTATGGATGCAGAAGAATACTTCATAAAGCACTATTTTGTCTCAATGAGGTCCACGGTAACATAGAATTGAATATATGGCATTTGTGAATGTGTGCCAATAAATAAAAAATAAAGGGACAAATTAGTGCAAAGCTTGTTTTAGGAAACAGTCCAGAAGCTTCTTCAGAATTGTCATATTTGTACCAAAAAGAAAAATGTGATCAAGTCACCCTTTCAAGTCATTTTCAATTTAATGCATTCAATTCCAGTATTTCAGCTACTGCAACTGTAATGACTGACAGCGATAGTTCACTGTTTACAAGATACATGTAAACATTAGAAGTGTCAGAAATGGTGGGTCCTGCTAGTGCTTTAATGGAGGATGCGTTAATCTTTTTTTTTTTTGCTTGCTTCTTCACATAACAATTTGAATTAGACTAACAATAACACATGCTATTTGTTCTGTCAGATTTATGAATGTTGGGCTCGAGTGAACAGCTTTTAAATGAATGTTCTGTACTGTATGTTGCAAGGTCTTTTGTGCTTTTGCTGTATGTGGTTCAAACATACGTTTGACTTATTTTTACTGACATTCTGCCTCGTACTTTCTGAAACATCTGGGACCAATTGCAACCATCCTAGCAGGGGTTTAAACCTCAAGTTTAGACCGCCATGCCTCCTGTACGCTATTAAAACCAGAACAGCTGTTCCTAAACCTGATGTCCAAGCCCCGACTAAGGCTGCTGCAACCGACTGTGGATTTATTGCGCTGTGACAACAACACTGATGCCAGAAGCATGGTGTTTGGACAGAACCGCTGACAACTTTGTACAGTGAAGTGCAGGAAGGATTTAGAGCAGTTTCTTTTTATGTGAGTCGACAATCAAAGGTGTGTACGCCCTTTAGGGTTGACACACTTTATTACCTTCTCATTCAAAGCATGTTTAGTAGCTGAAAGTGTAGAACTGTCAAGTGATTCATGCTAGTATATGAGACATTCCCCTTTGTATGCTGCTACATGTCCATGTAATAGTTCAGAGTATTAATCACATTCAGATTCATGTGTCTCTGACTGCTTGCAGTAAAACGTGTTACTTTTTAAAAGCAACAACCATTTAAAAAAAAAAAAAAAATTATTTCTGTGGTGATAATTAAACTGTAAATTAACTTAAAAAAAAAATTAAAAAAAAAAAACATTAGACAGTAATCCAATTAGCAATTACGGGTCAAAGATGCAGTTAAGTATCTTTAAAAAAAAAAAATTCTTGACGTTTAGTATTATAAGATTTTTCTGATCGTATTTTGCCTATTAAAAAAGAAAGAAAAAGAACTAAACCTTACTTTTGGATTGTTAAAATAGTCCTTAGAATAGGACAGGGAAATTCTTACTATCAAATTATTTATCAAAAGTTACACGTTATAATTCTTTCAATTATTATAATAACTTTCGTTTATTTTAAATGTCGTGTTTTAATTGTTAATGTTGGTATTGTTGTTGTTAAAAACACCAGCGCTGCCACCAGCAATAAAAATATGCATAATTTTTAAAAAGCATAACAACAACAACAACAACAACAATATTAATATTAGTACTTTTATTATTATTATTATTATTATTATTATTATTATTATTATTATTATTGACAGCCTAGACTACGTATATATATGAAAAAATAAAACAATAGATCTATTGTAGGGAATTAATTCATCTCTGCGATGTCTAACAAGTTGGATGCTGGTCTGTACAGGTATTTCTCAGTGCTGCCCCCTGCCAATGTGTAGATGTACATCAGTTTGCGCATTCCACACATTTAATGCTTCCGATGAAATTGATTCTTTGTTTCACTGAAGAATTTCTTTCTCTTTATGAATCTTTTTTTTTAACTCCTCATTCTTTATCACTGTTGTTCTGATTTCCATAATGTAATCATATTTAGAATATGTTATAGAAAATATAATATATATGTGCATTTATGTATTGATAGAAACCACTACATGTATTTTTCTGGCTTTAAAACACTATTATTTTAGTGGGCCGAAATGCGGTTTAGAATATTTTATTCAGCAGATTTTATTCTCTTGAATTCATGTTAGTTTATTTTCCCTGAAAATGTTAAGCTTAAATTGCCTAGCCAACAACGGTCCAACCAATTTTGTGTGAGATAATATTCTTATCTCACATCAGTTATTTTTCCATTCCCGCTGGTTACATAGTCCTACATTAAGAACATATTTATTTTCAAGAGAATACAATGAAATCTGTTGTGTAGCCTGTAGCACCAATTTGTCTCATTAAATTTCAGTGCAGACCAGGTATTCTAAGCAAAGCATTAAACTTGTTTCGGTATCGTCTCAGTCGCTTTTCGTGCGAGCGTGTGTGTGTGAGTCTGTTTGTGTGTGATGAAAAAAGTGGGTGTCGCTGTGCATGCTGGGCTCAGAGCTTCGTGAATGTGATGTGAGGAAGAGTTTTCGAATTGCACACCGTATGTTCATTATCGAACTGGTCTAAGGGGTGCTGTGGAGCGGTCTGTGCGAAATGTGTGGTTGTCGCTGAACTGCAGCTCTGGATTGACTAGGTCTAGCCAATTTGAGATCACAATGAAAGGTGATTGCTAGATCGCTTGTTACGTTATATCTAAACCTTTACTTTAAATCTCCGGTCCCTTGAAAGCGTTTCGTTTGCATGGAGGCGGCGCAGAGCTTAGCGTTTTGGCACCCCTTAACTCTGTTAACTGGGCAATGGTAACATATGAACCACACTGGAAGGAACATGGTTGAGAGGACCAGCAAATTTTTGTTGATCGTTGTCGGATCCGTCTGTTTCATGCTGATTTTGTACCAGTACGTGGCTCCTGGGGTGATGAACTTCGGGTCTCCGCACGGGTACCTAGCAGAGGACGATACGGATATCTTCCCAACGCCGGATCCGCACTATGTGAAAAAGTACTATTTTCCTATTAGGGACCTGGAGCGCTCGGTGGATTTCGAAATTAAGGGAGAAGACGTGATAGTTTTTCTTCATATCCAGAAAACCGGGGGCACCACTTTCGGAAGGCATTTGGTTCAAAATGTGAGACTGGAGGTCCCTTGCGACTGCAGACCCGGACAGAAAAAGTGTACCTGTTACCGTCCGAACAGGAAAGAGACCTGGCTTTTTTCAAGGTTCTCAACCGGCTGGAGTTGTGGTTTGCACGCGGACTGGACCGAGCTCACAAACTGCGTGCCGGGGGTCCTCAACAAGAAAGAGAACAAATTGAAAAATATGAGGTATGGGCTCCTTTGATTTTGCATTCTGCCGCTTGTCTGTTGTTCTTTTAAAAATGTTATTAGTGCTGTTTCGTAACCCTATGCTGACGTGTTGATTTAATTTGTCAAAAGTACCGAATGCGTCACTTTGGTGGGATTTAATGTAGTAGCGTACAATAGTCACTGCAGATCAGGGCTGCAGAGCGGTGAATTGCGGCCGCTGGAATTGAAGGGTGGGTTCAGCATCGGTCTGTACTTAGTTCTGTTTCATAGACGTGTCCTGACGTTTCGTTATTTGATTGTTTAGTAAACACTTAGGTGATTTTGTTTTGTCACCAACTGTGTTAAGGGACGCAGTTGCTCCAGATACGAAAGGTCGGCTTAACCTTAAAAGCATATTGGTTTGAGGGGCTGGATGATGACCAGTATCGCAAGTCTCCCTGCTTAATTTAATACCATGCTCCTGCACATGCTATAAGACAGTCAGTAATG
Source organism: Anguilla rostrata (assembly GCF_018555375.3). Classification (NCBI taxonomy): domain Eukaryota; kingdom Metazoa; phylum Chordata; class Actinopteri; order Anguilliformes; family Anguillidae; genus Anguilla; species Anguilla rostrata. Next base: position 19,097,483 of record NC_057938.1, on the reverse strand, counting down.
TGCACAACAAATATTGTTTTCTAACTTCCCAACATGCAGCATGCACGAAATAAACCCATTTAAACTTAGTGTGTTGCAAGATGTAGCCCATGGTCTAGCTGTTTCTAATGAAGTCACTTTGCATAAACCTACTACACTACTGTTGCCTGACAGATTCTCAGATTGGCTATTGCTCCGTTTTATTACTACACTTTTGTTGCCAGAGGGTGGGAAATTGCAGCATTTTCAGTCAGTTCGGGCAGAACCCGAGGTCATTCTAGTGGTTACCTTGACCTGAAAATACAGTATATGGAGGTCTGAACTAGCAAATGTGTATCTATTGCTGCAACTGTTAAAGAAACTTTTCTTGGGGGTTCGACTTTGTTAGTGACATTTTTGTTGAGTGGTTTGGAATTGCTATGCGTCTTGACCGCGTTGAAATGTCATCGCATGAGACTTAATGAATGACAAGTTTTTTACAGTAGGCTAGGCTTATGATTCAAACTTGTAGTCCTCACAAATTTGGCACCTGCAGTTCTTATTCACTTTGTAGCATTCTTCAGTCGATGGAGCGACTGCTAAATGGCATGCCTACCTCTTCGTCTATTATAACATCACTACGTTTCTGGTCCTACATTTCCGTTGTAGACGAGGGGTTTCCCGGCCAACGGAGCCCCACGACACGCTGGGAATTGTATATCATCCGTATTATTACAACAACTATTTCTGGTAAAGGAGCTTTGCAGTGCAACCACTCCGCAAAGAAGTAGCCTACCGATTCTCCTCCGATTCTCCGCCGACGTTGCTTACTTTTTTGTCTTTTAACAAGACCTGTAGCCTATTTCTTGTGATTCATTTTGTAATTCATTAATTTGTAATTCAAAATGCAGTTGGCGCTTTAGTTACTCAATATGAAGTTAATCCTTTTTTACGACCCATACCCTTTTGTTGAACGCTAACAAAACCTCCCACAGATACCAGAGTGATTTATGACCCATTAAAATGTATCAATAATCTTGTTGGGAACACATGCTATGCTTAAACGTGGTTAGATTGCATTCATATCCACTCCATGCAAATATTCATTCTTAGAGAAGTCTGACCTTTGGTTTAATTTATTGTGTTAACCACCTATTGAATTCTTACAGTATTTTTGCAAGTGACTGAGATTTGTCCAATGTTCAGTACAGTTTACAGTGCAGTGCCTACTTAATATATAGGAACTAATGTCTTAAACAAGGTGGCATACACTATGGATCTAAGTCAGACATGTTTTTAGTACAGTATAAACATGTAGGGTAAGTAATTACAGTTATTGTATTGCTAAGGAAGCATAAACCAAGCCTTTTCTGTAAATAAGCTTATTTGATTTGAAGTTAATGTATATAGAAATACGCATATTGAAAAGCACATTCTTCAAAGGGAAATTATTTTCTTCCTTTAAGCTGAATATCACCTGGGAATCCTACACAGATACCAGAACTTCATGGACCCCAGGTTTCTGGACCATGATCTGAGAACCTCTAAATTTCCACTGTTGAGAAACCAGAGGGTTTTCTAATCCTTGGAGCCATGTGATGTGATCTTTCTGGAATGTGCCATAAGAATATTTGTCATTGGCTGCAAATGTGCCCCACTTAACAATGATAATTTAACAGGAGATTTATAGAAAATAAATGGGTTGATACGATATACAGGAGTGTACCAACAGATGTTGGTTGCTGCACTTCCTGCCAAGATAAAAAAATAAAAATAAAATACAACTCAAAGTAGTGAGTAATGAGAAAAAATGCATGAAATGTGCCATTTACTACAAGCACAATAAACAACCATGTGTTGTGCAGATTTGCTGGTTGGCAATATAGATTTAATTGCCTCTGTTGTCTTGGAGATAGGGGGAAAAGAAAACAGATTTTTGTGACTGTCATAGAGATGCCTGTTTGCCACAGGCCTTGAAGTGTCAAGTTAACCAAGTTCTACAACGTGAGATCATTACACTTTATAAAGCATGAAGTATTATTTTTAAAATGGTGGCATGAAACTGATGACAGCCTTTTTTGAAAATTATGACAGTGCTTGCTTTTCCTTCCTGGGAATGTGTTTTTCTGCAGGCTTGCATTTTAGTCCAGGCTTTTTGCTCTTTGAACTTGAAAATAAAGGTACTGTACAGTATGTTTAGACAGTAGTTGCAGTTCCGCTCAGCAGGGCACTAATTGGTTCAGCAGTCGTGATTGAGGGCCTGGATAATGTTTATCCATAATCAGCATTACTTTGACTTTGATTTTGCATCAGAAGGATTATGAAGGACAGATTTGCAGCCGCTTGTATTCGGTCACAATTCAATCCAAACTAATTATCGGGCTGGAAGAAAGTTTCTCTGATGTCAACGATGGTAATAGTTTCTCTGGCCTTGATTATTTCTGCTTTGCCTTTTGCGTGTCCATTTTTGCGAAGGTGCTGGAAGTTGAAGCTGAACTTTGAGTCTTTTCTTCATGCCCCAGAAAGGCTGAGGTTGTATTCAGCAGCTTATCACCAGCTGTCTTCAATGACCAGGGCCTTCTCTGTATTTTGCATCTCTTTACTTTTTTTTTTTGAATTCCATAGAATGCAAAGAATTTCTCCCCTATGCAACATGGTCCAGTAACTGACCAGCTGAAGGCTCTGACTCTTCAGCTGAAGATGTTGACCAAGGTCCATGACAGTCCATGACAGGTCCTACATTGTTCATTCATCTCACAGAGAATGCTTTAAGCAGCCTCCCAGCTTTGCTTCATTTGTTCTGCTGATGCAATCCGCATACCAGGCTACAAAGCTGACCCTTCCTCTGAAGTGGCATGATTTAAACAAGCTGTTGCATGAAGTGAAATGTGTAGTTGACGGCTGTTGTTGCAGCATAAATTTATCATCTCGTAGAGCTGCAATCTTCAAGATGTGAGGGGAAGGTCACCTATGGTAATTTGGTACTAGCATATCATTTCAGTTGTGCACTTTCAGAGAAAATTGAAACACCCACACATTTCCTCTCACTGATCTGTCAAATGAAAAGTGCATGGTTTTTCTGCTAATTTGTCATAGTCCAATCAGTTTAGCACGAGTAGGCTACATTCTCCAGATCGTTTACCCACTGTTTTGGTCCCTGTATTTACGCGCTCTTTCAATCTGAATGGCGTCTGCCCCACAGTCTGCAACATGACTTTAAAAAGCTGTTTGGGACACACTCTAAAAAGGAGGAAATTATTGTAATTATTTAACAAATAAAGCCCAATACGGGAGCAGAAAAACATCCCTAACTTCTTGGTGAATTACCCCATAATTATTGTTTTCTGTCCCTCAAATTATTGAAGGTTTATAATTACGTGTTTCCATCTAAGACTGCACGATATATCGACTTGCGGTTTTTTGAACCATAATAAGAATAATTGCCGACATGGGGCATGCAAGCGATCTTTCGTATTTTTTTATTTTTATTAATCATAGCTGATGTGTAGTAAATAACCAGACCTCAGAAGCCATGTGAAAGCTTCCAGGAGAAGCATCACTGAAATATTTTGGGTGTTGATAAGATGCCTAGGGGTGGGCGGTATAGATGATATACCAGTTGAAATATGTGCCATGATATGAATTTGACTGTATTGTCTATAAAGGGCAGAGAATTGATTTTGATGGTTACATTAGAGTTCCTGTGAAAAACCTTTGGTCAGAAAACAGGGCTCAACTATAAAGAGGGCCTGCTGCCCCGGGGCTATATGGGATTGCTCAGGCCAGATGATTGATTTGTCACTTGGCCAATGGGGCTAGTACCCTAAGTAAGTCTTATCTCTGTCGGAGAAAATATTTGTTTTTACCATCCTGGTAGTATTGAGAGATTCACAGAAAGCAGTTAATCTAAATGAAAATTTGAAAACGAGATGTCACGCTGCTTGCTCAGCATGAGTAAATTAAAACGGAAATCACTCCTTGGGTTTAAAAAAAATATTATCAGCCTCTTTGGCTAGAATTATTTTTGAACTGAATCCCAAAACATTATTTGTATCTTATTTCATCCCACTGTTTCATCTTGGTTCTGTTACAAGTATCACAATAAAATCATGAACGGCATACATTTATTGTTTTTATTGTGAGTTGACATATGGCAAAACATTTGACATCTACGATTAGATGAAACCGCTCAGAAAGATGGAGCTCATCCACAATTTGGCGACAGCAATTGTCAGATTCATAGTTAATAAATGACTATGTTTAAACTAGTAGTCTGTATAATCTCCTTTAAGAAGTGGTTATAGGCCTACTTATTTTAACAGCTGGGACAGTGGAAATGTACCTGGGGCAAGTAGAACACTGAAGAAACAAATCATGAATGTCGAGCCCTGATAAATATATTGTTCACAACGATTGCATCCTTGCGGCTGTTAATTCATAATAACCTTAATTAATGATAACCTTGTAGTTAACTCCAGGGAACAGTTAGCCCTGAGCCTTTGTTCCTTTTAAACCATGTTCTGTTGAAATTAGGAGAAAAATACATACTATGATGTATATCTTTACTGTCCGATATTCAAAATATATCATGATATAAAATTTTGGCCATATCACCAGCCAGTCAACAGCTAGGCCTATGTCATACAGCTTATGTGTGATCATGTCATTTGTTTTTATCAGCACCCAATAGATATCAGTGATGCTATTTTCCCGAAAGCATTTCATATGGCTGTCATCTAGCTGCTGTGTCCTCAGATTATGTACTGTCTACTAAGCGTACTATGTAGGCTGCTGTTTAGTATGCAATGGGCTTTGTGTGGAAAAATATCCTCCATACTATTTTACAACTGTACTTTGGAAGTGTCATATGTTATTGTTATTACGCTTAAAAAAAAATACAGTTCAGTTTATTGTGCAGCCCTCGTTCCATCTGGTATTTTTGTTAATATTAGTCATTGTCATTGTTGTGTTTTTTATGATACAACAGATGAAACCCCCAAAATTACAGGTTTGAACTAACATGAATGTAGGTTGACATAGAACATTTCAATGCAATGGGGAACGTTAAAAAGCTTTATGTCACAGATCTATAGTCTACAGAACCATATAATAAGCTTTTGAAATGTATGCATGAAAGGTGTTCTTTTAATCGCCTGTGACACCAGTGCATCTGTGACATGGATAAATTTGGTCTTTTCGTTCTGCTGGGGCCTACGCTACACACCGGCCCCGGCCCATTAACCCCAACTTGCAGGGTGGCGTCATCTACCTTCAGCAATGGCTGGAATCTCCCTCATTATGCAGATTGCCGGATAATCACTCATTGCGATTACGGTGAATTTCTGTGAAAAGCGCAATCATCATCACCATCATCATCATCATTATCCCTCCCGCCCCTTCCCGCACTGAGCATCGAGAGGTTAATGGCGTGCGACAAATACGCACTTTAGTGCGCACCACCAAAATGCATTCTTCCTTCTCTGTGAGGAAAATTTAGTATTTAATTGGGGGACAGAAAAGCCAAAAAAAGTTATATGTTGTGACAGGCTAATAGGCGGATTCAAACACTGCTGCTGAAGACTACAGAAAGGGTCAGTTTCTCATCATGGAACCTGGATTTTTTGCAAGAGGACATCAATTCATGCATAGACTCATTACTAACAAAATAACAAGGACAACAAAAAACAATCCTTCAAGAATCAGCCTTGATCTCCAATCTGCTATTGCTGCTTGTCCTCCATTTTCTGTTCATGATTTCAAAGAGGAAGTCTCCGCTGAGCTGTCAAAACAGGATCTTGATGTCAGCTCTGTGTTTGTCCTTGATTCAAAATTCATTTTAGTCTGTCCATTTGATGTGGGCTAGAGGAATGTCAGTCAAAGAAAAATCTCACCTGTCCCCGTGTAAATGTAAAGGCATCACTCTCAACAAGGAAATGCATTCCTTTGAAATCTTTGAAATATTTGCCGGCCCAGTATATAGCTTTAGCTGCTTTGTAACCTGGTATTTTTTTTTACATTTGTACAAATTCTCTTTCACAGTATAGTCCAGAGGTCACAGTGGGCTTGTAACCAGAATGTTGGTGGCTCCTTTCCTAGGTAGGTCACAACCGAGAGCAAGGTGACTACTTAAATTGCTCAGTGAATATCTATCACTATTAAAGGATAACTTGGTGTATGTTGGTAGATAAAGGCGTCTTCCAAGCGGGCATTAGTGATATTTTTTAATAAGAAAGCCTTAACAGATGTGCCGTAGACCATGTTGCATTTTCTGAATTTGTGGCTGTTTCATCCAAAATCGTCACCTTTGTTGAGCTGCTTATTTTCGGTTAATGGTCATGCAGCAAAGCTCCCCTCTAAGAACAGGAACAGTGACCTATACAGTGAGCGTACGGGGGTATACACTGCAGTGGTTCAGAAACAAATTGTGTACGATTCACAAAGCACCCACAACGGATGAAAACCACATGCAACCGCACTACCAGGTAAACAGCGAGACAGCGCGCTGTTTGGATCATGCATATTTAAATTGTGTTATCTCCATTTTGGCTCCAAAACAACTAATTGTTATGCAAGTGGGGCTCAGTACAGGGCATATCCAATTCACAAAGATGATTGCAAATTACCATTCTCAATAAGGATGGGCTTTTTTTTTTTTTAAGTACCTGAAGCCCAGCGGTAATACTAGAAATATTTGATGACACAGATGGCATTGAACCAGCACCCTGAAATTTGTCTTCTTGTGTAACTTGGCTATTTCATTGTAGATATTGGGACACAAATTTAACTATTTCAATATCTATGTCTCTTTGATCAACATCATTAAATTAAAGTACAGAAGAGGTCCATTTTCTGATATTTAACCACTCCTCATCTGGATGGTTCCTTTTTTTAGTCATTATCATTCCTGAACTATTATTTGTGTACCAAATGTAAATTCATCCCTAAATTCATGGCCCCCTGATAGTGAAATGAGATCCCACTACAGTTTGGACAGCAGAAACATTTCCAGTGCAGGTGGAAGACTGACCTCTTCAGATTGCACCATGACTTCCCTGACACCCTTTCACTATCTTTTATTTCTTTATTTGAACTTCCTCTTATCATAATGTTATAAGTGTGACTGTGTAAACATAGGTTATCTGTCTGGTCTACTTCTGTTTTTTGTAATACAAATTATGTTTGTTAGGTTAACATTACACTTAATGATTATAAATGGGCCTCTGTGTGTTCTTGATGATATTATATTTAGATATTTCTGAGAGAACCACTGATGTTCTCTGCTACTGTACGTCACTCTGGATAAGTGTGTCTGCCAAGTTATTGCCTTGAATTATTGAATCACTGCTTGCTCTACTTCAAAATTAGGTGTGAACAAACCCAGCCTTTTGCTTTATGAATTTTGGGAGAACATCACACAAATGGACTCATTTTGGGTGAAAAAATAAATGAATAAATGTGGTACGATCAGGCAACTGAGATGGAGTACAGCCGTAAATGTAACCTAATACGGCACAGAAGATGAAACCTGGGACGACCCTCCCTCAAAGAAATCTTATGAAGGCAGATCTGATGGACAGAACGTCCTGTTTCGCAACTAAAACGTGATGCATCACAGTTCTTGTTAACTGCTCTTTCTATTTGGGTGCGGTTGCATCAATCCTTTGTCCCACGCCACCAGGGAGTTGTGAACCCCCCGTGCGCTGTGCAGATTGTGTCCTTTGTACAGCACAAAGTACAAAGGACAAAGACACCGGCAGCTTGTGGGAGCCACTTACATTCTGTGTGCAAGTTACACTCTCAAATTGTGGATTTGTTGGAAAAACAATATGGCGCAGTGGACCGAATTAGCACAGATTGTTGGCCACTGAAAAGGAGGATATTGGTGTTGAGTCTTAATCCACTTGAGGACACTCATGAGGAGGGTGTTGAACCCAGATGACCTGGTCAGGTATTAGGCCAGGTAGAAGAAAATGCTGCTGATGCGAAGACAGTTTTTCCACTCTCTCTTTGATCTTTTCTGTGATCCATTTCAAGACTCAGGGGAACTCTCCTTCTCGGTTAAACTTGCCCACTACACGGAATATGCTGTAATATTGGATTCAAGAAGCCAGGAATCAACTGAGTCTCTTACACTAATGAATTAGCCAATGAGACAAACACTTAATTCAGAAATGCCTCCAGCCATAAGCTAGTTTAACGGAATGGGGGAGACCCTGCATTTAATAAAATCTTCTTTATCCTCAGGCTGTTCAGTAATCTTTGGGTGCGTACTGTGTCAGTGGGTGCCTGCTGACTCCTATCGGTACTGCGTTTTGTCCACTGAGATATTGGGATTGTAACCGCATCACCTTGGTTCCCTTTCAATGCATTGGAAAGGTCACAGCGCAGAGATGATTGTTTGCGTTTGGTTTTATCTCAAAAGAAGAGGAACACTCTGTAAATGTTGCCAGAACATTTGTGACAGCATTGTTCCATCACTGCAGTGGGTGGACTTGGCTACCCTTTCTTTATTGTGGGTGTACTGTAAACTGTTCTCTTTAACAGTATGTAACAATATATCAGTGGCAAAATGTACTTGGGAATAGTCAGCTTTATTTGCTAACCGTTTGATATGTTCAGTGGCTGTAAACCGTACTCCGTGACAGAACACTGCTTTGTTTCTGTGAACTTTGCTCTGTAATCTATATTCAGGACCTGTTTGCTGCAGTCCTCTATTTCGTCCACTGTCTATTGCCCATTGTCAGATTTTATCTCTCCAGCAGTATAAAGGCCTGAGTAAGCGTGAATTCCACGGCCCTTTACAGCACTAAAAGTCTCTCTCCCTCATTCCCTTTCTTTTCTCCTGTCTCCCCCCCTCCCTCTCTTCTTTCCTCTCCGCTTCCTTCTCTGTACTGGTGGTGTCAGTCTCTAATCAAACAGCCGAGGCAATTTTCCACACTGCAGCTTTATGGATATGGGTTGCAGTGCATCCCATGCGTGACTAGAACATTAGAGGAAATGTATTTTCATGGAAGATTTGTCGCAATTTCCAAAATGGCTGGTTCCCCTAATGGACAACCGGCTTTCCTATAATGACTGACTGCGCTTGTGAACGGGGGCCGGTGGTGTGGGGTGGGGGGGGTTGATCAGGAAACGGGGTGGGGTGGAGATTGTTGCCGAATTGAGCAACAGCAGAATTAGTATGGGTGCGCCGGCATTCACGGGGCTAGAATTTAATTAGCACGGTTGTCAGACGGTGAGCATTACTCTTCATTTGGCGCGGCTGTTTCGAATTCCCAAAGCGCCGGGCTGGGCTTTATGGGAGCATCAGTGCGCACGCTGATAGTGATGAACTGCTGGCCATCTGAAATTAGCAATAAACCATAGAAGAAGAAAAAATGCTCCACATGACAAAAAAGTGGGAAAAGATGGCCTTTAATTGATGTAGCTTATTGAAGAGAGTGGTGTTATGGCTGCCCGTGGGCAGTGAAAGGTCAGTCCCCCGCCATTAGAGGTCTTAGTCCTCCAGATTTAATATACTTTTTCTCTGATCCTCTTGTCTCTGGTTCTGGTTCACAGCAGAAGCTCCACCCCCCCCCCCCCCCCCCACCCCCATTATAAGATTTTCCTCCCTGGGAAATCTCTTACGTTTTGCGACTCTCGTGTGTCCGTCAGTGTGTTTGTGTGTGCAACTGGAAAAGTGGTGTACTACACTCCTTTTAACCTACTGTTTACTGTAATTTAGCTTACTGCATTTCATTATTATGTAGGCTACAATGCACTAACTAGTTGAAGTGCACTATAACAAGTCATGTAATTGTGTATTTATAGGATGACTGCGGAAGCCTTGTTTTGGGCAGTCTTTTTGTCTATTTCCATGCATGACAGCAAGTCTTTGCCACCACGTCGGCCATCTTCTTTCCCTGTGAAGGCCAGCCGTAAAGATACATTCGGTGGGCTGCCCACGTCACAGTAATTGCAATTCACCCCTTTGCCTGCCCCTGGTTTCAAACACCTTTGTTAGGCACGTGTACACACTCACCAGTCCGATTGGAGGAAAACGACAGAGAGGGGTGACGGGGAGGGCGATGAGAGTGAGGGCGCGAGGTTGGAGAAGCGAGGGCCGGGATCCCGAGTCACAGATGACATTTTGGGAAAGGTCCCTCGGAGAAGCTGCGCTCCTCTACACCGAGCCGGGCCCCGACGCGTTAATCTTATCAGATCAGCGTGGATTAAAGGTCGGGGGGGTGCCCACAAAGCCAGTTTCACGGCTCAGCTCCGCGGATGCAGCGGCTGCCCGCACCGGGGCCTGCATTAAAGGGCTGAGTCTAATGATGTGGTTTAAATGCCTCGCGAACACTTTTTCCCACCCTTTCTTTCTCCTGTGAAACAACACGCACATTTTCTGTGGTAATTGGATATTTGGGAAAGGCAAAAATTTATACTATACCAATTTAGAGCAGTAAGAAACTACGTTGTTGGGGTCATGGTGGGAAGAATGAGCCTGAAGTGTGGATTTCTTAATGATTGTCTTATGTATGAAAGTTGGTTACCGTAGTGGAATCTTATTCTCCATGTCTCCAGTCTGTAAACGCTGTTTGAGTCTTTCCCAAATAACTCCCCTCTGCTGTGTCCCCTCTGCTGTCTTGAAAGAGGGGCTGTCTTGATGGTGCTTTGAGAAGAGGCGCTGTCATTCCTGTTTGGTTTGAGCTCCTACTGCTTACCAGAAAATGCAGTGACAGCAAACAGGCAGCAAATGAAAACTAGGGTTTAACATGGGCCACCATCATTGTCTCATCTCCAGCCATCACCCTAAAACCAGATTGAATGTTTATTATTATGTAAAAAATAATCATCAACTTTAAGACAGAAATGGAGAGAGTTGAAAGGTAACCCTGACCCTTTCATCCCACTTGAAACAGAAATGTTGGTGATACAGCTCCAGGATGTCTGTACGTCTAGGTAGTGGATTTAAGGTCAGTTCTTCCCTCCAAAGGAGGATGGAACTTTCTTGTACTCGATCACCTGGTCTGTCTTCATCTCTCACTGTGCCTTAATCTCTCTTTAATAAACAATGACCCAGCTACAGTTCATTTCAATGGGGAGCTTTGGATAAGTGAATGAAATAACTGGGTCGCAGTCAAACATGTAGCCTAATCTAATGTAAGTGCTTTTCTACCTGGAGGTAGGTCCCGTACGTTTTAAATGCGCATAGATGTAACTGATGTATGGATCGCCTCTCGGTTTTCAGTGAAGAAAACAAGGTGTTGTGCTCCATCAAAGATACACCATATCTCTGTGTAGGTCCATCAAGATATGTCAGCGCGATCTTGTAGTTTGCACATCCTTTTGAAGTCTGTGAAATTCACATGGATATTACAGTCTGGAGTAAGAGCATTGGCTCATGTAGCTGAACCAAAGCATGCATCAATGAAAAGGCCCATAGTGTGCAAACACCTGCTTTGCTTTGCTTGCTGTACAGAAAACACCCTCAACCAAGCTCTCTGCACCTCACACCAGCATTCCACTCAGTGAAGTTCTGAATGTAAGAGAAATGATAGAAGTGGTACCGGCTTGCAGTATAAACCACAGAATTATTTCACCAATCTGGTCTCTTGGGTTGAATAAAGGATGGACATGTAGGACAGCGGCTTGGGAAGGCATGTTGAATTTCTCATCTTGGTAGAATCCCGTGATGTGCATTGATAAGCCAAGTGAGTCATCTTAAATTGCATTCAATATTTTTTGATGCGTAGGACAGTTCACCACCATGGTTAGTGATGGTGATGATATCCATGTAGAATTATATACGTGCATATAATGGAGACCTCTCTGCTCTCCTTGCAACCTGGACCATGGCTGAGGATGAATTAATGGCCCCCTGTATCTGAGCAGCAGTTTGCACACAGCGCAGGTGTCTCCTGACAAACTGACATTCTTCGTGGGAGACGTGGTCATTCCATACACTCCACACCGAGTCGTCAGGGGCCGGGTCCCTGAATAGACTTGATGGATGACGACTTGTATGGGAAATCACAGGCAATCTGTCCCCTCCCGGTCTGCACCAAGGCCAGGGCGGCATGTTACCTGTCGTTGTAAGAGAAGGGATCTCTGCAGCAGCCACTGCCAGAAGATGTGGGGGTGAGGGGAGAGGTAGCAGTGAACATTGTGACATGTCAGTTAGGGAAGTAGGTGTGAAACCAGAGAATGACTAAAAGGTTGCAGGTTCAAATATGATTTGTGGCACAGTTATTGTGACTGTAGGAAGATACTCAACTTGAATTTCTTCAGTAGATAGCGAGCTGTGGAAGAGTACAACAGGTGAAAATGCAAGTGACAAACATGATTGATGGGATGTTATCAGGCAAGATAAATAATGTAATAAATACTTGCCATTAATTAGTCATTGCAATTAGGTGTGGGGACCAAATATTTGATTATTCATGTATTCAACCATGGAATGACTAATCGATTACTTGGATCAATATTTGATTGCCTGCTAATGAACAAAAAATAAAGAGAAATGAAGATTGTATTTGTCCTCATTAATATTGATGAAGGAGTGTCTAAGCACCCTGCATGAAATAACATAATTCATGAACGCTGTTAATATCTCTCCCTCAAAGTGTATTTGAACGCACATTTTTTTCTCTCGCTGCAGTGAATCATCACTGAAAGAAAAACCGCAGTTCTCTCATACAGTGCTTTTCGGGTGGGGGGGGGGGTTTCACTGCGGAGTCAATGCAGGGTTTCAATTTCAATATTTTATTGTGGGAGCCTTGGAATATTTTGACGTGTTTTTTGAACGTTTCAGTATATTAAAAAAATCGCATTCCCCACTGTAGCGTATCACTGCTCAAAACTGCTTGCGAAAATGTAAAAAGAATTGAGGATGAGGGAGCGGAAGGTCACCTCCAGGTTTTGTTGATCCGTACGCCTTCTCCACATTCTATTTTTATCAACAAAATAGACAGCCAGTAGCTAGTCACTGGCACAATGATGAGCCCATTAATCAAGTTTTATTAAGCTAATAGTACAGTGAGGCGAACACACAGGGGAGCGGTTGCCTCTTTGCTGACCGATTTCCTCTCATGTTTGTGTGCTAATCTTGTTCGCTCTCTCCCTCTCTCTCACTTTCTCTCTCTCTCTACTTCTCTCATGCACCGTATTGACTTCAAGTCAGGAGCACTGCTTATTGAGAGCAACAAGCCAAATGGATTTTCTCAATCTGCTGCTTGTTCCTTACATCAACTGAGGACTCATTGTTTCCAACTTTGGAACCAAAACACATAAGAAAATGGAGTGGGGTGGGGGGGTGGGCATTCAATCCATTTTGGGTCATCATTCACTTCAGGGTCTAGAGTGAGTGCGAATATGCTGCTCATATATTATTCCAGGGCATGTATAAGCTTTTAGCTGGATGGAGATATTACCATATTTCACTGAGCAAGCATGACTGGAGTGCAATAAGAGGGCCTGTATAAAATGAGAATATTGGCCACGATCAAAAGTAAAGGTTATTGGGGGGAAACTATATAATGCTGAATAATGTCTAAGTGTTACCTGCTTTCCACGTCACGTCCGCACCATGTGACTTTATCTGAGGGAAAGAAAGAAGGGGAGGGCAAGAGAGAGGGAGAGAGAGCCTGCCATGTGATTTATGACCTCTGCAGCAAGGGAGGGATGGAGAAAAGAGGGATGGGTGTTCCCGTAGTTTTTACAGACCAAACAGATGGGAAATTACCAGGGGAAACACAAAAGGTACTGAGAGAAAATGTGTGAGTGTGCCGGTGGAGAGGGAGAGTGTGTGTACAGAGGAAAAGAGGGAGAGAGGATATGGATATGGAGGTAATGATAGGGTACTGTAGGCAGGGCGGTACTGCATGTTGAGCTGTTATCACAGACATGCTAACTGCGTGTGCATGTTGCCTATGGCTCCCCCTTAAGACTTTTGGGGGTGAGTGGCAAAGCTATAAGTCACTGGGTACTTTCCAGCTTGCTCGGTCTCTTTCATCCCCAACACCTCTCTAATGCTAAATAAGATTTCCCTTCATCTGCTAGCTTCTGCCACCTGCGACAGCGTTGACCAGCTTCTAAAAACACACACATTTAATCTAACGTTAGCGCTTCTGAAGGAGACCTGCGACATTCAGAAAATGTGTGCTTTTTGGGGTTTGCTTTGTGTGTGTGTGTGTGTGTGTGTGTGTGTGTGAGAGAGAGAGTGTGATTTACACAGGGCTTTTTTTCATTGCCTTCTGAGGACCCAAAAACTTCAGTACAATGCCAGGCCAAACCACCGATCATCCGGCTCCGATGGAGTGTGGCAGGCATTATGCGCTAGTGAACATAAAAGACTGAGGCATGCTGGGAGCTCTCCCAAATTTTTTAGAAAGAGCGTCGAGGAGGGAAAAGGGGCGAGAGGTGGGAAAACGAAGAGGATGAGATTATGACCGGGGGAGCGCAGGAATGCCTGTCCGTAGTTGCCAAAGGAGGAGGAGAGCCAAGCATTTTGAAGCCCCGTTGGCAAGCGAGTTGCCTACGTCGCATCTCCCATAGGAGGGCGGAGGGCGGTCTTCACGTTGGTCCGGGAGCTTTGCCGGATGCCACATACGTGTGCTTTAATCACCAAATTACGCAGTAGTTTGAATGCGTTTGTATCCATGCTCGCTTTTTTATGCCTCTTTATCACGTGGTTTCAAAGGGATTCAAATACACATAATTTGCATAAGGGCACTGCTCATGCATGGGGGATGTGTAGGATTTACTACAGGTGCTTTCCTTTGCACAAAATGGAACAGAAGGACCCGGTAAACTATGCACGGTAGACCTTCCCTCGGCAAACACGTAACAAACATCACAAGAGTGCTCGTGAACTATTGAAATTTTTCCCCTAACGAAGGTGGCATAGTGACAGTGATAGGAAATTATCCCTGAATTTACAACAGGCAGACATGTTCCACTCAATCTTTACCCTTACACTGTTCACATATTTACAGTCATTCATTCAGGAGAGATTCTGGTCACCGCCAGTGGATTAGTCATCGGCCCACACCAAGCAGACCACATATGCTATATGTAGCATATATGCTACAGTATGTATGCTCCTTAAATTTGCATAGTTCCCTCAATTCAAGCTGGGTAACAGCACTACCGTCTGTAGGTCACGGGAGCCTGTGTTATCCTGTCACTTTAGCACTGGGTGTTTAACTTGGCTTGAGGGAAAGTCGGCTCGAGGCACGCTCCAGTGGGAAAGGGATAGCCCAGTGGTCTGTAAGAATTGTCCCACAATGCCTCGGCCCAGGACCGGCCTGTTCCTCTGGGGAGAACGCTCACGCTGCAAAATGAACTGCAGTTCCACATGGACTCACAAAGCGTCCGCATCAATAGATCTCTCTTTTCCTAGCCACGAGCGCGCCATTTAGCATCGCGACTTTGCGCAGCTGCGCGCCGCCGTGCTCACATCTGGCTGCGGGGAGATCGGGTCCCGTGACCTCCGAGCACCGCGGAGGAAGAGCGGGAGGGGATGGGTCACACTCGTTCATCTGCTTTCCCCGTCGGGGTGCACAAACGCTGGTTCTGTGTGCGCCCCTTCAGTTTCCGGAACCTTTCACCCCTCCCTTGTTCGCGAGAAGGAAGTCATTTTTCTGAAAATACGATGTTCGCTACCGAACGGTAATGGTTCCGTAATTGTACACAAAATGTTATAGATCTTGTCCTGTGTTGTGTCAGATTAATAGTACTTTTATGAAAGTAATTTGGTAATTTCCTGCTAAATGTGATGGATTTAGTTTTAAATGCATTTAGATTGTAGGTAATGCCTGGACAGTCATGGTTATTCCCAGTTGACATTTAACCAGACCTTGACATTACTAAAATTTAAGTATTTTAATATAATTTCAGTTTTTTGGTTAAATTCCTCAGTTTAATAAGGGGGAAATCTGCAGCCAGCCAGTGGAACATTATATAAAATGTCCCTGGTATTGCTCTGCAGAATTTGTATCAAACGAGATCTACTATGACAAAGGCCATCGAAGTATTAAAAAATATAGTAATATAATAAATGTAAAAAAGGCCTGTTTCCAAGACGTAGGCCAATACAAACATTCTTCCAGTTATGTGATTTTCTCATGCTAAGTTAAGTTGGTTTATGAAGCTTTGAGGATAAATGCAATGCTTCTGTAACTTCATACAGAAGGCTATAGATTACAATAAATATGTATGTGTTTTTCTCCCCTCTGGTTGGCTCAACATGTATATTAAATTAATTTTCTCAATTTAAACTTTATTTTGAATGGTGTCCAATGTGCTTCTTTAATTCTCGTTTTTAGTGTGATCCTCCCAATGGGTTAGAGAAATGAAATGTGGAGAAATGGCACACCGTGAGATGGCAATTCCTTTTCTCCTGAGTTTGTTAGTATATTCATGGGCCAATCTTTTTTTTAGAAATTCACTGTATGCCTACAATTTGAAGTCTTTTAACAAAGAACATTTGTAAGTTGATTCATAAGCTAACAGTAGAAGTGTGTATGGACCTGTGCGGCCATTTCTTTAGGGTATATTGAGTTCACTTGTGCGTTAAACTGTGCGAGGCTCAATTAGATGTTCCTAATACAGCCATGCGAATTGATAGGTTAAGTGCTTGAACAGGTCCGCGCAGTGAAATTAGGTGATTATTCAGTTCGAGACGTTCGATTGTTGTCAGATTAAAACGAAACAGATTGGATGGTCGCCTGTGATTAAAGGCCTCTCTAGGGCTCATTGAGCAGTGGCGATACGGCAGGCCGACGGTCGGCCGACGGCCGCCCAACGGAAAAGAAGACAAAGCGGCAAGCTGCTCACGGGAACCGCAGAGAATGGTGATGACGAGTTTGTGACACATCACCAGTAGTACTGAAATCATTGGCAATACATTGTAGAATTATGATGGGATGTGTTCGGGGAAGGGCAAAATGGCTTCTGTGAAGGGTGACGCAGGGCCCCCAGAAACACCAACCTCGAGACTTGTCTGTCAGGATGTGGAGAGATATCACCGAACGTGATCTACCGTCACGAACAGTAAGGGGAACTGAGGCTAGCTCTGTATGTTTCTCTTTGGCAGCAGAATCATTCTGTTTTTACAAGTCACTTCCCCTTGTTGATTACAGTTAAAAAGTAAAATAAAAAACAAAAAAAAAAACGGTTATTTAGTATATTGAGCAAGGCTTAACTGTTGCAGGTTTTGTTTGCATATGTGTGTTCACTGTTTTCATTTTTTAAATTTGTATTTTATTTAATTTTTTAAATTTTTTTTGAAGGGTTTGGGAGGAGGTTGAAGTGCAGAGGGCATTTAAACCTTTTTTTTCTTCAAAGTATGTTAGACAAAGTAGAAGACCCATCTTGTTTTCAAGGGGATCTTCAGTTTTCTAAAGGCTGCAAGAGATCTGAGATCAACGAGGGAGGCACTTAAGGGAGGCGTGTGAACCGAGGCCTGGATTTGACAAGCGTGCTAATTGAATTGTGGGAAAATGCTAATTCCCGGCTGTTGCTCTGAATGCCGCAGGAATCCAGTTCCGCTGTACTGTATCGCGGAGTGCCTACCCCCATGAACCTGGAGTTAGACACGCACATGCATACACACACACACACATACATGCAATCACTCACATGGGCACGCACATGTGCACGGACTGTTAGACACAGACGCACACCCGCACACGTGCACGCAGGCACGTGCACGTACGCACGCATTCTGCTGCGGTTAACTTCTGATCCTTCTTTGTCTCTGCTGTGTTATTACCTAGCTTCTTCTACCCCAAAGAGAAATTAGTAACCCACTCGGACCTAGCACAGAACCTAATGCCTTGCGTGTCTCGTACATACTTACACAATACGAAAACAGCAGCTTATCTTCAAGGAAAAATTGCAAACAAACTGGTTTGTAGCATTTACTGCATTTTGTAATGCATTTCATTCACAGTCATGTGTCAGTCCTACAAATGTTTAACCCCCTTTCCTCTTTGGTCTCTTTGTAATTATTTGTAATTATAATTTATTATTTGACTCCAGTCAAATTTGAATACATACTAATGCATATTCTATTCTATAGCTTGTTTGCTAACTAGTCTCGGAAGTCTCTTTATGGTATATAGTATAGCCTAGTTTGTATGGCCAACAAAATTTTTAAAATGGATTTCTTGTAAAGAAAATTGTGTGTCCTTCAAAGGCTTGGGGTGTATGAAACTTGCCTTCATATATATTGGTGCTCATGTAATAGACTGTGAATCTCATTATTGTTTTCATGTTTTACAAATTTTAAATGATTTTGTAGTTTTTTTGGGGTTTGTAATACATAATATATACATAAATATTATGTAAATATTTTTCATTTTGACACGAGGAAAATCAAGTACATGGGAGCTTTTGTTCTCCAAACTGAAACAAAAGCAAAAACGAATTCTTTGAATAATTTATCATTTATGTAAGAGCTAAATTTATGATTGCATTATAATCATGGTAATAATTTTGCTTAAACTTTTATAAACAAAAATGTTATTTAATTAAATGCAAATGACAGACTAATCAGTAGCAACAGAGCATGTGAAGTTTGGGATTGGTAGATACGTAAATGGTATGCCTTTAATGCGTGGTTATATGACACAGTATGTGCTGTCCTGAGGATATCTTTAAACATTGCTAATTAGACTGATATGAGAAAAGGCTGGAGTGCATGTTATGCTCAAATTTGCTGTTCCAGTACCTGATTGCAGGCATGGTAATTGATTTAAATCAATGTACAGCCCTGTTCAAATGGGGCGAAAGAGGAAGCATTCTTTCAGCCTTGTTTGAAGATGTGGATTTAATTTCCTGAACACTGTAATGCTACTAATGTAATTAGACCATCAACTATTTCAAATGTTTTTTTTTGTTTTTTTTTAACGTACACACACGTACAGGCACACATACACACACACAGAAAACGGTAATCGCAAGGTTCCTTAGGGGGTGTTTGCCCAATCAGGGTACAGGAAATGCCAGAACTGTCCAGCCGTAGGTTGGTTTTGATGGGCATAATTCCAAAACAGTTTACCTAAGAAATAAATGTTACGTTCAAGAACGTTTTAAAGCCGTGTAGCATTTGTTTTGTCACTGGCTCTCGCATTCCATTACAAATTGACATTTGCGGAGAGAGAGCCAAGATGCAATGAGCTTGATGTTGGAAGCACATTCGCATCAAGCGCCTTTCGGTCTGACAACCTGTTTTTACTCAACGTTTAATCGGCTGAACATTTCTCTCGCGCTAACGTACGGCAGCATGGCCGCGGCGCTGCGTCGATGCTAAACCTCGAGAAAGGTCTGACAGGTGACACTGCTCTTCTTTAGCAGTGTACGCAAACTCACACGGACCTCCTGCCCCTCTGCGTGCTACAGAGGCTTTTAGCCCCGGAGCTAGAAAACATTCCATGTTATCGCTCGTGAACCCGCCATTGAAGCGCCACCAGCTTTCATCCAGTGACATGGCAGAGCCCCTCAGGACAGGGGGGCTGCATCAGTATTGCTATGGAACTGGCGGGACCTATTTGTGGGTGGGTATGGTGTGGGTGGGTGGGTTTTACTGGTTTCTGTAGGTAAAAAGGGAAACTGGGGTTGTTTTGGAACGGGTTGGTTTCTTTTAAAAGCGGCGTTCGCCCGAGCCTTCGCCTCGGGGTGCGTTTTCTGGCGGGCCCCTCCGTAGGTGCCTCCGCACGCTCGTCTGACGCTCGTCAGGCTCGGGCCCGGCCCCCCGAGGCCCTGTCACTCAAATGGCGGGAGTTCCGCCTTTTCCTCCCCGGCTTCATTTGAAAGATGCAAATGCGTTTCCCTGCGCTCGGCCATGTGTGGCGTCGGCCGCCGCAATCCGTCTCTCCCTCCGACCAGGCTTCCTCTTTCAGAAGCTGTGTGAGCAAATAAGTGTGTGGTTCTGCGTGTGTGTGTGTGTGTGTGTGTGTGCGTGTGTGTGTGTGCGCGTGCGCGCACGCGCGTTTTAATGGTATGAGTGTGTGTGTGTGTGTGTGTGTGTGTGGTGCGTGTGTGTTTAGTGTGTGCTGTGTGTGTTTAGTGGTTGTGTGTGTGTGTGTTTAGTGTGGTGTGTGTGTGTGTGTGTGTGTGTGTGTGTGTGTGTGTGTGTATTAGTGGTGTGTGGCTGTGTGTGTTTTAGTGGTGTGTGTGTGTGTGCATGTATGCATGTGCTAGTCAAGTTTCACAGCTTCCTCCTTCTGAGATTATTTTAAAATAAACTATTTTAATTGACAAGAATTTAATGTGTTCTCAACACAGTTTCTCCCATGAGTTCAATAAGCCCCTGTGTCCTCATGAATCACAAGATTTACTTATGCAGTGTTATTCCTTGATTGTTTCTGGCTTGACTATTTTTCGCTGAAGTGTTTTTCCTTTTGCTTGTGAAAGCAGAAGGCTTGAACTTTTGATGAGGGAAAACCTGTGTTTTTTTTCTCTGACTTGTTAACTTTAGCTGGTTTCTTCACACTTGCTCTTGTTCTTGCCTTTCTTTTCCTTCTCACTCCCTCCCTCATTTTCTTTCCTATCAATCATTGCTCATCTTATCCCTCACCCTTTTACCTGCTCACTGTCTCTGTCTCTCCGTCTCTCTCTCTCTTGACCGGCACGTTCCAAGCTCTTGACTTCAAAGAAATGCGTTATTCATCAGTTGCTCAACAACAGCGATTCCATTGAACATCGAAATAAAGGCTAGAGGAGCGAAACGGAACAGGGAAAGGATGTCAGAGTGCAACCCCATGATTTATGGGAAATTGATTTATTTTGAGGCGACTTACGGGGAAGGAATCTTGAGAAACTGTTTCCATCATCCCTGTGATGTCATCAATCAGTGGAGGGTGTCAGACCAGCAAATGGCAAATTTACATTTTATAGAAATTGCGAGTAGCTGGAGCCCTTCAACTTTTTATCTTTCCCTTCCTCTAATCCCCTCCCCGCCCCCGCCGCCCCACCCCTTGCTGAGATGGATTCATCTGGTTGAGCATGCTAAGGGAATTTGCACCCTGCTCCAGCGGCAGATTGTAGAACATGGTTCTATGAGAGAGGCCCATGTGGCCGCCTCGTGATTGATGGCTTTGCCGGAAAGACTAACTGTTGCGTTAATGCCATTAAGCCGTTTGGCTAGAGCGATCGTGGAGGAAACGCTCTGCTGGTTTTGCCCGCCTAGGTATGCTCGCTCCCAGCAAAATGGCAATGTCTATGGTGATTTCCCCCTGCCCGTGATCCATACAAAAGTTGTTTTGAGCTTTACATTCCAAGCCAGCTGTAATTTGAGAGAGCCTTTCTCGCTTTTGTGTGTGCATGAGCATGTCTGTTGTGATCATGCAGTTCAGAGCCATTCTGGACCCCGCAGGGGGTGGGATGTGGGGAGGGGCTCTCGCATTTGCCCTCCTTCCTTCGAAAGGCACCTAAATGTTGTCCGAATCAATTTATGTTTCCTCTCGTTGACTTTCTTGGTATTTTAAAACATCCTTGCTCTATTGCCATGGGAGGCTCAAGCACAGGAGATGGCTGCATTTGCCTGCCACCACTAGAGCAATAGGGTTAAATTTAAACTTTGAAAGGGGACAGCCAAACCCCAGGACACCCCCCCCCCCCCCAGCACCTGTTTCCATGGTGACGGGGTTTGGTGAGTGCAGTGTGCTTTAGGACTGTGCAAATGCATTGAGACCAGGAGAAACAAGTGAAGAACATGAGTACTTGCACGCGCACACAAACACACACACACATACACACACACACACACACACACACACGCATATACACGCACACACACACGCACGCACGACCACGCACACACACACACACACACGCACACACACATACACATACACACACACACACACACACACACACACACACACACACACACACGCACGCGCACACACACACACACACACACACACACAACTATACCACACACACACACACACACCACACGCACGCACGCACACACACGCTTCTTCTAACCAGACAAAGGATGCGAGAGCCTGTTGCTCCGTCTAATCCCTCCCTCACCTGAAGTCTGGATCCTGTGAGGGGCCGCGGCACATTCTTAGCCCTGTGTGAGTGACAGGCCCCTGTGGGCAAAAACAAAAAAAAAAAGAGGCCCTCGATTGCCTGGCTGCCTTTGTCTGGTGGCGGCTCCAGCCAGTGCACAAAGGCAGGTTAATCATATCGCCCAGCACGAAACTAAGAAGCTCTGTAATGATGTCTAAATGGACTCTGGGGTCCCCTCCTGAGACTGGCTTAAAAGCTGGGCTAGATCCGGCAGGGCACCTGTGTCTGCACAGATAAGTTCAGTGGAAGAAAACACTGGTGAGCCATTTTGTGTGAAACGTGAGTGGGATTTTGTGCCATTGTAGCGAAATAACATGGGTTTAATGCAGCGCTAATCAACTCCAGGTCCTGCGTGCCGCAGTGTCTGCAGGTATTTGCTCCGGTTTACTCCGTAACCTGATTTTGCTAATGAGCTCTCTTCCTGAACCGAGGCGGTAAATAATTAATGAAATGAGCTGATTGGAACCGGTCGGCGCAAATACTTTGCTGCATTGCGGCCTGCAGGACCTGGGGTTGAGTAGCGCTGGTTTGGTCGGTAATCAACCCAATTTGAATGCCAAGCATTCGCCAAGTCAAAGCAATGTGAGCAAATGGGCCTACACAGCTAACAAGCAATCATTGTAATCTTAGCGCTGGTGTGTTCAAAGACCGCTGATTTGAAGAGAAAAACATGTTATTATGCTGTTGGGACATTCTTGTTTTCTTATTGGCTGCAGCCTTTTGCTTTCAGGCTGTGGAGATGATTGGTGGGATTTCTTGTCTATTAGTGGCAGCAGGGGTATACATGCAACCCCCTTGCCGCCCATGGGATGATATAACTCCCGATACCATAAATGCCGTTTACACCCAGCCCGATGTTCTCGTCCTTGTTTCGCCGAACTGTAGCAGCGGAAGTTGTTGTCGTCGCACACACGTTCGGTTTCAATTAAAGCAAGCGGCGTGGAAGGAAGGGGGAGAGAAGTGGACAAAAAGAGGGCCAAAGAGTCGGCCTCACGGCCCTTGTTAAAATGCAATGACCGTCGGAGCTGCTGATTGATAAAAGATTAAATGAGCGCATGAGAGATGAAAGCCCATTTTTTGCCCGGGCCTCCATCTAATGTACCAAAAGAGATTGGGCAGTCAGCTAAGCATCCTACTCCAGTTCCCGCTCCCGTGAACAGCAAAGGTGGAACGCTGCATGTCAGGCACTTAATAGAATTGGAAATGACTTTTCCAGGCGGAAGACCCGCGCATGGCGCGGATGGCTTTTTTTTCCTAGAAACGAGACCAAGCGGCGCTTTTTTTTCTTCTTTTTTTTTGGGGGGTCCTTTTTTTATTATTTGTGTTTTCTCGCCCCTCCATTTCACAGGTTATTAACTCCTTAGCGATGTCTGTGTGTACGTTTTTTTTCCCCCACGCAATCTCCGCGCGGTGACCTTTCGGGTCAGCGGGCATTCCGCTGCTCCGCGGGGTGTAATGGGAAGCCACGGCTCGGCCAGGAGGAACACCGGAGATCGTGTCGACCCGCCATTTGCGGACCTTTGTGTCTGCCTGTCGCTCAGGCCAGAACGTTCAAATTTCATATGGTGTGCGAATATTTGTGAAGGGTGTACAGTCAGTGCCAGTCACATGTCAATATAGGCCTATATGACATGCCATTTAGGCCATATTGCTGAGTTGTCCTAGGCAGAGAAGACCAACCATATTGTCTTTATGGAACCTGTGGTTACAGATTGGCTCAGTTGCGCCCTTTCCTGCCTAGTACGACTCAGATATTTGGCCAAAGCGTCATGTCATATTGATGTGTGACTGGTACTGTCTGACTGACGTTTGACTGACTTTTGACGGAATTTGGTTGTCCCATACAAATTACATGCGAAGGTAGACTGAAATACACTGTTAATGTAGGAAAATAAAGTTTTTTTTTTCCCCCCCTGCATTGAAATGTAAAACAAGTAGAAATGGTCTGGGCATTTATTGATGCAATTTGGTCGTGAATAATAGGCTACTGCATTTCAAGTTTTTCAAGTTTTGGCCACTTTCAAGTTTAAGCAACCTTAGACATGTTAAATTAACTTAAGTACAATCTGCTTAATTGCATAAAGGAGTGAGACTGTAGGCAGAGAGCGTGGACAGCCGTGCGTTCCACTCGGGCATCTGCTATAGACGCGATTTTCTCCAGAAAACACCCGCCTTTATTCATTTTGGCAGTTTTGTGTCTTTATGGGGCAATTCTCCGTTTATTTATGAGGCATCTGCCGGATTCTAACACACATCATTTATCTATCGTTACACAAAGTAATTGGACATAATTTCACAACAATATCCAAAATATGTGATAATGGCCTATGCAAATGTGCAATCTCTTCAAATTATGTGATAATCCATTGTGAAATTTTGTGGATTCTACTGTATTATCATTGACCTACATGGTTTTTGCCTGTATGTGCAGATTGAACGGAGAAATTAATTTAGAAATTTTATTAGTAAACCTAAAAACCCTAATGTGGAACCTGCAAATGTTAGCCTACTATACAGAATATTTAAGGAAAATATAAAAGCAAGCTTCTGTTTTTGGAATTAAATTGAAAAATATACCTCCAGGTCAATAAACCATATTGACGATGTTTTTTTAAGCACCATAACAATCATCACCAGGCGCCGTGTCGGCTTTTAATATAAAAAAGGATGATGCTATACCGCTCAGTTTCTACTGGCTAGACCTCTCTTCTGGGTCCTAATGGTGGATGATGGGAATTGAATACATCCAACC
This sequence comes from Anguilla rostrata, assembly GCF_018555375.3. NCBI lineage: Eukaryota > Metazoa > Chordata > Actinopteri > Anguilliformes > Anguillidae > Anguilla > Anguilla rostrata. The sequence goes on along the minus strand of NC_057938.1, from coordinate 19,072,705 downwards.
CCCCATTCTTGTCTTTGAATGTCAGGGTCGAGGGCTCTATCCATTTCTCTGCAAACCGTCACCCTTGTTTTGGCTTCCAGACAAAGCAGAATGGTCATGAAAGGACAATCCATCAGAAGAGGAGTGCCTATTCCTCCACAGTCATTGGATTGATCAGAACTTGGACTAAACTACAAAACATCGACAGTAGCCGGCCTTCTTAAGGAGATTTTTCCAAAGGGCTCTGTCCAAAAATGAACAAGCTGGCTCCAGGGCCACACTGAGTGAAACCATTGCTTTGGTCACCTGCCATTTTAAACATTTACCCAAACGACCGATTCTCGAGCCAAGCTGTTGTCACCAGCTCTCTTTGGATTAGCATTTGCTCGTTTGTGACACACGGCGGTTTCTCTGCCCGCCTTCAGTCATTCTCTGTGAGCTGTTTAACTTTTAGGGCTATTGATTGTTTTGCTTTGGTATAAACTTAGCACATTTATAACTGCAGTAAATCAAGAAACGGAATGTTTGCACAGCCGGATCAAGTGAGCCCTCCAGGTCCATAAAGTGTGTTTGTTCCCTCACACCCGGCACCACACACACGCTGGTCCGTTGTCAGTGCAAACTGAGCTGTTACCTCAAATTTATCAGTGGCTTACCTGACAAGTCTCGTTTAATGTCTATGTTTAATTGGTGCTTTGGAATAGCTTTGCGCGTATCTGGGAGGGAGAATAAATCAATTACTTATGGAAAATTACCTCTTGGGGATGGTTTTGCTTTGGATGTGCCCTAATTAAGACCTTCGCATCTGGGAGTGTTTTGGTTTGGGGACCTATGCGCTCCCAGAAATTGCCAGAACCAATTATTATGTTACTGTGTCAGTTGCCATTAGCCACAGATAAGCATTTTTGGCCAGATGTTGACACCGTTAACCTAAGGAAATTGCCTTCTGTCTGTTCATTTAATGGTCAGCTGCTTGAAGCATTTGAATGAATGCAAAAAAGGTTAATATGGCTATTTTTGTTTTGCCTGGGTAGCCAACAGTTTAGTGGCAATTTGGCCTCCTCATCCGAGTTTAGCTGGGACAGGTAGCTGTAGAGTTATTTGCCGACCCCCAACAGAGCATGCTAATGGAAGGCCAAAACGGAACTGCAGTCAAACCGGATGCATTGTTGTGTAGATCTGTTCTGTTCTCATCGAATGTGACCCTTTGCACTTTTTAAACTGAAACATATGTCACTCGTGGAAAAAAAGGAATTGTCAAGTTACGGAGTGTTTTTCTGCGATCCAAGTGCATTTATATTTTCCCAGGTCCAGGTGTCCAGATGTGTTTTTGCCCCCACCTACCCCCCCCCCCCCCCACCCCACACACAAAAAAATAAGGAAAAATAAATAAATAAAAACATGTTCTGCTGTTGTTCACTGTATTTCTGGTTATCCTGCATGAATTCCTCTCAAGTGGTCGTACGTATCCTTCCCGTTGGAGATTCCTGATAAAATACAAGTCTGCACTGCCTAGTGGAACGCAGGTAGATTCCAGAAGATTATGTGGATTGTTGCACAGTGATGGAGCGTGCTTGCCGTGCTATAAATGTCGGGCCCTGCCTCTTGATAAGAGCCGAGAAGATCCATCCCATAATGAGAATGAGATCATTCTTACTTTCCTTCGTTCTCGCGCATTCCCCAATTCTGTTCGCACAGATTGGGCCGTGAATACCATGCATTATAGTGCGGCTGCATATGTTCATCACGTGCCGTCTGACCAGGATGAGATGCGTCTCTTCAGGTGTTGCTTGTTGGGTAATTGAGTTAAAATTCAAGAGCGTTTAATTTTTGCCGTGTTTCTCTTTTGTCGTGACCCCCTCCCACACGCTATTTGTTCCTGTATAATTAAAAAAAAAAAAAAAAAAAAAATCCGCAATGTGATCAAGTGCTTTGCAGTTATGCGAAAAGCAAACAGAGCCCGTTCTGTTAGTTATAAATTAGGATGGATGTTGATTACAGCAGAAGAAAGGGGGTTTGAGGACAACGGTGACTGAGGGAAAGTGTCTCAGGAATGTGTCCTTTTGTGGCCCTGAATGGAATGCGAGTATGCCCAGGAGGCTGCTGGCCTGCGGTTGGGTGTCAGGGGCGGGTCCGTTGACACCCGTCCCGTTTGAAGTGGCCCGGCCCATGCGACTCTGTCTAATTGATTAGCTGCCAACAGACCTGCACAAAAGCACCCTATGAGTAACAATGTAGAATAGGGAGAAAGGGGAGAGCAAGAAAGAAAAGCAGAGTTGAGAGAGAGAGAGAAGAATAGGGACGGAAAGAAAAGAAAGTAGTAGAGGAAGAGAAATGAGAGTAGTAGAACTAAAAAGGAAAAGAAGGAAGCAGATGAGTCCAGTGGAGGGAAAGATGAATAGAGGAACAGAATAAAGAGGGAGAGACGGAGAAAGGTGGCGAGGGAGATGGAAATGAGTAGTGTTGAGGGATGGAGAGGGGGGATAGGTCTGGAAAGTTGTTTGTGCATGCGGTGAGATGGATGGCGACAAATGGAAGGAGCAGGCTTTAGAGTCAGGCACAGAGGGAAGAAGAGAAGGGGGTGTGTTGCAAGGTCATTACAGTCACTCAGATGTCTGTTTCTCAAGTCTGTTTTGGCTTACTGTCATGTTTGCATTTTCTCAAGTGAGTTTTTAAGCATTACACCTTACACAAGCACCTTTAGTGAACACTTAAAGCATTGGGCACATTTCATTAACAAGGAGAACAGAGACCTTCAAAAAAAAAAACGTCATATTAAGGAAATTTTAAGAAAATATCCAAAATTGAATAACTGGTAAACAAAATCAAAATTGTATAATGTAAAGATAGTAAGAAAAACAAAGGAGGGGAAAATCCTAGACTTCTCTGGAATGAAAAATTGTAAACAAAAAAAAGGTAAAACAGGTGAATGAGATCTTATAAAGGATAACACATTCAATCCAGGCAATTTGTCGTAATGTTTAGTAGATGAATATACCATGGATTCCAGACTACAAAATATAGATTGTTTTTGCCTCATTGACATTTTCATGATTTTATATGAAATAGACATAATCAATGATGAGTATTTGTCAGTGATGTATGGTGGAGTTGTTTTTGATTTGTCAGTAAAGGAGGAGGTAATTATTTGCTAGAGATTGCGGGATCATGTTTGCATTGGCAGGCCAGTAGGTCAGGGTTGTTGTCAAGGTACGTTTTCCTGGCAGTTCTGTTGTTGATATGAAAAACATTGAGTAATGGGGAAGAGAAGACTTGTTTGCAAAATTGGGAAATGACTAAGCCAATTGAGTGAATGATTTAAATGAGTTTTTTCCTTTTTATGTCAGGATTTGCAGATAGAGGTGATAGTGATAATGGTGTCAAGGGTTGTGCCAAAGGGTTGAAAGTGTGCAGGAGATATGTTGTTTATTTTTCTGCCATGCTTCAGTTGCAGCTTTTAATCCGTGAGTTGAAGTAGCGCTCGTGATTTGACTTTGCCTTTGAAAAGACAAGACAGATTTTTTTGGGGGGAGGGGGGGGGGGATGGGGGGGGGCGGTGTAGTGGTGAGTGCATATGGACTGTTCAGTAATGACCCAAGCAGACAAGCAGAGTTATTATAGGTATCTGGCTCCAGCCAACTGAGCATGGGCTGAAGTTGGAATAAACTGCATTAGAGAAGGAAACTGAGAGAGCCAAGACAGCATAGTTATTTGGATTTTTTGTGTGCAGTTTAATTCAAAGTTTCCAGTAGAATTGATTGATGACTCTGCTCGGAGATATGAACCAGGCAGGTTTGGAAATAATGGTGTCATTAACAGCATATTGACATTCTGGCAGTGGAGACGCATCCCATTAATGAAAGGGGTGGATTCTTTTCAGCAGTCAAGGTCATCAGAGATGGCTTTCAGAACTGGGCAGTGGTTGAGCATCAAAAGGCCATCAGGGTTGAGTGGTATGTGGATACCAATATAGCCTACCTAGTGGCAAATGTGGTCCACCTGGAGGAAAAAGCACGGGCCATTACTAATTTTATCATGTTTGAAGGGTTCAAAAGGAGTGTATTTGACTTCAGTGCTGTGCATATTATGCCCAGAGATGTCCCTACAATTTGAGGAGTGTGAGACTAGGTTGTAGGGCTGTTTTTGGGTATAAATTGTTGCATATTATTATTGCATATTTGTCACAATGAATGGTCCCAGATCTTTAGACAAATGCAATATTAGACAAAGGGTAACTGAGTAAACACAAAACGCATAGCCTATTTAGAAAGATTATTTAATTCATTTTATTTGTTTAACAAAATAAGTTATGACGGCAACTGTATTTGTGCACTATATTGAAAATACATTTAGCATTTTTGTGAATATCTGTCCTTACTTGAAGCCAGTCTGGTCTGGGTGGGTTTTCTTGGTGATTGACTTCTGCAAACCTGTGGGAAAATACTTTTAACATTAAGGGGTGAAAGGGGTCTGTAGTTGGAGCAGAGTGGTTTGTCTTCATCTCTTTTGAGAATTTGTGTAGGCTAATTAATTAAGGCTTTGTTTTTGGAATCAGGGATATAAGCTGTGGATTTAACTTTATTTATATTCAGTTAGCCTATGTTATTTTAAAATGTATTAAACTCGGCAGGAATTCCCTACAAAATTTAGAACTTCCAGTTGCTTTTATTGCAAGAATGAAAGATCTGGTGCCAGGGCATCTTTTTTTCCAGAAATTGTTACTTCCCCCAAGAATATGTCTGTCTGACCGTGACAGACATAGGCTATCTGGAAAAGTAATGGCCAGATTGCCATGAAATTTGCTGTGCACATTCATGTTCCCAACAGAATAAACATATTGATTTTAGTCACCCCATGTCCTTTACTCTAGGACTACCATCAGGCCAATTTTTAAAATTTTGATCAACATACACTACATGGCCAATAGTAGCCTATGTGGAGACCTGAAATCCAGCATCTCTTCCAAAAGTATGGGCATTAATATGGAGCTGGGCCACCCTTTGTTGCTATAACAACCCCCACTCTTATGGGAAGACTTTATACTAAACGATGGAGCGTTGCCGCGGGGGTCCGCTTCCATTCGGCCAGAAGAGCATTAATGAAGTCCATTTGATCCCAAAGGTGTTGACCCTTTCCTCTAGTGCCAACATCATGCCAGACATACCTCAGAATAATGACTGGATTTGCGAAACATTTGCTGTGCACATTCACGTGAGGGGAGATTGTTGTGCCTTGCTAGAGGTCTGCACTGTAGTGAGTGCATTCATTCTAGTTCAGTCATTGTTGATTCACAGTGATTATCTAAAGCAAAGAGTTTTTGTTAGAACTCTCTGAATTCATGATAAATGTAATTTCATTTGAATTGTTGGTTCCAGACATCTGTAAGTAGTTCAGTGGCATGTTTGGCACTGTTTGTTTTCAACTGTGCATTTAGGAATTTTCCAGTTTTTAAAGTTCAAATTGACCGTGTCTTGTTTTGGCAGTCAGAGGTTGAATTGCGTCCGAGGGCTGTTGGTTGACCTTATTGTGTGTGGTTCAGTGTCAGTATTTTTTAGTTGGGCAGGAGTTCAAGAGATATTCAAACCCTTTCAGATTCTTTTCATTGGTGAGATATTCTCCCACCCTCATTTTAAAATATGAGTAAACAATCATTTTGCTTCTGAGCACAGGCTTCCCAGCTTATGAGAGGGCCTATGGGGAGCTTTCGGGGGATTTGATCAGTTATATAAATGTATTCCATCATCTTTCGGTGAATATGCTGAATGTCTTTCCCTCAAGCAATGTGTTTAAATGTCACATTTGGTGCTTGAGATCCCGTAATAAGCCAGCTCAGTAGTGAAGGAAGGGTGGGACTTGTAATCGGATAGTAATGGAATTGTATAGTTGGGGACCAACAGATTTTAGATGAAAAAGTATATCAATGAGATTCATGGCCTGGGGACCTTGGAGTGAATTATTGATGGGTTGTGGAGTGGTCAGGAATTGCTGGATCCAGATTCCTCTGTGTTCTGGTTTATTGCTGATTAGAATATGGATGTTGAGTTGGTCGTGGTTGATCTGTACAAGTAGGGCTACTCATACAGTGTGGTACTGAACTCACTGGCAATAAGAAAGGGTCTTTCAGAACATTCAGCAAAGGCTGTTGGTATGGCATGCCTTCCCACCAGCTTGGCAGATGTTGTTTAGTGACTTAAACGTGCAACACAGACGGGAAGCCTAAATTGTTGTGAATCTTCCTCATTGCGTGGGCTATATTTAACATTCAGCAGCTCATGAGGGAATTATATCTTGCGTGCCATTATGATGCACTGCACATGCGGGTTGATGCCTATCAAGATCGGTGTACTTCACTTTTGGTTTTTGTTTTACTTTTTTTGTGTGTATTTGCATTTTTAAACGTGTGTATGGTCTATGCGATAGGGCATTCTCTTGGAAAGAAGAGCAATAATCCTTAAAATAAAGATCACTTTTATAATATAGATTAAATATAACATATCATAAATAGAAGCAGTCTGACTGGAAGCCATCTGAAGTTACAGTTAAGCCAAATTTGCCCTGAACAGAGGAAAATGACAGAGGAATGAGGTAACCTTGCCTCTTAAAGAGCCCATGATACACTCCATGCGTGGTATTAGACTATGTTTACACCGACTGGTAAAAGTGACCCAATTTCGATTTTTTGCTGACGTGGCAATAGATCAGATACGTATTATGAATGTTTAAACAGGAAAAAAAACAGCACACGGGATTGGATGTTTGCAGATCCATTTTGGGCCACATTCATATATGGAAATAAATCCAACAGGAATCCAAGGTCTGCCAACGCAACTGACGTTTAAACACGCAGATCGGAATTTCTCGGTCACTGCGAGTCGCACGTCATTCAAAATGCTATGTATTCATGCTTTATTTTTTTTTGCTTTTGAATGATGTGTAATGTAATTACACGCACAACCACTCTCTGCTGGGAACGAGGTCAGAGGCTCAGGCCAGTGAACGAACACTGAGGTTAGGTGCTTTTTGAGCATGTGGGGCGGTTATTTCTGTCTCGTTTTGTGTCTCCATTGCAGATGATGATCTGGCGGCGGTGGCTGCATCAGTGTGCGCATGTGGATTGTTTCAAGTGTAGCCTAAACCGTGTTAACACAGGTATCCGATATAGGTCACTTTTAAAAGCAGATGTAAAGAGGCATTCAAAAAAGGGTTAGGCAAAAAAAAAAATCTAGGCAAAAAGAACAAAAAAAAAAAACAATTATTGGCTTATTGGCCATGTTTGGAATGTAAAATGGGTCCCCCTGTGCGATCTGACATTCTGTATGCATAACCTATGGGAAGCATAACAAAATCATCTGGTTTCTACGCTGATGACAGTCTAGACTGAGGCTAATCACTCCCATTGTCCGCCAAGAACAGAACCCTAATTTGTTTCAGTATAGGAAAATTACAGTGTGCTAAACTGGATGATGAAATAGAAGTGGATGTTATACTTCAGGCCTGCGAGGCATCTGTAGCTTGGTTTTTCCCTTAATTGCTGGCTGCCTGAATGAAAACCCAGGCTGAATGCATAGTGTGAGCAACCATGAGCAGCTTCATCAGAATTATGAAGCCCAATTAATGCACTGGCATTGCTGCCTAGAACAAAGAAATTAGTTTTTTTTTTGCAGAAAAGCCCTTGATTTAAGTTTTTTCATCATCTGCTGTGTAATGTGATGAAATCAGGAAATCCCATTAATATAACTATTAATAATTATTCACGGTAACCTGGTTTTTATAGGTTCACAAGCAAGTAGACTTGTATTTATTTTTCCTGAGTAGGACACTTTATTTTTTTAAAGGTTTGCTTAAATATAATGATGTTGAAAGGCCGGTAATAAAAAAATGGCTTCTTCCCATTAAAACAAAACAAAAAATGAAAAAAATCTCTTTTTTTGAAATATTTGGTTGGGGTGTGAAGAAAACGTTGCCGACTTGGCTGGCTGCCATCTCCGAATGCACAGTGCGGTGGCCTCGTTAGGTGTGACCTCGCCCTCCGGAAGCTCGGGGGGGCGGTGGGGGGGCCTCCGCCGTTAAAATAGCACTTCCGTAACCGTTCTGCGACGCTGGCGGGCCCGAGCCGCGGCGGAAGGCCGCGCCGCCGGTCGAAATCGAGAGGCACCAGGCGGAGAGGCTCGGCCGAGCAGCCGCGGGGGCCGTTGATGCCCGCGGGAGACCGCCGTCCTCCCGTTCGCTGGCCCTCCGCCACGCCCGCGGCTGCGCGCCTTGGCAAGCTTGCTGTGGATTTCCCAGGACGTCTCCTGTGGGATAGCCGCACAAGCTAGCGGTATCTGTTAAAGCCGGTTATTTAACCAATGGGCGCTAACGATTACGGCTATTTTTGGAATATTGTTCATTATCAATTCCGTGGCCTAGCGCGAAAGGGGAATTGCATTTGGGGTGGTGAGTCACCTTTATGGAACATTTTATATTGGCTGTAAACCTTTTTTTTTTTGGGTCAGCCATTTGCATTCAAGAGGGGCTCTTCAGCGTTTTCTTGGCACATTTATAGACCGTGCTCCGTCTATTAAATTCGCAGCGTTAATGAGGATCAGAAACTGCTTATGTATTTAGTCTGTTTATTTTTTCCCCCAATTTGGAATTCTGAATTGCAGTCCACTGGTCCTCCGCTGCAAAATCCTCCGTAGGTTTATGAGGGCCACGCACCACGGAACCCTCCGACAAACGCAGCCAGCCAATAGCGGTCAGCCGGAGGAGGTGGTGCTGAGCGAACGGGGCCGAGTTAGCCTGCTGACTAGCGACGTCCACCCTAAATCGTTGTTCTGCTGGGCGGGGCTTTCTGGGATTGCTGATGTTGGTGGTGATGCTGTTTGAGTGTCGCTGCCAGACCTGCTTGGCGTTTTAATCATGCCAATAAACGACGTTTGAGCTGCAGATAAGACCAGAGACCACGGCTCGACTGAGAGATAATTCTGATATTAACAATAATAATGCCCAGACTTGCCTTAACTTAAGATTTAAGTCCGGAGGGATAAAAGGCTTACTGCTATCTCTCCATTTCATTCCAGCCTCTGACTGAGGCTCTGATGGATTAGGCGAGCTGTATGTTTGTGTGTGTGTGTGTGTGTGTGTGTGTGTGTGTGTGTGTGTGTGTGTGTGTGTGTGAGAGAGAGAGTGAGCTGTGTGCGTGAGAGAAAGCTGTGTGCATGTGTGTGTTTGAGAGCTGTACGTGTGTATATGTGTGTGCGCGTATGTACGTGTGTGAGAGCTGTACGTATCTGTGTGCACGTGCACGTCCTGCAAGCACTCTGTAAATTCATAACCCAAAACTGAGTTTAGTAGTATCTTGGTTGCTGCACTGGGAAATGGGACACGACAGAAAAGGGGTCAAGACAACAGCTTAGCGTGTAGGTGTGTGCATTTTCTCATGCGTGGTTGCATATGTTTACATTCGCACGTTCGCACATGTGTACGTGCATTCACACACATGTATGTGTCTGTACTTGCACGTGCCTTCATGAACATCTGTGGCAGACCTGAGGTTGTTGCACGACTCCCACTGACAAAGAAAATAATAAAAGGCCTATGTTTTTGCGGTCTAATTAATACTTTGTGAAGTCCAGTGTTTTTGCTTGGCCTTCAACTCTGCAGCATCATACATACTGCGTGCACTCTGGGGGATGTAGTTTGGCAGCGGTCCGTGTCTGTGAGCCCGCACTTCGTAGACTGGCACCGCTGCACTACGCCGTCTGTACGGGCAGGGGAAACGGAGCTCTCGGGGGGGGCTGGGGGAGCAGCGGCGGAAATCAAACGCGATAAGACGCGGCTGCGGCGGTGTCCTGGCCGCCGCAAAATGGCGGGGCCTTTTTCTTCCCCCCACGCGGCGGCTATGAGACCAGATTGTAATTATGATATCTCCCGACTCAAACGCCCGCTTACGCCCCATCCACTCAGACCGAAACCTCTCAGCCTCCTCAGAGTCGGAATTGGAGATCATATTGGCCTTTTCTCCATCTTTGAGATCGGCTCAGTTTCAGCAGCCAGACTTATTGCCACCCTGTGTTTGTTTGTGTGAGTGTGTGTGTGTGTGTGTGTGTGCGTGCGTGTATGTTTGTGTGAGTGTGTGTGCGTTTGTGTGTGTCCGTGTGTGACTATTTCATTGCTAGACACTTTTTTTTTGCCTTAAAACTTGATTTATTGTAACATTTTTGTCTTGTGCTGTAGACATTGTCTCAGTATTCTATACTCTATAGTTTTCAGTGCATGGAGATGGCAGTCTAAACATTTAAACCAGCGCAAGAAACCACAGAGGCATAATGAAAATGACAGGTGAACAATTTGCAGGCAAACAAGGTGTATAGGATCTACATGCTCGCAGCTGCAAGCCTTGAGCATTGCTCCAAGGAAGATAATTCAAGTTCCAGACCTATGCGTACTCGCTCCACTGAGACAAAACATCTACCCTCTGTCTTATAGCCCCGTAAACAAAGCATCCAGGAGGCAGGACCGTGACTCAATCTTATCACGGCTCTTTTTTGCAATGCGCCGCGAGACGTAAGGTTAGCGGAGCCTCCTTAGAAGACAGATAGTTTATCTCCCGCAGGGAGGCATTGCACATTGTCCCCATGACGATTCCAACCGCGCATCGTCAAGTAAGACATCAGGTTAACCCCGTAGCAACGGGCGGCATTTAAAAATGCGTCCACGCAGCAACAAATGCTGCTTTTGTTTGTCACCATTCTCGCCGCATCACAAAACAAATGCCACAGAGTACCGCGCGCAATTAAAAGAACAGCAGGACTGTTGACGTAACTGAGCAGAAGGGAGGAGTGCCTTTCTAACAGGCATTGCCAATAACAAAGAGAAGAGAGAGAACAATATGGATAGATTTATTTTCCCCCCCTTCTCAAAGTCTGGGCCTAACCACTGAGGCTGTCGAGTACTTTCATGTTGCGTTTTTTCGGTTTTACGCAATACATTCGGTAATAGCACAATCATTTCCCACAGTCACAAACCGCAAGTTTACACTGACAAACTGGGTGTGGACACACACACGCATCTGTTCATGGTTTGAGGGATAGACAGAACAAATGTTTTTTTGTTTTTAATTAATGAAAGCGCCCTTAATTTATATCAGCGTTAGTTATTTGTGATGAGAACTAGAGCTGCACCACAGTTTTGTTTGCCTCGAGGTCAACAGGTGGCATGGCTGACCATGTGCGCTCTGAAAGTCACGGTTTGGCTCCAAGCATGATCCCCTCTGCCTCCCCCTCTCTCTCCCTCTCCCCCTCTCCCTCTCTCTCCCTCCCTCCCTCTCTCTCTTTCTTCCACCCTCCATCCCTCTCTCTCTCCCCCTCTCCCACCCTCTCTCCCTCCCTCCCTCCCTCTCTCTTTCTTCCACCCTCCATCCCTCTCTCTCTCCCCCTCTCCCTCTCTCTCTCTCCCCCTCTTCCTCTTTATTTCTCTTTCTCACTCTTTCGCTCCTTTCCTCTGTCTGTCCCTTTCCCTTCCTCTCTTTTCTCCTTCTCTCACTCTTGGGCTCACCATCTGTCTGCCCTTTCCTTCCTGGCACAGCTTCTACCCTCCCACCACTGGGGGTGGGGACCATCTGGAAGCCAAGCGATCTTAAGGCAAGCTTACTAAATGCATCCCAGTCCCCTCGAGAGTGGATAGCCAGTGTTGGATGCAGACATGGTTTTTTGAAGTTTTTTTCTTTGAATTGCATAAAGAGCGACACGGGTCTGCGCCGGATTGCGATAACCCTGACGGTCGCACGCGCGAACACCTGAAGCCTTCGTTAGCCGCCGCCGCAGCATCCGCGCGCGCCTCCTCGGCAGTGCCTGGGCTACGCAGGAAAACCCGGTCCGGCTGCAGCCGACAGATTAGGAGTTCTGAAGAGAGGCGCGTGAATCAGAAACAGTCCTCGGAGTGCTAGCTAGGCTAATTGCGCCGCGTCTGGGCTTGACGGATTCGTTTTTAATTGGGGCGGCAAAGGGAAAACATCGGCGAGCCTTTCCTTTGCCTTCCTCTCCGGTCTTTCCCCCCTTTTTTTTTGTTCGTTCCCAGAGACGGAGACGTGCAGAAGCAGGTGCGTTTGTCACAAATCGCCGGGTAATTTTCTTCATCCTTCAACGCTGGGCCCCCTGTCACGGCTAAGCCCCGATGGGTGAGATCACCGCGTGAGGAATGCACTGGACCGCGTGCAGCGCTCCGGGCCGCGCGTTCCAGCTCTATTGGCACGATACTTCTTCCGTCCCTGCCTCCTGTTGAGGCTACGCTACTGAAAGTGGGGGAACTGTACTCGGATTTCTAACCTGAGGATTCGTCTGGCGGCTAACCCCGTGCGCTAACCCCAGCCCCCTCTCTCCCAGCGGCCTTCCTCGTTGTTTATGCGGAGGAGACGAGACCAGAGGCCGTTTCCCGTCTGGGGCCTCTCACCCCCTCCCAGGAGTGGCGAGATGGGGGCCCTACGCACCTGGGTTTACCGCAAGGAAGGGGTTCGCGGGGTCAGGGGGTCATGGCCGTAAGGTTGAGCGCTCCCCTCCGCGCCCGGCGCTGTGCTTAGCAACGCAGGCAGCAGCCGCCTCCCTTCCCCCTCAAACCCCCCCAGGGCGCGGACGGAAACACAATGGCCGCCTGTCTCTTGTTAGCGTGATTAAGCTACAGGTTCAAAGGCCCCCCCCCACGCGAAACTCCCGCCATTCATCAGGGCCACGTCTTAGAAACGATCTCTCGCGGCCCCCGGACCGGAGTGCGTTCAGCCAGGCCCCGAGGAGGACGGACAGGGGTAATTACGATGCTGAGCTCCGGGCAGCACAGCACTGTTGCTTTTTCTCTCCTTGTTGCTTTTTCCCCCTCCTCTTCCTCCTTCACCTCCTCCGGCCATTTCTTCGCGCGGAATGGACCGCACGTCCGAGGCATCGCTCATCCTGACCAGGGGCTGGATCGGATAGTGGTCGCAGGGTCAAAGTGAGGGTGACCGCAAGTCCCAGTTGTATCCTGAGATTTCTAGCATTTGTCCCGTGTTGCCGCAGATGAATTTGGGATCCCGTTTGTCAAGATAATTAGCTTTCGGTTGCTGAAAATAAGAAAACACGATTTCATAACTGTGGAAACTCTTTTTGCCATACATCAACCTGTGATGTTGTTAATCTCTGAGGGAGTCTCTTGCAGAGAATTTGTATTTCTTGTTAACCTACTGTGTATTGGGGCAGTAGTTTTAGTTCATTATTTAGTTCATTTAATGCAGCCCAATTAAAAGTAGCATAATAAAACTGCACAAATCTTTATAAGTAAACACTGTTTTTAGTTTCAGTGTTTACTCAACAGAACGTGAGGCTAGTTCGGAAGATACCTATAAAGATGCAATCCAAGTCGACGATTCTCGAAAAGAGCCCAAAGAGACTATGCAGATTCCAACATAAGTAGAAAAAAACACTACCCACGGATCCGTGTTTTGCAACTTGAAAGCTTTTTGTAAAGCCTGCAAAAGATAGTTCGGTGTCCCTGGGCGGGGAGTTGGATGAGCAACACAGTGCTGTTGGGAAAACACCACACAATTCATTCAGCAACTCTGTGTATTCAAAATACTCATGTCTCAAGCTTCTGCCACAAACCCAATGCTCCCTGCACCAGTCTACCTGCTGCCAAGCTCTGTGAAGTTCATACAGTAACCGCTGTGCATCAGCTGTCAGCCTTCTGGTGACAGGGAATTAAACCTAACTCCTACAGATTGTAGAGCTACCCAGATGGCAAAAAGTTGTCAGACTAAAGCAGTCATTGGTTTGAATTCTTTTTTGCAGCGGTCCTTTTCAATATATCGAACTACAGAGCGAAAGGTTTTTGATCATTCTATAACGGTTCGCTTGCTCCGAGCACCTCTTGAGGTTTCCAGGAAGAGTATTCACACCAGCCCACACAAGCTTTCTTCGTTAGTACCACAGCTAGATTTTTTTTTCCAGACGGCGAGAGCATGTATGAGAGAGGTTTTATGAGAAATGACAGCTGGTTTCAGAAATGTACCAGGGGGTCATTAATTTTTTAATTGGGGTGATTAATTGAGAAGATGTTTTGTCTCCTGGGTCCGTGGCCTGGGAGTTGCGGTCCTTTTATCCAGCTCAGGGAGGCGTCCATCTGAGCTGATCCCACCACAATCCCCTCAGAGCCACGCGACGTCTGGTCCACTTTCCCAGCTGTGCCGCGCCCAGTTCTGGTAATGGACCTCAACTCTGTGCTCATTGACTCATGGCCAGCTAACATGTGGTGGACCCCCTGTGCCTACAGCCCTGTCTTTATGCGTGTCCAAATATACTTCCCGTGGAAGCTGTATGTTTTTTTTCCAATTCGAGGGTTGACCTTGATGAAGTTCACACAGAGCTCTTGACATGGCTGTTCAGAGGTAGTAACAGATGCCATGCTGGACAGAAAATAGACTTTTATTGAAAAAGTCGGAGCCAAAATAAGATAATTGACATGGTAGTTATACGCTATTTAAGGTTGTGCCATAATAGGAGAGTGTTGTTTTTAAGATTTATTGAATGTTTATTGTAAGTAAGTATGCCTTAGGCGACCGTCAAAGTTCAACAGCTGTGGAAAGGTGACACACATTGCTTCTCAAAAAGGCACAGTAACATACTTGGCTATATTTCATAAAAAGTATACTAACAAATAAATTTAAACAGTACTTGTAAATGGGAGGCCTCATGTAAATGCAAAGGTCTGGCACGTGCACATTATTGTAACCTGCTGCTGTCCATTAACATGGCACTTGGCCCATGGTGCGGTATGAGGTAATGGAGGAATTTAACTTGTAATTGGAACACTGCTTGTTTGAGTCTCGGCCCAACTGCTTTCCGACTTGCCTTGGTACATCTGCTATCTGCACTTGTAGTCAGACCGTGCAATTCCAATGGCAAATACCTCACGCAATCTGCTCACCCTCATGCATGGAGTGGAGCACGGGCCTTTTCCGGGGCTGTAATCACCCCCTGACCTGAGCTCGGGCTTTATCGCTCACCTCGGCACGCCCCCCCCCACCCGAGCCCTCGCCGAGAGCAGCTCAGCCGTGAAGCCGCTCCGCTCCGCACCGCGGCGGGGCCTGCAGCAACGGGCAGAAACGAGCCGGATTACCCAAGCAACCAACCAAGCAAGCCAGCAAGCAGGCCGCCGCCCCGCGCGGCTGATCTTATTTCCCGAGTAAGCCGTCGCTAATCCCCGCAATAAGACATCTTTTTTTTTTTTTTTCCCACCTCCTGCTCCACTTAGCCTGAGGCCGGGGGCGGCGAAGCCTGGCGCGGAGCGTCCTCGTCTCCCGCGCGAGCCGCCGGTTTTCGGGCAAGGCTGCCGCTTGCGGTCGAACGAACTTCAGGCGACGTGAACTTTAATGACACGGACGAACGCGCCTGAATTGGAGATCGCGTCATCCGATTTTTACCTCGCCCACGAGAGGATTGCCCCCATTGCTCACGCGTGGCAGAAGTAGTCTGCCTCATCGCCGGAGAAGCCCCCGTCCCCCTGCCACTCTCCCAAACCTGCTGTTACACCGCCTCAAAGCGCCTGTCAGTCTTTATTCATCCTCTGAGAAATTATTTTGTGTCTTACAGGCACGACATGACGTCGGGACAAAGCAACACAAATGCCATAATATGACACGGCAAAGGAACACAAAAGCGACTTGCATGAATAAGTAATGAGCTGGTGGCGGTACTTAGTCTCCTTGTTTGGCAGACCGATCGCCACCGAAATTGAGGATTTGGGCTCCCTGTTTATTTTGCGAAGCGCCGCCCCGAACCTTCGGCCAGAAGTTGCTGTCGGCTTGTGAGCGGTGGTCCGCTCCTCCGCTCCCGTCCCCGGGCTGACCTTCCCCCCCCGGCCTGGTTTTCTCACGCGTCCCCCCGCGCTCTGCCCCTCCCGTCCGACGCGGGACACGCCCGTGCAGCTGGCCCCCGGGGCTGAACGACGCCGGTTTCGCCCCGATCCGAGAACGCGTAATCGCATTTTTCGTCACGCTGGAGCCGCGTGCTGACCGTATGGATTTCACACCTTCGAGACCGCAGCGAATTTGCATGCAAACGAGTGGAAATTACAGCCCCTGAAAACGCGCTCGGAGCCAGAGTCTGCGTTTCTCTCCTCCGCTCGGCTATTCCCGGTTGGCTCTTTCCTTTCTGCTGAGTGTGATTGAATGAAGGAAATCTGCGTAATTGCAGCCTTTACACACATTAGCGCCAGGCTGTAAAAAAGCTAATGGACAGCTTCTCCCCCCCATCCCCCACCCCCCACCCCCTTTCATTGCCGTCCAAAATTTGTTTCCTCGCGCGGTAATGAGAGGGTTTTTTAATTTACTTTCAGGTTGTCATTGTTTATAAAATGCGTGTTTAGGGAAGGAGCGGTGAGCTATCATTCTCTGGTCTTCTCAGTGGCGTGGCGTAATAATATGAGCAGTTAGCCAGAAGGTCGGTTGGTGATTCAAATCCTGGGCTACAAGGTGCTCAGCCTTCTTGGCTTTGATTTAACATCTGACAAGGATTATGTCTATAGCAAGTTATCTGAGTCAGCATAGCCAAAATGTTTAACTTGTAATGTAAGCTGGATGGTGTCGCAGGTGCCACTTATACGCTACCCTGTAATCTTTGTTCAGGAGACGCATTAGGGAACGGTGCTTCATGTGGCAACGAGTTAGGGGAAAGTTTTCAGGAGAAAACGTCCTCAAGCCAGCCAAGCGCACATCGCCGCCATGTTGGTTTTCAGAGAGGACGGGCAGCCCGTTAATGGGAAACATAGCAGAACCATTTGTTCAGCCTCTTCGCCATTCTAATAGCCTGTGTATCGACGGCTAAAGGGAGAAAAAATATAAAAAAATAAAGGAAGTAGGAAGCAGGAGGGAAAAGAGCCAATTTCAGACGGTCTCTTTCCTTTAAAAATTTTATCTTGCTGTGGCAAGCGCGCAACTAACAACATCTCTCAGCCACTCAGGAGGGAAATCACTTCTCCGCTCTCGTTACAATGCGGCATACATATTGCATCCGTTCTCCCTCTCCGCGGCCTTTACGGTCGATGCTAATGCAGCGTAAATGCTCCGGATTACGGGGGTGGGGGGGGGCAGAATCGGGAGGTGACACAAACTTGGACTTGCCCGCGCACGACAGGGGCCCTAATCCTGTCTGACACATCTTTAAATCTTTAAATAGAGAGCGGCCCGCTTCCTTTTCCCTGGGCCTTGAGATTTCGGAGGGATGGGAAAAGGGAGGTTTCGAGTTACGGCAGCATTGAGCGTATGACTTTGGAAGATTTTTCCGGGCCGTAATTACGTTGTAATGACGTGCCGTTATGCTTCGAGTATGTGGCCGTAGGGCCTCGTTCCAGAAGGTGAGGCCCAGATGCCGATTGTTCCGGGCCCCTGATTGGGTCTAAAAGCCGAGACGGCGCGGCCGTTAACAGAGCGTGGAAGCGCAGGGGTCGGGGGGAAAGGGTTAACTCTCCCCTGCCTGACGTCCCCTCGGGGAACTGACCTGGCTGTTCTTCCAGTTGTTTTTCCCTCCTCAGCTCATCTGTTTTGCTCTTTTCCGGTATTTCAGAAGGCCCGAGGAATGTTCCGGACTGACTTGGGCAGAAAGGTGAAGAGCTGAGGACCGAGTAGACGAAAGAAAAAGGGAAATTTTGAGTGAGGGAAAAGAGACTCGGCCTGCCCAGATCAATGAACATGAGCTGGTGTGTGGGGCCAAGAAATATCGCTGACTATCCGTACTGCAGCAGTCACACAGCGTTACAAGCCATGCCGGCTGATGAGCAATCAATGGTGTTATTTTAAGGGTTAAAACGATCTTAATAAATTAGGATTACTTAGTCAGTAGCTTGGTTTATAATTAAAAGTGTGGTTGGAGGGGCGGCTGGGTTGCTCACTCGATAAAACGAGTGCATGAGCGCGTGAGTGAGCACCGTGGTCTCGGATCGAATCCGACCCGTGCCAGCGCAGTCTGTGGCCAGCAGCTCCGCAGGGGGCGGCACCATAATCGACTTTGTGTCGCTCCGGGATACGGGAGGCCAGAAGGTTGTTAGAGGGATACAGTCGGTAAGGATGTGTACTGTAGCTTTGTTCATTGCTCGACTGACTCCTGCTGGCCAATCCGAGGGCCCGTGGCTAGCACTCTCCGCGCAAGCGTATGAACAGGGATCCTCTGCCCCCTACCCTGGCCACGAGTGTCTTTTTGACTGCGGTGTGAAAAGAATCATCTGGCTGGCTGGCGTGTGTTTTGGAGGAGAACCGGGGATCGCCCTCACTCTTCCGAGCTGGCAGCAGGGGCCGTATGTGAGCACACTTGGAAATGGACTTTTGGAAATACAAAATGAAAAAAAATGTATAAATTAATTTAAATTAAAACAGAACAAAAAAAATCAACACATAAGACAAATAGTGTCGGTAGAGGAATAGGGTCCCTCTCTTTTGTGGGAGGGAGGGTAACTGGAGCAGGAAGCAGGAGGGGGACCCCAGTCGTCTGTTCTGATGTTTCGATGGAGAAAAAGAGGCGCTGGGGGAGTTGTCATCGGGTGAGCGGGGACGGCTCGCTGCAGAGACCGCCATCTCGCCAGCTCACGTGAAAGCATCCGCCTTCTGGCTCCGTGCCTCCCCTCCCCTCCCCTCCTGTCACCGCACACCACTCAGTATGCGCCCCATCTTCTGCTGGTCACAATGTGGGGCGAGCACCCGCACCCCCGCTGCAGTCAAAGCTCTCGCACGGGAATGGTGTGCATTTTATTTGGTCTGTGTCAAAATAAGGTTTCTGTAAAAACTAATATATCTCTCTCTCTCTCTCTTTCACTCTCTTTCTCTTTCTCCCTTTCTCTCTCATCACCCGCTCCCCTATGCGTCGTCCTGGTGGCCCTGGTCTTCACCCTGACCCTCGTCGTTCTCCGCCGCAGGTAAGCAAAGATCCGCCGTCTCACCCACTGATCACTCAGCGTCTCATTCGTTCCGTCCGCCTCGGTCCGTGCGTCCCCACAAGCCATCGTGTCCTCACAAGGGCTGACGCCGCCATGTCGCTCCAGGCCGTCCACCTTCTGCTAATTCTTCATGAAAGAGTGACCAGACAGCTGCAGGGAGGAGAGAGAGAGAGGGATGGGGGGTGGGTAAGGGGGCAGGAATAAAAAGGCAGGACCAGAGAGAAGCTCATTTCCCATTACTTTTTCAGAAAGAGAAGAGATTGGTCCACACGTTATGTTACCTTGTCAATGGCTTTCTGAATGGAGGTGCCTCGATGAATCCTAGTATGTCTTTTGGGGAAGAATATGCTCTGTGTATATTCGTGGCGGGTACATCGGAGGCCCCGACAGTGAATTCCAGGATTACAGAAAGACATGGTTTGATCCGTCTGAGAGAAGCTTAGACATGAATAACATGAGTGCTCTTTGAAGTGGGCCTAGAACAGCTTGCTAAAAAACTTGCACTGCATTATCACAGGACCTTCTCAGCAGCTTCCTGTGGAGGAGCTGTGTGTACAGGTGTGTGTGTGTGAGCACACGTGTGTGCGTGTGTGTGTGTGCGTCTGTGTATGTGTGCTTCGATGTGTGCGCACACTTGCATTTGTGTGTGTCTGCATGGTGTGGGTGTGTGTCTGTGTGTGTACAGATGTGCCTACTTGACTTGGCAGCAGTCATCTCTATCCTTCCTCCAATCTGGGAAGCAGCTGCTGCTGCCCATCATTAATGTTTTCACCATTACGGGGAATGAAGTTGTGGAAACAGAAGATCCATTTTTACCATGAATCCACAATTCACGCTTTAATCACCCTAACGTCCTCAGTGCTCAGACAAACCAGGGTTCTCTCTGTCATCTCTCCTCCTTTTGCAAAGTAAAAAGTATTGTAACAGATCGTATTTATAAATTACTTATACAGCCAGTAAAACCACAGAAACATTTCAAAGAATTAAAGAGAAAGTAGCATGCATTTGTCCTGGAATGACCGTGGCGGCACGTAGGTGACCATATCTGGAAAAAGTCCGGAAGACCGGAATGTTCTGGAAAGGTGTGCGCTCTCTGTGCGGAGCGTGTGCAGAAAGGAGTCCCCGGGCCTCGCAGACAGAGCCGCCGCCGTTTGACGAGATCGATCTGAAGTGTTGACGCCGCGCGCGCTCATTAACGCCGATGCGTCGGGACGGCTGTTTCGCTCTCCGGGGTTGATGCTGATCGCGCGTCGGCGGGTTCGCCCCGCGGGATCGCGCCGCCTTCGTGTTCGCGTGCGACGCTTCCCCTTCGATGCCGCGGATTCGCGCGGGTCCCCTCTGACCGGAGAGGCGGGGGGAGGCGGTCTTCCCTCCGAGTGTCAGGTGCTCGGATTTCGATTCGCTGAAAGGGAAAGGGAGGGGATGATGGTGCTGCCTATGCTAAGGCACCGGAGGCGTGCTCCTTGTGTAAGCCCGCTTACGTGAAACGGGATGCTTTCTGCTCGTTTTATGGGCTACGACACGCCGCACGCCTCGCGCTCGGGCGAACCGCAGGCGCCGCAGCGACAAGATGCGATTTGGGGGGGAGCACCGGAGGACGCGCGTGTGCCCCGCCCCCCCCCCCCCGCGCTGCTCCGACACGCCCTGCGGCGTGGAAAAGGCTAGGACCGCTCGAGCAACTGAGCGCCGGCGATCACGTGACCGGCAGCTCTGACACGCCCTTGTTTCGCTGGTTCGCTGGAGACTCCAGTCCGTAACCGTATCTTCAGTTTCCATTCTCCTGATTTGACCAAATTAACTGGCCTGATCACCTGTCTGCTGCTCCAGTTTCAATACAAAAGAACTACACACGTGCTTTATTTTTAGGAATGCGCTCCGTCAGGTTGACAGTAAAAAGACTACCGCAAAACTATTTACGCTTTCGATTTTTATGTGTGCAGCATTTGGCAGACACACCCACACACATTTTGTTAAAAACTATACAGTGTGTGTGTCGTAAGGCATACGGTTACTGATCGAAGTAAAAGCACAGGCAATTTTCAGTTGTAGGCGTGTTTGTCATAACACAGACACACCGAGCTGAGGTTCCCAGATGCCACCATTGTTTTCCCAGGTAGGGTGTGAACGACAGGTCGTTTCCTGTTTCTCTCCTCGGAGCCGTGCCAGGAATAGCCGGGGTGACGCATGACATCCCACTTCCTGTTCGGTTCCCGAGGTGCCCTTCCCCGACGACCAGACAGCTGGGGCGTGGCCCGCCGGGGGCCTGGAGAGGTCCCACCACGTGCAGCGTCGGGGAAAATAAGGTCCCAGCACCCTGCCCTGGGGCACCCGGCCGTCAGTCGCTTTAATTGGGCCCGGAGGCCGGGGGGGGGGTTCTCCGGGGTGGTGCGGAAAGGTGAGCCCCCCCCCCATCCCTGTGGCGGAGTCCGAAGGGGGGAGGTGGTTTCCAGCGATCCCCATCGCGCCGCGTAGCTTTGAGCGCGCAGGCTAATTATCGCCCTCGCGCTTCCGCCAGGTTTTGTCCCCTTTGACAAAAGGGCCTCATTGTTTTGCCCGGTGTTTTTCTCCCGGTAGTCACCTGGCAGCTCTCTCCTCCCACCTGCATCTCTCCGTATCAGACGCCAGCCGCTCGGAGAACCTCAGACGCGTATTTTTTCTTTTGTTTGTTTGTTTTTCTCTTCACCTAGGCTTTTGCGCAATCCTTTGTATTCATCGAGGTCTTTTTTTTTGTTTTTTAAGGCTTATATCTAGCGCGCATCGGGGCAGAGTTTGAAAAACAACGCTTTAAATAAAAAATAAAAAAGACAGTGCTACGGATCAACAGCCGGTTCAGAGTCACCTCGCTTTCCCGGCAAAATCATGTTTATTTATTTTCCGCACGCTGCGTATATCTTCTTTATGATTTTATACCCCGCGTTTCTTTTTCCCCACATTTGTTTTTCCACCCGTTTGAGACGGAAGGCGACTCCCCTGAATATAGTACTTCAGGCGCGAAGAAATCCCCGGTTCTCTTCATTTAGAGGACTGGGTATTGTTTTTTTTTGTTTGTTTTTTTTCCTTGCCTCTCATAATATGTTTCCGAGATTTCCCTTCTGATGGCTCTGAAACACACTTTTCTTTTGTTTTTCTTTTTTTTTTGTTCTACCGGCGGGAGAATGTCACCGACTCTCTCCGTGGGGCTCGTGATAAATTGATGTTCAGTCCAGCGTTAAGAAAATCCAATATGGGGAACTCGTGTTCCTGGCCTCTCCAGGGGGGTTGTGGCACTTTTGGGGCCCCCGCAACTCAGCTGTCATAACCGGTACTCATCCGAAGAGCCCTTTCCTCTACTTTTTTTATTTTCTGCTCTTTTTACGGCGTTATGATTAAAACCGCCGAAACTTCTCCGTCTCTCTTTTCAGATTAAAAGTCGGCGTGCCCGGGAGAGGTTCGGAACAAGCTAGAGATTTAATATGTGTGAGAGTGGCTTTCCGAGAACTTCTGCGAGAATTGTCTGCCCCCCGTCCCCCTGGTCCCCCCCGGTCTCTCCTCTTCGCGCGGTTCTGATGCGTGTGCTGTGGATCTCGGCTTTATTACCGACTAACCCACGAGGGGAAGCGAAACTATTCTTTTATACTGTTTGTTTTTAGCGCTTTATTGGCATTTATGGAGGGAGAGCCCGTTAGCGGGCACATATTTTTTCACTGTTTGACTTTTTTTGTTTTTTCTGGTGTCAAAAATCTGGCCCCGCCCCTTACCTCCCTTGTGGAAAGGGAGAGCAATATGCGTGTTTGCCTGTGAGTGCCTTGGCTTGCTGTGCATCGGCGTGCGTGCGTAGGGCAAGGCACGGGATGTGGGTGCTGGGATTGAATTAGCTTTCTGGTCGCGGCTAAATGCTTGTTGTGAAGGTTTGTTGTTTAGCTGCTGCTATGAGGAACAGGAAGGACCTTCGGTAAGCCCTACTCAAGGTTTGGAGGCGTGCGCGTGCGAGCGTTTCTGTGGTGCGTACGTCCACGCGCGTCCCCGTGCTTCGTTTACTTTCGCGGACTCCTGAAGGAGTCACACGGGTTCCTGAGCGCGCTACCGACTGCGGACGGAAGGAGAGCAGCGAAGCGCCAGCGGCAGCTGTGGCCGAACAAGCGAATTAAATTTTCATTACGATCTGGCGGAGTGGCAAACGGACCCCGCTCCCACACACACCCCCCCCCCCTTCCTCCCCCGACCTCCCACACCCGCCCAACAGGCGGAGCGCGGGCCACCAGGAAGGGCCGGACCGGCAGGCGGGGGCGGCCGTAGAGAGCCGCGCAGGAACAGGTGGACCGCCGTCTGTAATCGGCGCCGGAGGAGCGCGGCGTGGTCGAGCGGCGCGCCCCGGCCCTCCGCTTCGGCGTGTCCGACACGACATTAGAGTCCCGCTAATTTGAAACGACGGAGCGTGGCTAACGAGCTCCGGCGGTCGCGTTAGAAGGCGGACCTTTAGCGACGGCGCGCGGCGCGCGTGCGAGCCCGCCCGTTTCATCGCCTTTCGTGCGCATTACCGCTAACCGCCAACCGCTCGATGTGCTCAGCGACACCTGTTTTTTTCTGCTCCCTTTTGAAAGCGTTTCCTTGTTCGGAGTCTGAAAGGGAGCGGGAAAATAAGCCGGTCTGTGCGAGCCGTCGTGCGAGCCGCCGGGAAGGCTAATAGGCCGGAATGAATCGCTGCAGGGACGCACGCGGGGACGCTAAACCGGAGGAACCCCCGTCTCCCAGGTCGGCCTCGCTCGGGCCCGTAAGAGCGCGAACGAGCAGGCGGCGGGAACGGGAAGACCGGGCCCTGACCTCGAAAGTTTTCCACCCCGGGGGGCTAGAGAGTGCGAGACCGCGCCGGGTCACGACCCCTCGACCCTCGACCCGACCCTCGGAGCGCGTGCCGGGGTCGGCGAGGTCCGGCGGCGGCGGCGGCCGGTCTGGTCTGGTCTGCAGCTCTCCGGCCGCCGTCTGTCGGGCAGAGCTGCTGATGACCGATGGCTGCTCGGGGAGAGAGAGGTTTGTGAGCCGTCCCCTGCTGTGGCCAGCGAGACGGGGGTGGGTTGCATTTCATTTCAGACAGACAAAATTTTCTTTGTGAATTGAATTTTAATTTGTTTCCTCATCTGATTGAATTGAAATGGAATTGACTGCATGCGAGCAGTCAACACAAAGGAATAGGCTATTAATCAGAGGAAGAGGAAGAAGAAAAGAATAATTAATATTTCTGAAATATTAATATTAATAATAATAATAATAATAATAATAATAATAATAGTAATAATAATAATAGGGAAGTAATTAATTTGCTGGCCACGAGGGCTTCAAAACCTTGGTCAGATGTAACATTTATAGCTCCCCAAGGTCTCTCGCATCTTCCACGTCACAACGAGGCGTGACAGCTGTCTGGTAAAAAGCCTGAGCCGTCCACTAAATAGTTAATGTTCCGGCCCCTCGGAGACGGCTTATTGGACGCTAAATATTCAGCAGAGCATTAAAGAGTGATGAACATTGATGGAGTGAGACCTGCTAATTTTACCCCGTCCCGTTTCGTCATCGGCGAGTGAAGAGAAGGGGGGCAGCGCTCGTTCCACGTCCGCGCGCCGCCGACGCTATCGAAATATCCGCGGCGCCATATGGGTCCGTCGTAGACGAGCGGCTTTCCTTTCTGGTTCCGCTTTTCCCGCCTTTCAGCTGTCAGCCGTCAACATTAAAAAACGTCCGACGCGGACTTGCTGCGTCGCGTGATCTGCTGCATTGAAGCTGCAGCCTGACGGCTTTGCTATTTCAGCGTGTGTGGGAGTGGTGGTGGGGTGAGGTGAGGGTTACCATTGTCAGGGAAAGATATGCTGGATTTAATGAGATTTAATCATTTGACAAGCGTTTCCCGCGAATGATGTCCTGTTTAATAATGGCTGCCACCGTTATCACCCGGGCCCCATATTGATGATGGCTGAAATTGGTGGTGCTTTGAAATTATGAAAGGTTTTTATACAAATATAATAATAAGAATGATAATAATCATCATCATCAATATTCATTGATAATGGTAGTCATATTCATGCAAAGAAATTCATATTGAACTTTCAAGGGCTTTCGACAGAGCAGTACCGTACAGGCTGCTGTTTATTCAAGCCAAAAACACTATCCCTGTGACAAACTTGCCGATGCCCCTCTTGCGTGTCCCATTCACACCCAGGCTAAGCCCAGCATTGCGGCCTCTGACTCTGCGTACCTCCATCTGTGCCCCCAGTAACGACTCCGGCAGCAGATCCCCTAGGGCGGGTGGCGCTCTGGTTCTGGAGCTCGCTGTCTGGGGACTCCAGCCGTAGCCCCACGGCGTCCATGGACACACATGAGGGACCCTGCCCAGGGTGCAGTTGGAGGCTGTTCTTCATCCCACACCTGGAAGACAGTTTCGGGGGAAGATAAAAGGGTTTGCCGGGGGGTCTCCTTTGTTCAAACAGCACAAGACCATAGGTCGTTTTGTTCCGCTCCATTTATTGTTTTGCCTTCTCCATTGGAGGCAACCACACTTTTGAAAAAAACAGCATTCCTTATCCTGCATCACAGGATAACAGACCTGCTTTGCACACTGCCAGTCTCAGCTTCTCCGCTGCCTACACCTGCCTGCACGTCTGGTCATTCTGAAGAGTGAAAGAATAATGGGTGGAGTTTCAGTGAGGTGTCATTCACTAATTTGAGCCAATCAAACCAATTTGCTCTTCACGGCACAACTCAGTGATCACATCAGTGGGCGTATGATAGCTCTTCTCATTCTGGCTTTCATGAGGCCTCACTTGTCCATTATTGGATGAGAGGGAAAGTATTAGTTTTTGCCAGTCTCAACCCAGTTAAGTATGGTGTGGTGGGAAGGAGGGAGGAGTCTTAACATGACAGCAGGGGTTTATGCTGGCAAATCGGCCCAAATCAGTGAACGGAATTTCAAGAGGGTTCGTGAGGTTTAGTGAGGATCCCAGAAGTCATTTCATCAACCCCCCCCCCACGGTGCACTTAAAACTTTCTCCCTGCCTCCACCTGTAATCCATGTCCGGCCCCCTTGCAGAGGTTATGATGACTCATCTGTTTACCGAAATGGAGATTCATTTGGCCGCCCACCAGGATTGGGCCACAGCTTCGCCCCCCGCATCCCGGGCACGACGCCATCGGCTTTACTGGTGCCGCGACCTCGCCATCGGTGCCCAACGGGTCAATTAATTTTCCCCGGCCGGCCTAGAGGAGGAGGAGCAATAAGCGGAGGACTGCGGAGGGGCACGCCTGGCAGCTCTTCGTCCCGCGGGCCATCGCGCTACCTCAGGGGACCTCCCGTTCCCCCCCTTTTTTTAAGGCCACCTGACAAGCGGTAACTTTTTATCGCCGGTGATACGACATGAAAGCGGACGAAGCGCGTCCCGCAAATTGAATTGTACCGGAGCCTCTAAACGGGGTCAGCGGGGGCGCCGCTCTCATTTGCCACCGCTGCCGTTGTCCGAAATCCTTAAATGTGTTTCAGTAAATCCGAAGTTGCTGAGCTGAACTTTTCAGTTTCAGATTGATTCTTAGAGGTTCTCGCGCCTGGTCGTTTCGTTCAAACTTCAGTTCGTTCGTTCAGAGTTTCATGGAGGACTTGATTCAAGTCAAAGAGACTCCTTCAGGCGAACCCGAAAAGGCCCACTAGGCAGGCTGGGATGCGAGCCTTCAGCTCAGAACAGCCTCAGGAATGCAAAGCAGCGTCTCGCAGCTACGCGTGTAATTCGAGTCCTGTCCCTGCAGGCCCATGAGTGAAAATAATCCGCCAGATTTGCAATATCGATCGGGCCCAGTCAGACCGAATCCCTTCTGCAGAAAGGTAGAGTGGTATCGCATTGCACTTACATAACCCCTCTCGTGCTGTGACCTGAGAGTGCTTTAAAATAAAGAGAGGAAATGCGCCTCAACTGCCAGCAATGTGTAGCCCCATTCTGACTCAGAACCAGTTGGTGCCAGAAGAGTCTCCGCGCATCAGCTGAGGTGCGGAGGGATTCAGCGGACAGATCGAGAGAGCCAAAGAGAGCCAAAATGGTGACCAGAACTACATAGCCTGATCAGAAAGGAGCATGGTTGATTAAAGATATTTTGTAAGGAGGACTCGTTTGTGGATACATGCAGGGAGCACATGGGTGCTGTGAGAGTGGAGGGGGGGAGGGAGAGGGAGTATACATTTCGTTATCATCCTTTCCTGTGCCCTTTGACCTTTTTTCCAGCCTGCTGTCTTCTGCATAGCCTGATCAGAAAGGAGCATGGTTGATTAAAGATATTTTGTAAGGAGGACTTGTTTGTGGATACCTGCAGGGAGCGCATGGGTGCTGTGAGAGTGGAGGGGGGGAGGGAGAGGGAGTATACATTTCGTTATCATCCTTTCCTCTGCCCTTTGACCTTTTTCCAGCCTGCTGTCTTCCGTGTATTAAAATCGCAAAATAAAAATTTTCATCACGGAAACGGGAAAAAACGATCCGACGATGGTATTTGCGGCCGGTTCAAAAGCATGTTGGAAACGGGCCGTGATTTATACATCTCTTTTCGGGGGGGGGCGGGGGGGGAAGGGAAGGAAGGGGAAGCATACCAAGTACAGCCGCTGAAATCGACGGGCGGATCGGGACGCGAAAACGCATCGCGGCGTGGATTCCCGGGACGGGCGCGGGGGAAGAGCGAGGAGCGACGGGCGGGGAAACGCGATCGGACGGGCCGACTGATGAGCCGCGCGCGGGTGGAACAAAGGCTTCTGGGAGATCAAAAAAAAAAGAACGAGGCATGCATTATGCATGCGTCGCCGGCGTCCCGCGCGCGAGATGAAGGCCCAGCCGGCCCCCGAATGTTTGCCCAGACGTAATTAGATTACCTGTTAACTTGTTTTTCTTTGGGTCTTTTTTCTTCCTCCCTCCTCCCCAGCGCGGAGACGTAAATGACGCTAACAAGGCCTTTGATTTCGGAGCGTAAGACAAAGAGGGTCTGCGACTGGCACGGGTTCGAGGTTCGGGAACGCGCGTTCGCTTTTAATCTGGTCTGCCAGGGAGCAGATGTGGGGTTTTTTTTCTAACGTGTTTATTGCGCGTCTCTGGCTGCAGGTCCGAACGCCTTTGAACCGCGCCCCCGCTTCATGTTTCGCTTGGATCTTCACGTCAATCGATCGCCCCCGCTTTTCTTGTCTCCGTCACGGGGCCCCGGGGGCCGGCTCTGACGGGAACCGGCCGCGCCCGCGTCGTAGATTTTGGGCGTTTGATTTGCACCGCGGGGCTTTATCCAAAACGGCACCGCGATTGGACGCGCGTGGCGGGAACTAACAGCCGTCTGATGTTTCGGGAATCAAAGCCGCTTCTATCCTTGTGAGAGAATTTCGCCTGAAGTCTGTTTGACTGTCGCGGGGAGGATAACCTGTCTGTGGCTCGCGTATCTATGATCCCAAGCCCCTGAGCCACGCATCCAGCAAAGAGGACACTGTCCTTA